>NC_134645.1:79418692-80043692 GCF_030463565.1 Pelecanus crispus | reverse complement strand
TTCACTTGTGCAAATGGTTTTCTTGACATGAATAAGAATCAAGTATTCTTAAGTGCATGGATACATAGGTGTTACGTGAGGGACCAGGCACGGATCAGAAAAGATGGTGGTAAGAAGGGAGGCTAGAAGGGTTAGTCATACAATAAATATAAACGACAGCTGCACCCAAGTGCATTTTTGGCAGTTGAGAATGTAAATCTTAAGTGGTTGTTGTTCTGCATGCTAGTTGTAATCATTGTATCTGTTTCTGGTTTGGAATTTTGGCCTGTTAACTTGCACAGACGTTAGATTTACGTGTACTTTAAAGAGGAATAGATCCTCATGCTCTTTATTAGTAAGGCGTAACTGTTAGCACGCTCGGCTACAGGATTCGGTTTTTTGGTTGTTACTTAAATGTGCATATCAAATGTAGCCCTAAGATGTTACTCCCAGATGTATTTCTTTATTCTACAGAAATCTGCTGAGTCCTTGCCTCAAAGTACATCACAGATATCTAAAATCATATTTCTGTGAAAGTAATTTCTCTGTAATTGAAAACTACTAATGATTTATAACTATGTTTTAAAAGTTTGAGGGGATGGCTTTTGTTACACCCTCTTCTTACAGTCTGCTTGTTAAAATAGGTCTATGGCTGATCTTGATGTTAAATTACTCACAGTAAATAACACTGAGTTATAATTACTGGTTTCTTCAATTACTTTAACGTTAAAATGGAGAGCGTACTAGATGAAAGTGCATGTTTCTACTACTATTTTTAGCACCACTAAAGTGCTGAAAATCTTACAGTACCTGAGGGAAGACAACAGAGGAAGAAAGTGTGCGCTTCTGGTCCCTTCATCCAGAAAACTGCAAGAAGTTCAGAGAAGGGCAGCAGGGCTGAACAAAGGTACTGCTTCTGTATGAGGAATTATCGAGGAGGCCAAAACTGAAGAAGAGATGACTGAGGTGAAAAGTATGACAGAAACCTACAAAGTCATTGAATGGCTTGGAGAGGGGGTTGAACACTTGCTGCCTCTTCCAGTACAGCAGCTATAAGCTAATTAGTTCAAAGGATGCAGTTCTTCATGCAACACGTAGTAGAGCTGTTCCTATGCCAGTTAATATTGTGTATGCAAGAAGTGTACACTGTTACAAGGAGAGTCTGGACAAGTACTTGGAAGAGATCCACTGAAGGAAGGGTTGCCAGTAAATAAACAGATTTCTTCAAGCTCAGAGTCTTCTGACCTGAAAATAGTTGGCTGATGGGAGAGTGCAGAAGTAGTATCGTGTACGCTTGCCCTGTTCTTACTCTCCCCTAGGTGCCAAGTTACCGTAAGGCTGATGTTTTCTTTTGTGGGGAGAGTGGATAGATTAATCAAGATATTTTCTTACTCGAAATACGTCATCAGGTAGCAGGTAAGCATGACAGTGTTGTTGATAGTTTGTTGTTCCACAAAGGGAAGGGAGCCCACTTGCCAACACCCAGGGCTAGGAAATGTCTTCCCTCCAGCAGTGGTCACTGTGAGGGGCAGGGCATATGTAACAGTTTCGTGGTGTTGTCAACACTTGCACCATGAGCGTGGAGGTTCCATACTCCTACTTGTCCATTCCATTGTAAGAGTGGACTTTATTCAGGGAAAAGTCAGGTCCTGTGACTTCTGCAAGGTTTTGTCCATTCATTGACTTGACATAGATGCGGCTCTCGTTAGCTTCCTGCTGGTAGTTGCCTTTTCTGTATGGAAAAAATAAGGTCCTGTTCTCCTTTTTATCTCTAAGATACAGTAGGTTCCTCCACTCATGGCAGAAGCAGATCTTTGCGAAGCATGGCTCATCCATCCTGCCTGACTCTGCAGTAACCGCACTGGCTAAGCACACACCATCCTGGTGCATTGGTACTGGTTTTGTGGATGTTTTTTGCCTTAATCAGCTTCATAGTGAGATTTAAGGCAATTAAAATCAGTAGTAGGTACAACCTTTTTGCCACTGTGATGTGTCCTATAAGCCACCCATGTGGCTTCTAGAGGGGGGCTTACCTCCCTCCCTCCCTCCTGTACAGGAACACCAGTGCTTTCTGCTACTAGTCAGGCCTCACACAGGCGGAGTCTCTTGTTGTCTGTTGCTCCAGCCTACTTTAAGGAGAAATAGAGCCCACCTGAAGTAAGGCCTTAGGCCTTTCTGCTCTGTAAGAGCATCTTGTTGCAGGATGGGTAGCTCCAGGACAGCTGTGTTGACTCTGGTTATTGTGGGGTATGAACCTATTGAGAATTTGAGGCACTAGGCATGAGTCGGCTGTAGGGACCTCCTCCCCAGCACAGCAGTGCCCACAATACTGGGCTCGGCAGGCTCTTTGTCTCTTATGGTCTTAAAGCAATCAGTTTTGTGAACTGGGCTTCTTAATCATTTATGGTTAACAGAGTGAGGAGAAACCCAGGACTAATGGAAGTCTGGTGATTTAGAACTCCTTTGCTGTTAGGTATCCAGAAACTGGCAAAGTAAGGTGTGTTTGTTAGTGGTAGCTTTTATGTGTGGAGTGAATTATGTTGGCTAAGAATGTAACTTGAAAAAGTCAAATACGGAAGCTCATTTATTTGGTCCTTAACAGCAGTGCATTATGAATGTCTGTTCAATGTTTTGTAATGCTGGCTTTGATTTGAAAGTGGAGGCCAGCATGCGTTTCAAGTCCTATAACATAGTGGTTTCCTTTTTTTCACTCTAAACCTCTTAGGATTCTTCCTAAGTTATAGTATACTAGACATTGCCACAAGCAGTTATGATTAATTTTTCTACAGCTTCTACTGATACGAAAAAATCACCCTTAGATTGCTCACAAAGTATTCAGCTTCACTAGTGAATCAAAAATGCTGAAAGAAATTCAGGAAATGGCACATTCTGTGAATAAACCACTTTCACAGGAAATGTTGCAGCTACAAGCTTTGCTTTTGGTGAGAACATTTACTGTTTGATCTCCATCAGTTCAGGGTAAGACTTGGATGGGAACAGACTTTACAATATTTATCTACAGTGTCTCCTTCACTGGTTTTGAGGAGAAGATACTCCACTGGGTTGAAATCACCTAGGCTGGCCTGGCCCAGTACAGGAGCTGGAGGGTTTGTGTTGTCTTTAATGTGGGAATGGGTTGGAAGTCTCAGGTCTATTTCTCTGCTGAATCTAGTTTACCTTTGGCACTATGCAGGTGTCCAGAAAAATTCTACTTCAGGGGAAGAAATAGACTTCAGTCACATAGAATCTCTTAGTGTTCTTTAAAACCCTGTCCCTGCCCAGCTATGGAGAGCGGAAAGATACAAAGTTAGTGTGTGACCATTCTGTAGCAGTGATGAAGGGTAGTGAATTGGGAGGTGTTACTTGTTAGGAATGTTTTGGCTTCTTTTAACATGGTGGGTTTTCCTGCTTTCTTTGACACAAAATATCATAGAATCATAGAATCATAGAATCGTCTAGGTTGGAAAAGACCTTTAAGATCATCCAGTCCAACCATTAACCTACACTACCAAGCCCACCTAAACCAATCAAGGGCAGACTAGACTAAACCATATCCCGAAGTGCCACATCTACCCATTTTTTGAACACTTCCAGGGATGGTGACTCCACCACCTCTCTGGGCAGCCTGTTCCAATGCTTGACCACCCTTTCCGTAAAGAAATTTTTCCTAATTTCCAACCTAAACCTCCCCTGGCGCAGCTTGAGCCCATTTCCTCTCGTCCTATCGCTAGCTACTTGGGAGAAGAGGCCAACACCCACCTCACTACTACCTCCTTTCAGGTAGTTGTAGAGAGCGATAAGGTCTCCCCTCAGCCTCCTCTTCTCCAGGCTAAACAACCCCAGTTCCCTCAGCCGCTCCTCAGAAGGCCTGTGCTCCAGACCCTTCACCAGATTCATTGGCCTTCTCTGAACACGCTCCAGCACCTCAATGTCTTTCTTGTATTGAGGGGCCCAACACTGGACACAGTATTCCAGGTGCGGCCTCACCAGTGCCGAGTACAGGGGGACAATCACCTCCCTGCTCCTGCTGGCCACACTATTCCTGATACAAGCCAGGATGCTGTTGGCCTTCTTGGCCACCTGGGCACACTGCTGGCTCATGTTCAGCCGGCTATCAACCAACACCCCCAGATCCTTTTCGGCCAGGCAGCTTTCCAGCCACTCTTCCCCAAGCCTGTAGCGTTGCATGGGGTTGTTGTGACCAAAGTGCAGGACCCGGCACTTGGCCTTGTTGAACTTCATACAGTTGGCCACGGCCCATCGATCCAGCCTGTCCAGGTCCCTCTGCAGGGCCATCCTACCCTCGAGCAGATCGACACTCCCACCCAACTTGGTGTCGTCTGCAAACTTACTGAGGGCACACTCGATCCCCTGATCCAGATCATTGATAAAGATATTGAACAAGGCTGGCCCTAAAACAGAGCCCTGGGGAACACCGCTCGTGACCGGCTGCCAACTGGACTTAACACCATTTACCACTACTCTCTGGGCTCGGCCACCCAACCAGTTCTTTACCCAGTGAAGAGTACGCCTGTCCAAGCCGTGAGCTGCCAGCTTCCTGAGGAGGATATTATGTGAGACGGTGTCAAAAGCTTTGCTGAAGTCGAGGTAGATGACATCCACAGCCTTTCCATCATCTACCAGGCGGGTCACCAGGTCATAGAAGGAGATCAGGTTGGTCAAGCAGGACCTGCCTTTCGTGAACCCATGCTGGCTGGGTCTGATCCCGTGGTTGACCTGTACTTGCCTGTGGAGTTCGCTCAATATGAACCTCTCCATAATCTTTCCCGGCACCGAGGTCAGGCTGACAGGCCTGTAGTTCCCCGGGTCCTCCTTCCGGCCCTTCTTGTAGATGGGTGTCACATTGGCAAGCCTCCAGTCATCAGGGACCTCCCCTGTTAACCAGGACTGCTGATAGATGATGGAGAGTGGCTTGGCGAGCTCCTCCGCAAGCTCCCTCAGTACTCTCGGGTGGATCCCATCCGGACCCATAGACTCGTGAGTGTCCAGGTGGCGTAGCAGGTCATTAACTGCTTCCTCCTGGACTATGTGGGCTCCATTCTGGTCCCCATCCCTATCCTCTAGCTCAGGGGCCTGAGTACACTGGGGATGACCGGTCTGGCTGTTGAACACAGAGGCAAAGAAGGCGTTAAGTACTTCAGCCTTTTCCTTGTCCTCGGTGACAATGTTCCCCCCAACATCCAGCAAAGAATGGAGATCCTCCTTGGCTCTCCTTTTATTGCTGATGTACTTATAAAAGCATTTTTTATTGTCTTTTACAGCACTGGCCAGATTGAGTTCTAGCTGGGCTTTTGCTTTTCTAATTTCCTCCCTGCAGGACCTAACAAGATCCCTGTACACCTCCTGAGTTGCCCGCCCCTTCTTCCAAAGGTGGTAGACTCTCCTTTTTTCCCCGAGTCCCCGCAAAAGCTCCCTATTCAGCCAGGCCGGTCGATTTCCCCGCCAGTTGGTCTTACGACACATGGGGACAGCCTGCTCCTGCGCCCTTAAGACTTCCTTCTTGAAGAGGGCCCAGCCTTCCTGGACCCCTTTGCCCTTCAGGACCGCCTCCCAAGGGACTTTCCCAACCAGGGTCCTGAAGAGGCCAAAGTCTGCCCTCCGGAAGTCCATGGTAATAGTTTTGCTGCCCCTCTGCTTAGCATCACTCAAAATTGAGAACTTTATCATGTCGTGGTCGCTAAGCCCGAGACGGCCTCCAACCTCGACATTTCCCACAAGCCCTTCTCTGTTGGTAAACAGCAGGTCAAGCGGGGCACCTCCCCTGGTAGGCTCGCTTACCAGCTGCATTAGAAAGTTGTCCCCCACATACTCTAGGAACTTCCAAGACTGCAGCCTCTCTACTGTGTGGTATTTCCAGCAGATGTCCGGCAAGTTGAAGTCCCCCACAAGAACAAGGGCTAGCGATTGTGGGACTTCTGCCAGCCGTTTATAGAATGCCTCATCTACCTCTACATCCTGGTTGGGTGGTCTATAGCAGACTCCCAACAGGACATCCGCCTTTCCGGCCTTCCCCCTCATCCTTACCCATAAGCATTCCACCTTGTCATCACCACTGTCAAGCTCTATGCAGTCGAAACACTCCCTAACATACAGAGCCACCCCACTGCCTTTCCTTCCCTGCCTATCCCTTCTGAAGAGCTTACAGCCCTCCAGTGCAGCACTCCAGTCATGAGAGTCATCCCACCACGTTTCCGTGATGGCGACTATGTCATAGCCATCTTGCTGCACAAGGGCCTCCAGCTCCTCCTCGTTGTTGCCCATGCTACGTGCATTGGTGTAGATGCACTTAAGCTGGGCTATCGATTTCGCCCCCAACGTTGTCGTGCTGCCCCTGGGCCCCTCATTAGCGGGCCCGTGTATATCCCCTTCCCCCTTCAAACCTAGTTTAAAGCCTTCTCAATGAGTCCCGCCAACTCATGGGCGAGAATCCTTTTCCCCCTTGGAGACAGCCGATCTCCATCAGCCGCCAGCAGGCCCCGTGCCGTGTAGACCTCCCCATGATCAAAAAACCCAAAATTCCACTGACGGCACCAGCCTCTGAGCCACCTGTTAATCAGGTGAGTTTTCCCATTCCTTTCAGCATTCCTTGCTGCCACTGACGGGATTGAGGTAAACACTACCTGCGCTCCCGATCCTGCGACCAATCGCCCCAGTGCCCTGAAGTCCCTTTTCATTGCCTTAGGACTTCTCTCTGTAATCTCATCGCTACCCACCTGTATAACCAGCAACGGGTAATAATCGGAGGGCCTCACGAGGTCGGGGAGTTTCCTCGTAATGTCCCTAACCCGGGCCCCAGGGAGGCAGCAGACTTCCCTGTGCGATGGGTCCGGGCGGCAGATCGGGCCCTCAGTTCCCCGCAGGAGGGAATCGCCCACCACAATTACCCTCCTTTCTTTCTTAGCAGGGGCAGTCGTAATCAGTGGGGTTGACTGACTGGCCCTCGGCAGCCCCCTGGCTGGACCTTCGCCTTCACCTCCCTCCCCGCTTGCCTGGCCCTCAACTTCCAGAGCCCCGTATCTGTTGTGTAGGGGCAGCTGGGGAGGGGAGGGAGGCCGGGAGGGGATTCGCCTGCCTCCCCGGGCAGGGACCTGTTTCCATTCCCCCCATCTCTTGGATCCCCTCCTTCTGCTTGCCAGTCAGAGGGCAGGGGATCCTCCGCTCCTTGTGGGGCCTCCGCCTGCTGCCCTGGCCCCAGGGACGGCAGGGTGCGGCTCCACCAGTCTATCTCCCTCATATCTTGTAGAGAATAGATGTTTAGGACTTGTCATCCCACAAGATGCGGGGAACCTAGCCTAGCTCAACAAAACCATTTAACTTACGCTTTTCTTGCTGATTTATTTTTATTCTAGTGAAGTTAGTGGGATGGACATTTACTGTTAAGAGTGTATGAAAGGGTAGAATAACTAAAAGCTGTTAACAACCAAATCTTAATGTTGGGACTTCACTGTAAATGCCATTCATCTCTTGGTAATAAATCTGAAAATCTTTAGAATGAGATAATCTGCGTGTTTGACAGCCCAAGTGGTTTATGCAAGAATTGGTAAGTGACAAATTGCTTAAGCCTCTGTGGCTCATAGGATGGGGTCTTAATTTACCACATTTTAATTATTAAATTAAATAACAATAAGTACTAATTAAAACTAATTAAATGTTATGCAAAGCAACCTGCCCTTTTTAGCTGTTTGGCTAATTAGTAATGAATTTACCTGGGGAGAAGGGAACATTGTAGGTTTATTACCTAAATTGTCCAGCGGAAAAAAAAAAAAGCAAAACCAGACATCACAACTTTTTGCTTGCATGATGTGAAACTGGAAAACTCTGACCTTTGCTTTCTTCTAACAGACTTTGTGTTTAGACAAACACTTGAGATTTAAGTGTCAAATTCTGCTTCTAACAGCTCTCATTAAACTTACAGGTAGCCACATATTAGCACAGCGAGGATTACAGAATTTGGCTGAAATTTAAAAATATTGTGGATTAAAAGGATTGTGAGTTGCTTTAACATAAATAACAGTATATTCTTTCTAAGGAACAGAATTAGTATCCAGTGTTGCAGTCCATGCTGCAGCTTGTTTCTTTTATTTAAGGTTTTGCTTGATGCCTGTTACAGGGATTTGGCCTGTGTTTAATTCAAAAATGTTTTTGTCTTGCATACGTATAAAAGAAAACTTCTAGCAAGCTTTTTCAGATTTTTTTTTTTTTTTTAATTATTGAACTATCTGCCTTCTGTAGATGAAGTACTTCTCATGGACGATAATGGTTTGGTTTTATGGTGTTCAGGTAGGGTTTTTTCCAAAGAAAAACAGGACTGTGGCATGTTTAAGGAGTCCATAAGAAGGAAAGCTAATGTGATTTACTGTATTTATAGTCTAAAATCCCTTCTATTTTCTGTGCGCTTTCCTATGCTGACTTTTAACTGGCCAAAGGGCCTTTATGGTAGGACTAAAGGAGCATGCCTTGGTAGGAGCTAGGCATTCTGTATCTCTAGGGAGTTACAATGAAGCACCTGCTTGTCTGCACTTAGTGCCGGAAGCTTCTTTCTGTCTCAAGGTAGACTCCTTAGGAAATGGTAATACTTCAAAGTACAGCCCTGAGTGCCATTCCCCTATGATAGTGTGATGCTGTGTTGTAGGATGAAAGAGGCAAAAGGAGAGCATTTAAGTACCAAAGAATTTTTTTTTACCTAATCAAATCATATCTGAATTGTAAATCAACCTGATACTGCAAGTAAGTAGACATCACATCTATTTAAAAAACAAACAAACAAACAAAACCCCAAACAACACACCAAGTAGTTCGGTGATAAGACATCACCTGCTTCTCTTTTGCCTTGCATCAAGAGTGGTACCTGTGTCTGTCTGGACAGACACTCATTTAACCTGTCTGCCAAACTTCAGTGGATCTATACACTGAGCAATTTCAGTGCTTGGCTGTCCTTATTTCTGCTAAGTTGTGTAGTCTTTTTAGGCTGAATTAGATTGTTCAATTTTTCTGTACAGGTCATATTTTCTTAGATCTTTGATCATTCTTGATTTTCTCTCTTGGACCCTTTTCAGTAGTATGTGTCTTGCCTGATATGTGGTGTCCAGAGTGGCCGCTGTATTTCAGTTGGGTGCTTGTTACCAGCGCTGAGAAAAGCAGAGAGGTGACACGTAGAGCTGAAGTTTGCAGTTCCTTTGTATTATGTCTTCGAAGAAAGCCATATTCAGTAAAACATAACTTCCTAAAACCTTAATTCTTCTTTTCCAGGTTATACGGCATGTACCACCTTTAATGAAATTGCAGCATTCCATAAAGCCCATGTTTATACAATTTCCGAGTTGCAGCAAACACAGACTGATTCTCTGCCAGTCCTACAGCTGAACTTTTGGCTTTCTGTGGAGGAACACTGTACCTGTTTAAACTGATAGCATCTTGACCCACCTTTTTATGAGTCCTGTGCCTTTGTGAGTGGGAAGTGACCTAGGGTAGTACTTAGCCTGTCACTGAATTCACAGATGCCCTCCTCTTTCAGCCTAGCTACTGATAGTCTTCCATCCCACAGAGCCACTTGGGTCACACTTGGGACATAAGCTGCTACATGATGAATCGCTCACCTTAGGCTTTTAGATAAATCAAGACATGTTGTGTATGACCAAAGGAAAAAATACAGCATGGCAGAGGGATGTGATCGCTTAGATTACCTTATCTGAGTCACAGCTCTGCCAGACTGCTGCTCCTGTGATCCCTTCCCTGTTTGCTGTAGCTATGGCAAATGCATCTAGAATGCATGCAGGTAAGTTCTGTTGGCTGTTGCCAGCATAAAGGGACAGAGTCGTAAGACCTGTGTGTGTACTTTTTGCGCATGCAGTTGTACCCAGTGATCTTCACCAGGTGCAGAGGTTGCTGATGAGTTCTTTCCTCTCATTTTAAAAAAAAAAAAAAACCACCATAAAATGCCCCCATACAGATAGCTTGCCAATTTGTGAAATGATTGATGGACGTTAATATTTTTAATGTTTCTGCTACTTACCAACATCTCATAATGCTGTACAAAATAGCATTATCGGATGTTGACCAAAGGATAATTTGTCTGCTGCAATTCAAACTCTTGCCATAGACTAACATTTCAGAATATGTTGTGTCAATACTTTATTTTCCTATCAAGATTTCGATTCTTTAAAATACTGAGAAAAAAAGTAAAGTGGGGAGTTGGGACACATTCAAATTATTATATAATTTAAAGTGAAATGGCATAGTGAGAAGATAACCATTATGTGCTTCAGCAGCATATTAATAGATCATCATTTGATGCCCAAATATGCAAAAGCATGAATAAGGCTGGAGGTCTTGGGGAGTGTAACTCTGATAATATAACATGTGCTTCAATTTCAAGGCTCGATGGTTTTCACACAGAAAGACTATGCCTGTGGTGGTCTAGGAGTGAACATATTGTGTGGCTTCCAAGTGACTCAGCACTGTTCCACCAGCAATGAACTGGAACCAGAATTGCTATAATCGTCCAGCAGAGGATCAGCTTTCATGGCACAATCTGTTTCTTTTCTCAATTACTGAGTGGCATATAACAGGACTTAACAGGGAGAAAAGAGGAGGAAAAATAGCAGAAGTGAAAAATTCTTGGCATTTTTGCAAAACCGGATTTTTCTCACTTTTTCAGTTCAAAGAGCAGGAAAAAAACCTGTGTCTTAATTTCAAGTAAACTGATAACTATTTAAATGTCACTGACAGTTGATCAGATAAATTTTGCCATATTATCAATTATATTAATTTTTATTTTCTCAAATTATAAGGTTGGTGGATAAGATGTGAAGTCTAGCTGGCAGAGCAAGCTGTATGATGTGACTTGAAAAAGTTGTCTATGGAAAATGTCCTCAGGTCATGGAGCTGTGAAAGGAAATATGTGTGTAGGTAATACAGGTTAGGAAATGGTTTTGATATGCTCCTATTCTAGCTCGGGATGCGGGGATCTGGTTTTGTTGCTGAAAGACTGGATTAGGCCTGCTGTGCTGCTCCCAGGCAAGTTCATAGTGTATGAAGTCAGGGCTATGAATGTACCAGTAGCTGTTGTCATCCAAGCCCAGTGAATTGGAAAGGTCGTGTGATGAGAGAAATGAGGTCAGGCCAAGAATTGGCAGCGCTAAGGGCTCAAGCAAGAGCCATGCAATGGCTGGACCTGCCTGTTAAAATAATTGATACACAGTGAGAGTAAAGCTTTCTAGTTGGACTTAACAATTCTACTAAGACAGATGGGATTGCTGATGTCATTCTCTTTCTTTTTTTTTTTTTTTTTTTACCCACCCCACAACTTTTTTTTGAGCGGTTTTAACCAAATATAATCGAGTAACAAGCCAAAGATCTTTAGGTACTGTTTTTCTCTTCTGTGTTCTCAAAAACCAGGTTTTAAAATTTTTTAAGTTGTGCATGCCTAAGCAAATTTGTTTGTAACTTACCTGCTGTTGAATTGGGGAGAAAAAAAGCTTCTGGGTATGGCATGTCAGAGAATAGCTAACAACATTAAACAAGTAAAGAACATGCCATTTTGCTCTTTCAAGATACTATAATACAAAGCAAGATTGAGTTTGTTTGAGGTAATTTTCTATTAATGAAGTGACTGCTAAAATTCGATCCTCTATTGTGCCACTTCCTTCTGAGTTGCAAATGCTTTTGAATCCTGTTGTAGGTGAGCACTGATTAAACGCTGATGCTAAGATAGCTTTTTCAGTATAATTACTAGGGATATTATCAATATACTAGCACATTGTAAATCCCTTTCAAATGCATTTATTCTAGAATAAAGATGCAGGAAGCAATACCCGTAATAATACCACAAAATAGCATTCTCCTTCGTTAACTGAGCCCTTTAAGTGGGGTGGGGGGGGAGGGTAGAGTCAATTTAGGATCAATGTAAATGAGCCTTTGTAGAGCTCTGTGAAACCAGGTCTTTTTGAGCACTGCCACCTAATCAGACCCTTTCTTTCCCATCTTCTCTGTCTTCTACTTCAGCTGCACTTCTGAGTTTTTCCCTTTGACTTGCTTGAGAAGTTATTCTTTTGGTTAGCCCCTCTTTCTTGTCCCTTCATCAAGTTCAGTTTTTATCACAACAGGCTTGGAAATGTGTTTAAATACTGAAGCTGAATTACATTTATACCTTTTGGTAAAAACTTGGAGGTAAGGGATCATTGGATTCTCTGAAACTCATTGTTATACATACCTTTGCGCTGATGTCTAATATTTTTTCCCAACTATCTTTCAAAACAGATACTTGTGACTTCTGCCTTCTACCTTTTGTAGAACTCTAGTTTTCACACTTTTACATTAAATTGGTGACCATTTTAATTGGCTCTTCTTTACAAGGTCTGGTCTTCAAACATCCTTAAAGAAAAAAAAAACTTGCCTCCAATCTTGCTACTGTTTTTAAAATGTATGCATGAAGTCTTTAAAAAAAGTAATAATACACATGCAAAGTTCTCCATCTCTTAGATGAATTTCTGAGTGAGGGCCCAACATTGGTTTTGCAATCAATATTTTTTAAAAATAGAAACTGTGGCCAAGCTACTCTTCTCCTTTCATAGTGCTGAAAGTGTCAACTTGAACTACAGCCCTAATTTGGTCTGAAATGGGGTAATGTCATATATTTTAAAGTCTGTATGTGAAAAATGGTTTATTAATATGTCTGTTTTATTTCAGGAAGATGTGGAAACAGGAGTCCACCTTGATCCTGCTATCAAGGAAGTTCAATACAATCCCACTTACGACACCATGTTTGCACCTGAGGTAAGAAACAATACTGATCTTTAGAGCAGAAATGCCTTTGGCTTAAAGGGCCGAGGTTCTATAAATCTCGTGCAAAATTCATGTAAGACATATTTTCTGTGGAGGCTTGCTGTATTTTGGAATCTAGTTTGGGCAAATTGAAAAAAGATTCTATGCAGGTGTGTTAGTATTTTTAATGTTTGAGTTTAATATTCTGCATAAAGCTGTTCTAAGAAGAATCTTAAAGTGTTTATCAGACTTACAGCTATGGAAATGAAAAATCAAGCTAGGAAAATAGCACTGTAAAGATGTTGAGTAAAACACACTGCATTAAAGTAGTCTCTTACTATTTTCACATTTTTGTTATTTACTCATCGTGCTACTTAGAGTAAAATGAATGGTTGTAAGGCCTGCGGATATATGGCTTTTAAGAGGAGGATTTAAAATTAAAATCCAAGTACTTTCAGTGTAACTATTCATGTCAGTCTTAAGTATTTTAATAACTTAGGCTATGCTGAATGTGTATAGTGAGAAACCATTTTAGGCTGAATTTGGACTGCCTGGTGCTGTGTGAACCACTTTCTATTTTACTGTAACTGACAGGCTGTCTGAAAGATAAAAATAGCATTTAAAAGCATTTAACTTCTTTCAGTATTTAACTTCTTTGTACAGTTTGTCTTTTGTTAGACCAGGGGTTAGCATTCTAGGTAGACAAAGGCTGCATCAATCTGAAATTTCTACATTAGTTATTCTTCATGTTTAGAAAACCTTTTGTGGAACCACATAAATTGGCCTTTTCATAGCAAGCTTGCATTTTGCAACATACTGAAGCCATGAGGTGTGTGAGCAAAAATACTGGTTTAAACTTACTACAGTGTTACCTTGTGTAAGTATTGTAGTTAGGGAAGCCTCATGTGGGACAGTCCCAGGTGTCTGCAAATCTGGCTGACAAGCATAGGGATTACAATGAAATTTAGCTTGATATTAGTCTCAGTGTATTGCATTTGTTTGTATTCACTGTTCTTTTCCCTAGTCATGGTATGGTCAGAAAGACCAGCATTTGTCGTCTCACAAGAAGAAAAGTAAGGCAGGGTTTCCTAAGTGTATTTCCTGGAATAATACATCAAGTCCCCAGTTGCTCTTTAAATTCACAAAAGTATTGTTGGCAGTGTAATTTCCGTATTAAGTACGTGAGTTTAGTAGGACCTGATATCTCTTTCTCGATATCTCCCTCTTACAAGGGGCAGTATGCTGTAGTTTTGTCTTCTGTATGCTTGTACTGATCACATACTAAATGGTAGTGTTTTGTGTCAAGTAGTTGATACTGATTTATCCTCTGTACCAGAAATACAGGCTAGAAAGTTCAATTGTGAAACGAGCTGTTTAAAGCAACTGTGTAAGTGATTACTGTGTAAAATAGTCTAAAAAGCTTATTCAGTAGTCATAAAGAAATATAAAGTTGAAGTGATTTTGCGTTACAGTTTTTGAAAGACAAGACTTCTCCCCTCCCCCCCCACCCCGTGTTTTTTCCTGAAAAAGTACTCTCACATAAATAAGAAATTAGTAATTCTGATATACTTTCTTTTAACATTGTTGATGCAGTTTGGACCAGAAAACCCATTTAGGACTCAACAAATGGCTGCACCTAGAAATATGCTTTCTGGATATGCAGAACCAGCTCACATCAATGATTTCATGTTTGAGCAACAAAGAAGAACATTTGCAACCTATGGTAAGTCCTTAACAGTGGAATTCACCCCCCTTCATTATGCCCAGGTTGGACAAATAAGTTGCTCTCTATAGAACAGTTAACAGGACTGCAAACTCTGTAAATTGCTTTTTAACAGACTTAACTAAAACATGGAAGGGTCTTTGAATGAGAATCATACAGCTGCAGATCATAGTATTTATTTGGGAAATCTCATTTCATAATTCCCTTTGAAGCTGTAATCAAGTGTATGACCTCCTACCAAACCCCTCTTAATTAATCCTTCCATTAGTTGCATCAGTGTAGAAAACACAAATCAAAATTTCACACTTTTAATATGACAAGTAACTGTAGATCTGTTATGCAAATAGATGATTTCATGGGATTCTAACTAAAGGTAGCTCTCAAAACCAAAAGGAAGCCTTACTGAATTGTCCGGTTCTTCAGAGTGGTTGCCTCTAGATAGAAGCTGAATGAACAGGAAATGAAGAAAGCGGGAATACATTACTCAAATATTCTTAGCAAAGACAGACCCAAAGAACTCTGTATTGGTGGTCATTATAGTTGCTGCTTTCCTGTCTTGAAGAACCTTTTCATTTGTAAATAGTTGTATTTGAAAAATGAAATATCTGAGTTTTGGAGAGGCTTGAGTTTCAAATAGATTTTTTTTTTTTTTTTGTGGATTGTAAGAAAAATGGATTTTTTTAATAGGGAAAACATGGAAAGACTATGGATTCTAAGTGTTCTTTTGGAAACGTTTGAAAGAACAAAACTTCCGTGTATTTACATTTGACAGTGGTTAATTTTTCTTCTGTGTTTCATTGTGAGCTTTCATTTCTTTTTTCAACTTGACTGCCTGTGCTTGTCTTGCAAATATGAATCTTTGTTTTCAGATAAAGTATCATTTTATATTCTTCAAATTCAGTGTATTAGGCAAGTTCTGGTACTTCCTATGTAAACTTAGTGTTACAACACTCAACTTCTTGCACAACAGACTTGCGTCTTTATTCGCATTTACATTCAAAATACTACTGCTTGCAAACTGTCATGCCTCAAAATCACCTCCCTACACACGAGTCCCCTTAAATTCATTAGGGCTTTATGCATGCATGAATTCACTTAGTGCATTCTGTGATGGATGAGATTGGGACTTTATTGCTAACATCTGTGGGAGCCATGTATTACAGTAAAACCTGGAAGAAAAAATTACCTAAAATCAGACTAGAACATCCTCAGTTTCCCTTCATATTTGGGGTTTATTAGAGGTTTTCTTGTGAATGTTGACATATATTTAAGAAAGTTTTTTTTCTTTTACACAGTTTTAGCTAATAGGTACTTTTCATTAAGTTGTTAGGATGTGGAATACAGGCAAGATGCCAACGTTAAGAGATGGATGTCTAGTTCCATAGCATAACTTTAACTTACTTGACTGCAATTTTGATGTTAGAACTTGACAGACAATGCAGGTAGGAGCCTATTGAGGATCTGAATAGACAGGTTAGATTTTTTTTTTCTGTGAAATTAAATGTTGTATTTTGTGGGTTGTGCATTTTTGTGTGTGTGTAAAATAGATACTGGAAAAAAGGGTCTGTAGGCATATAGTGTTTGGGGTTTTTTTGTTTGTCAAGTATAGTATGGGGGAAGATGGAACTAGCGAGTCTACTCAAAGCTCCCGCTGTTGGTTTATATCATCAGTGTACAGCACTGTGCCTTGAAAGCTGTATTACAAGAGTATAAAACTATATTTTTGAGACTGATAACATGCACAACTGTGCAACTATCATATTCAGCTTTCTAGAAATGTTCAATAGATAATGATCTGGGTACAGTGAAAATGAAGATATGAAAAGGCTGAGATAGGCAATTTAAACTGCAAGAACAAGCACTAAGCAGCTGAAGTTCAAGCTAGAAAATGCGGTAAATGAGCATGATATCCTGGCTCACTAGAAGGTCTGTTAAAAACAGCACTCCTTGAAGTTGTCAAAAAGTTGTCTATTAAAAAATTCGATATTCTCTTTTCCATTTGGAAGGAGGTAATAAATATCTTCTCAGAAAAGACCAAGTATAAAAACGCAAGTATAATTGCTAGGCATAAATCAAAGTCATAACATATTGGAAGAACAGAGAGTAAACCTCTTAAAAGCTGCAGATCTTGAGATCTCTGGCCTCTGTTAGGCTCTTCAGCACCATTGTGCTAAGGCAGGAGGTCTTAAACAAATCTGCAATGGCTAGCATGTAGATAAGCAGTGGGTATAAATGAAGGCGAGTGTGGTACAAGACAGAGAGGGTGGTAAATGAGATTGTGTATCCAAAACAGCTCAACTGCTGCAGAGTCTTTAAAAAAAAAAAAAAAAAAGCTTTATATATCATTTTGAAAGTTAATACATATTCAGTGAGAAACCTGTACAGTAATCACAAACACAACCAAAGTATTTTTTGGCAAATAGCCTTTCCAATCTACTTCTCTTGTAGTAAATATTTACTGTCAAAAGTTCTTTTTCCTTGTGATGCTTGGATAGCTCAGAACATCCATGCTGTTATTGACTGAGGGTCCTTCCAGCCCTTTATCCTATGAGACAGGTGGGCAGCAAGGGGTACCTAGTGAGGAGTAGAAGAAAGCAGCAAGCTAATAGTGATATGTCTGAATACTCTTTTTCAATATGCAGTCTCTCAATCAATGGCAATGTATCTATGTTAATTTTCAGTCAATTTGCTGGTTTTGTTTGGGTATTGTTTTTGACAAATTTGTCCGGCTGCTTCTTGAACCCATATAATTTTTTTGTGTACATGGTAACCTATTGCAGGCAGTTCTGCAGCTTACCAGCACCTTGTGTGAGAAAGTACCTCTTACTTGTGGAACTTAACAGCCTTCTAGTTTGACATTATATCCCCTAGTCTCTTGTGTTGGAAGACACACTGAGCAGTCATTTCTTATTCACCATTTCTGTGTCATTCCTTATTTTATAGATCTTGGCCATAACTTCATTTCAGTCTGCTTTTTCCCCACCTGAAAAGATCTGGTCAATCTTCTTGTTCCTCTGTTGCAGCCCTTCCATGCCTATGGCTGTGCTTCTCTTCTATGTCTCTGCTAGTTCCACTGTATCGTTCCCAAGATGAACAGCAAAGCTGTGCACAGCGTTTAACATGTAATTTCACTGTGAATTTGTTCTGTGACTTAATAAAGTGAGAGGCTTCTTCCTTCATTTTCTAAGAATTCTTAATGTTGCATTTTTCTCTGTGACTTTGAGTAACTTTGTAAAAGCTACTTCTACCTTTTTCCAGATCGTTTATCAATATGTTGAACAGCAAGGGCCTGAGCATGGATCCACCAGCAACTTCCCTGTGCTGTGGAAACCAACCATTTATTCTTGCTAGTGTTTTAATAACTTCTAATCAATTGACCATGTAAAGACCTGTGGGCTTTTTAAAGTATCTTTGAGGCACCCCATAATCAGTCTCTCTCAGTTTAATACAGGTATCCAACATCAACCAAGGTTTGCTCATTCACATGATTGTCACCTCAGAAATATTCTGGAGGTTTTGTCATTGTAATTTACCTGTACAGAAAGCTGTGTTGTCTGCCCTGCTGCAATATATAATGCTCATCTAAGTGCCTACTCATTGTTTTCTTTATTAGAGTTTCTACTGCTTGAAACTTCTAACCATACAAATGTCTGGCTGGTTGACCTGTAGTTCCCCAGATCTCCTCTGCCTTACTGTAGTGTTTACTTTGTCTGCTGGAGTTTTGTTCTTTGTATTTTTCACATTTGCATGCAACTTTAGCTCTTTGAAGAACAGTTCCTTATTTCTAATAGTTTCTCTTTGCATACTGTTCATGTGTGCTCACTTCCTTCTGGTCTCTTTAAAGTCATATTTTAATAGCTGGCAGGCATTAGTTCTTTTTCTCCTACATGGTGTCTTTGAAGTGTCCCCGCATTTGGAATAGTTTACTCTTTGGTGCTCACTTTGTGTTGCTTTTAAAAATCTTCTTTACTTACATAGCCCTCCTGTTTTGAGATTGAGATCATTGTAGTAAATATTTTTATGACTTTGTTTGCTTCCTCAACAATGTTGATTTATACTGCATTATGGTCATTGTTAAAATGTGTATCGTTAGAATCTTAATATCAAGTTTCCCGCACTGCTTAATTGGCTTTCTTTTTTCACACGAATCTCTAACATGAATGCTTCATGGTGCAAGTATGTTGTGTAAAAATGCTATTTTCATCACATCTTGGTGTGAGATTTGCACAGTCTACTACAAGGAAGTGACTAAAATATGTCATTATTACTGTGCTGCTGTCCCTAGCACCTGTTTAATCTCTGTTACCATTTCATTGCATCTTCTGGCCAAAGGGTCAGTAAGAGAGCCTTGGCAACTGTACTCACCACTACTTAAAGCTGCAATTTCAATCCAGAGGATCCCTTAATGCTTGTTAACGCTATTAACTTGATAATCTTTAAGCTTTCTGTAGCATATAGCATGTTCTTCCCCACTGGTATGACCATCTTATTTCTGTATTCTTTTTACGTGGTAAAGAGTGTATTCTGTCCAATTATGTCAGTATTGTCGTACCAGTTACATTAGTTTACGAATTTAAAACAAGGTATTCCGATTTCACTATGTATTATTTTTAGCCTCTGCCATTTTGCGTGCATGCTTGGGTTTTCCATTTCCCTGCCCTCAGTGTAAATAGGATTCTGTGCTTACTGCTATCCCTCTTATCTGAGGTTTCAGATTTCTGTGCTACCTTTTGCTTCAGGATATGGCTTTTTTAAGGTTGTGTGTCATTCCAAATTGCTTATTTTTCTTTAACTGTTGGCTATCCCCAACTATTTCATCAAAAAGCACTCTTTGAACCTTCTCAGTACCACCAAGCTTTTAAAGCTAGATGAGACCTACCCATCTCAGTAAGGTTCCCTTCATTTCAGGAATTTGGAGAGGTGAAGTTGACACAGGCACTGGAGGTGTTTTCCACAGTAGGGTTAAGATCTGCAGCTTCTCTTTGCAGTAAACAGCCTCTTGAGAATGAGCTCTCCTTCCAGAATGTATTGTATACAAATTCAAAAATACCATAGCTTAATTGAGTTACTTTTGTACTGTCCCTCTGTCCATGGAAAACTGAGGAAGAGCATGCCAAATGCAAACCTCAGATCTCTGACAGATCTTAGCTTCTTTATCAAGAATGTCTCTGTGATACCAGCATGTGGAAGTAGTCAGATGTCTGCTGCTGTCTTTATTCTTTAGGATACAAAACATTGTAGTTCAGGCATATAATACACAAAAGGAAAAGCCAAATCTTGGACTGCTCCAGTCATTCTCCATTTTATCCCTCCCACCCTTGCCCCGCCCCCCCACCCCCCAACACTGGATTTTTAAGCTGTCGTTTTGTCTTTGACCCCCAAGAGGTTGTGAACCCTTGTTATTGCAACTGCAAACCTGCTTTGCTTGTCTTCCAGACTCCCCAGAAGGAGTCAGGGGATATTCAGGTCCTGTATCCACAGACAACAGCTTGAAACCAGTGATCTAGTCACATCTCAAGTCAGAATTGCTTAAAGGTCACTTCTATTTTTATACTGTTTTGCATGGTTTTAAAATCTACATAAATATTATAGTTGTAGGGCTTTTTTCATGAGTGTAATATGAGTTGAGATTTTATCGATATCACCCTGAACCTTCCGTGCTGCAAATTTAAACTATTTCTCATATTCCCTTCAACAGCCCTATCAAGCCGTAGGTCATTGTTGTCTCTAACATTCTGCATACTGAAACTACCTTTGGGTCCATCAATTTTTTGCCTTCTATCCTTCATCTCTCTTCAGACTGACAAGCATGTTTCTTCAATCTTTTCCAGGCCTTCCCCCCACCCCCAATGTTTTATTATTCTTGTTGCTCTGAATTTTTATCTAAATTTTTCTTTAAAATACATTGCTTAAAACTGGACATGCCGATTTAGAATAGGCCTTGCCAGTGCTGTTCTGTGTTTTATATAGTTTTTCCTTTGCAATAAATCTCAGATTTTTTTCTTTTTTTTTTTTTTCTCATTGGCATCAGGTAGACTTGTTAAGTGTATCAACACCACTGCCCTTGCAACCTGTATTTTTTTCCCCCTGTACCTAATCAGTTATTTTGGTATTTGTCATTCAGCGTATCTTTGCTGAAGCGAAATATTTCACACTTGTCTTTGGTGTCAGCTGCAGGTTTTGCAGGTATGTGATCCTTTGCTGATGGCATAATCCATAAAACTATTGAATAAAATAGTCCAGGCAGGCCATTTCATAATCTTGTATAAGATCCTCTCCCAGTTTGATGGGAAGCCATTAATCATTACTTTGTGAGGGTCTGACCTTTTTTTAATTGGTAACCAGTTTTACATCTGCAGTCATAGGTAATCTACCCTATTTTGAATCCATTGATGTAAGGCAATCTTCTTATGTAATTTCAGCTGTTAAAGAGAAGGCTTTATCTCTAGAAAAACAAATTTCTCTTCACAAGCCATTATGATGTAAATGGCCAAAAGCTTAACTAGCACTATTTTTCCAGTGTTGTAGTCCTTAGAGCATGGTTAAAAAGTCTAGGAAGTCCTAAAATGCAAGCACTTGTTTATTCTTCTGTATCTGTACCCTCAGCAGAAGCAGTGTCTTTTCTTGAAAATTCCCTTTTGAGCATTGTTTAAAAAAAAAAAAAAGGCAATATACTCTCCTTAATTATGTGGGCATATATAAATTTTCAGTGTGAAGCAGAATTACGGATTGTATTTTACATGCTGCACACAAACTGTTCATGAATATGGTAGAAAAATAATTTCATAGCTATTTCAGCATCAATACTCATCCTGGAAGTGAACTGCTTCATTCACGCAGCATTTAATATTTTAAAATCTCTTCCTTTTTAATAAGAAACAGTCTTCTGTCCATGAATCTCAAAGCTCTTTATTGAGTATTCAGTAACTTGGTTTACTAAGGATTACTTAATCAGTAAGACTGATATTTTAAGAGCTTAAAATTACTCTGACTTGGAAATAATACTTCTGATTTTTTTTTCATCTACTCATGTTACATGCAACACCTACAGTCACTATTACCTATTACAATTGTAGGCACTGTGTTCTCTGATTACTTTGATTCTGCAGAGGCCAGTGCAGTCAGAATGGTTAGTCCAGCTGTATTTTTCCGCATACCTGAGCTACCTTGGGTCTCTGCATGCTGCATTGCACAGTATGGTGTAAACATACTTTAATTAGCTGTTTTTCTGGAATGCACATCAAAGTCTGATTATTTAACCAACCATTTTCAGGTGCACTGAAATTATGGATGTAGGTGGAATTGTACCTTTCCATGCTAAAAAGTGGCATGAAATATCTACGTCCTAAATAAAACTGAAGGAGATGTAGAAGTCAGGGCACATTATATGGCATACCAGCTGAGTAGGATAAAAGCAAGCTGTCTTTTGCAGCTGCGTTTAGGAGTCCCAGCCAGAAAGAAAAGATTCTCTTTCACATATCCACTAGAAAGTAGAAATTGTTCAGAGCTTTTCTATGAGAATGATGCTGGACCAAATTCAACCTAGCTATAAGAAGTCTCCACTTCCACGGGAAGCTGTGCTTGGCCCAGGGGCCCCATTCATTAGAATACTGTCCCTCTTTTACAAGTACCGAGCAAATAGAGTCCCAGAGACTGTGTCAACAACAGTTGGAGGACAAGTAAACCACTGTATTGATTTTGACATAAATCAAAAGTAATATCTCTCTGCTGTTAACAGAAACCTTATAGCATGGAAAAGAACTCATTGAAATAGTGGCTTAATAAAAGCAGGCAGTTAAATTAGCGAAAGTCTAATTGCAGTGTCTGCTCAGTTTGGTTATCCATGGAAGTAAATCCTAATAATAGTCTGGAATAATTTTTTTGTTGTTTGGTTTAGGTATAGTGGGAATTTATATTTCATAAGAGGTATATATTTGGTATATATTTCTCTCCTTATATCATACTCATGGAGAATCTGGGCATATATTGTTCCATGACTGGGTCTTACCAGGTTTGAAGCTCGAGAGTTGGTCTGCAGGTGGATTGCTCCATTTGTAGGGGAACACTTGCTGTGTTCTTGGAATGTCTCTTCTAATAATTTCAGTAATATTGTTTTTCCAACATCTAAAAAGAAATTAACTGGACCATCTTCTAGGACAGTAGTCTTTCTAAGAAATGGTTGGGGAGATGATCTCCTTTGGCTATTGGGATGATGTTGATAGGTTCTCAGCTTGTATGCACCCAAGTGCTATTATGGGCCATTGGTCTCTAGGGTGGACTGGGTAATCTCCCACTGTTCGTGATTGTCTCTGTGAATCAACAAAAATATAAGAATTAGATTGTATGCTGTAGGATTTCTTTGATTTTGTGTGTGTAATTACTTCTACTGGTGGTTTCATATCTTCGTTGCTTCTTTTTTTTTTTTTTTTTCTTTTTTCTCTTCCCACTTTTTTCCCTTCCTGATACAGAGAAATTCTCATTGGGTCCTCAAGGGACATTTTGTCACTTGAATAATATTTAATAAAAATTGGTGATATGTCCACCAGGGTGCAGTCTTTCCCAAAAAAAAAAAAGCCATGGTGGTCAGTAACTGTTCAGTGCACCTGTTCCTTGGAAACTAGAAGAATTTATTTGTCTATCTTATTCTCATAAGATCATGCTATCCACTTCAGGAGAAATGGAGAAAAACTGTAAGATATGCATATTAAAATGAGAACCTCAGTGTCAAAAATTGTAAATATCCTGAATATCTATGAAACGCTGGTACATTTTATAAATTATTTATAAGAGTAAATGCAGCAGTGTTTGGGGTTGGTTTTGTGGTTTTGCTTTGTTTTTTCTTTAACAAGACTCAATAGCTGTAATCACGAAATGAAGATGTGAATACTTAATTCTTTTAAAAATTAAAGGCCATTGCTGCTGCTTCTGGTACCATCCACGTTAGTTAAAGTAACTGCTTTCAAGTAGAAGGAACAAGCTTTCCCAGCTCTGGCAGGAGGAGGATGAAGTAATTTCTGCTGGGGGAGACAGAATACGCACAAAGCCCCAGAAAGCCTCATTTGCTTTCATTTCTTCCCTATCTCTGTCCTCTTCCTTCCAGCTGCCGCCATCCCCAGGACTGCCAGAAATGAGTAGCGCTCTTTGACCCAGCGAAGGTAGTGGGCAGGGCAGGGGGCTGCGGGGCCAGAAGCTGCTGCTGCTGCTGCTGCTGAAGCCGGAGGGCTCTCTGTGTGCGGTAGCAGTGGGCTGGTTTCAGCGTGACTTACCAGCTTTGCAAACCGAGGAGCAGCGCCTGAACTAAAGCAGCATCTGTTTAAAATCATGTGTCACTAACATAAGATTTTGAGCTAGTCATTTCCTTAGGCTGTGTTACAACAAGGAGAGGTTGCTATGGCATTTCAAAATCTAGTGTTTGCATTACAGCAAACTGGTCTGAATTCAGTGTTGACCTCACTTGGAGCAGGGAGGGCCAGGAGCCTCCTGAGGTCCCTTCCCACCAGCAAGATTCTGTGACTTTGCTCCTGTGACTACCCTCCCTTTCTGTCTTATGTTATCTGTTGCCTATTATACTGTCCTGGTTTCGGCTGGGATAGAGTTAATTTTCTTCCTAGCAGCAGGCACAGTGCTGTGTTTTGGATTTAGTAGGAGAAGAATGTTGATAACACGCTGATGTTTTTAGTTGTTGCTGAGTACTGCTTATGCTAGTCAGGGACTTTTTCAGCTTCCCATGCTCTGCCAGGTACACAAGAAACTGGGAGGGGGCACAGCCACAATAGTTGATCCAAACTGACCAAAGGGCTATTCCATACCATATGACGTCATGCTCAGTATATAATCTGGGGGGGGGGTGGGTGGGGGGGGTGGCCAGGGAGCAGCAATCGCTGCTCGGGAACTGTCTGGGTATCGGTCGGCGGGTGGTGAGCAATTGCATTGTGCATCACTTGCTTCGTATATCATTATTATTATTATACTGTTACTATTATCATTACTAATTTACTTTATTTCAATTATTAAACTGTTCTTATCCCAACCCAGGAGTGTTTCTCACTCTTACTCCTCCAATTCTCTCCCCCATCCCATCGGGGTAGGGGGAGTGAGCGAGCGGCTGCGTGGTGCTTAGTTGCTGGCTGGGGCTAAACCACGACATATACTTATATGCTTCTTTATCTTGTGCAAATTTAAGCATTCTGGCAGCAATGCATACTCAAGGGCCTCATGGTAAGACTTCGTAGTAATCTTAATACTCAGGCCAAGTGAAAAGTGGATGGGATTTCAAAGTATCAACTCTTTCTCATCCCTAGCTCCCTGAGAGCCATCAGGAAAAAAAATTTCGTGGAGTGTGTTGGGGGGAGGAGGGAAATAATAAAAGTTGTACAAAACTAAAAAGCCTGAAATAACAGTATTTTATTTCTTCTCTTGATCTAGGTTATGCATTAGATCCCTCTATAGATAACCCTGAAGTTGCTACCAAATATATTGGCTCTGTAGAAGAAGCTGAAAAAAATCAAGGTAAATAATTCAGAATCTCATATAAATGACTTGCAACTGATGACTGTTTCTGTTTCTTCTTCACTAAGAAATGGAATAGGTATCGGCAAAGAAAGGAATTATGAGAGATTACCCATGTCCAGAGACACAGTAAATTAAGATGTGTTGCAATTGTAATGTGAAGGGGGAAGAGAGAGATTGGGGGACTTTGTTTTCCTAAAGTAGCAAATATTTCAGGCTATCATTATGTCAAATTTCAAATTAGGATTTGTAATTGGAACCTAGCATGTGCCGTTACATGTATAGAATTGATCTGTATATTGGAAACAGAGCTTTTTGGTCCTCTTAAATTCTGTCTTAGCTAAAATTGTCATATGTCTGCATTAGGATACTTGTATGTTGGGCTAATCACCTTCACTATGCTACTCGGTAGCAAACCGATCACTCTGTATGCAACCTCTAGCATTCTGTTGGGAATTGCATGTTATCTCTGCTTGCAGAGTTGAGCTGTTTGGCTTATTTGGAAAAGAAAAACCATTGGAAGGTTGCCAAATGGTAAAGGCATAACGTGCCACTGGGAGAATTGACTACCAGAGGCATGGGGTTTGTAATTAATACTTTGAGTGTTAAATATCTTGTATCAAAGTGACTTATTTGCATTGAAAATTGTACCTGTGTAAACTTTACAGTAATGCTTTCCCTTGCATGTCTCTTTCCAACATTTTATTCACATGTGTATATAAAGGTTCTTTATTTCTGTGTCCTCTTCTGTGGAATATATCCAAGGTTATTTCACTCTTTTCTTCCAAAGTAAGATAAAGAAAATAGACTTATTTTGGTACAGCAGCTACAGACATTAGACAGAAGTGGCTAAGATTAAATCATTTCAAAACCAAAAAAATCCCCAAACCTTTTCATAATGGAATTTTAGTAATTTATTTTAAGAAAACTCTTCATTAATGTATGATTCCTTCATATGATCATTACTTTTATTTTTTACATTGCCTATTTCCCCTTGCTTATACAAAGCTCTTTTTGGCTCCTTTGCGCTAGATGAGTATTACTAATGCTGTAGGAAAACACTGTTTGAAAATTGCACGTAATTGTGTATATGACCTTTTGAAAAACTTTTGAGTCATTACATTAACATCTTTTAACTTTAATTTTTTCTCCTCCCATATCTATATTGTTTAATGGCTTTGACAAATGGAATTCTGAGGGCGCAGAAAAGCTAGCACTTATATCAAAGAACAAGATAGTGGTTGGAGGTAGATGACTGTGTCAGTGAGGACAGACTTTTTAATAGGGCTTGTAGCAATAGGACAAGGGATAATGGCTTTAAACTAAAACAGGGTAGACTCAGACTAGATATAAGGAAGAAATTTTTTTACAATGAGGGTGGCGAAACACTGGAATGGGTTGCCTGGAAGGGTTGTAGATGCCCCATCCCTGGAAACATTCAAGGTCAGGTTGGACGGGGCGCTGAGCAACCTGATCTAGTAGAAGATGTCCCTGCTCACTGCAGGGGTGTTGGACTAGATGACCTATAAAGGTCCCTTCCAACACAAACCGTTCTATGATTTTATGACTTTTTACTAAATTAAAATACACAGTTGTGCATGGGGTTTTGGGAGACACTCTTATTTTGGGGTTTGGGGATTTTTTTAGAAACTGAGAGAGGTGAGGGGGATCAGAAGCCAATTGTTAGGACTCCGCTCATTCAAACACTGCACTATTTAAAGTATGAAAATTGATGTATTCGTACAGTCCACAGACTTATTGTTAAAAATGCATGAGTACATGCATGGTTAAATACTCTAACAAACCATGACATGCAGTTTAAGTGGTTCCTCTGTTACTGTACATAGTTAGCAGTGTTCATAGTTAGAAAAGTTAGCAATGCTTTGGCCAATTTTTCTCAAATCCTTTTTCCATTTTGCTGTGTGTATTGGAAGGAGTGGTGGTGGGGTTTTTGGGTTGTGGGTTTTGGTTTTTTTTTTTTTTCTTTTAAGCTGACTATGATGTGACCTATGATGTTGTATTCTGTGTTAGCAGCTAGGCAGTGCATTGTTTCTTTCTTCAGGTTTAACAGTGTTTGAAACAGGACAAAGGAAAATTGAAAAAAGGAAGAAATTCAAGGAGAATGATGCCTCTAATATTGATGGTTTTCTGGGACCATGGGCAAAGTATATTGATGAAAAAGAAGTAGCCAAACCATCAGAAGTAAGTACTACTTTAACACAATAGATACTGATTGTTAGTACATTGCAGTGGTTTTAACACAGATCCAGTTGCACTAGTAGTTTTTCCAAGCAGAAGATTCATGCTATGCTTTAGGGTGATAGAAACATTTCAGGTGATATGTCCAAATAAGGTGTTCTGAATATTCTGCATTGAATTATTTACAGGACTGTTTGGAATAAAATTAATGGTATTTTTGTGTAATGTGTAGAGTCTGATTAAAAGATGTTTATAAACAGAAGCAGCGTGAAAAGAATTGAAAGTAAAGATTGTTTAAAAAAGACAAGAAAAAACCAGAAAAACAGTTACACACACCCCCCACCCAAAAAAAAAACCCCTTCTCCCACCAAAAAACATCCTTCTTGTTCAGGTAGTGATGCTTAGCTGTAGCCTGTAAATAAAAAGATAGTATTTAATTATTTTCAGTGTACATTGCTTTTTCAATTATTCTGGTTTTGATGAAGATATTCTTTTTATTGATGCTTAGAAATATTTCTAATCTCATTTAGCAAATAAATGTGGTCTTAATAGCAAGTAAATGGTAGTACAGTTCTGGATTTTGTTGTATGATTCTGAATGCTGAATTTTTAAAAGTCAAGATCATGTTTTATTTTTCCAGGAAGAACAGAAAGAGTTGGATGAAATAACAGCTAAGAGGCAGAAGAGAGGAAAACTAGAAGATGATAAACCTGGAGAGGAGAAGACTATATTACATGGTAATGGCATCTTCCTGCCTGTTCTCATTTTCTTGCTCACTGTGTTTTCTTGCCTGCTGTGTTAATTAGTAAGGATGGCAGACAGCCTCAGCAGTTTTGCTGAGGCACCTTGATGTTTCTGTATTGGAGATAATAGCACTCACATGCATAAGCATAAAGGACAGGGAAAGAGATAAACTTGGACTAATTCCACTTCATACTGTGAAGAGCAGCGCGGAAATGTCATCTTTCAGGGTACTGCTTTTATTTATTTATTTTTAATGATACTAGACACACATATCCCTTTCCTGTTTTACAGAGCAAGCATTTTAAAGTTATGAGCTTGGCTCAGTTTCAGCTTCAGAATTACTGCAGTTTTATGTGTCAGTACTTTCATCAGCAGGTAGTGCTTTGAGTTATGGCTTACGTACAATTTAGAAAATGACTTGGACTTTATACTACTTAAATTCTTAATGTAAATGTTCTTGCTGTCGTACTATGAATAATTGTGTATCAAATAATTACCCTATGGAAGCCTATAGCATGTGGTACCTTCAAAGAAAATGGTTTGGTAAGTAAGTAAAACTAAGTGATTTTTGGAAACTTATTTCAACTCTGCATGCAAAACAGTCCTGCCTTATATTGTTTGGCACAGATAGTTAGTTAAACCAAGTCTCTCTTTGTTTACCACTTTCTACAGCCAGGCTCACAAGCACAAGCTGGAGCATCCTTTCTTATATGCATTAAAGAAGAAGTGGCTATGAGATATGCATTGCTGACATTAGTACTTCATTCTGTTTATATGTAGTAGATCATGACAATATTTATTGAATAGTGACAGGCATAACAAACCTGACTGGAGAAACTCTTGCTGTTAGATGAGTAAGACATAGGGTGGAGATTGTCTTAATGTTCAGATTATCTCATTCCAAGCAGACTTTGCTGAAATGACTTGATTTGAGCTCAACTGATGTCAAATAAAATTCCACATCTGTGTCCTGCAAAGGGGGGTTTTCTTTCCACGCACCCCCACACACACTTCACAGCAGAGCAGTTGTGTTGAGAAAAACCTTAATTCTGTGTGGCTGTTGAGCCTTTCAAAGATTATAACCTATTAAAATACAGGCTCTTGGATTCTCAAAATTCTGTGTTTACCTTTTCAGTCAAGGAAATGTACGACTATCAGGGGAGATCTTATCTTCATGTCCCTCAAGATGTTGGAGTTAATCTCCGTTCTACAGTGCCACCTGAGAAGTGCTATCTTCCAAAGAAACAAATCCATGTGTGGTCTGGACATACAAAGGTAGGAAGTTGTGTTTGTGAGCGTGCATCATAAAAACCCACTTTACTTTGTGTCTGAAGCTAGTAACTTCCATAAAACTGAACTATCAGTGGAAGGAAGGAATATTTATGTGTTTACCACGTTATGCATGTAACTGGTTGCATTACATGCTCACACAAGGTGTTTGCCTGCTCAAATGCAGTTGTTTACCTGCAAATACTTTTTCATGAACATAGTGACTTCCTGACCTCCTTTGAAGGGACAAATATTCTTCAGTGACTTCTGTGGGATTTTGAGTTATTTCCTAAACTACCACGTGAATAAGAGTAAGGTTAATTCTAGAGATCCCTGATTTTTTTTTTAATAGTAAAAATACTTAAGGGCTATTTCATATCAAACTTAGGAAAAGTTGTATAGATTTTGTGATTATGATGCATCAGCATTACAGAATACCCAAATACAGCTATTACCTTTGAGAGGTCTGCCTTGTTAAGCATTTTCTTTGATGATGCTACTTGACATTTACAGTTTCTTCTTGTGCCAGAGCCTGTAACTATATACATAATTTTGGTATTAAAAAAGTGTTTCACTGATAAGACTTGTAAAGCCTATACTCAATTTGCTGCTGCTTTTGTCTCTAATTTTCAGTATCACTTGAAGGAATACGTTGTGCTGCAATGGACAGCACCTTAATCATATCCTCCTTTCTTCCATCTTTCAGATACAGAGAACACTTTTAGCTTTTACCCTTTTTTTAGTTTAGTCACAGCTCTGAACTCTTCTTCAATGATTGCTGCATCAAAGAGCTTGTAGCTGCAACTTTCCATGCTTTCCAGAACAACATCTCCTCCCCAAAGCTCTAGTCACTCCTCTGCCTATTATCCTATTAGAACAGACTGATGCATAAAATAGCTTTTTCCTTCAAACAAGAGATGAATAATGATATCGGTGAGAGAAGCAAAAGCAAGATGAGCTGACAGATCTAGAAAAGCTAGGGGATAAGTAGACAGTAATAGGATAAAGCACCCAACTCCAACCAGGGGTGGGAGGAGCTGGATGAAATATGAATAGAGTAATTGACATGAAGTGGAAAGAAGGGACATCAAGCCACGAGTATTTGGCAGTTCTTCGGACTTGTTCTGCAAGGAGTGCCCAAAATACAGATAGATGGGAAGATGCTGTGCCCGGGGAATCTGAGATCAGTGGGTAGAAGCCACTGGTAGTATAAGTAAGAACTGGAACTGGCCAGAAATTTTTTTTGTGGAAATCTTCCTCACCTGCCCCACCTGAAAAGGCTTGTTACACAGAAATGGTCGCCCAAACCCACAATTTGTATTGTTTTGCTATGTTTACCACAGTAATGGTGTGAGTGAAGGAGGGTATGTGTACAGCTGTTGAAGTGAATCAATTTGTTGCCAATAACAATTGTTCAAAATGCATTGCTGTTTCTAAAATGGAGCGTTGGTAGATTATTTCTTTTCAAGATACAGTATATGTGTATTTTATGAAGCTAAGCTTTAGCTTTTCGCTTAGAAAAGAGGGCAAATGAACTGAGGAAATATCTAGATGCTCCACTTACTGTTTAATTATGTCCTTATTTACAGGGTGTCAGTGCAGTTAGATTGTTTCCTCTCTCTGGGCATATACTGTTGTCTTGCTCTATGGATTGCAAAATTAAGGTGAGTCATGTTTCTGTTTTCATGTATGTATTTTATATCATCACTGAATACAGACAATGCATTTTAGAATACTTAAACGCTTGGTACTTCTACCAAATACCTTTGTCTGTGTTACTTTTATTTTTCTCACTTGATTTTTAAATTACAAATTTGTTGGAACAAAGATAGAAATAATACACAGGACTGTGGGTGTTAGAACAGCGTTAATCATGTAGTAATAGTATTTAGAAGGTCACAAGTTCCTCAGGTTATTGCCTTTGTTGTTATAATAATTCATTTTCTGTGAAGCCTAGTTTTATAACTAGCAATAGGTTTCTGCTGAAGTGTTTTACTGAAGCATTTGTGGTCTTGAACTAATCTCATTTTAGTCCAGCATATGTCATATTAGAAAGCTGATAATTTTTTTTTTTTAACTAGCAAAACCTTAGGGCTTTAATGTTGGAAAAGGGTATGGGGTTTTTAGTTATTTTAAGGGGGTTTTGCTAACAAAAAGGTTACAGAGCATTCTTATGAATTTCTGGGTAGGTAGTTGTGATTAATCAGTAGACGTCGTATGTTTGAAATTAATTTCTTAAAAGATGTTGCCATATATGCTTGCACTTAATTTCAGCATCATTATTGTTTAACAATTGACATCTTTTTCTCCCCATCCCTTTTTCTTTTCCTCCAAGCTATGGGAAGTATATGGAGATCGAAGATGTCTAAGAACATTTATTGGTAATAGTCTTTTTTTTTTTTTTTTTTTTTTTAAACTGATGTCTATTTAAAACAACTTCATGGAAGGTTAGCTTAGTAATTTATCACAGAGAGGACTTGTAGGTGTCCAAGGCAAACGGTATTCAGTATTGTTGACAGTAAGACTTGAAAAAGGTGCAAGTTTTTAGTGAACCTTTGTCATTATTCCAAGCAATTTAATATTGATATGTAACACCTTATGACCTTTAAAACAAAACATTAGTGTACTGCAGTCATCAATACTTTATGCAAGACTCCTTTCCCAAGGCAAAATTGTGAAATTAAATTACCAGATCTTCATGTTGAGAACAGCAGCCCTCTGTATTTATGCAGTGAGGGCATCTTGTGGTCTGATGATCTCACCTTAAATAGGTGGTCTCTTCTGTGCTGAGTTTCTAGTGCAAAAGCATGGGAATTTTTTTTTTTCGCTTCAGGTGCCGTCTTTGTTCACGTAACAGGTGCTTTTTAAAGCAGATAGCTGAGATATAGAGAAATACAAACTTCTTAGCAGCCTTGAATGCAGAACAAAAGCAGCTGATTCTCCTTTTGAAATGGGAACATTTCTAGAACACTGAGTGAATATATGTTGAGTAACAACAAAGAAGTCTTTTTTCACCTAATATTTCTGATGACAGCAGTGTGGCAAAGACGATGGCTCAAAAAAGGTTCTTTCTCAATAGACTGCTCTTTCTGAACCAGTTTGACTGTTTTTCTCAAAAGGTCCTTATTATCAATCAGATTCACCTGCTATTTTGCTGTATTTAAGTTACTGTGCCAATATTTTAACTAAAGAGGTCTCCTACCAGCCTGATGCAGTGGTCAGATGGAAGTATTGGGGTTGAAGGGTAGCAAGGTTAACACCAGATGAAAGCATTATTAATTTTCTGATCTAATATTTCCCAAATTTTGTACCAGTTTTCTAATTTTAAATGTTTCTCCTTTGACTGACTCTCCTGTAGTGTTTGTGTCTCCTTTTTTTTCATTAGATGTTGACATTTATTACAGTGTTTTAAACTCTTGTGGCTCTTAACTGTGGCCAGAGCAATCTTTGAAACCAACAGTACTTAAAGCTCTGCTTGTATATCAATTTATGAATGATGCACAGTGGTTGGTTCTGTACAGTGCTATTGTTTCTCTCTCCAGTGCTTTAGAGGTGTGGGGATTTGGGGGTTTTATTCTCATCGGTCTTTAGGAGTTACATTTTCTTTCTCACTCGAATCATTCTTTAAGCGTGCTCATGAAGAACTTCAGTAAGCGATTTCCTTGTTCTCTTTGCATTGTTAAAGACTGGAGCATTTAACTTTGATAATGTTTTAAAATAAAATATTAATTCTAAGCATGAATGGATAAAATTTTATCATTGTATTTTTTCTATCTTGTAGGACATAGTAAAGCTGTTCGAGACATCTGTTTTAATAATGCTGGCACTCGGTTTCTTAGTGCTGCATATGACCGCTATCTTAAACTCTGGGATACTGAAACAGGTAGGCTTGTATTTGTAGATGCTGTTATTTGGCACTATGCTGAAGTAATAGTAAATGTGAAGATATATTATCCGTCAGTCAGGTTGTTTCCAATTATCCTTAATATCATCTTGTAGTTCAGTGTTTAGGCTTTCATTACAGTCTTTTTTTCCTAAATGTTTTGTTGTTATCTGTAGTGGTGCAATTGACACTACCTATATACCTGTATTTCATATACCTTTTTATTTGAGAGGTTTGATAATTATTTGTAATGCTAGAACAATTTTCAGCAAAAAGAGAAAATTTTACCAAATCAGTTAATTGCATGTTTACATTTACAGGCATAAAATTAAGTAATGAAATCACACTTTAGACCTAAATATGCTTAATTTAGAAGAATTATTTCACTTGATCTTTCAGTTAACCTGAACTTGAAGAGCACTCCAAATAAGAAAATGTGGTGGAAATTGAGCTGCTGGTATAGGGAGTGGAGGGTAGGTCTGATACTCTCACAGAATTTCCTGGGAGATGCTCTGTAACATTCTGCTCCAAATAGTTTCTTAAGCTAAAAAGATACAGGATAGATTTTGTCAATATTCTTTTAAACTCAAGTCTGTTCCTAAGACAGGAAATTTCCATGTTTGAAAGAGACATTGGTTTTCTTGGTTAGCAGTGGCACTAGTCTTATACAGGTGACAGCCAAAAAGGTGTAAGTGAAATTCTTCGGACTTGAGTCTGAACTCAGTTATTTATACACCTGAAAAATTTATTGAGCTTTCGGATTAAAACAAGCTCCTGTAAGTTACGGATAACATGTACTCAGGGTATTTATGGCTGAGGCTATGAGAAGAGGTCAGTGGTTTGTTTTGCAGTTGGATTACTGTTATCCCCTTTCTAGGCTTAGGATTGAGGAATTCTTGCCTGAGTTTGAGTCTCTTGTCAAAAAGACCTCTGATCCTAAGGAGGTGATGCTATGCAAAGACAGTGGTCAGCTTGTGAGATCCTGACCAGTTCTGGTGTCCTTGATATGCCCTGATGACATACAGGGTACCAAGCAGTTATATTGTTTGGAAAGCTGTAGTAAAGGTACAGAACAGTTTGTATGTGTATGTGTTTATACAGCTGCGTGCATACAAACATGTGAAAGAAAGTATAATCAAAGAGCAGGATAAATTCTATTCTCTAATCCTCTCAAGGGCTTTAAAAGAAGAAGTATTTCCTGCTGTTAGTAAAGTAAAAGTAAAATGAATAGGTTTTATCAATATCTGCAAAGAACTAATCAGCCCATAGCACTTCCAACCTGATGCACTACGAATGGCTTGTCTGTTGCAGGGCAATGTATTTCAAGATTCACAAACAGGAAGGTTCCTTATTGTGTCAAGTTCAATCCTGACGAAGATAAACAAAATCTCTTTGTTGCAGGAATGTCGGATAAGAAAATTGTGCAGGTATGTCTACTTAATATCTCTTCATTTAAAAATTATGGTATTTAGTAAAAAAACCAAGGTCTTATTCTGACTTTTTTATTTGTAGTGGGATATTCGAAGTGGTGAGATTGTGCAGGAATATGATAGGCATTTGGGAGCTGTCAACACCATTGTGTTTGTGGATGAAAATAGAAGGTTTGTGAGTACATCTGATGACAAGAGTTTAAGAGTCTGGGAATGGTAAGTTTTAAAATTTTTAATTTTAACTTGAAGCATATTATGAGCACACGGAAAAAAGAGTTTATTTTTAAAAGTATATGTAGCACATAGGACACTGGAGTGTACTGAGTTCCAGCTAGCTGAGGAGGAGCTGTATTTAAATTTCTACAAATTTTTATGTAATTCTATATACAGTAGCTAAAATGCTTCACAATAAAGTAGAACCAGAACAATCTCAGCTATTGTTGTTATTAATTTCTGATAACTGTTGAAGTTGGGCATATACTCTACAAACTCCTACATACTGCCACTCAGTCTAGTATGGGTCGTAGTTGTTAAACATTTTTGTCCAGTGAAAGGAAACATCCCTTCCAAAATCTTAGTGTAATACTTTCAGTGTCTTTGAAATAATTCTTAATGTCTAATAGTGAATTACTGCCCCTGGCTTACTGCCCTACTGTACTGCAATATTTGAAAACTGTTTTTAAAGCCTACAAAACCTAAATCACTGTATGTGAAGTAAAATGTCTTAAATAACCTCTGTTTTATTGGTGCAGATTTTATATGGGCATTGGGCTGTATTTATTTTTAGCATTAATTATTAATAACTTATCTTAATATTTTATCTTTTAGAATAATCTCTCTAGAGATTTTAATCTTTCAAACCAGTTGCTTCTTATCACATTGCTGAATACTAACCAACCCATCCTGGCTTAATGCTCAGGACACTTTATAGATTTCCTTCTCCCCCAAAGAAAGCGTAAAACAGCCCTGTCAGCCTGAAGCACACTGCACTCTATTAGTGATCTCTGTTCTCCCTCCTTTCCCCAAGTGTGTATCAGCCCTTAAATTTACCTTTTAAAGAAATGTCTGCTCTGTTACATTAGCGTGTGTTGGTTTTGAAAGCTTTGAACTTGGATGTGCCTAGTATTATGTAATATTTGGCCCATGTATGAAATAGCTAGTTTAGTGTAGCTTCAGTTCTGTTCTTCTGGTAGTTTGGGGGTTTTGGCAATCATTGATACCCACAGTCTGAATACAATAGATGATAGAAAAGTGGAAGTCTATCTAAGAAAAACTCACAAAAATATCATTTTAAATGGCTTCCAATTTTTAACATATCTGGGGAGAAACCAAATCTCTCCTATCTGAAATGTTTTCCACAACGTTCTAGGTACTAAGCTTTTCAGCTTAGAACTTTTAAGAATTCTCTAGGATTTCAAATTTCTTTTTGAAATAATCACTCGCATATCTTTAGGTATCCATTTCATTTTGCCGTTCACACATGCAAAGCTGTTGCACAATATGGATGCTAGTTTGACAGCTCTGTGACTAATCAGTTCCTTCCTAGCTTTTTTTTTTTTGCTTTAAACCTAGACAAGAGACTGCAATCTGTGGTATTTGAATGTTACCCAAGCAGCCAGCAAAACCCTCAGCCTGTCTGTGATCGGCTGCTATCATTGCCAGTAGCAGCGGTGGTAATGACCAAAGTCTGGGAACCCAGGCTTAGGCTAGACATGTAATGCTGTCACCATATGTCACTCCAAGAGAGGCTCTGTTCTGTATTTCATAATTAGACCCATGTATTTCCTGAGCTCCTTAAAGAAAAATCTTTACCATATCATATCTGCTAAGGAGCGTCTCCTCTCTGGTGAGTGGGAGGAGGATCTCACTTGTACAAATCTGTTATTTCCTTTAGATTGGATTGCCCTTGTTTTGTGAGCTTTGTGTTGATGGCTGAAATAAATAGCGAAGTGGGTGGATTTAGTCTCTCTGTGGGGAAACTCAGGAAAGGCAAAAAGGTTCTGGCATGGGAACATCACAACCTGATTGTTCCAGTAGCAGAAGTTTTTTCCTTCTGAAGAAAAAAATATGTACTGAGCTTGCTGTACGCTGAAGAAAGAGCTCCCTTGTTCAGATAATAGGGAATTCAACTGTAGGCAATATTCTGTAATACAGTCATTGGGGATTTTTTTTTTTTTTTTCCTTTATAAAAAGCAAATGTAACACTGTCTTCCTAGGCATGACTTTAAAACCTTTCTCCACAACCTGCCATGATATATGTTAATCAGTCTGTAGGCATATTTCTGTAATTTCAAGATCCAGATTTTTACAATGCATTAAAACTAAGTTAATGTATTCAGTACAGAAGCTTTTGGAGCTTGAAAACTTCCATGGCAGTTTATTTCATGCTGCACCTCAAATCCTTTTTTCCTAAGTTCATCAGGAAAATTATTTGCAACTTAAGGTGATTTGGTTACTTCACCTTTTGGCATGTTTCTTTATATGTTCTTCAGCACAATATTTCTTCAGTATCCTACAGAAACAAAGGAGAAGTAAGTATGACCTGAGTATGGCCTTAAAAGCCAGTAATTAAAGCTGGTCCAATTGCTTAGTTTCAATTGTCCAGAGGAATTTTGTCGTATGTTTTGTAAACACTTTGACTTGGCCAGAGCTGGTAATGGGATGCCATGTCAGACTTCATCACAGTGAGGAATTTTTTCCCTGAGAACTGAAATCTCATTTCCCCAGGAGTTCATCCCATGCGTAGATTTTGCTGTGCTGTACACTGAATCGCAGTTGGTTGGTTGCTGAAAGTTCAGACTGCAAGTATAGGACAGACTCTTGCAGAGTAATGGTTTCTTCAGGAGTCTTAACAGGAATACTTTAAAATTTGTCTGCTTTTGCATTTCATGTGACACTATCATTACAGTAGTGATATTTAAGTTGACATGGATGTCATATTCTGTGTTCTTTCTTCCAGAAATGCAAAATGTTATTTTGTCTTTGTCCGCTTCATGTGCGTCTGATCCTACTTGGATAAACAGTGAAATGATTTGGGCTATTGACCTTGGAGGTTTTTATTTCCTTTTACCTTCAAGTCAGCTAGCAAAGCAAGGACTGTATATTGGTAGCTTAGTTATTATCCTGGCAGGCTTAGGAGGCTTGTCATCTTTGTAAAGCTATACCCCTCAGCAGGCCTTTTCTCTCCATTGCTCCTGGTAGAGATACAGTAGTCTCCTGAGAGCGCTTTTCATGATGTGCAGATCCCAAAATTGGATTGGGTTGGGGGTTTGTTTTTTTTTCTTTTTTCTTTAAAAGGTTCTTTTTTCTCTCCTGCTTGGGGAATGAGTTGTACTAGAACCCCAGGGTATCACGTTTCTGAATCTTGGCTAGCAGATACTACTATTGATATTTAAAACTTTTCAGCCTTTGAAATGCTATGCAGTGGGGAAAGGACTTGAAGATCTTTAAATTTAAAAATTTGAACAAACAATATATCACATGAATTTTGAGGTCAGACAACCATGACAGCATCTTTCTTGGTAATTCTTCTTAAAGATTTTCTTTTTTTTAAGGGAGCAGCCTGATATTACTTATTTAGCGATTTGACTGGAAGCAAATGTGAAACATAAATGTATCTCTCTACTCTGCTTAATAGTTTAATGCAGCATACCCTGCAGCTGTCCTAAGTGTGTCTGGTAGGTTTCAACATAAAGCAGAGCTGTCTTGAATAAATTGCAGTAGATGAGCCTGCCTTCATTTGTAAAAGGAGAGAAGGGAGGACAACCTGTGCTGCATTTAAATTTCTCACTGCAGTACAGTTCAGCATTGGAGATGTGTCTTCTGTGATGAGACTTTTTTTAATGGGGCTTCCAGTGGGATTGCTTTTAGCTGGCTTTGAGGACTCCAGATGACTGGTGGGCTGAGGAAATGTTGGATGTTGGGAGTTGATCAGGATCTGGCCTTACTGCAGCGATGACATTGTGTCCTGTTGCAGGTGGGGTTTGGAGCTGTTTGGGTATTGATGCAAAAGGGTAGGATGGGGCACGGGGGCTGCAATTCCGTGCTGTCATGTTGGTCAGCCTCAGAGATTATGTGGATAAACACGGGTAAAGTAATTTTAACATTTAACTCACAGGAGCATTTGTGTTGCTTCCTGACAACAGAGCATCTTCTCACCCTGCTACCCATGTGCATGTTACTAAACACAACATGATGGGAAATAATTTACTCCACAATAAAATAGAATTGTAATTACCTTGCTAATGTCAACCATGTTGTCATCCAGCAAGGCTCGGTCAGCAAGTACAAGGCAGTCACCCATGCTCCCTGCTCCCATAGTGTCCCAGCAGCTCTTCTACTGTGTGAATCAGACAATGAAGTCATAACCATTCGCTTTGTATTAATTAATGTTGCTACAGAACATTTTGCTTGTGTTTTCTGCTGAATACATTAATGAAATCTATTTTCTGCTGGAGATTTCTTTTGCTTAATGAGAAAGACACATGCATGCCTTCCCTTTTTTACCAGCCTTCTAATGTAGCATATGAGGAAGACTGTGAATATGCACAACTCGTTAGTAATTCAATTTATATAGTCAAAACCAAATGACAGTTCTGCAGAGTAAGGACTGGACTGTGCTTGTTTTTTCCCTAGGTCCACATGCCTTTTTACAGGACAGCGTATGTTCTTAACATACACTGGCACAGTCCTGTATGGAATTGAGACCAAGGAGTTCACAGTTCAGTTCAGCTGTGAACATCTGGAATTGGTTGGCATCCCATTTGGGGAGATCAGGAGGAAAAGGGCATTGTCAAAGAGACGAGAAAGAGAGACTCCTGTTATCTTTTCCTTTTTTTTTTTTTTTTTTTAAAAAAAAAAAAAGCAGAAATATTCTAGTTAAACAAAACTTAAGTCAGTGAGACATTCCAATAGGACACATGCATGTATCAGTCTATTTTTTTCTATCTATATAAGAATTTTGTAAGAGCTGCAGTTAAACTGCAGGCAATAGAGAATCTTTGTGTTACAGTTTTAACAACTAGAATTATGATTCTGCTTTAGACTCGGGGTTGTTTGATCGGGGTAAATTCACTCTACCAGAGGTTATCCTGTAGATGGCTCCACAGCCAGAGCTTTCTAGGTGGGCATTCATAATATTTTTGAGCTTTTGCACATTCTTCCTTTGGACACCACCATGTGCTCTCCATGGTTCAGTGTCTGAGTAAGTCGGCTGACTAGAGGCAGCCCGTTGGAAAATCTCCATGTCTTCATAAAACGCATACTTCTTCCTTTTGCAGGGACATTCCTGTAGACTTCAAGTACATAGCTGAGCCAAGTATGCATTCGATGCCAGCCGTGACTTTGTCTCCAAATGGTATGTTAACGATTTACTGTCGTCTTAGGCCTAATTTATGTAGGCATGTCATACTGATTATATCTCTGTAATGTTGCCGTGTTGCATCCCCCTGCCACCCCACACTAGCCCCACCAAATCAGTGTGTGCATTTATTCCAAGATTGGACTGGATCTGGGTTTGATTTAAAAGTCTTAAGGAGAACAAGTATATCAAAATGAGGGGTTATATCAGGATAACTGTATCAACTTAAATTTAGACCTTCATCCAGACAGGGCAAAAGGACTACTTCTTTTCATAGAGCCACAATGTGCTCTTTGCTGTATTTAAAATGTTAAGAGAAACAATGGTGGGAACTGACGATGGCTGCAAAGTACTAAGCAAGTTCAGCAGTCCTTTTGGTGCCACCGTTAAAGCAGAAACTGATGTTGTACATGATCCTGTTAATGCTGTTCCCTTCTGTTCTGAATGTAGCCCAAATAACTCTTGCATAAGAGAAATCCCAAATTATCTCGGTGTTTCTGTATGTTAATGTTTCACTGGTGTTTATGTTCTTCAACTACAATCAAACTGAAGGAGGATAAAGGTTGAGTGCCTTCAGTAATCAGTGAAAATGCTTCTAACAGGACAAAATATCCATTATCTGTTTTGGCCAAAATTAAATAGCTTTAGTGTCAACATTATTGAAGTGTTGCCAGATACACAGTTAACAGTCCCATTATGCTGAGTAGTGGCTGATCGACTTGTTGCACAGCTAACGTTTTCAGCCAGCTATTAGCACCAAATTGTATTTGCTTTGCAGTGTAAATATTTTACTCTTAACAACAGAAGAGAGTTTCTAATATAAAAAGGAAGATTCTGGAGAAAGAGAGAGCTGCATTTAAAAATGTTAGCTTCCCAAGCTGGCCTATTTCAACCCCCGTTTCTGAAATTGCACAACTTGCTGTATTCTGATGCAGCTTTTCAGTTCAGCTCATTCTTCCACATTGAAATACTGGATTTCTCATTCTTTTTCCAGTTCTGGCTGGCCAGCATTTAGGTATTTGATTTCTGAGATGAGACAGTAGATGATAGTAGGGATGAAGTAGTCAGCTTTTCAGCTCAAGACATCACCTGTCACATTAAGTAACATTGTCTTGACCTACAGTAGTCCAATATCACACAAAACAAATTATTTTGGAGTAGTTATGCTACAGACTGTGCCAGACATATCATGCATCATTTTGGAGTTAAATGAGTCCTTTAAAGAAAAGTAAATTGAAAATTTTACAGATGTGCAAGTTTTCTGCTTAGGGGCACTGATTTATGAATCTCATCAATTAAAATCTTCCTCCCAAGTGATGCAGGAAACAGACTTTTTAAGAAGTCGAAGAGGAGAATAGCATGCTTGGGGTACACACTTGCTTTGTTTCTTTGGGAAGCTGAAGAAAATCCTGAAATTTCAAGCTAATAGCTGGAAGTGTGGTCAGATTTACAGTGAAGTCAGCACGTTTTATGTTATCGCTGTTTGCGTAAAACACTGTAAAGGCAGTGACGATATGCAGAGTTCAGGACAGAAGTCTCTGTTCTATGGTGTTCTAGAGCACATCATCTTCACTGGATTCTCAGGCAGGAGTTAATGGACTGCCAAGATGCAAAATGAGATAAAGATTAGAAAAGCCTGGGTTTTTTTCTTTCACTAAAATACCGTTATTAAATTGTAAACCCCTAATGGGGCAGAGAATACTAAATATTTGCAAAAATTCGTAAGGATTTTCAAACTCCTGAATCTACCTTAGACCTGGTTTTCCCATAAAGAGAATAAAAGGTGACCATCTTAGAGTACCCACAGAACAGGTAATCAAATATATTGTAGCTAGATGGGGTTTTTTCACCTCATCTGGGTTACTTGATTACGCACACCAGCAAGCTTACTCAGTAGCTTAAGAAGTTATCAGTAAGTCAGTGGAGTTGATGCAGCACATTGTTGTAACAGCCAGAGCTTTTCTAGAGTACTGAGTGCATTTTGTAGGAATAGGCATCCCAAATCCTGTCAAACATAAGGTTTTGCCTCTTGGCAGTTGTACCAGGCAGAAGCAATATCATTTGCTACCTAGAACCCTGGTACATAATGACAATCTAGATTAAGATAGTGCAAGAAAAGTTATAAAAATCTCACAGACTGAACTGCAAAGTTTTTCTTCAGATGCGGCACTCTGATACCACCTTTGTTTATTGCATTTATAGGGAAGTGGTTGGCTTGCCAGTCCATGGATAACCAAATTCTGATTTTTGGAGCTCAGAACAGATTCAGATTAAACAAAAAGAAAATTTTCAAAGGTCACATGGTAGCTGGCTACGCTTGTCAAGTGGATTTTTCACCTGACATGAGGTAAGTTTTTGTGGGAACGAGCTTCATCTTAAAACTTGCCAGCACAGACACTAAATTTCTTTTTGAATCCTCTGGGATATTCGTTGATGCACAGCCATCCTATCAACTTGGCATCAGACAGAGTTCTCTAACCAAGCAGCAGAATGGAAAGTTTGCTCTTGTCATTCAATAGGACTAAGTTATACTTGGCAGTTTCTCTGAGGAAAATTTGGAAAACAGTCCATGTAGTTCAGATTCCCCATTCTGCAAAGATGATTTACACTGCTGTTAAACTATCCAGAGACTCCCCTTGTTTTCCCTAGCCCTGGAGCAGCACAGGAGGCTTCCACTTCTGACTTGCATCTGGCTCTTTTTGCACATGGTCTGCAGCACAGGGCCTATTCCCGTAATATGCACTTGTCTAGAATACCTGGGATTCAGACTTGCCCAGTTCTCCCAGTTTGCAGGTCTGGTGTGGGTATCCTCATTTATTGTTCAGAGAACCATCTTTTTCATCCTGTTTGCTTAGTAATATGCCCATACATTTATCACTGTATGTACATAAGATATTCATTACTATAAAAACTGGAGAATAACCTCAGTGAAACTGGAGGAAAAAGTGGAGAGAAGCGTCTATAAATTTTAGAGAAACTTCTGGCGCTTTCTCTTTTGCTGACATATTCTCTTTAGTTCCAGTAACACAGTGTATGTTATAATTGCATTGCTTAGCACATTTACCTCGCAGTTGATGAATCGCCTTCTGCAGAACTTGTGCGCTTTAGAGCACAGCACAAATGCTAATTCTTTGGTAGGTATGTTTGCAGACTGTCAGACAGGAAGCTCACTTGGGTGAAGCTCTTTTCCATTGCTCAATGTAAAAGTATTATAATACAAGCAGTCTTCACACATGATACCACTTTTATTTTAATCCTGTTATTATAGCTATGTGATATCTGGAGATGCAGATGGAAAACTTAACATCTGGGACTGGAAGACAACAAAACTCTACAGCAGATTAAAAGCACATGATAAAGTCTGTATTGGTGCAGTGTGGCATCCACACGAAACATCTAAAGTCATTACATGCGGCTGGGATGGTCTTATTAAACTATGGGACTAAAGAGGATGCTATGAAGATCTAAAGATGTAAGTCCTGCATACATCTGAGAGTAGAGTGAATTCTGCTGTAAGGATGGGTAGACATTTGTAATACCACAGTTCTCAGCTAGCTGTATATATGCACTAATGAATGGGAAATCTTCAGAAGACACAACTGAAAGGATATAGTTTTAAATACGACCTCTTGAGTATGAGAAGCTGAGGTCATCTGAAGCATGCGGAATCAAGTGTTAGTTTGTCATGTCACTGTTTGTGCAAAACACTCTTGTAAAATAAAATAATTTTAAGAAAAATTATTTTTGTGGTTCTGGCTGTCAGAGATGTGGAGAGTCAAAGCAGAAAACCAGCAATTGTGTAACTCTCTTCCTAAGAAGAAATCTTTAGTATCTACTGCAATAGAGCTGGAAAAGATGCATTTGTTTACCTGGTTTTGGGTGGTATTTTGTTGTCCCCAAAATACTTCTACCTTTATAGAACACAAAGCCACTTGCTAAGATCTGTTAATTCACAGTAGAAATGAAGAAACTAATCAGAAGCTAGCAGTCATCAGCTAAACTGTATCAACTGAAGACTGTATTCATAAACTCTTGGTTTCTATCTGTCTTTAGCCGTAGCATTGTGCTGATCACTGAGTTTCATCTTTGCAAGTACTCCTCAATTTCAAGATTTTACTTGTAATGGTTGTGTGCTAAGTGTTATTTTTTCTCTTCCCATACACTGTTAAGTTCTATAAGCATGACATTAAAAAAAAAGTCAGTGTCTCTTGGTCAGTTTAGAATGCACTGTATTTTAAGTCCCAGAAAGTTTTTGACAATTTAATGTATATACATGTCACACTTTTTCTCTTTAAAGAACTTATTTTAATAAATCTTTTTATAAAAGGTCTGCTTATCTTCATTCAATTCTTCTGTCTAGCAGTGTCCATATAAAATATTTCTTATCGTTTGGTATTTTAATTTGCAGTTGTAGCAGATAAACTCATTCTCTTGCACTGTTCATACAAAACTAATGCAAGCTGGAAGCAAGAGAAAAAAAAAGCCTTTCAATTCCCTATCTACTCTCTTTTTGAGCACATACTGGAAATAAAAATGTGTAATGAATTTATCCCATTGATCAGTCTTCAATTACAGTCTTGAATTACACTATATTGTTTACTATAAATCCGATTGCTGCTCATCAGTTATAAACAATACCAAAGGAGTCATTGCCTTAATTGACAGCAGGATAGAAGATCAGGCACTTCTGTAGATCAGATGCAAAGAATCTCAAGTTGTGTAGACAGGAGGAGATGGGCTGGTTGTTTTGCAGCGTTTTTGTTGGGTTTGGGTTTTTTTTGATTGATTAACAAGACAATTCTGTTCTTTCAAAGAATACTTGCTAAAGTTAGGCCCTTGTGAGTGAACGTGGAGCTTACATGGTTTTAGACCAACTCCCTAAAGCTGAGCTTGAGAGTCTTTCCACTGCCCGTTTGCGCCGTCGCGTAACTGCACCAAGTTTACACGTTTCTCTTCACTTTCCCATCTCGGTAGCCTTGTGTGCCTGCAGAACCCCACATGCTGTTTTCACAGGCGACGTACTGGCGGTGAGCGGGTATGGCCTAGCCTCGCACGCGGGCAAGTGCTGAGGTAGGAAATGGTAGAGCCGGTGCCGTGTGTCCTGAGGGCCGTCCCCTGTGCAGGGAGAGAAGGGGCTGGTCTTGCTTCTCAGCTCTTCAGGGGGTGGGTGGGAGCGCGCTGCTGCCCTGTCGCAGAGGGTGAATTTCCGACGTGGTTCTTGTCACAGGGAAGACTCCACCCCTGAGCTGGGTGTTGAGCTCTGGTGTGCACTGTGCCCCGGGTGCCGCTTTAGGAGAAAGTGGGCTGAAATAATTCAGAACAGTTTTCTTCCTTCAGATACATTTCCTAAATGGATACGTGGCAGTGTGCCCTGACTGTTAACAGCTGATAAGTATGGGGAATTGGGGAGGAGAGGAGGAGTAGAACAGTTACAAAAACTTTTCACAGGAATGTATATTAGCTTCCATATCGGAAACATCTTTCCCAAATGCTTAAAAGCCTTTAAATCCCAATACACAAAGTGTTTGGCTCTAGTTGGTACTGTGTTTTTCCATGTGTCACCTACCAGGCAGAACTTTACACATATATATATACACACACACACACACAGAGGATTGTATATACTAAATATAAAAATAAGTGTATAAACTTTAGTAGTAATATGCTGAGTGTTGCATTTGGGGAACAAAATAAGAAATGTTGACGTGATAAATTCTGCTGGAGTTAATGAACTGGGATTAAATGTTTGCAACAAGCCCAGAATCAGAATTCCCCTAGAAACTTTCAGATAAAATCCTTTGTCCCTCGCAGTTGGTCACTGTGTTAATCTTTTGTGGAATTTCTCACATCTGTATTGAAGCCTGCAGGGGGAATTTTTATGAGGATGATTCCCTCACATCAGCTTGAGAGTTGCAAACTCCAAAGCTCACATTGTCAGCTAGTTTGCTGTGCACGAGGATAGACTCTGCGTGGTGCAAGTCGAGACTTGCCTTTCCAGCAGCCACCTGGGAAAAGATTTCTTGCTGGGCTAATTAACTCGAATCATGTCCTTCTCTTATCTTCCCAATTTCATGTTTCGCCAGAAATTGGTCTTGTTACAAATGTCAGTCAGAACAAGTCTAGACTGAGAACCCTAGGCTGAACTTGGCATGTGAGCAGACGGAGCCGGGGAAAAGGCAGCGTTGGGAGAAAAGGGAAGAGCGTGTTTCGAGTTCCTCCAATTTATTCTCCTCTAACATTAGGCAGAGAATGCGACAAAAGTGATTCAAGCCGAAGGGAGCTTCTTGGGAGGGCTGGAGGCAAGCGTGTCGCGCTGCCGGGAAGGAATACGTGCAAGCTGGAGTGCCGGGTTGCTGTCACAGCATCATAATTTTGTTCCCCTTCATCATGCATCTGTAACTTTCAGAAATGATGTGCCAGTATGTTGCCACTTTTATTAATACCAATTACTTCTGCAGTGGGGGTTGTACAGATAAGTCAACTATTTCCATCATTCTTGGTGTTCTGCCTGGGAAACTTGATAGTTCCTTTGGCCTTGTGCCATCTTTTTCTTGGACTTCTTTATATGCGAGAGGGGGAAATATCCCACATATCCTCATGCAACTTGCTGGTAAGAAGGCTGTCTTTCTTGAAGCAGATGGTCTTGGCATCTGTCTTGCACAGAGTTTATAATTGTCCCCAGTAAGATGGGGCTGCTCAGTCTTTGCTCTCATTATGAGAAACAAATGTCTAAATTACTGTACATCCAGAAATGTCCGAGATTGTCTTATAAAAAGCCAATTTTAGCAACAGGCAGATGTTCAGTACACCGTTTAACACCGTGGTCTTTAAAGGCTGATTTAAACAGTGAGCTTTCCAGATCTGACAGCCCAGTAACACAATGTACTTTCCTTCTTTCTACCAGCTGGTCATTACAAAATCCTGCTCCTGTTTGCTAGGAAGACTCCATATGACAAGCAGCCTGCATGAGGGGGAACACGCAGAGAGCGGAGGAGGGAGGGGAGTTTTGCTTGGAAGACTTTAAACAGTTGAACCTGTACACCAGAAAAATCAGTTTCCAGGGAGGTTGTTCCTCTGGAGACTGCTTAAGGACTTGCAACTGTAGGTTGACTTCACTAGCGTACACTCAAAATCTAAGTCTCATATTTTGCAGTAAAATATGTCTCTTCTGTCAGGCTTGCTGATTTAAAAAAAGCCCACACACACCATGGCTGTCTTGCAGCACTCGGAGAAACCTGCTTATGGCAGGGTTATGTTTACAGAAGCTCCTTGCAGAGTTTAATGCTTTTAGAAACAAGTTGCAATGGCTTTCAATGGGGTATGGACCTCTAAATTCACCAGGTACTCTGGAAGTTTGACCTCAGACCTCTTTATTATCTTGTTGTATGATAGAACATTTAAAATGTATTAAATGCTAAAGCACTGAGCCTTTCTGAGGCTCCTTTTAACCTGCTGCGCTTCATGCCACTGGGAGGCTGCTAAAATGAAACTTTATTGCAGGCGCATTGGGTTTGTCATTCAGGATAAGAGGTTCTCATTCAGCCTTGGGTTTTTTTGGTTAGTCTGAAAAATGTCAAGACTGAGCCGCCTTCTCTGATTTGGGAAAGGAAGGCAACCAAACAAATCCTGTAGGGAGTCATTTCAGTAATAGGAACTCTACGGAGCTTCAAGACCACTGACAGTTACCTGGACATGGTTCTGTTTGCTGCCAATCTTTCCAGTTCTCCCAGCGTAATTACCCTGCAGCCGGTGTCTTGCTCTAACTCACCAGCTAAACACCTCAGTTGTGGAATAAGTGGGTTTTCGGTGGAGTTTAAACTCTTGCAAAGCAACGTTAAAAAAAAAAAATTGCAAAAAAGGCCTGTGCTAGAAGAGCTGTAACACTCCAACTCCATACCTTAGCTTGCAGCAGGCTGATTTCCCCACACAGCTGTGACTTTGCTCGCCCAGGGTAGTTGGGTTTATTTTGCTTCCGCATCCATATGCAATCTTCCTCCTTCAGCTCCTCCGTATATACTCAGTAAAATGTAATCCCTTCCAATATTCCTTGCTCAGGAGATGAAGAGGGAAATCAGACTCTGAATGAAGTCAGTTGTCAGGCCAGACATCTACAGGTGGAAAAAAGTAAGCCCCATTCCCCAGAGTTTTCAAAACCATGTTGAGTTTGGTCAGCACAGCTTCTCTCTGCAGCAAGCTCCTCTCTTTCTCTCCCCTGGTGCCGACCCTTTGGGAGTACCTTGGGCCAGGGGGGCGAGCTGGTTTGCTTTGCTTTTTGTCATAATTCCTCCAATACTAAAAAAGGGGAATAACATTATGGAGTAATATTTCTTCAGATGCTGAATTCTCCTATGTCTTGGAGCAGTTTTCCTTCCCTTTGCAAAGGAGAAGGAGTAAAAAGGCGTTTGAGGGCCTGTTCTACCTGACAAGTCAGTTTGGGAGGTCAGCGTGGGGTTTGATGAATTCCCAGCCCCTGCGTCGTGGCTGCTCCTGGCTGGTGTCAGTGGAGAGACCCAGGTACTGCCGGGACACAGCTGCTGCTCCTGCTGCTGCTGCTGCTGCTCCTGCTGCTGCTGCTGCTGCTGCTGCTGCTGCATTAGAGCTCTGACACTGGTCAGGCGGCCATCCCCACCTCCCTGCGAGGGTGGTGGCTCCACTTTACATATCTGAAGGTGGATGCACAGGTGGGATTCATGTTGTTTAGTTTTGATTCAGAAATAGAATTTCAAATATGGGGGGGAAATACCAGCTGAGGCACAGGAGCATTTTAATTACTTACAGAAGTTTTGTACTGTATGCACCGCTGAACTTTCTTTGGGGAAATTGCTGAAAAGTAAGTACATGTGGTGGTAATCCACCAAAAAGAGCAGGGACGTTGCATTGGTATTCACATCTGAGTCGTCGTATCTAGGCAGGGCAAAGCAGGCTCCTGCTTTCTCCTTGTGTAAGGTCCTGCCCATCGGGATAAGGGACATGGCATGGGCTGTCTCTGCAAAGGAGACAACTTTCTGAAGCAGCTGAAACACTTTACAACAGGCAGGTCAGGCTACACCATGCTGGGCTTGCTCTGCAGATGCTGCTCCTGAAAGCCAGCGGAGGGAGGCGAGTATAAATACGTCTCTGAATGTGGGTCAGCTCTGAACTTCCACCGGCACTAAACCAGGTCTCTACTGACTGCAATTAAATGTCACATTGTGTTAACAAGCAGAAAGGAATCAAGAGTGATTCCCTACTGAATAACCCTGAGGATCCTTTCAAGGGCAAGGGAGCGGCTAATGAAGCTTATGAAATCAAAGTTTTTGAATGAACCAGATGGTCTCAGCTGTTGAATAATTCACCAGAGAGAATGAGTGCTATTTCTTCAGGTGTGCTACCGGGTGATACATCTTCTTGGCATCTGCCAAGAAAGGCCAGACATATGTTCCCTTTATGTTTTCTTTGATCTTTCACAGTTGAGAGGCGCTCGTGAAGAACAACCCTTCACAAGTCACCGATGGGCTCAGAGCCAGAAGTGCATGCGATAAACATCAGGTTTTGGAGTGGGGCAGGAGGTCAGACCTTTCTTTGGTCAAATTTTGGAGCCTCCAAGGAAGGCAGCGTGGCATTCAGAAAGGGACTGGTTCCCCTGGAGAAGAGTGTTAATGTCCTAACACGTCCACCTCTGTGCTGCTGTGGGCTCCCTATGGAAAGCCCATGTTGCAATATTAACTGTGATAGTTTGGGGGATTCAAAGCTGTCGCTGCTCTTCATCTTTACCAGGTCACAGGCAGCACCTATAAATTCTGATTCACACATGAGAGTGATTTATAAATCACTGTGGGCCTCTCTGAAAGGGAAATGCCATCACCCCCACATAAGGATCTGTGCAAATAAAACTGCCACTACACACAGGTCATCTCTGCAAAGACCCACTTTAGACCCAGCTGAAACATCTCCTGGTGGAGGTGTCAAACTAATGCCGTAATGACTCCACTTTGGGAATGAGACCTGGTCATTGCGTCCTAGTTTGCTGGGGTCGGCACTCCTGTGGCCACCATGAATGACCAGAGGTGTGGGCAGTAAGGAGGCTCCCGGGCTGGGTTTCACCTGGTGCCAGGCTGGAGGCAATGGGCCGCCTACTCTGGAAAGCCGATGCGGACACCAGCGGGGAGATGCCCAATGCACCTGGGGACTGAGGGCCAGAAGCCTCAGGGGAGAGCGGAGCTGGGCAATACCCATAACGGTGACACTGAGCAGATCCAGGGTGGCAGAAGGTGCCAGGAGCACCTGGTAGATGGCACAGTACAGATCTACAGCTTAGGAAAGGGGACAGGCCACTCTTGCAATGGATCCCGTGCAAGTGCATTGCTGAGCATGTTGCTGGAAGGTCAGTCCAGAGACGCGCATTTGCCAGCTGCCACCTGTTGACGTGGGACAATTTGGCCCCTGTGCTCCTGCCCTGCCCCGATTTGGTCCGGGCACCTTCCTGTGCTGCTCCTGGCCGTAGGAGTTTGAAGGTTGAGTATCACTTTCTTCCTCAGATGCTGTCAAGGGCAGGGCCCCGCAGCAGGACTGCACGGAGTCATCTCTCGGACCAACCAGAAGGAAAAAAAGGTTTTACTGCATTGTCTGCAGGAGAAGCTGGACGCTGCTCAGAGTGCATGCTCAGGAATATTTCAGCAATGCCAGGACATGCCAGCGGCCCTTTCTTCCTGCCTGGGCATGGCCACGCAGTTACCAGTCTCCAGGCTGTTGGCTATAATGGGAGAATGCCCTGCCCACGCTGGTTTTAATGGTGCGCTTGAAGAAGGGAGCAGCTACCACAGTTTCTGTGCGGGTCTGATCTGGGAAGAGTGCAACGGAGTACAATGCTGGCACACGGTTTCTGCAGGGCTCTCACAGCGGGGAGAGCACCTCAACAAGCTCCTCACCTGCTTCGTGGCCTCTCCAACAGCTCCTCCAGAGCTGCTCCTGGGCAGCCCAGTGCTCCCTGCAAGGAGCCATCCTACTGCAGCAAGGCAGGCTCAGACACGGGCGCCAAATGTGCGCGGAGCAGGTAGTGTGGTGGACAGCCAGCACGTGGCAGTAAATCTTGGGGAGAGGGGGGATGGCTGGTGGATCTCCAGCTCTGGCTGAAGCAGCAAGAGCCTGTGGACGCCAGCAGTCCTGGATCCCTGCCTTTCTCTCCCTCAGCGCTGTCCCTAATGGGCTGGAGATACCGCCCGAGCGGGGGGTGCGGCTGGGACCCTGCAGCGAGCAGGGGCTGATGGTGCCTGGGTTTGGCAGTGGGTGGTCACGCACTCATCCAGCCGGCATCCCCCAGTGCCTGCAGAGGCAGCCGGCGCTGCCTTGTGCCCCTGCGCACCTGCCCGGCAGCTCAGTCCTTAGGAGGTGGGAACTGAATTCATTTAAGAGTCTTTCTTTTAGGTAAAAAAGATCAGTAGAAGAGAAGGAGTAAGGGCACAAAAGCAAGACCTCAGAAAGGAAGGCTGTAACTCTGCTTTAAGAGATGCTAAGTAGAAAGGTACAGATAGTGCATGAAATGAGAACTGTTCATTTTCTCCCGTAATATCACATAACTGCCTCCAGAATGATAAATGGCTTTTATCTATCCTGTATCTGAGATAACGTTTCCTTAAAAATTACCATAGTTATTGGAATCTTTTCTTGCAGAAGATGTATTTGCTACAGTGTAAATTGTTCCTAACACTACCCAGCAATCCTGAGCAAGAGATCAGCTGAGGGTTTACTAAACTATGTCTTAAGCAAAGAAGAACCAGGATGAACCCCCCCACTCCCTTTCTGTAATTTACATATACATCACAATTTTTTTTCTTCAGGGCAATAAATGGTGGAAGATGTGCATCCCCTTGGAATTTTAACATCTGAAAGAGATCATGTAATTTGTTTTTTAACCTCTACTGGTTTCTTAAACAAATGATAATAAGCTACTAGGCTGGTTACTCTAAGAGTAACGAGGAGGAAAAACCTGTGCAGTGCTAGAGCCTGTATTTTTATGCTTTATTAATAAATCAGGACTCACAGCTGGGCTTTTGCCACCCCATTATTTGAAAAATGAGAGTTCAGCGATTCTGTGGTGCGGTAGGTGTGATCGTTCCAACAAGCTAGATACTGCTTTAGGCAATCCTGGCACTCTCTCGCATTTTAATAACTCCTCATGGCCCTGCATCGTTAAACAACCTCGGTGCTTAATGTAGGAGGGTTTGCAGCAAGCATGGCTGTCACAGAGAAGGCATTTCCTACCCATTTTGGGAGGCTGCGGTTCCCTTGGGACGGCAATATGTAGCTCGGCCCTGTGCCAAGCGCTTTGCCTAATGTCTTGGAGAGGGGGAATCCAACACAGCAGCAACACGTCATCTTGATTTTGAGCGCTGCAGAGCTGAGGAGGTGGCGGGCCCCACGGCACCCTGCTCTGGGTGACTGCAAAGCCCCTCGCCCCCGGTCCAGACGGGGTGTGCAGGAGCCGAAACAAGTTACATTTAACCAGAAAATAAAACAGTGCCGGGAGTTATTCCCCAGCCTTGAGGCAAACTGGTAAAGGACTGGCCATGTGCATTTACTAAACTCTTTCAGCTTCCCAAACAAGGTGGCCGCATCCAAGCTGTCCTTGGCTTGGGCTATCTCCCCAACTGTGCCTATGAATTGTCTCGGAGAGTCCTAGATGGCCTGAGCCAAAATTGTGCCAGGGATCTCATTAATTAGCCAGATAGCCATTCCCAGAGCCTGTGCACGCTGCCTGCCGCTGCTTAATTTACTAGCACCGGCACAGCTGGGATCATCACCTGGTCAGTAGTCCTGGTCCGGCTGCACTGTCCTCCTTCTTCCCTAAAGGAGGTGTTTGATGTGCAGAAGCCCATGTTAATTCCTCTTAGAATTAAACTCCACTTCAGAAAAATCCAAGTGTAGCTAAAGAAGTAGATGGATTTGGTTTTAAAAGAAAAATAAAATGGGGAGGCAGTAAATCAGAGCCTCCATACAACACAAGGCACTGTCAGCGTGACTGAAAGGCAGTAGATTGAAAACCAGCATGCGTTTGTTAAAAAAGAAAGGGTTTGACATTTAGCCACAAGTTAAAATTTCAAATGTGATTTGGAAGACTGACACAAACCTGAACGCACAAAGGCACAGAGCTGGCTTTCTCTGAAGAGATTAAAATCCCCCCACCATTTCCACCAGCCCCTCACCACCCTAGTCCTTCACCATCAAAGCAGGGAGAGGAGGTTTTTTTCTGCCTCTGAGGCCTGCAGCCTCTGTGGTCGACAGGGATGCTCAAAGTCGGATTCACCGCAGCAGTTTCAAGCCCCACGTCGGGCTCCGCAGGTCCCGGTGGGGAGGCGGGCGCTGGGGCCAGGGCAGGTGGTTCCCCGCAGCCCCAGAGCAAGGGCGCTGGGAGGCAGACTGTCACCCCAGCAGGGGCACCCACCTGCTGGCCTCTTTTGGGAGAAAGGGAGCTGACCTGAAGGGCTGAAGCAGTTTCTGCTAGGGAGAGCGGTCCCTGCCCGCCCTGGGGCAGCGGGAGCCCTCAGAGAGCTGGAGGGGAGGACAGCAGATGCCTTGCTCCGGGGCGAAGCCTGGGGAAGGTGAGGGGAATAGCTCGATCCACCGGTAAGGCAAAGCAGTGCCTCCGGGAGAAAGCTGACTTGCCCGGCTGGAAGGAAAAGCTCCAACTCTTTTTTTTTTCCCCCCCTCTGGCTGCTTGCTGAGATCCTGTGGGCATGTTGGGTCCAGCGCAGGGCCCCGCTCTGGGAAGGAGGGGATGAGGAAGCTGAGGCAGCGGAAAGGGAGAAAAAGGAAAAGAGGGTATGAAAGGAGAGAGGGGAATGTTAGGATTACAAGAGAAGGAACAACACGGGGACAGAGAAAGACAGAGACTTGTTGAAAACAACGCTGGGCAGAGGCTCACCAAGGGGAGGAACAGTGAGCCCTGCAGAAGTCAGAAACCAGAGGCAGGGCCGTATATCAAAGACATGGAAGTAGCGTCATCTTGTATTTTAATGCAAAGTTTAATGTCAAAATTCTTTCAACGTTTAAAATTCTTTTAAAGAGAAAAAAAACCCCAACCTGCTATATATTACTTAGCTCTCCCCATTGCTTAGCTTCCTCAGGGAACGGCCAAGGCTGGCTGCTGGGAGTGCGCTGCAGACAGCCGCCGTGCCAGCCTGCAGAGCCCCAGCACGCCCGCAGCCCCGGGCACCTCTGCCAGCGCCGGTGCAGACCTGGGCTCCGGCCAGCTGGTGTCAGGGAGAGGCGGCCCGGCCGGGGAGGTGCTGAGGAGGTAGCAGGCGTCCAGGCACAGCGCTGGAGAAGGCACGTAGCAAAACATTCAACTAAAACCCAAGTCACACGAACAGAAAAGACCAGGTTTCACTTTCAGCCCTTTTAAAGTACCTTGCTAGGTGAAAAACCATTTGCTACAGCCATTGCAAGAGTAATTTAAAACAAGCCGTTCTTTGAGCAGATGAACTAGGGAAGCCCTGTCTTCTGTGGCTGAAGCGTCCGGAGGGTGAGGAGGGGGAGCGCTGGTGGCAGCTTTTTCCGCAGCTGAGTCTCTCTGTCCCACTGTCGCCTGTATCAGAAGCACTGAACTTGCTTCCCGCAGCCAGACTGCCCTACAGAGCCGAAGTCAGAGCACTCAGAAGCTGTTTAGCGAAATAGGTAAGAATTTAGTTTGGTGGTGATTTCTGCCTCTGCCAAATTCAGCTGAAATTTGCCAGTGGGTTGAAGAACATACTGTTCTTGCCTAACATTTGTTCCGTAACAAGGAAACAAGGCAAAAGTAAAGAAGGTGCAAATCAAAGACGATCGCTTTACAGAGAAGTAACCCTTGACCCTTCCAGAGAAAGGCACCTCCTCACGAGCACTCTGCTGCCCGAGGGCCGAGCTTCCCGGGGCGGCCCCAGAGGGATCCCTCTCTGCCGGCACGCTCAGGCACGGGGCAGCCTGGGAGAGCCGCGCTGTTAGCCACCCCAGAAAAGCCTTCACAGAAACCTCTGTACTCCGAGACAGCATACCCGCTGGCAAATACATTGCTATACAAATCCGCACCATGTATCTTCTCCTAGTGCCAGTTCTTTTGACAACATATAAAAAATAAAAGCCAGTCCATTTTGTTAGCAGTCACTGTGTGCATATCTAGCAACTTTAGCCAGTGACGCCAAGGTCCTCTTCTATAACGCTACAGGGCCAGATGGCTCGCAGTCACACATCATAAATTCCTTCCTGTTATTTCCATCTTGTATTTACCCAGCTCAGTGTGTAACAGCTACTGGCGTTGAAGGCTTCCTTTTTCAGAAACATCTGTGGTTTTGATAAGTCTTTGTAGGTGTGGAAAAGCCTGAAGTCCTTCAACTCCAGTTCTCGGAGCAGACTGTACCAGTACCGCACCACGGTGCTGTCATTGCCGCTGACCTCAAACCCAGGCCAGTGGATGTGCACCTCAAAGACCAGCTGTCCTATCTGCTCAACAACATCTTCCAGGATCAGGTTTTCCAAAATTTTCCACTCAGCGCTCTCCACATCTGCCTTGAGGACATCAATCTGCAACAAAAATGTGAAAATGAGAGGCTTTGCAATTATTGTCAGTAACATCTGGGGCCAGGCTTGTCCATTTTATAATATACATAATTGCTCTTATGTACTGTTACTTTAGCATTTAAAAAAAAAAACATTAAAAAATCTCAGAACATCCTAGGGCTAATATGGACAGTAGGTGAAGTTTCACTCTTGCCTGTTCACAGCCCTTCTCCTGCCTCCGACTCCTGGGCTGAAAAGCTCTGTACCCTGAGACGTCCAATGCAGCTGATCCTACAATCAAAGCATGTTATTGTTCCTTCACAAATCTTGAGGTGGCATCAAAGCTATGGAAAAAAGAAACCCACTTCACTAAACACAGACAGTAACGCATTACTGTTCCTTATTTCTCCATCACAAAATCCTGTGACAGAACAAAACACACTAACCGTGATTACTTGCACCACAGCAGAGCAGGGTCCTCATGTGCCAGATCCTACATGCACCACACAAGTGCAAGAGAAGGCCAAAGTGAAATGAATGCTATGAGCAGCTCAGGCCACCAGCTACCCACGGCCAAGCTGCTGCCTGAAGCTTTTGCAGGCATCGCTACGGATGCTGAGTGAGGAGGACCAATTCAAAGGAGTGTTATGCAAACACTCTGCAGGGTTTTGAGGGCAGCTCCTCCAAAGAAAAAGGGATAGCAGGAAAGAAGCCATGAAGTTACTTGAAGGGAAAAATACAACTAATAAACAAGCTCCCTGTTTGAATTTCAGACCATTATTTAACTTTGTCGTTAGATATTCAGCAAACCAACTTCTCACAGCCCAACCCAACTATGGGTTGATTTTGCTTGGCAATTAGCTGGAGGAGGGGAGCTGTATGCTTTAAAAAAGAGCATTTCATCAAAATTTCATACCCGGTAGAAAACGAAGACTGCAGTAGTGCTCACAAGCTGCAGAGCTCGAGGCCCGTGTTTCCCAGAGCCAAACAGGGGAAACTCCCCTCTGTGAGAGCGGGATTTGCCTGTGTCGGTTCCACCTGAGCTGCTGCTTCTGTCCATCTGCTCATGCTCAAGATGCATTTGAAGTGAAAACTGAAGACTTTAAAGTCAAGAATAATAAAAAGAAAACCCCCAAAACCCAGGCTCTCTTGGCAGCCTACCCTAACCCTCGAGGCAGTGTTAGAAAAGGCACCTGTGCAGGTACCAGAGAGAAATTTGGGCAGGTGATGTAAAAGCATTGCCAAGGCAACTGCTTCCCTAAGCCGCGCCATCCCAGGACACCTCGCCGGCGTCAGGCCGTGCCCCGTCCATGCTGGGGCCCCGGCTCATGGAGCCCTCTGCCCGGGGCGCAGGGCAGGGGTTGTGCTGTGAGCACCTCTCCCGTACAACCAGAGCTCTGCTTCGCAGGGGCCGCAGCCAGAAACCACAAGGCCATGGCACGGTTTGGGTGGGGTGAGCTGCCAGGACCGTGCGAGGGGCTCACGTGGCTGCTTCTTCAACTGTGCCTTGGCTAAGGGAACTGCTGTTGGTTCCTCAACTTCACCCATAAATGCGCATAAATACCCTTCACCAGTCTAAAGCCTAGGGAGCAAGGCCAGGGCTGTAAATAACTTGGCTGTCCAGTTCCATAGGTAAGCACAGTTGAGAGGAGGAAGGCTGCTTCATACAGCTGTCTTGCCACACTCTTCCTCATCCCTAACCTGGGGTTAGGGACCAAAACCACACTGTCAGAAGACATTGGACAAGAAGTTTTAAGACTTAACTAATTTCGAATTTTAACCCCATATGTTAAAAATAAACAACAGTAACTGTGTGGGCTTCCTACACAGGGGTTCTTGCTTCATGGCAAAGGTCCCTCCAGTCTACCTGGACCTGTAGCACCTGCACTGATCACGCCTGGATGCCCAAAGCTCTGCAGTCTGTTGTCCCCAGTTGCCTGAGGAACAGACGCAGGCAGGGCTGGTAGCAGAGGGAAGACACATTAAGACAAAAATTGCAGAGGCTGAAGAGGCTGGGACCAGAGACTGATGGAGGAGTTATCCTCGGACTGGAAGTTTGGGTGAAAGGCCGTGGGAAAAAGGACTATGATGGAGAGCTTGGGCAGAGATTTAAGAGGCAGGGCTGGAGGCAGGGGAGGAGGAAATTCTAGTAACGAGGTACAGGCAGAGCACAGCAACAGCAATACAGAGTGCTCTCTGTCCTGGTTTCGGCTGGGATAGAGTTAATTTTCTTCCTAGTAGCAGGCACAGTGCTGTGTTTTGGATTTAGTAGGAGAAGAATGTTGATAACACGCTGATGTTTTAGTTGTTGCTAAGTACTGCTTATGCTAGTCAAGGACTTTTCAGCTTCCCATGCTCTGCCAGGTGCACAAGAAACTGGGAGGGGGCACAGCCACAATAGTTGATCCAAACTGACCAAAGGGCTATTCCATACCATGTGACGTCATGCTCAGTATAGAAACTGGGGGGGGTTGGCCGGGGAGCAGCGATCGCTGGTCAGGAACTGTCTGGGTATCGGTCGGCGGGTGGCGAGCAATTGCATTGTGCGTCACTTGCTTTGTATATTATTATTACTATTATTATCATATTGTTGTTATTATTATTTTACTTTATTTTATTTCAATTATTAAACTGTTCTTATCTCAACCCAGGAGTGTTTCTCACTCTTACTCCTCCGATTCTCTCCCCCATCCCATCAGGGTAGGGGGAGTGAGCGAGCGGCTGCGTGGTGCTTGGTTGCTGGCTGGGGCTGAACCACGACAGTCTCCTTCCTCAGCTTTAAGAGGGTCTTTGAAAGAGAAGAACCAATGGAAGGTGAAGAGCTCAGTGCTTCCCAACTGCAAACGCATAACCCAGAGAAGGGAGACAAGAGGAGCAATGGGCCCTGGGCTGTTCTTGTTCCCAAGGGGGTAAAGGCTAGGACAGCGTATGGCTACTCCCACCTGTCTTACTCCGACGTGGAGCTATGCCATGGGCCGGATAAGGCTGCTACCAGTGGGAAAACAGAGGACATTAGAGGCAAACGGGGTGAAGCATCAGAAGGGGACTGGCTAGGAGGGTAGGACTGAGATCTGAGGACGCTGTGCAAGGCAGCTGCCATGGAAGGCTTGGTGATATCCTAGTTTCCAATGGGCTGGCCATGTCTACATCCCCTTGTTCTCTGGCTGGCTGGCTGGAGGCACCAGGGTCTAATCTGCTGAGGTGCAGAGTGCTCACAACCACGCCAGCCCTCCTCAGGGGCTGTGCTCCAGCACTATGGATGGGCATGGGATGGCAAGAATCAGTAGATGTTAAACATCTGCCATTTCTGGTCTGGTAAAACAAGGGTATCAACCATTGAACGCCTGCTGCAGGGTGCAAGGGTTGTATCCGTGAAGGGCTGTGAGACTTCTGTGGGACAAGCTGTAAAACACTGCATTTTCAGAGCAGGACTTGGAGAGTGGGACTTGAATGAGGTCCATGGTCACAAACCAGATAATGACAAGCCAAGCTGCTGCCTGTCTGCTCATTAAGGCGGCATTGTGCCTCCTCCGCACTGAGGGAGGCAGGGGGCCAGTGGAAAATGACTGAGGGATTATGGAATTAAAGCCCGTATTGTGACATGTCCACATGGGGAGGGGAGAGGAAGGCTGCACGGACAACCTTAGCTCTGGTATTTCCTAACTTGACTCTGCAACAAAGAGCCTGTCAGTCTGTCCATACGTGGGTCAGTGAAACAGTTTAGCATAGCTCTCCTTTGGGTTCAAGGGGAGGCTGAATGTAAATGATGCCGCTCATGACATTTCAGCTGAGAGCTACTTCATGGTTGAGCTCACTTGTTTCCCTTTATACATTTAAATAGGTTACTTATTTTTCAGATAGCAATTCGCAGCTCTACCTGCAATGCAATTTTTTAGGTAGCTTTGATTCCACGTGGGTGCTATTGCCATAGGACTGTGCTGCCACACTTCAGAAACCACAGATTTTTATCTTTGGGAGACTTCTATAACTTTGAGAGGAGACAAATTATTCAAAACCTTTTTTTTTTTGGCGGGGGTGGGGTGGTGGGAATGTTTCTAAGTCTTTGCTTTTGTCTTCCCATGATTTTGCTTTATGGCAGCAGTAGGACATCTTTTTCCCATGGTAATGTTTCCAGTCATCATCCACGTTGGTTTGTTTTTCTCTCATGACACTAACCGCTGCTCTGGCTGCTCAGCAGGCACTCCTCACGCTCTGCGCTGTATTTGCAAAACTGACGTGAAAAGTGGCTGCTAACCAGTGTTTCAGTAGGATAAAATGAGTTACCACAATAACTGCTTGAACACGTACTGAAATGACCAGGAAAACAACACTAGTGGGGATGTGCTGCATGCAGAAACCAGAGGCTCTTTGTTACCTGTAGTGCCCCGCACTGCTCAGAGACCCGGAGGGAGGAAGGTACGGTCTCGACCCACCAACTGTCGTGATGGCCATCCAGGCAAAGGGTCCATCTCAGCCCAGAGTCTCCATTTTATGCCACGGATCGGGTAAAATAAACAGCGGAACAGCTTTCTGTCAGAGTATCTGAGTGAGTAACAAGTGTCTTGCTAACACTGAACGCAAGTTTTGTGATGATTAGACCACTCAGGAGATATTTACCCTCAGTGATAAGCAGCGCACTACTGACAGAAATTCACTACCACCTTCCAGATGCTTTGATTCAAAGTGCCAGTGAAAGGATTAGTGGACAAATCTATAAATTCAGAGCTCTAATTCACCTGGGAGCGCAGCTGGAGTCTGCTGCTGAGAGTAAATCTTGGAGGGCAAAGATCTACAGTGCCTGAAGGTAAAGGATGGCAGTCGATTACCTGCCAGTTTTGAGCACTCACAGACTAAGGCTGGTTCCTCTTATCTTCCACAAATCCTCTTATCTTCCACAACTAACTAGGTTATCACAGAAAAGTAAGAAATGTGGATTTTTTAAATGTTTTCTCAGTGTTTAGCTTCCTTGAAAAAGCACTGCAGCATTGTACCAGTTATAATTGGAGAAAAAAAAAAGGCCTTTCCTCATGCACAACCAAGCATATAAAACAGCTGAAAAAGAATGTGTTTTAGTTAGTGAAGGTTAACACATGCTGTATGAAGGCTCATTTCTTCTTTTTAGGGTAATGACTTGTTACAACAATTGCATCATTTCCTAAAGCAGAGATCAGAGCTCTGTTTGCCTTGATCGTTTCTGAACTACCAGGGTTAACAGGGATTTCAGGCTCTGCGCTGCCCCGTGGGCATCATTTAAAGCTCCCCGTGGAGAAGAATCAATTGAGAGTGAGTAGCTGGAGGAAGCAATTTAGCTGTATTACTTCCAGCATGAACTCAGCATGTGGAAGCGGCAGCCAGGAAAGGCAAAAATGGCAAACGCGGTACAGGTCAGGCAAGGAGGATCCCTCCCTTTCCGTGGGAGCAGTTCTGTGGCATTAGCTGGGAGCAGGGAGAGGAGAGCTGGTTACGGCTTTCAAGCTGAGGAGTGGAGCTCAGAACCACCCTGTCCTCCTGAACCACAGTGCTGCACCCAGGATCTGAGGCTGTGAGAAATAACCCTCTGTTCCAGCTCCCTGACACTGAGTTACCATTTTGCCACCAGCTGTACAGCAAGACAAACTCTGCTTGCTTATGCATCAGTTTTTCCCTTCTCCCACCTAAGTACAATTCTCTATTTTCAGCAGACAAAACTCTAGAAAAAGATGTTTAATTCATATTTTGGTAGCACACAACTTTGCAGGTAACAAACAGGTTCTTGAGTGTAGTTTTTAAACGTAGCTTCCCTCTTTTCTCATCTGCAACCTTTCAGCATGATACTTCCCTCTCTTTCTTTCCTTTCAAAATGCATCCAGCCCCTCCTCACCAGCAGGCAACGGCAACAGCTTGGATCTTAAGTCCCCTTCATTCCCTTTTATTCTGAGAGGAGGCTGTAATTGATGGCAGACAGGGTGCCACGTAGCCTAATAGTAAATTATGCTCCCAGCAGCTTGTGACTGCCCCTCCCTGTGCTCCCTGCCACTGGGGGGAGTGGGAACCATCCTGGCTCCAGCGGGGAGACGGGGACTGCTGTGGGCATGGTCTGAGCAACACAGATACTGAAATCAGGAGAAAAGTTAATTGCTACTGGTTTACAGTGGTGTACAGCTCCAAACAGCAGCGCTTCTCCTTCAGATTACTTCCTTCCTGCTCACATTTACACCCCTCTCCATGATGGTCTGTAGGGCCAACTTCAAAATGACTCTGGGACAAATGTGTCATTTGAGGTTATTCACTCCTGATGTGACAGATCGGGCCCATCTTCAAGTATCTGCTTAAGGCATCAAAGCCACAAAGCCAGTTTGTGCAGTTGGGTGCTTACCCCGTCTTCGGTCTTTTTTTAGAATAAAGGGCAACCATCCAGCTGAAGTAACACAATATACACATCACTGAAACAGAAAACCTGTGGTGAGGGCAGATGAGCTTTGTCCTCTGCTCTCACCATTGACCCTCTGCAGCCTTGCGAGTGACAGAGAAGTCTTTTTTCCCCCAGTTTCTATGATGTGCTTCCATGAAAGTGTTACACAGCAGGGGCAGGATATTAACTGTCGTTTTATGTTTACCACTTAAGCTGGAAAAAATGTTGCAAAATCATATTAAGAAAACTTAACTCTCTCTGACAGCCAACTGTCAGTATAGCAACAGCGTGCCAGAAGCAGTAACAGCCCCAGACAGACAAACGTACCCATCCGGAAAGCCCACCCGGTGCAGGCAGGAGGCCTCAATCTCAGCTGAGTGCTCCGCAGCACTACAAGCACTACGCCCATGCTGTCCCATGGGGGACTGCTCCCAGCGAGGACCCACGCAGGCACCCCAAGTGACTCCCTCCCGCAGCCGCAGAGCCCAGGCGTGGGGGCCACCTGGCACCACCGCTTCTTCCCTTGGTCTCTGATACCAACAGGTTTCCCACAGACTCTCTCCATCTGGAAGCAATTTCTCTCTGAAGACTCATTACAGAAAGAGACACACTCCTCCCTTCCTCCAGTCCAGTCCAGTTAAGCGATGCCACTTACTCCAGTGGACAGGCAGAGAAGAGCCCTTTCAGCTGGCTGGAGTTCTTTTTCAATGCCACTTTAACCAGAGGACAAAATAATCCCTGGACAAACAACCACCACCTGACTTAGGAGACCAGCACGGCCTGAAATCCTTTCTCCCTGGCTGCATTTGGTCAGGAAGCTGTAGGGTTTCACCTGTGGCTTTCCTGTCATCATGAACATCTTTCTTCACCATGGGACTAGTTCTTGGCATCTTCCCATCTTAACTCGCTCTGAGCACTGGACCAGCCAGAGAGGGCAGCTCACTCGTTAATCATCTTCTGGTCATAAAATAATACACATCTCCAAGCCTGAATTGATTTTCAGACAGGTTTGATGGGTTTAGCTAGCATTACGCTATAATGACCTTAAAGCTAGAGGTTCTGTTCTTAACATCTTGTCTAGCTTGCTACCCAGCAAGAGCAAGGTTCCTGTACAGTGACCCAGAGAACAGGATCTACAAGCCCTAAGCGTGTGGCAGGCTGGCACTACACATAGACGATGCCGAGGGAGAGGACCTTCCCCTCACAAAAATCCCAAGCATCAAAGATCTTGGTTCCGCATCTCTTTAAACCGAGACCAGTCTCCAGAGCAGGCAACGGGAACCTCACTGCTAGCTGAGGACTTGAAGTGATGCTTTCTCATAGGAAACAGGATGAAGAGCCACCGTGAGGACATGAGCCCCCAAACAGTGACCTCCTCGCCTGCTCAGAGTGGCAGCAGCTCACAAGTGTGCATCCCCGCTCAGAAACACCGTGCCCCAGCTCCCATTTGCACTGTGCTACCTTCTTCAGCTTGCACGGCTCTTCTGTTGTGCAGAAAAAGATGAAAACAACATCCCCTCACCCGGTCCCCCAATCCGATGGCTAGATTGCCCAAGTGGGAAAAATCCCACAAGGGAGCTGCAGAAACCCTGATCTTAAATTATTTATCAGCCTGATCATCAGCTCTGCCCACTGAAGCACGCTGCAAACAGATGTTTTAAATGCTGCATTTATTCCACCAGCAGCCAACAGCCCAGGCTGGAAGCGCAGTTGCTCCGCGCGCAGCCCTGGCCGAGCGCACGAGTTGCTTTGCAAACCATTCAGCCATCTAATCTCACAGGAGATGTCCCGCTGCCCACTCCCCCCGCAAAGGGGGAAAATCCTTTCATTTCTGTTCTTTTGATCTTCTCTGCCAGACGCTGCTGGATGCCTGTGGGAACGGATGTTTACTCAAAAGAAGAAAAGCTGTGTGCTGGACCCTCAAGTCTCTTCATTAAAGGGGAACAAACATTTGCAGTCTGTTTGTGTTGCCCCAGCACCAAGCAAGGGCAGAGGGACCCAGCTCTGTGCTTACATAAGGCCACGTTATCCTGCTCTTGCTAAAGGTGAAAGCCAGCAGCAGTACAATAAACGCATTATGAGGGGACGAGGGGACAGTCAGCATGGGAGGTTTGCATTAGAAGGCAAATAGTTAAGCAGCAATTGATCCCAAAGTCCTGAGGAGCAAGACCTGCGAGCGTGTGCACACGTGCAAGGGACGGAGGGCTTAGGCTACTGTAAAATGCTTGTACATAGTAAACAGAATTTTGGCTGCAAGACCTGCTATTGTTTATTAATACAGTGCCCATGGGGGCCTTCAAAATGTAACCAATTGAAGAAAGGGCTCAGAGTCCCATCTTCAAAAAACGTTCACCACACCTTAAAGAACATCTCTTGCAGGATGAGAATATGTAGCCCCAGTGTAACTGAGTAGCTCCAATTAAATCTGGTGGAGGACCTGGTTCCCAGCTGCACTAGCCAGTGCGGTAAGGTCCTTTAAGTCTACACCCCTTCACGGGGATCTATTTGTTTCACTCCATTTCTGGTCCAAGGTGCCCACCTGCCTCTCTTCTGCTTCACTGTTTGTCTGCCCACCCTGCCACTTGCTTGCAACCACGGCAGAAAGCAAGCTGCGCATTCCTGAAAGTGTGAATGAGGAACACCCTGAACTGCTTGCACGACTGTCAGATTTCACCTGGGACGGGCAGTGAGGAGGGGAAAAGAGAGCTGCTGTGGCTTTCACCTCTAGATTTCAAATTTTTGAGAATGGAGGGATACCTTAAACTGCTGTCAGATCAAAAATGACACCAGAAAGGATCCAGACACTAAGGTGAAAGTATTCAAACAAGAGATGGCCAATTCCAATGACAAAATTTTGTAAACAGTGACCAGAGGAGGGATGTGCTACTAGGGACAAACATGGGGGAAAAAAATTACATTTTTTTTAGAGAGCTCGTAAGTGCTCTGGATTGGGCATTTATCTGAAGAGCTTGTTAATGTCAATTACTCCCTAGAAATTGTGAGGAAGATGGGTAGCGGAGAAAGACCAGGATGCTTACGGAAAGGGGGTTGCTCTCAATTGTCATAAAACCAGTGTCATGTCATGGACCACCACCCTGAGCAGATATTCAGCACCTTGGCCGAATTAAAACTGTACAGATTCACATTACTGTGCTTAAGCCGGTGTTAATGGCTTTAGCAGGAGCTGGGGAGCATGAATACAGGTCTGAGCTCAGCAGGTGCCCTGCATCTGGTATGACTTTGCGAAGCAGGGCAGGTTCTCCAGGCTCCTGCCGAACTCCAGTTTCGGTGGGAGGAGGGAACCAGGAGTGACTGGCTTCTTACAGCAGCAGCATACCAACGATGACTCCACAGTGCCTGGAGCAAGTGCCGTGACTCTGCTGAATGCAACTGTTTGACACTGAAATAGTGGTTATGCTGCTGCTGCTGTCGAAAAGAAGGTGGAATGGCATATTAGTGCACTGAACTGTGCTGGGAATTGAACAGAGCTTGTGCAGCCCTCTAGTAAAGCTAAGGGAATGCGGATTTTTAATACCCAATTTTTTTCTGAAGGGTCTTAACAGCCACAACAAAGGCAACAAAAAAAAAAGAAAATAAAACCTAAAAAAAATCCTCCTTCCTTTCTAATTTTTAGCAGGCAGTAATATGCTTTGAAAATGCCTTTAGAAAGATGACCTGTGTAAGCTGTTTCAACAGTAAAATGCTTTCATTACAATTCAGGCATTGCACTAGCCCTTCTCTTAGGGGAAGAAAAGGCTATGGATTGCACCACATTCAGCCAACAGTATCATTAAAAAGATCTTCACTCCATGCCTGACAATTGCATACTAAACAGCACCTTCAGGTCGATCCCTAGAAACACCACTATTCTTAACAGTATCTTCAGAACTGCTCCTGGTGGAGAGAATTTAAATGAGGCAAAAGGAGGTGTAAGGGATCAAGAGAAAACCCCCTAAAGGAATGTGTATGAGGCATTCCTTGCATACAACACAGAGAGTGGGAGAGGTGGTGAGCAGTAAATCACTGTCCAAAGATCTTTGCTTCCAGAAGCATGAGGTTGTCAAGGCCATTTCTCCTTGCAGCCAAACTCTTCAATCTAGTTACAATTAAAGTACTTTATGCAGCAGCAGCCTCAGCTGACTCAGCAAATGCAGAGCAATTACCACTTTGATTTCATTATTGCTAAAATTAAAGAATATATATATCCAGGAAAGAAACACTGTGTGTCAGGAGCTTGTAGATTACTCGGAGACAACCATTACAAGGTTACAGAAGGCAGCATTTCCAACTGCAACTGGAAACATCTGCACCAGTTTGATTGCCCCCTTTTCAGCAAATGGAGTAAAATTCACCAACTCAGTGTTGCACCCCCAAACAAAAGGTTCACACACGGCAACAGTTAATACTCAAACGGCAGCTCTGCTGTAACTCCAAGGCAATGGGTTGCGTTACACAGAGAATTAATTTGGCCTAGCATGTACAAACATAACCTCAGAGGGACTGAATGCCTGTGTTATAGGCAGTAAGTCTCACAAGAACTCATAAATCAAATTACAGAGCTAGAGGCAGATGCTTATTGTAGAATAACATGCTCCCCAGCACTCTGAGCTTTTGCTCTAATGGGATGACTTTAAAAAAAAAAATTACATTTTCTGGCTAGCTTGCCCAATGTTATTATCTGCGGCGCTCTCCTTTTCAGCACAACCAGCATGGAAATCAGGCGTAGACGGGTGTGCAGAGCTTTGCAGTCCTGATCTCGGGACTTGTCAGACAGATGCTGAGCACAGACAGCATCTCGGACAGATGCTGAGCACAGAGCTGAGTTTGTGGGCAAGTCGCTCAAGATGGGATGCACCTCACCCAGCCTTAGACATCTAAAACCAAACCAGTTGTCCAAGCTCCCCTTATAGACCAAAGAGAAGAAGAGGAACTTCTGAATGGCAATTTGAGACGTGCAGGTCACATCATCCAGCCTGTTTTAAACATCTGCCCTTGAATGAGATGGACTGCACCTTAATGGTTTCCCTTGAGTTTATGAGGACCTCAACAGCTATCTCAAATGTAGAAATTTAAGTTATTCGAGGTCAGTTCCATGCTACTCCATCCCCTGGCAGGTCATTTATCTAGACTATAAGCTGTTACAGCTATAGTATTACATCTGCCTGGTGCAAAAGGGTCCAGTGCTAACATGGGACTTTACTGTGCAGAGTTACTCCTACTACAAATAGGCCAGGACCAGCCATTTACACTTAAAAAAAAAAAAAAATCAGTGCTCTGAAACAAGTCCTTGACTAGTGTAAGCACTACTTAGCAACAACTAAAACATTAGCATGTTATCCACATTATTCTCATACTAAATCCAAAACACAGCACAATACCAGCTACTAGAAAAAAAAAAAAAAATCAACTCTATCCCAAGCCGAAACCAGGACGCTATTCTGGCCCCTGCAGTCCTGAGGTGTGCATAGTAAAGAGCAATTGCATGGATTTGGTTGCTCCAAAACATGAACGTGGACTTTTCCCAACCTGGAGAGCTAATCCTTTGCTTTGTTAATCAAATCTCCATGCACAACTAAGTTGTTATACAGTTTTCCCAGGGCTTTTATTTTATATTTATTTGTGTCCTGCCAACAGAACCAATTTTAAACCAAAATGGTAAATCGATTTTCTTTAATCTTTGCTCTTTTGCACCAGTCTTCACAAAACTGGAAGTGCAGCACAAAATAGACTCTATAGTACCTGCTTTAGGACAGGAGCAAGTGATAAATTACTTGCCTAGGAGGAGATGAGGTTATTAATCAAAGTGGCTTCAGGGTGTAGTGTTTTGAAGTTGTGTTGAGTATTAAGTAACAGGTGAAAGGGAGGAGGTTTTTCTTTTTGAAACCCTAAATCTAAGCCTGTTCGATAAAATGAAGCAGATGCCTGTTAGCCAGGTTGTCACAGAAAAAAAATCTTCATCAAGAGCCAGTGTAAATTAAAGCCTTCAAATCAAAATCAGGACTTAGAGGTTGCTTTGCCTTTCTTTTCATAATAAACAATGACACGGTTTGGTCTCTTACACTATTTGTTCAAGATGACTTGAATGGCAGGAGTCGAACACAACTCTGCTGTCCCCTACACTTACGAGCACCTCCTGATTGAATGAAGGTTTTACTTTGCATTCTGAGATTCTCCTTTCCAGCTTAATTTGTTTTCCAAGAAACCATCTCATCCACTGCTGAGCTACACTGCCAAGGAACACAAATTCATAGCACTTACTGACAGCATCACACAAGATTTGTCCTACAGAGCTCCAGAAAGAGGAAAACTACTACTGAAGGAAGAGTTGAGTTAGCATGTGTGAACACGCATGATTTACTCATGCATGCCCATTCATGACAGAATAAACTCTTGCTTGCTTCTGCTGCTCAGGGCCTTTCTGTCAAAGGTTTTTCATTTTGCTTTACAGCATAACCTTTGGAATACAGAATACATCGTAGCTTGGTTTGAATTTCTGGTTAAGGGTTAGAACTTTTTGTAGTGGGGGGAGGGAACCTGCATTTCAATACAGTCTTCCCCTTACAGTTTTATTGCATACTAAAATCTGGGCTACATGGAACACAGCAACCTTCTGAGGAAGACACTGATACCATACACAATGCAAATCTCTGCTGGGACTAGGTGAATGGTTTATTTAGACAGCTGAATTGTCCCCCTTGCAACTGAAATTCAAACTGGTGATGCCCTTGCAAGACCATGGAACCGGCTGTGACTAGTCTAGAAGAGCACTGGGATATATATTTGACACTGCCTGCCACAGTAGTCTTGTATCCAAGTCAGGACGTTACAGTCTGGATGAACAGACCACCACATAATTAAGAAACCAGTCTGATGGTTGGGCTCAGAGGGCAGTGGTTAATGGGTTGTACTCTGCCTGGAGGTCAGTTACAAGTAGAGCGCCACAGGGTCTATACTAGGATTCATCCTGCTTAGCATCTTTATCAGGTACCTAAAGGAGGTGTTAGATGACACTCTTGCCATGTTTGTGGATGACACCAAATAGGTGGGACCAGTCAATACACACACTCCATGGCAGAGCTGCCACCCAGAGGGACCCAGACAGGCTGGAGGGACGGGCCAACAGAAACCTGATTAAATTCAACAAGGACAAAGGCCAAGTCCTGCACCTGGGGAGGAAGGACCCCCTGCAATGATACAAGCTGGGCACTGCCTCCCTGGCTGGGGAGCAGCTCTGCAGAAAGGTCCTGCAGGTCATGGTGCAAAGGCAGCCAACAACATCCCAGGATGCATTCGCAGGAGTATGGCCCGTAGACCAAGGTATGTGATTATCTCCCCGTACTCAGTACTTGCAAGAGTGCATCTAGATACTACATCCAGTTTTGGTCCCCACAACACAAGACAGACAATGATAAACTGAGGTGAGTTCAGATGGGAGCCACCAAGGTGGCTGGAGACTGGAATACTTGCCCTGCAAGGAGAGGCTGGGGGGAATGGGGCTTGTTCAACCTAAGCAGGACATGGCTTTGCAGGGTGGGACTAACATCAGCCTGTAGAGCCTGCGAAGAGGTCATCAAGACAGTGGAGACAAGCTCTTCAGCAGTGCACAGAAGTAGGACAAGAGACAATAGGCATAAATTGCAATTGGGGGCTTTCAGACTGGGTATAAGGAGAAACTTTTTCACTATGAGGACAATCAAGCAGGGCAACAGCTGGCCCAGAGAAGTTGTGCAGTCTCCATTTTGGAGAAGACTCAGTGGTTTTCAAGACCAGAGTGGATAAAGCCTGGAACAACCTGGTCTGACTTCACAGCTAGCTTTGCTTTGAGCAGGGGACTGAACTACAGGCCTTTCAAGATCCCTTCTGACTCGAATTATCCAGCGACTCTGTATGAAAGAAGTTCCCCATCCAGCTATCACTAATCCATGAGGAACACCTGCACTGTAGCATCCTCACCTCAGTAGGTATTTAGAGAATATGAGAGTGAAAGCTTTCACAAAGTTGAACTCCACTGCAATAAGAAAGAAAATCTTGTGCATTCAGTGGCTTTCTCCCGTTTTTCCACTGTTCAACAGCAGCGCGCTACAGAGTGCATGTTCAGCACAAAAATTGGGAGGGGAAGAGAAGACGAGCAAGATCAATTTTTACATCTTTATCCTTTCCTGTGGCCAATAAAATACTGCTTTTCTCAGAAGATATACCAGTAAATTCTCAGTTTGCATTTGTGTACCAGGAAATAGGACTCTTCATGACATCCTTTGGAGATTATTCCAGGGCTTAAAAGATTTCACACTCTAACAGTTCCCCAAAATACCCTGACTACGTTTCCTTTGTCAGTCTCATCCTAATATAGTACTAGATAAGTCCTTTACCTCCAGGCTATTTACACTCCCCAGAGAACTGAGGACTGTTACGCCACATAGCAAATTAGAAAGATCAAGTTCTTTTCATCTTTCCTCAAATCCACTCTAACAGCAAAAACCTGTTTGTATTTCTTGCCATAACATCAGGATGGGTTTCCCTTTTTGTGGATGAGGTCCCAGTACTGACTGCAGAATAGCAGGTGTGCTCTCATCCAAGCCAGAGTGTAAACGAGCCCATCCAAGTTCTTGGATTCCCTTGCACACAAAATCCCCAAATTGCATGTTTTCTTTTTAAGGCTAGAACAGCAAGAACTCCAGGAGGCCTTGTCTGTCCTCTCTTCATCAGCCCGATCCAAAGTCTCTGAATTTGTCCAGGGAAATAGTCTCAGTCACTTGGAGGATCTTGGACCAAGTCCCAAATCTTGAAGAATAAAAGCAAGGAGAAAATGAGGCAAATTCACTTCAAACACAGCTGCCTGGAATTCCTGCCTTGAAGTGGGAACGGAAAGACTTTGAGGGTAGGCGGAAGGATTTTTAAAATTAAAAAGAATGGGACGAAGAGTGTGTTTTAGTTTTCTAATTGAAAAAAGTGCTTTGGAAAATATTCTGTGAAACTGTTTTGAATTAACTTACTTATTCAGTCAAGGGAACATTCCACTCACATTCAGCGGAAGAATGAAAACCTGAATGTCACAGTATTTACTTTGATGTTCTCTTCATAAACTGGAGCTTATCAGTGTCTTTATGCAACATACAACTTCTCACGCTGCCTTCCAAATTAAAGAAAAACTAAACAGAACGGTGTGAGGAGAGTCAGCCCATTCAGGTATTTCACAAATAGGAAGGAACGGAAGATTGCAGAATGTACAACAGCTTTATCCTTACCCGGAGAAAGTCAGCTCCTGACTTCACTAATGCCATAGCTTTGCACAGGCGAGCTACCCAAATGCAAAGAGTGCAAGAGGCTGTAAACACTGTTCATAATGCGCCAACACACTTAACCAAATCCTATGCTATGTGTACACAGCTAGAGGAAAGCCTGGTTGCATGCGTTACATGTGCATTGTGTTCCTTGGCTGCCCTCCAGCCAGCTGCTTTCATGTCAGGTAACTGGCCCAGAAAGTTATATAGTCAGAATTTGCAGCTACACCCTTCTCATTCACAGAAGGTCTTACAATCACTCTGTATTACCATGATAACCTGAGAACTGACTGTTCTCAGCAGGTCTGGTATATCACAAGACTCATATGCTTCTTCTGGATCAGGTCATTAATCATTTGCTCTGTGACTAATTCTTCTAAAATCAAAACAACCAACGTAAGGCACATGTCAAAGAAAAGCCGTCTCTCTCTCCCCCCAGATGTTTCACTAACGCACAGCCTAGTATAGTTACAGTATGACTAAGAAGCAGGAAAATGCTTCTTTTTTCTGCTCTTATCTTCAAAATGGTCCAATCAGTAAAGCTGAACCAAAAGAAAATACTAAAGAAAAACTAGAATTTAACTGAAAAGGACATCTTGCATTTTATAACAAACCAAACAAACATTGCCTGCTTGCTTTGTAAATCTTACAGAATTAAGATTTCCTTAGCTCAGGCTGCCTATTTCTTAAAAAACAAAGACAAGCAGAACTAGCTGCAGGCAATGAAGTATATTAGCATTTGAATTCATGCTTGTATTTCCTCTGAGGGAAAAAACTCTCTTAAAAGCAACCTAAGGAACTTCCTCAAATGCATTCTGGAAACAGTTATTTGAGACTTGAACATTTCTGATGTCTTTACAGTTCCTTAAAAACAAACTGGGAAATGTTAAAAAAAACATAGACTGCTGCCAATTTCAAAACAGGATGTTTCTGTTGTCGATGTCTGTAATTAGGACCAGTGACCTTGAAAATGTAAACAACCCATCCATTACCTCTTATTATTGTTGCAAATATTTTTTTTCTCTTTATAAACTTGGCTGTATGAGTAGTCCAGCGCTCATACTCAGGCAAAGACCGGAACTTCCACAGGACTGAAAATACTAGCATCCAATGTCACCAACTAGTTCAAGGGAAAAGGAAGGGAGGTGGAGGGAAGTATTTAGTATATGGCTAGTGATTTAAAATCAAGGTGGCTGTTATCAGCACACAGAAAAAGCAAGACAGAAAAGGTACCCCTACAAAAAATGCATTACAAGTATTGCTGAAGAAAGACCCATTGTCAGGACATAACCTTGGAAACTGCCCAAACTCCTGAGAAAGCATGGGGGAAGTTCTGCAGCTTTCCCAACACCTAATCCTGCAATCAGAAGCCTGACCCCCAAGTCCTTACCTTCTGATGTCCAAATTCGTTCAATATTGTGCCCAGTTTCTTGGTGTTGCTGTGAAGTTTATGAGCAGCAATGGCTGGATTGGGATCCCTCCAGTCAATGGACAGGCGATGATACCAGAGGTGCCGACCCTCCTGAATGTGTGCTGACTTGATGCTGGGGTCAAAGCGATGTACCTCACATCCACTGTTAGCCATGTTGATCTCAAACTGGTTGTCATCGCTGCCTAGCCTGCGAAACGCAAAAGATGTAACTATTAATGCTGCAAAAAGAACTATTAGTGAGTAGGACATTCTGAGGATTCATAGTAAAAGAAGGTAAAATCCAACCTATTTGTTTCTGAAGCAAAGTGGAGGAGCTGTTGTGCTCCTTCTTGGGATATATCCACAGCACTGAGCATAATCTAACCCTAATTCTGACAGGATAACCAGAAATAAAGCTAAGAGTCCACAATAATACCTGCTGAAGATTTGGAATAAGTAGTTAGATAAAGGAAATTTAAAGGAACGTGTGTTCTTTCCCAATGTCACATTCATAATTGACGTTAAGAAACTTCTAATGAAATTTTTAATTCTGAAACTACTGGAGTGGATTGGATGAACTAACCTCACCAGAAAATTCAAACTCAATGCAATATCCTGCATACAATTAGAATGAAGTGCTCCTTCCAAGGCAAGAACTAAACCACTTTTAGCCAGGCTGATAACCTTCCCAAAGAGCTTTTTCATAATTCAGAAGTTGACATCATTTATAAGAAAGTAAATTAAATGTTAGAACCTTTGTGCTGTCATTATTCCTCTGTTTATGTTTTATATTTTTATATATTCCTCTATTTTCAATTTGCTTTTTCTTGACAAGATTAAAATACTTTCCTTAGTCTCCCCCCTCAGTCCAATAACCAAGCCATAAGCAGAAGAGCAAATACATTTAAAATTTATACAATACTGTTTTGTAAAAATCAGGCATATTTACCACTGTGTCTATAATCTGGTGTTAAAAAGATGAGCCACAATAGCCACCAAAAGGGACAAGACACAAGAACCAAATGCCTCTCTCTCTGTGCACAGGAAGACACACATAAAAAGGCAAATTTAAAAATAACCTCTTCACAACAGTAACAGAGCTGTTACACAGACTTAAGAGAAAGACTGCTGCCAATTTGGCAAAGACCCCAAAAAAGAAGAAAAATTAATAGCCCCATCGTACAGCAGCATTGTCTCAGTCCCTGTCTCTGCAAGGAGAAGATGTACTTCACAAGGTTGTGCCATATTCCCACCTTCTGTAGCCCATTGGTTCACACAGGGTACGCTAAAACTAAAAAACTCTGGTATTTACCATTGCAATCACGTCTGGACCACAGGCCCTCCCTACTGCATAAAACAGGATGTCCTCTTCATTCCTACTCCTCCAAGCTTGTTCCAAACATGGTTCAAGTCATGCACTACACTTTAAACTTAATCAAAATTATGCTGTTGGATATACACACATGTAGCACTGGGAGGAGAATCAAGATTTTAAAATCAGTGCTTCAAACAGTTGTACTAATTGAGAATATCCACTATGTACTAACAGCATGGCATTTATCTATCAAACACAAACCATTACAGGGCAGTACTGTTAGATGTACTGTAAGGGCACCTGCTACACTATACCACAATTATCCTGAGCAATCGTGTGAGCCTGAAATAACTCTGGCTATTTGCATCAATACATAAAATGCGACACATTTTAAATCATGCTACACTATGGTACGACATTAAGCCAGCACGAAATGATTTACATAGATGACATACTGGTTAAAAAAAAAAAAAAGAAGAATCCAACTCACGAAACAGTGTTTGGAAGAGCATGTTTTGGAAGTTACCAATATGGTATGACACTTGCTGTAATACTGACTAAGCACAGTGTAACGATGCCCTATTAGAAGGTCTTCTCCTCAACCATCTTCCCCTTCGGGCGTCCTGGGAAAGTAGAAGACAGGGTTTGCAAAAAAAGCTCAGTGTGCTTTTAAGAACGACTCTATTTCACAGGATTCCAGCCCGTACAGCCGTGTAGGAGGAAAAGAGAGGAGTTTTCTTTTAATACATTCAACACACATTAGGAAAAAAGTTCAGAAGTTAACCAAGTGAATCGACATATTTGTTTGCATGTGGCTTTCTACAGAAGGAACACTGATGAACAAAGACCAGTGTAATCCCTTAGGAATGAGAAGCTGGCTAAAAATTAACAACATGTGAATTGTTGGGGACAGCTACAGCATTAGAATGATGAGCCTACCAGCGACTGACGGACACATGCGTCCGTGACACACTTCTAACAGTACCAGCTGGTACAATCCACAGGGCCAGATGCTTTTGACGTAGACAAACCTCAGGCTGCCTCCAAACAGACTGCTGCTCATGTGAACTGCAAAGGGAGGTTCACAGTGGTGCAAAACAGAAAAAAAAAATATAGATGAGGGTGAAGAAGGTGCTGATGTATCTTCTGGCACTCTAGCTAACAGCTCAAATTTATGCCTGAAGAGAGATCTAACCAACAACAAATATTTAGGAAAGAAAATAAGTCATCTCCAAAAGAACTGGTTTGAAAAATTCCTGGCTCACGTGATCGTGCCAAGGGATAACACAGCACGAAAAAGGTAAACAAATGAGGTCTCCTAAGAAGTATTTTATATTACCTAAAAGGGGACTGTGACTTTAAAAGAAAGGTGTGGAGGTCACAGAAGACTAGAGAGGCCCTTGCCCACCATCAGGAGAGAGCAGCTGCTGCCTCCAGCAACAGCAAAATAAAAAAGGTTGAAGACACCAACCTATTTTTACTGTAAAGGAGAAGAGAGCTCGGTTACAGAGTCAGCAGTTGCACGCAGTCCCCCGTAGCGGTGGGCTTCCAAAGCAGCAGGAACAGCCCCTGCGGAGGGGCCCTCCTAGCCTGCGGAGAGGAAAGGAAGGGCTTGCTGGCACTGCTCCCCGCCGGCAGCAGGGCAGGGAGGCTGACCCGGGACAGAGAGCAGCACAGCAGGGAGCAGCGTCCCTTGGCTGTCCCCTGCTCCCAGGGTTTGCAGAGGGTCACGGCACACGGAGCCTCACGCTCGGAATAAACACTGGGCTGCAGCTTGCACTGAACGGAGCATGGTAGCGGCCCCTGCATCTTCCTGCAGCGCAGCAAGCACGCAGGTGGCACAAAAGCTGCTTTGTCCCCTCCAGCACAGCTCTAGTGGACACCTGTAGCTGATCCAGCCTGATAACTGCAGGTACTCCAGCTCCCAGGACAGAGCTGTAAAAACACGCATGTTAAGGTCCAGCTTTCCCTTTCCGTGTTCCCCCTCCTCCCCTTCTTTCTCAAAGGAAGATAACCGAGCTCCGCAGCTCGGGAAAAAAAGACGCATCCCCTGCCTGGATCCTAAAGCCCCTATACTTTAAGATCTACCTGAAGGGGCTTTTATAAAGTATTGCAGCAAGACTCTTTAAACCTCAACCGGTAAATTTCTGAAATCCTATTCATTGATATTATCCCAGCTTGAGTGCCTGCCTGTGGTGTTTGTAACAGATTTAGCTTAATCTAAGCAGATTTAGCACTAATAACTAGAGCTTACTAATGCATATTGCAACTATGTATCATACTGGGAAATCCTGTCCCCCAAGCAAAACCATTACTGCCTCGCCGTAGTGGAAGCAACTAATACTAATCTAAAAAGATTGCCAGACATTTCAGACGCTGCTTGCTCCCATTCACAAGTAACCTCTTCTATAGCATTCAAGAAGGCAAGGCCTAACCAGCATGTTTTGTTCCATTTTTAATGATATATGGATTTAATTCAGGATTCCCAGTAGCACTCGCACTGAACTTTCACATTTGTCCTCCATCCATCCTCTCCACAGAGAATGTTCTTCATTGGAAGCAGCTGCTCCCCCTTTGCTCTTTATGAACTGTATGAGATAACAAAAATGTTTAGAGGGGATTTTTGTCTTACTCAGAACAAAATTACTTTTCTGCCTGTCATAAGCTAAAGGAAGCGAGTCTGAGAGAAGAATTATGCAGTAACGAGCTCCAAAGGCTGCAGAAGTAAACTGGAGGACTGAAGACTGCTCCTTCTTAACCTCAAATATTTCCCTTTGATTTTTTTAGCTGTTTCATGTGATGGTTGGGCATTTACTGCACATGTGTATCTGATGATTGATGGGAGAGCCAACATCAATTTCAATCTCTGTTAAGCCCTATTGTTCCATCAGTACAGAAAATCTGGCATTCAGGCTCCCTGTACCACACCCAAAACCGGCCCCAACATACAAAGCACTGGTACACATGCATTAGCTCAGACCTGTTCAAAATCATTAGCCAGTTATCTTTGTGCTGGTCAGCTTCGTGCCAAATCTGCATTTCCTAGCACAGATGAAATCAACTCTGCATTGTGTGTCTACTGCCCAATTCAACAAAAATACCATTCTCAACCCACACTTGGTCCATAGCAAAAGGGAAGAGGGACATCAATACAGGAGCTCAGGTCTAATATTAATGATCATGTAACTTGAAGGTCAACGTCTAGATTAATTCCACTGAACCTTGAGTACTTTGCCAAGGCATGTGAAGTCAGCAGCCACGTTATCCCAGGCTTCCTCTGTAATCAAAGGAAAGCTATACCTACCTCCAGAATGTTATTTAGCTTAGCTGACTTTCCATCTGAATGAGCCTGCCTCTCCCTACTGACTACTAGAAGGAGCCTCAGGCAATGAGCCAGTACTACAGTCAAGCAGGTAAAGTCTGGACCTGAGCATGGGATAACTCAGCATCTCTCCTAACTTTCACAGGAACGTGAAAAACTGAGGAAAAAAAATCATGTAAGCCTGTATTTTGCATTAAAACCAGGCAGGTATAATTTGAAATAGATTGCAAAGAACATTCAGAAAATAAGAAGCAATAGTAGTTGAGAGGAGTTTGCTCTCCGTATGTGATTTGTCTCTAAGGGGTATGTTGTTGTTGTTGTTGTTCTGCCACAGAGCATCACAGCTGAACAAAACCTGAGAGCCCCTCACCCTCTGAGGAGTTTGGACTTTACAGGTTAATATAAGCTCGATCCAGATATAAGCCCACCCAAATTAACAGAAAACACTCCCTTTCACTGCAGCACACTCTGCATCCACTTTATGTTAATTGCTGGTGTCAACTGCCACGTGCTAATCACTGCGAAATGCCACCCAGACACGGTTCCTTGCTATCCACCATTTGTAAACCCACAGCAGCAAAATCACAGAAATAAACTGCGCTGGTTCAAGGGAGATGAAGCCTTTCAACACACCTCTACCCTAATGCTGGCTCCCAGGACAGCAAAGACAGTTTTATTAGGCTGCAGCCATGCGGTGATCTCTGTGAAACCAGCTCCAGATCCCAGCAATCATTCTCTTAATGCACCCGTGTGCTGACGGTTAATGCAAAAAGCCAGTGGCCTGAGGAACTCTGAGGACTGACCTCCCTTGTCCTCCCCGGAAGCAGAGTGTTTTATTAGCAGGGAAACAGGCTGCATTTGTGGTTTTACTACCTGTGAAAGCACTTGCTCTGTGAAGAGTGAAAACTTCAATCTCAAGTGCTGTAAACATCATAAGCACTACAAACATTTTAAAATAAAGCCGCAATTGCCTTTATTATTATCACTTTGGCACATGTCACCCCTGAAGTGCTTAGCAAACACACTCTCAATATGGAAATGTACTATTTTGTCCCAGGGGTAGTTAATGAAGTTTTGTAAGTAATGCTGCTGAAGTACCTGGCAATTATGCAAGTCATTTCTGCTCAGGGAAGATGCTGTAGGCTTCTCTGTTTATCTCATTAATTTCCATCTTCCTCTGTGTGAACTACCACTCACTACTCACCATTAAGTAATTTGTTTTCATACTGATATTAGAAAAGCAAAGAAAAACAAAGACCCCCATGGAGAAGGGTTTTTTGCTAAAAACAGAGTTTACAGAAGCACATCGACACGTTACAAACACACCCGAACAAAGCCTGTATTTTAGAAGTCCACCGTGTTGCAGCCTGTATTGCATTTATGCAATAATTATAATAATTTATGCACCTAGCTTTTTGAAGCTAGGTGTCATAAAACAATTTGCTGTCTGTTTTAAAGAGAGCACTTACCCAAGGGAATAGAGACGGCACTGCTTGCTTCTGATTCGATGAATGAGGCTAAACCTCTCGTCAAGACAGATCGACCAGGGTTTCTTTGCGGTTTCAGAGTACCCTCTCAGGCTGTTCAGGTTCATGTGTTCACATGAAATCTGTTGAAATCAAAGGATGTTTCATTTTAAGACATGACTTTTAATTTGTTTTTAATTTGCCTTCTGGGGAAAGAGTGGAAAGAAGAAAAATGTTAATTGGTTTCATTTAAATCTGATTGTCAATCTGATATACAGCTATGGAGATTTGATGATTTTTTTCCCCTTGTTCGTCTGTTCTGCTTGATGAAATTTAAGGCTTACATAATCCCCCAGAGAGCAATGCAGTTGGAAAAGCAAATAATTAAGCATTAGTACTATAGCCAAAAAATCAATTTTCCTGAGAACAAGTTATTTCAGCATTAAAATGTTTTTTTTTTTCTTCTTTTCAAACCTTGGAGTGGATTCTGTATCCTGAATAATGTTAAAATCATGTCATGATTCAAGACTGTAATCACAAGTTGCAGTGTTACTGCAACGTATGCTGTATACCCTACCTAGAGTGTTCTGGAGTGTTCCGGAAGGGATTTAATCATTACCCCAACACATCCCCTCTCCAACAACAAAGGGATTTAAGCAAGTGCTTAACTAAACAGAGGAATCATAGCGTGTGCGTCTGTGGTGTGCTAGCTTAGACATCTAGAGTCTAAAGCCAGGACAAAAACACTGCAAAAGGAAAACAGACAGAGACCCTGCAGGGAGCAACACTGTAAGTCAAGGTCCTTGTAAAGACCAAGAAAGCAAGGACTAAAACGTGCTGGATTCATCAGAAACCCGGAAGTGTCAAAAATCACTTAACTGAGAGGTGAAGTCAGCTTTGCCAGCAGCTGAGCAGCAGCCTGCAACAGCCGAAACACAGCCGTGGCTGGGCCAGCGAAGCTGTGGCCCTGTGAGCCATGCCCTGCCGAGGAGCCCCTGCCTGCAGCACCAGCTCTGCCTGCCCATCCGGCACTTCACCCCCAGGCTCTGCCACACCATTCAGCACCATCCTCCTCCTCCACACCCACTCTGGAAAAGGCAGGCATGGAGCTGGGGGGTGCTGCAGCCTTTCCAGCATTTGGGAGCCAGGGCACCGGCAGGCAATGGGAAGCCAATGCAATTCGTACGGTTGTGGCCGTAGCAGTGGTGAGGAGGTAACGGGAAGCAGAAGTAAGCACCAAAGCCGTGGCTACTTTTGCCCCAGAGAGGCTGTGCCCTGCGGCACCAGCATCAGCTTACAGTTGGTTGCTGAAGGGCTTTTCAAACCACGTGCAGCCCAGCCATCAAATTCAGGGGTTGCAGGGCACAGGCTGCTAACACGCAGATAGGAAAGCAAAGACGGAGAAGGAACCCAGGCTGAGCCATCATGACAAAAAGCTGTTCTTTGGGCCCAGTACCAACCCTAGCTGCAGGGATGGGAGCTGGCGCTGCCAGAAAGCCGACAAAAAAAAAGGTGGAAAGAACAGTGGTAGAGACAAAACCAGGTTGAACATCAGTCCTGAACTGACTGTTCTCATCTTGCTCTTTCCTCCCTCTACAGCAGACTCCCCAAGCTCAGCTCTCGGTTTTAGCCAAACTAAAAAGCACAGGTCTGGCCCCACCTAGAACCACAGAAATGGAACAATTTTACACAGGGGTGAGAGTAAAAACTGGAACCCAGCCTTTGCTGTGGTAGGCACTCTCCATCATGTGCTTTATAATAAGTAAATAAAACTCTCATTCTTTAAGAAGCTTAAGCTCTGAAAGTTCATTACCTGGAGCTTTACATCCAAAGAACTGCACACTGCATCACCACCTCCCTGCTCAGCTCATAATTCTCGTGGAAAATTCATAAAAGCTAATATAGCATCTCTTCATGCTGCTCTCAGAATCCACTCAGTTTTAAGCAATGATTTGCACTGCACCCCACTACCCATTTCCCATCAGTCACATAACAATCGAGGAATAAATGGCATTGCAATAACAAGCACTAATTTTAAGACACAGAAGAATAACGTGCTCTCTACAGAAAACTAAGATTCTGCAATGCTGCCACTTAATTGACTCATGGCATTACGAGCAATTACAACACTCAGAATTTGGAGCAATTTTAATAGCTCTTGCTACTTAATAGCTCTTGCTATCAAAAATAAAAAAAAAACTGAACTCCGCCTTTAGCACCATCACCAGTCTGTCGCATGATTTACAGAGCCTGATACACTGAGCTCACCTCCTGTTCTGGGCTTCTACTCACTACTATCACACAAACAACAGCACATATAAGATGGTTCTTCTGATCATTAGATACCGGCATTGAAAAAGCTTTTTCTGGCCACACCTCGACCCTGCTGACATGGCACCCTCCCCCTCCAGCAGTTCCAGCCATTCTACACTAACGGCAGGGAGCTGAACTTAGGCACAGTAATTAGGAGACACTTGCTCAGCAAACAAGGAAAATGAGATCCCATTCTCATCTATGTAAGCAGGATCCCATTTCCAGAAGTGCTCATACCAGTCATGGTGTCATCCTGTCAGTTATTAGTCCTATAACATCTGCCAGGTCAGGAACAAGGATTTCTCACATTTTTTGTTTTCACTTATGCTTGTCCCCCCCACCCAGGGTCAATTACTCTGGGAATGAAACTTCTCGATTAGTGTGTCAGAAGCAATAAACTCTCTGCTAATTGATGTCCTTGTAGGCTTTGACCCAACTAGTGGAGTTTAGCAGCATCTGCCACTGTTTATTAAGTCACTGAGGTGAAGGATGTTTTCAGCTTAATAAGCCTGCCGCAGCCTGAACTTCTGTACAGCAAAACAAGCAGCTCTACACACATCTCTTGCTGTCTTCACAAGCACCATCTTGCCTCCTGCCCTCTCAGTGCTGGCATGAGTAGAGGCAGAGATGCCATTTTCTTCAGCATTTAGCCAGGGGTACCCACAAACTGGAGGATAAGTGAACACTCTGCTACCCTCCCAGTTACCACACCATCAGCACAGCAGCATATTTTCAGACGTGTTTCAAATTAATCTCGTCTCAGCCTTGAAAGCATTGCATTAACAAAGAATTTCATATGTGAATGACATTTCAGTGACATTAGCACCTGAGGCTTTTTGCTGTTCTCTAGTGTAAGCGATGGTGCAGTTAAATCTGTATTCAAGGGTCAATTGCTGACAGACCTGGGTACTGAAAGCAGCCGCCCTGTCAGAACAGTGGGCACCCAGCAACTTTTCCATTTTTTATTACAGGAAATGCATGCGTAAATGCTGTTGTGCAGAAGTGATGCCTCCATTAAGACATGATGGCCCACTTTCTATATATGCTGAACCCTGGAAGTATCTGTCAACACAATGTGGATTTGGAAATGTCACCTTTGAAAAAGCACATAAAACCACTAATTTTCCAGATCATCATTTTTGTCCTCAAAATATCAGGATTCTATTGGTACTATTGGGACAACCTGTCCAAGTGAGGGACTGATGCCTTGTTCTCATTTTACCGGGAACCTCAAATGCATCCCTTTTAGCTAAAATGAGCCTGGTTATTGCATTATTATTGAGAGGTGGAGCGGTTCAATACACAGTTCTCTTGCTACAGAGTGCTCTGTATTTTTCTGTGTCTGAGAGAGAGTGGGAAAGAGACAGAGTGCGGGAGAGGAACCATGTCTGGAATTTCAGTCATATCGTACTCCTGTCAGGACACAAACCCATCTGGAAATAAAAAGCGAGGAAATAATGCATTCTTTCTACCCTGTGTTTTGACCTTTACATTCATGTTGACCATCACTGCTAGGTTAAGCAACTTTAGAAATAAAGCAGTTTTGAAACCAGTTTGGTGTGAGGTTAATCCCTTATCTGAGAGGGAACAGCCTGTGCCAGGCAAACTGTTTTCTAAACGGAGACTGAAATAAAAAACCTACCTGAGAAGTGCTAATGTACTTCAGGAACCTCAAGGCCTCATAGTTGAGGGAAGGAGTTGGACTTGCCCATGGTTGTAGTTCAATGTGCCATCTTACAGTCTGCAAAGCAAAGCAAAACAAAAAAAAAACCTTAAAGGAACAGGATTCATTTCTCAATACAAGCACAAAATGCAAGGGCTAATAAATTAAGGAGATTTAATTTCAAACAAAAAGAGCTTCCTAGGGGCTTGTCTACACATGAAAGTCATTTCAGAATAAAGTAGGGTTTGAACTACAGTGAAAGAGCATCTAACTATGATTTATCATGATCAGCTTTGAAAGCAGATGTAGGTAATTCAGAAAGAAAGGGCTCTTCATCCAGGATACATGTGTCAACACAGTTACTCTAGGACACCCAAGTAAGCCCTGGCTTGTAGAAATGCATGAAGAAAACCAAGATCTGAATAACTAAATCCTCTATCAAAACATCTGAAAACAGTGAAATAATTTTAATTTTTTACGTATTGCGTATTTCCACTTGAATGTCCACTAAAACAAGAACTTAGATTACAAACACTAATCACCAAAGGAAATCTCTGCAAACAATCTTTTCCTCTTTTAAAATCCAGATTCGACAGAAAAACAAGCTTCTTGTGGTCTTTGAGGAAAAAGTCCTCTTCCTCTCCCATGCCTGCCTGACAAGATACACCAGAATTCTTTGTTTTCCTGAAAAAAACCATCAGTGTGGCTGTCAGTAGCCCTACCACTCATTTTCATAGCCCCAGGGAAGTAGCTTTGGTGGATGCTTTCTGCACTCCCTGTGAGGCCCCTCAGCGCTGAACCTCGGGGATCCTGTCACTTTTGCAGCAACACTTCCCACATAGACAGAGTGGGACAGAAGAGGTCTTTCAGACACGTGCTTGCAGAGCAACGGGGCTCTGCACTCCCATCTGCGCCACCTTCTCCAAATTCTGCCCGTTTTTGTCACGCTGGGAAGTTTAGACGTGTTATCTCTTGCCCTCAAGTAGATAAAAATACAAGCACGGTGTTAAGCTGCACTAAATTAAGATTGATTCCTCATGGCTTTTCATCTTCAGGCAAAATAACTCACTTCTGTGGCTGGGCAGGTAGTATCAAGCTTTCCTTTAATCATCCCCAATTAACGGAGCTTCCATAATGAACAGGGTGGGGTTTTTTTTCCCCATAGCTTCATGTTGACATTCATGTTGACATTTTCCAACATAGCTTCATGTTGACGTTCAATAAAATACCAAACAAACAGAACCCCCATGTGGGATTCCCACCGGACCTTATTTCAAACGAAGCCCTGGAAAACGTATAGGAAATAGCAAATAGCCGGAGAGGATGGAGGCAGATCAGAGAGGCAAGGTGCTGAGCCCCGCCAGAGAGGACAGCCCACCATCGCGCTGGGCTGCGGCGCCAGGCGAAGAGCCAGCACGGTGACAGCAGGGATCCTCTGACGCCAGAGAGGAACGCAGGAAAGAAGAAGAAAAGGCGATGCTAGAAAAGAAAGATGATTAAAAGGGACCACCAGACCAGATGGAGTTTGCCTTGAGCTGATATCGTGAATTGATATTTTTGCAGCCTAAGTAAACATAGCCTGGAGTGAACTTGAGTCAGCAGGTCTGTATGAGGCTCATTGTTCCTTTAGGGTTTGCTCTTCGGGGCTTTATTTTTTTACTGTAAAGAGATGCTGAAAAGGACATTTGAGATTTTTTTTTCCCGTCAGAAGCAGACAAAAGTAGCTTTTCCCACCCTGCAACTTGCCGCCTGCAGCAGACATAGGCTCCTATGCCCTGCACACCGCAAGGCTGGAAGCAAGCTCTGCAGCAGCACGTACCCCTGACCCGCTGATTGCAGAAGGCAGCCTGCAAACAGCTAACAGCAGGAGGATAGGTGCTCGCCAGGGAAGGCAATGCGTGTAATCTTTCAGAATGAGTCACAGTTCACACGGCTGAATAACATTTGCAATGACAGGAACGCTGCCGTTTCAACAGGCTTGAAAGCTGAAATGAAAATGGAGACTGACAATCATTTTCAGGCAAAATAAAAAAAAAAAAAACCCAGACACCTAAACAGCTGTGCCCAGTTATTCTGAAATCTATTTGTGTGAGAAGTAGCTCATTAAGTAGGGGAATCGCAGGGTGGCCATTGTGGCACCATTCAGCAAGAATTCCCTCTGCATGGAGTTGACGGGGAAGTTAAAAAAAAAAAAATCCCTATAATTAACCACGTGAATGAGGTTCTTTTTCAGCAGAGTGCAATATCAAAGAGCGACTGTGGCTTTCTCTCAGGTTCTTAAAATCTTAAAGATGACAAATTGCCTTTCCACTGTCTCCAAAATGTATCAATAAATACATGACTATGAAGATAAAAACCCCAGTGACTTAATAATGCAGTTTCACTTAAAAAAAAAAAACAAAAAGAAAAAAAAAAAGATATCAACCTTTTGTATAGTTCTTTACACTGAGGAGCGCTACAGAAATGCTACTTTTGTGACAAAGATCAGACCTGAGCTCCTGTTTGACAGCAATGCTTTTGAATAGTTTCTCTTGGTCCCTGGCTCCTTACTAAGCAGCAGCCCATTTCCATTCACTAAGGAATACATTAGAGAGGTCTGTTCCTAAGACTTACTAAACACCCCTATGGGGCACTTCAATAGCTGCTTTACAATAAGATTCACAGACGATGAACGGGGGGGTGAAAATCGAGCACATCTCTTGGACCAGGTACACTCTCCCAGCAAGTAACTCACTGATGTCTGCGATGCAGTATGGGTATGTTCAGGACTCACAAAATATCCTCCTGAAGGAGCCATTCCCTGTGTACGCTGGTAGCCTTTATAGTTTTTCAGGTAATTTTCAGCCTGTTCCATAGTGTTTCCATGTAAGCCTTCTCAAATTCTGCAGCTAAAACGCACCCGGTCCCTGCTTACCAACTGCTTTGTGAAAATCAGGTTTATTCCTGATAAACACATGTTCCTTATTTTGAGGAATTTTTCCCCTCTAGACTCAGTAATTTTATTTACTCAAAGCAAACCTGACTGTGGCATTATGATTTGGGTTTTCTCACTTGTATCACAGAAACCTCTAGGGTAAATAACCGAGAGCAGGTTCCTGTGGCTGCTGTACAAAACAGGCTGAGGAGCAGCCCCTTTCCCAGGGGGCTTCTACAGCAAGTACACAAGAGGAGCAGAGGAGGTATTACGATCCATATTATACAGCTTTGGATATGAAACTCAGACAGACCTCCCCAAGGTGACCCAGGAGGAGCCAGAAAACTGGTTCAGATGTTCTGCATCTCTGGCGATTGCCATCAGTGTGCTATCTCCTCAGGGTAAGGACTCATCCAACGAGACACTGTGACTGTGTTTCCCAAACACCAATATATCCTGATTCCACAATACAAAGGCATGATAGTACCTGGAAAGTTACAATGCCGCTTAAAAATATCATAACTGAATATCTTGAAGTATCCCTCTATTACATTGTTTCACTTACAGGCACGTTACCTGAAACTTGCATTGTAAGAAAAATCAGTCTTCAGCAAGACCTTATCACAGGCACTGGTCAGACACCGACTTCAGCTACCCTAGAAGGCTAATGGATATCTAGAAACTGTTATCCAGAGTGATGTCTAAATTTTCACATGACATAACCACAGAGCAAAAAAAATCTTAAGGCAACGCCACTGCTTTGTTAGAAAAACTAGGACACATTTGAAGCTCTGATTTTTTTTCCAGGTACTTCACACTTAAAGATAAGGACTGACTGTGTTCAGCTCTGGGGCCCCCAACATAAGGAGGACATGGACCTGATGGAGTGAGTCCAGAGGGGGGCCACGAAGATGACCAGAGGGCTGGAGCACCTCTCCTATGAAGACAGGCTGAGGGAGCCGGGGTTGTTCAGCCTGGAGAAGAGAAGGCTCCGGGGAGACCTTATAGCAGCCCTCTAAGTACCCGAAGGGGACCTACAAGTAAGCTGGAGAGGGACTTTTTACAAAGGCATGTAGTGATAGGACAAGCGGTAATGGCTTTAAACTGAAAGAGGGCAGATTTAGATTGGATATAAGGAAGAAATTCTTCACCATCAGGGTGGTGAGGCACTGGAACAGGTTGCCCAGAGAAGCTGTGGACGCCCCATCCCTGGAAGCGTTGAAGGCCAGGTTGGATGGGGCTCTGAGCAACCTGGTCTAGCTGGAAGGTTGTCCCTGCCCATGGCAGGGGGGGCAGAACTAGATGATCTTTAAGATCCCTTCCAACCCAAACCATTCTACGATTCTGTGTTTCCTTCAGACCAATCTGACAGTAATCTGCAGTGACTTTTCTCTGGAGACCACTTCTTTCCAGATTTTTCTCCCTCATCAGCCATCTGTGACAGTTATCTGGTAATCCCTTAATAATCTGTAGTATACATATGATATCATTTGTCCTAAAAATCTGAAATCATAATATTAAGTCTAAATCAACATGTGCAAAGGACTCACAAACCAGCAGGTGTAAAATTGTAGGTTTGCAAAATTTCTGGCTTTCCCAGCATAAACTTGAACATATAAATCATTAAATTCTTTCCAGACCAATCCTAGTTTCAGTGCAGTAATTCAAAGAGCCCAAGCCCTCCCTTCTCTTCTGCTTACATTTGAAAGGGAATTAGTAAGTTTTCCATACTTCCATCTTTTTTAACTCAGTAACTGTTTTTTCCCTCCTTTCAATCTCCTACCTTTTTAGCAGCCTATTAAAATACAGAAACATATTAGCCATGTTTATAAACAAAAATTTGGGAATCCCATTGCCCTGCCAAGCAGTCTGTTGCTTCCAACCAAGAAACAAAAGACTTGTTAATACATACACAGCTGTCTTAATGAAAGGGAAAATATAAAACTCTCTGGTTAAAATGTGCAACAATAATTTTTTACATTTGAGGCAGGACCAAATGTGAGTGGAACGCACTTGTGGCAATAAACTCCATCAATAACCATAAATATTTGCTAGCCATAGAAACAAATGACATACGCATTTTCACCTCCAACTGTTCTGGCTGTACTCTTGTGTATCACCACGCTCACCCCTTGTGGAAGGGTACAGAAGAACAAGCTTGCTCGTGGGTGAAATTTTGCAGGGGTTTTATCAGTTTAAAATGCAATGGGTGGGATTCAAATTGTGAAATTTCAGACATCTACAAGGCAAACATGTATTTACGGGATTGCATTCCCGAAGGCTTGCCCGTGTGAGAGTAGATTGTCCATAGATATGATTTACAGGGCCTTAAGCATGTTATTTTGTAGTGGTCTTGTTTTGGTTTTTGCCCCAGTTCAAAAGTACCTTAAAGAGTGAAAGCAGCGTGTTGCAGCCCACCCACGTACTGGCTTTACGGGACATGCCAGCACACCTCACAAGGGACGTGCAACAAGTGCAAGCCTGCGGAGCTGAGTGGCAGGGCTGCTGAGGGTGGAGGCGGCCAAACCTGGCACGCTGCTCCTCTTGCTGATGATGCGGAGCAGCTCGGGCGGCGAACGATCCCTCGTGAACGCCCACGTTTAGTTTCAGAGGCAATTAGCTGGTTGACTCCAAGGGAGAGCCGGGAGTGAAGAAACATTCCTGCAGTGCAGACAACCAGGGACCAAGCTCCCACAGTGTGCTGGGGAGCGAAGCTATTTGGCAGGGCAGACGAGGCAGACAGGCTCTGTAAGGGAATGATTCACCTCACTATAGAGTAGACGTCTAAAATAAGTAAGATGAGTCACGCACTGGAAACATCCATGTCTCTCCATGACCTGCAAAGGAAGCCTGGAGGATGGGCTCAGAAACACCTACACTGTAAATATTCAACACCACAGAAGAGGAACCCCAGACCAAACTATCATACATGCCATGCTGCAGAAAAACTTGTATTTTAGAGGGCTGAGCCTACTCTTTACTTGTGAGCCTCAAGCAACACTTAATTGCACTTTATTCTTCAGCAACGCTGAATAACTCCAAATGTTTTATGTTTGAAGCAGGAATACGTGGCACAAGTAAAACAAACTCCACCTCAAAGCAGAGGTGTCAATAGGAAAGAACAAGTATGCCTCAGCCTTGGCAAAGACCTCCTTGACAAAAGGTCAATTCAATAAAGGTCCCCTTTAGCTAAATGTAATCAGCATCATACAGAGGGCTCACAAGAGGTACACTCATAAAGACATGCTACGCTACATCGTTAACTTAGAAGTAGCGGGGACATGCACAGGCTCAGTAAGCTGTAATTTAAAATACAGGCTTACAAAGTCACTATGACTCATATTTAAAGCTCTGAGTGAATTAACTTCTAATGTGGCTGGCTTTATAGGTATCCCATCCCTACATGTCTGAACTGTTTCTTTCCCTTTTTTTTCTTTTATATTACTATTATTTTCTATTTTTCTTTGCAGTTTGGCTTTCTTAAATATATGAGGTTTTCGCTTAAGAAACCACATTGCAGAAATTGCTACATATGCTCCTGCTCTGCATGTGTCTGCCTGTATTGAGAGAAAAGCATTGGCTTCCCTCTGAGGCATCAGGCATTGGGAGTATCACAGGGAAATGCAGCTGACACCTAGTTCTGCAGCCACCTAAACCAAGAATTTCCACTCCAACAGTGAAACTTGCACGTGCTGTGCAAAGTCCATAATAAGATCAGCTAGTCCAACCCCCTGCCATTATAGAAGTCCAGGTAGATACATCCGTAGCTCTTCCCTTGTCCACTGATGCAGTCACTCCATTGCACAAGGCCACTAGATTAGTCAGGCACGACTTGCCCTTGGTGAAGCCACGCTGGCTGTCCCTAACCACCTCCCTGTCTTCAGTATGTTTTGACATATCTTTCAGGATGATCTGCTCCATGATCTTATCCGAAGATTTGATGGTGGAACATTAGGCTGACGAAAAAAAGCTCTGTGCCAAGATGAGCAAGCAATGTAACACATACAGTCAGGCTCTCCCATGCAGCAAGGCTACTTACCTGAATAAACCCTGCCTATGGAAACCAGTCCTGTGATAAGAGCATTTTCTGCATTAATAAGTGGCTGTCTTCAATTTAAATGAGTTTTCAACACGACTTGTGTATGAAGAATTTTAATAACTAGAGGTGTTTCTATGTCTGCACATGTGTGTTTTATTTTATTGAAGAGGGAACATCAAGGAGGCACTTAACTCATCCCTAGCTCCCTACTCTCTGTGCATCACCTCCTCCAAGCCTCTGCAGTGCAGCACACATTTGTCTGCCTGGGAGCAGGATGTGATTGCTGCGAGAGCCAACTTACGCAGCTCTGAGCATCACCCAGAGGGCTTCGCTTGAGAGCAGTTCATCAGCACTTGCTTCCCAAGGCTGCAGTTTGCACCATAAGTAAAACTCCTACACTTAGCAGGGAAAAGGAAAAAAGGAATACATCTTGAATGCAAAGTTTTACACTGAAATGAAGAAAACAATTTTCTGACTTCGATTCTCATTAGAAAAGCTTTGAGCCACTGCATGGTAATTGAAACTAAAAGTCTTTACCCTTGTAGAGCAAATCAGTCTGAACATGCATACATAACAATGCCTGGAAAGGCAGCAATCACCAAGCGTTTCACCTCTGCTCTCCTTTTGTTAATATTCATGTTTATTTTCTGCTCCTTTTGCTTCTGATTTCCCATCTGATGGTATGAAATGGAGCCACACTCATACAAATTATGCCTCTCACGCTTGCAGGGGAACTGCTCGCCTAACCTGCAGGCAAGCCACACCAGTGACCTCGATGGAAAAGACCAACAACTTCGATGCCTTGGGAGGTTCAGCGTTTCACACGCAAAGCCCATGCTCAAGCTCTCTCCAACTCTGCTTTTAGTTTTGTGTCTTTTCCCCCAAACAAGTGTCTCATAAGAAAAGCATACGCAGGAAAAAAGGATGCTTGGCACTGACTTCAAGTGACAGAATTTATACCATTTCAAGAATTAAGAAAGGGCTTTGGAAAAATAAAAAGCACCTTCCAAAACTAACATGACAGGGACAGATCTGTAGAGGAATTTCGGTGACTAATGCTCTATTGAATTCAAAACAAAACCCTGACTTCCATAGGAAATGGGTATTGGGAACCAGCTTACCAGGTTTAAATTAGCCATTGTGGACACCACTCCCGTAAATTCACTGATAGACCTGGGCTTCAGCGACTAATCTACATCACCCTGGGTGCAGGTTTGTGACTTACAGAAAGCACATGTTTCAGAACACTTGCCAAAATATTAATTTGTAGGTACTTATGAATTCAGAAAGCATTGCATCTGATTTATTATTTACATAGCATAACTACCATCCCTCGCTACCTCTGAGGAATAAATCCACTGCAACCAAAGGAGCTGGGAGCTGCAGAAGTAGGAAGGGGCAGCGTTGCACTGGGGAACCCCTCCTCGGACCTTCAAATGTCACCAAAGACTGACAGCTCTGCTGTTGGAAATCCCAGCAACATCAGGGAGAAATATACGTTTATTAAAAGAGGAATTGATTTTACTCTGCTAAGAGACACACAGCCCTAAAAACAGTCAAGTGAGATTTCTCTGCTATGGTAATAAAATAAAATAAATAAATTGGGCAGCAACATTCCAGCGCTATCCAGAGGCTGACAGCATGATAATTTATATCTGATGGAGATAAAACCAGGAGCCAGAACAGATTGAAATTTGTGGAAGCAAATTCTTGAAACTGCTTAAGCAGTGTAATACTCAATCAGCTGAATTATTTCCAGTGCCTGCACACCTTTGCCAACACTCAAGGATAACAGCAAGAAACAGATACAGCAACCACTGCTCACTGCTTGTCAAATTCAGACTTTAGCTAAGCAGAGGCAAGACCACGGTTTCAACCTGTATTCTTAGCTGCTTTAAATTAAGTGCTTTGCTTGAAAAAAAAAAAGAGAGATGTTGTAATAGATACAATGGGGGGAAAAAAAAACCTATTTTCCTCTAGGTTGACTTCATTGCAATATTCAAACCACAGCATTTGAACAAACAGAATTCATCAGTAAATACTCAGCTAGCCAGATAAGCAGAGTTTATTTTGTGCAAATTCCAGCACTCTAACTGTGATTTACAGATAGGGATGCCTCTGGCAGCCTAACAACTGACTTGAGCAGGCTCTGCCTGAGGCTAAGAACTGGGAAAAAGAAGGTGCTTTAAAGTAAAACTTAATGCTTTCACACAAATAAGAGCATTTCACTCTTGTGCAGTTTTCTCTCTCATCCAAGTGCAGTGCAAATGTCTAAACAGAAATGGTCCACCACACCTTCCAGCCTAAATGGAGATCTGAAGCCTCAGAAAACCCCTTCCCCTTTATCTGCCTGCCCATGGACAAGGACCAGGAGGACCTTCTGTGCCCAGGGAGCAGGAGAGGGCAGTATTTGTTGCTAGGCATCTATAATATCATAAAGCAAGTAAACGTTCATTCTTATCCATGGGTAAACCAAAAGGACGAGTGACTTCTACAGGTATTTAGATTTCATAATGTAAAACCTAAGGTAAGACAGAAAATATTCGCAACAGGTACCTAGGGGCTTCTGTCCCTGCTACACACCATCAGTTCACTTGATCATACGGGGTTTTACTGGACAGCCAGGGAAGACCTAAAAAGCCAAATTTCACTTTTTTCTTCTTCAACTCCTTATTTCATACAGGTGTTAGTTAATAAAACAAGGTAATAGAGCTCCACAGAATGAAATGTATACTAGCTTTAAATGTCTACAAACATACCCCCTTTCTTGTTTTTAATATGATTATGGATTACTGCCCTTAGTCTAGAGCTATGTAAAAGTCTTCCAAGCAAAATAAAACAGTATGTTGGGCAATTAGTTCCCCATGTCTAGAAAGGGAATGAGAGCTGGCTTACAAGTTGTTAGAATTCTAAGTACAAGATGATACGTTTATTTTCCAATTTATAAAGAAAATCAAGCTCATTTCGAAGCACACAATTTTGAAGTGTTTTTTGTTCAAGGCAAGTATAGACCCAAGTATCGTAAGCCCACAGAGGATGGGCTTGGGCAAATATGCACCATCCTCTTTAGTTAAGGACATTTTCCAATGTTTGATTACTAATCCTGAGCATTATACAGAACATAGCACTGAACAGCTACATGGTTTGACCCTGAACTCCTGATGTACCCAGAATTCCCACAGATTTCATAATGAATAATAACTGCAAGATCAAACCATTAATCAAGACATCTAACTAAGAAGAAACACATCAGCTCAGCAGCATCCAATTGACACATAATTGCTTCTTGTTTAATTTTCTCAAAAGAGAACAAGGGAAAAGGAACAAGATGCCGTTGCTTTGCTCTATTCGAGATGAAACAAAGTTCACTTCTTTGAAAGTTTCAGTGCCGCAGAACAACCATGAGGAAAGCCCAAAAAGAGACACGACATCAGTATTAACAAATTTTATTGTTCCTTTGGGGTTTTTTCAGGCAGCTCCTACCCTGCAGCGTTCATCTCTGGGATAAATCTCGATCCTCCAGTAGTGCCGTCAACTCTGCAGGGAGCCAGAAGGATTTCAAACTGATTCTTATCATTTTTAGGCTTCTAAGTGGCAAGTATTATTTAACATCACATGCCGTATCAATAGACATTACCATCTCTTCCCCCTAGCATTTCAAACACTGTCTCTTTGTAAAATATGAAAGAGGATGCTAAACAAAGGGCACTGACTTTGAAGCTCTCAGTTAATTATTTGACTTAGCTAGCTGCTAAGAGAGGAACGAGGAAGAGGGCTGGGGATGGATGGGGCAAAGCGGGGGGAGGTTAAAGCAGTGACAGCAACTCTGTGATGTTAATGTTCACTGGTTCTAACATCATTTTCAACTGCATGCATTTCCCAATCAGGTCCAGCCCCTGGCCCATCACCGATATTTGCTTCTTTGCTTACTTTTTGTCTACATTAATTTTCCCCAGCAGACCACCCTGTCACACGCACCAAAAAAGTAAAAAATAGTGACTTACTACCTCATCAAAACCAATAGCGAGAACACAGTGTTTTAGCAATATCCCTGAGAGAGAAGAGTTGCCTAACTGGCTCTTTGCAGGCCTTTCCTTGCTAAGCTCTCAAGGCCCACAAAGTTTGTTTTCCATATCCCAAGAAGGGCAGAGGGTTCAATTCCTTCCGTCTGCAGGAGCCACAAGGTCAGTCCTAGAAATGACCCAGAATTTTGTCACTTCCAGAAAAACCTACAGCAATGTACCTGAAGCTGCACCTGAAATCTGTCAGACAGTGGAACCTGAAGTAAGCTTCAGCGGGTCACTTGTTAAATGAGCTGCTGGTTAGCTCTTTCTGCAACAAGCATGTAAACCCAGAGGTTTTCCCATGTAAAATCTGAAGCAGTTGGCTTGACCTGAAAATTCTAAAAGACTTCAGAAGCCAACGGCTCACTGAAAAATCCTCCTGGTCCTATATTCCCAAAGACAAGAGAAGCCCCCATTGTATGATGGGGAGGGGTGGCAGCAGGAAAGACGCTCCTCACAAGGATCCCCCAGATTCGGGATTTGCAAAGCCAAAACGGCTCTGTGGTACTGAGTTTCAAAGAACACTGCAAAGCCATTTTGTTCCTGTCTGCACAGCATACGGAGAAGACTTCAGTGAGAAGCAAGATTTCTGTGTATGTGGTAACAGCTGTTGGAACTACTACATTTATCATTACAGAAAGACATAAGGAAAGGTTTATTTATCATATTTATACGTGTGTCAAGGAGGACATAAATTACAGGGCTAGTTTTTAAATGTTGCAAAAAATGAAAAAGAAAGCAACATAACCACCAAGGGGTTCCCCCAGAGCCAGATCCAGGACTTGTGCTCTTCAAGGGGTCAGCAGTCACCCAAGGACACCCCATCCACCTGACAGCGCAGTCCACGAGCACCTCACTGCCAGCGCCCTTCTTGATGGCACCTGAGCCTGATGGCACACATAAAAGCAAGAATACTGAAGACAGGACAGAAGATCAGGCAGGGGAAAATACATGTCACTGAAGATCCAAACTCTTCCACTTAGTGCTGCATAAACAGCTGGGAACGTTTCCGCCATCTCCTGCTTAAAGTGACCAAGTTGTTACCCTAAGAGCGAGTTTAAAATCATGGCTTTCACCTCTCTTACCCAAGGCATCAGTCCATATGTTCATGTGGTTTCTATTACCATTAGAGATTTGCTAATTCAAAATAGGGCAGCACGTCACCCTGTCACTTTTGTATACAGAAACACTAACATAAACAACATCAAGGTTGTATAAACAAACACTAAAATAAAAAACATCACAGATCCCTGGTGGTCTAGTGGTTAGGATTTGGCGCTCTCACCGCCACGGCCTGGGTTCGATTCCCGGTCAGGGAAAATAACTTTATCTGCCCGAGAGTAGGATGGCCCTGCAGAGGGACCTGGACAGGCTGGATCGATGGGCCGAGGCCAACTGTATGAGGTTTAACAAGGCCAAGTGCCGGGTCCTGCACTTGGGGCACAGCAACCCCATGCAACGCTACAGGCTTGGGGAAGAGTGGCTGGAAAGCTGCCTGGCCGAAAAGGACCTGGGGGTGCTTGCTGGTTGACAGCCGGCTGAACATGAGCCAGCAGTGTGCCCAGGTGGCCAAGAAGGCCAACAGCATCCTGGCTTGTATCAGAAAAGTGATTGTCCCCCTGTACATGGCGCTGGTGAGGCTGCACCTCGATTATTGTGTCCAGTTTTGGGCCCCTCAATACAAGAAAGACATTGAGGTGCTGGAGCGTGTCCAGAGAAGGCCAATGAATCTGGTGAAGGGTCTGGAGCACAGGTCTTATGAGGAGCAGCTGAGGGAACTGGGATTGTTTAGCCTGGAGAAGAGGAGGCTGAGGGGAGACCTTATTGCTCTCTACAACTACCTGAAAGGAGGTTGTAGTGAGGTGGGTGTTGGTCTCTTCTCCCAAGTAACTAGTGATAGGATGAGAGGAAGTAGGCTCAAGCTGTGCCAGGGGAGATTTAGATTGGATATTAGGAAAAATTTCTTCATGGAAAGGGTAGTCAAGCATTGGAACAGGCTGCCCAGAGAGGCGGTGGAGTCACCATCCCTGGAAGTGTTCAAAAAACGGGTAGATGTGGCACTCTGGGACATGGTTTAGTGGGCATGGTGGTGTTGGGTTGATAGTTGGACTAATGATCTTAGAGATCCTTTCCAATCTTAATGATTCCTAGTTTTCACTTTCATTAAAAATAATCCAGCCACCAAGCCAGGAAACATGAAATTAATTATTACTCTACCCTTAACTGGTTTAGTGGTGGACTTGGTAGTGTTAGGTTAATGGTTGCACTTGATGATCTTAAAGGTCTTTTCCAACCTAAATGATTCTATGATTCTAAGGTGAGTAATGTATCTTATGGATTCTAGGATACACATGCTATACCACAATTAAAAGAAAAATTAAATATCTTTTTTTTTTCCGTCCCCTTTTACTTGTTCCACTGAACTGAATGCCATTTGGTCTTAGACTTCAACAGTGCAGAAGGGCTCTGGACAACGTTTCATCATACACAAAAGTATCTTGGTGTGTATCTGCTAGCTATGAAAACACTCGATTAAATGACTCGCATCCACCGTGCACAGCTCTGGAGTGCTGAACGGCCGTCCAAGACAAACACAGCTCAAAGTTAATATTAGAACAAGCGATAAGAGGGGACTGCTGTGGATACCATTAAAGATTAGTGGTGGTTCACACGGACTTTCTCACCTACATGTTAAGTCTTTTATCTAAGCTGTGCTGTGAGTGACTGCCGTCACTGCCAGGCTGCAGGAGGAGGACAGCGTGGTCTACCACAACCAAACCAAATTTCTTGTCTGAGGACCAGAGGTCCCTCGCTAACTCTGTCTAAACCTCCAAATTCTACATCTGTTTTGTAAGCGAGATGACGCACTTGTCACGTTGTCTGTACAAGTCTGCAAGGCAGCTGTTAGAGGGTTTTGTTCTTCACTGCTGGATTTCAGCACTGCATCCCTTGTCGTGGGCCACTGGAGTTTTGCTCTGGGTTCACACCGAAAATGCACCTCAGTCTGAACTGTGCCCGCAGTTCAGTAAAACTGGCATGAGAGAGATGTCTGGCATGCTAACACCTACCCTGCAGCCTTGAAGCAGGCACACATCTCTGTTAACTGCCTGGCTGGATGGGTAAATGTTGATGTGAGTTGACTGAACACACTGGGATGAAAACCTTACTAGCAACAAAGTTAAATATTTGCCTCATAAGGAGGAAGCTAAAGGTCAGAGATGTAAAGGAAAAACCCTAAGGCTTTCTGGGAGATTTTTACTTGTCCCGGATCTCTCTTTCTTGCCTCTTCTCTCTCTCCAAAGAAGGAAGTTTTAGAAAAGAATGAAGCAAGCTTGGCAACCTTGGGAACTGCTTGAGCAAGGAAAGTTGCGTGTTCAAAACTGTCCTTGCTTCTATTATTTCTGGTATAAAACATTGTCCTGGTTTCGGCTGGGATAGAGTTAATTTTCTTCCTAGTACCTGGCCTAGTGCTGTGTTTTGGATTTAGTAGGAGAAGAATGTTGATAACAGGCTGATGTTTGTAGTTGTTGCTGAGTACTGCTTATGCTAGTCAAGGACTTTTTTCAGCTTCCCATGCTCTGCCAGGCGCACAAGAAACTGGGAGGGGGCACAGCCAGAATAGTTGATCCAAACTGACCAAAGGGCTATTCCATACCATATGACGTCATGCTCAGTATAGAAACTGGGGGTGGGTGGCCAGGGAGCAGCGATCGCTGCTCGGGAACTGTCTGGGTATCGGTCGGCGGGTGGTGAGCAATTGCATTGTGCGTCACTTGCTTCGTGTATCATTATTATTATTATCATTATTATACTGTTACTATTAGCATTACTATTTTACTTTATTTCAATTATTAAACTGTTCTTATCTCAGCCCAGGAGTGTTTCTCACTCTTACTCCTCCGATTCTCTCCCCCATCCCATCGGGGTAGGGGGAGTGAGCGAGCGGCTGCGTGGTGCTTAGTTGCTGGCTGGGGCTAAACCACGACAGTCATTTTTGGCACCCAACGTGGGGCACGAAGGGTTTGAGATAACAACAGATTAACCAGAGTGTATTAAGGAGTCTGTTAACAGTTGCCGGTCACGATATTAGTTCTTCTGATCTGCACCATGTTCTTTTTTTTGCAGCACGCGTTAAAGCTTGCTGTCAGTTTGTGTAGTGTGCTATGCTCTGCAGTGATTCATGATCTTTTGCTTGGGAGGCTCCTTATCAAAACCCTGACCTTGAGCATTCTTTGGTATTTGGGTTTCATACAGAAGTCACTACTGTACTTCGGGTACTACCTCATAGAGAGAGTTAGCAATTATACTTCTTACTCTGAGAGGCTTGTTGTGGAGGAAATACAGAATGGCACCTTTGCTGCATTCTTCTATGATGTTTCCTCCTTCATTACAACAACTTTCCTGTATCTTGAACACCCCTGGGCAGTTAAGATACTTCTATTGATAATTCTTGGGAATGTTGTTTCCGTTTTGATAAAGGTCAGTAAGCAGTTTAAAAATACCATCCAGAGATCTACCCCAAGGCTGGATAGTTATGAGTGGCAGGGTGTGTGGGATCGTATGCGCAAGTACCTAGGGCAGTGGGGACCTCCAGTGTTTTGGAACTTCACCCCTGAACAAGTGCAGAATCCTGAAGAATTAGTAAAGTATTTGGAAGAAGTATGTTGTCACCCTGGTAGCTCCAGAGAGACACAAATCATTGCAACATGCTGGGGACTGGCCCATGCCTATCGAGCCGTGGTCAACGCTAATCAGTACCCTCAAAAGAAAGAGAAGGTCTCTGGATCTGATGACAAAACAACAAGCACTGTGGCTACTCAAACCCCCACTACAGGCCTTGCAGCTACTCAAACCCCTGCCCCAGGCACTGTGGCTACTCCAGCCACAGCCATGAGCACTGCGGCTACTCAAACCACAGCCATGGGCACTGCGGCTACTCAAACCCCAGTGACAGACACTGCGGCTAAACCAGAGAACCAACCTGCGCCGGTATCAGTTGCCCCTATACAGAAGAAAAAATACATGAGGAAATCAGTTGGTTTAGTAAGGGATGAAGATGAACCAGGGCCATCACGAGAACCAGAGGAGGAAGAACCCATAAATGAGATGGTGACCACCCGATCCCTATCCCTGAGTGAGCTGCGAGATATGCGAAAAGATTTCGGTCGTCATCCAGGCGAGCACATCATCACCTGGCTGCTCCGATGCTGGGATAACGGGGCCAGTAGCCTGGATTTAGAGGGTAGGGAAGCCAAGCAGCTGGGATCCCTTTCCAGGGAAGGGGGCATTGACAAAGCAATTGGAAAAGGGGCAAAACCGCTCAGCCTCTGGAGGCGACTTCTGTCAAGCGTGAAGGAAAGGTATCCCTTCAAGGAGGATGTTTTATACCGCCCAAGCAAATGGACCACCGTAGAGAAAGGTATCCAGTACCTGAGGAAATTAGGCGTGCTGGAGGTGATTTACAGTGACCTGAATGATGAGCAGTTAACCAAAGACCCAGATGAAGTCAGGTGCACGCAATCCATGTGGCGGAAGGTGGTACAGAGCGCACCAGCATCGTATTCCAACTCGTTGGCAATACTAGCCTGGAAAGACGACGAGGCACCAACGGTGGATGAAGTGGCTAGACAACTCCGGGACTACGAAGAAAAGCTCTCTTCCTCCCTATGGGCCTGTGTCTCGGCTGTGGAAAAACTGTGCCAAGAGTTCCAACAACTCAGAGAGGATCTGTCCTACTCCCCACCTGCACGGACCAGTGTCTCAGCCATTAGGAGTCAATGTCCCTATGCTCAAGAGAGAGGATATAGAGGATACACACCACGGGGCATCCTGTGGTTTTACCTGCGTGATTACGGAGAGGACATGAGGAAGTGGGATGGAAAACCCACCTCAACCTTAGAGGCACGGGTGCGTGAGTTGCAAGGAAAAACTATTAGAAAAGGCGGTTCTCCCAGGAAAATTGCAGATCCAGTTTCCAGTGAGCAGTTCCCAAGACAGAGTAAGAGGGCTAATTTTACTTCCGACCTTGATCAGGGGACTTTTGATTCACATTTACAGGAAGTGAACAGCAAATACTGTGACCAGTGTTAGAGGGGCCCTGCCTCCAGCCAGGTGGAGGAAAGGGACAACTGGGTTTACTGGACTGTGTGGATTCGATGGCCTGGAACGTCAGACCCACAGGAGTATAAGGCTCTAGTGGACACTGGTGCACAGTGCACGCTAATGCCATCAAACTATAGAGGGGCAGAACCCATTTGTATTTCTGGAGTGACAGGGGGATCCCAACAGCTAACTGTACTGGAAGCTGAAGTGAGCCTAACTGGGAATGAGTGGCAAAAGCACCCCATTGTGACTGGCCCAGACACTCCGTGCATCCTTGGCATAGACTACCTCAGGAGAGGGTATTTCAAGGACCCAAAAGGGTACCGGTGGGCTTTTGGTATAGCTGCTTTGGAGGCAGAGGAAATTAAACAGTTGTCCACCTTGCCCGGTCTCTCAGAGGACCCTTCGATTGTAGGGTTGCTGAAGGTTGAGGAACAACAGGTGCCGATTGCTACCACAACTGTGCACAGGCGGCAATATCGCACCAACCGAGACTCCCTGATTCCCATCCATAACCTGATTCGTCGACTGGAGAGCCAGGGAGTGATCAGCAAGACTCGCTCACCCTTTAACAGTCCCATATGGCCAGTGCGAAAGTCTAATGGGGAGTGGAGACTAACAGTGGACTATCGTGGCCTGAACGAAGTTACACCGCCGCTGAGTGCTGCCATGCCAGACATGCTAGAACTTCAATATGAACTGGAGTCAAAGGCAGCTAAGTGGTATGCCACAATTGATATTGCTAATGCATTTTTCTCCATCCCTTTGGCAGCGGAGTGCAGGCCCCAGTTTGCTTTTACCTGGAGGGGTGTTCAGTACACCTGGAACCGACTGCCCCAGGGGTGGAAGCACAGCCCCACCATTTGCCATGGACTGATCCAGACTGCACTGGAACAGGGTGAAGCTCCAGAACATCTGCAGTACATTGATGACATCATTGTGTGGGGCAACACAGCAGAAGAAGTTTTTGAGAAGGGAAAGAAAATAGTCCAAATCCTTCTGAAGGCTGGTTTTGCCATAAAACAGAGTAAGGTCAAGGGGCCTGCACAGGAGATCCAGTTTTTAGGAATAAAATGGCAAGATGGACGTCGTCAGATCCCAATGGATGTGATCAACAAAATAACAGCTATGTCCCCACCAACTAGCAAAAAGGAAACACAAGCTTTTTTAGGCGTTGTGGGGTTTTGGAGAATGCATATTCCAAATTACAGCCAGATCGTAAGCCCTCTCTATCAAGTGACCCGGAAGAAGAACGAATTCAAATGGGGCCCTGAGCAACAACAAGCCTTTGAACAAATTAAACGTGAGATAGTTCATGCAGTAGCCCTTGGGCCAGTCCGGGCAGGGCAGGATATTAAAAATGTGCTCTACACCGCAGCCGGGGAGAATGGCCCTACCTGGAGCCTCTGGCAGAAAGCACCAGGGGAGACTCGAGGTCGACCCCTAGGGTTTTGGAGTCGGGGATACAGAGGATCCGAAGCCCGCTATACTCCAACTGAGAAGGAGATACTGGCAGCATATGAAGGGGTTCGAGCTGCTTCAGAAGTGGTTGGTACTGAAGCACAGCTCCTGCTGGCACCCCGACTGCCGGTGTTGGGCTGGATGTTCAAAGGGAGGGTGCCCTCTACACATCATGCAACTGATGCTACATGGAGTAAGTGGGTTGCATTGATCACACAACGGGCTCGAATAGGAAACCCCAGTCGCCCAGGAATCTTGGAAGTGATCATGGACTGGCCAGAAGGAAAAAACATTAGAATATCACCAGAGGAGGAGGTGACACATGCTGAAGAGGCCCCACTGTATAATAAATTGCCAGAAAATGAAAAGCAATATGCCCTGTTCACTGATGGGTCCTGTCGTCTTGTGGGAAAGCATCGGAGGTGGAAAGCTGCTGTATGGAGTCCTATACGACAAGTCGCAGAAACTGCTGAAGGAGAAGGGGAGTCGAGTCAGTTTGCAGAGGTGAAAGCCATCCAGCTGGCTTTAGATATTGCTGAAAGAGAAAAGTGGCCAGTCCTTTATCTCTATACTGACTCATGGATGGTGGCAAATGCCCTGTGGGGGTGGCTGCAGCAATGGAAGCAGAGCAACTGGCAGCGCAGAGGCAAACCAATCTGGGCTGCCGCATTGTGGCAAGATATTGCTGCCCGGGTAGAGAACCTGGTTGTAAAAGTTCGTCATGTAGATGCTCATGTACCTAAGAGTCGGGCCACTGAAGAACATCAAAACAACCAGCAAGTAGATCAGGCTGCTAAGATTGAAGTGGCTCAGGTGGATTTGGACTGGCAACATAAGGGTGAATTATTTATAGCTCGGTGGGCCCATGACGCCTCAGGCCATCAAGGAAGGGATGCAACGTATAAATGGGCTCGTGATCGAGGGGTGGACTTAACTATGGACAGTATTGCACAGGTTATTCATGAGTGTGAAACATGCGCTGCAATCAAGCAAGCCAAGCAGTTCAAGCCCCTTGGGTATAGTGAACGATGGCTGAAATATAAATATGGGGAGGCCTGGCAGATTGATTACATCACGCTCCCACAGACCCGCCAAGGCAAGCGCTATGTGCTCACCATGGTGGAAGCAACCACTGGATGGTTGGAAACATATCCCGTGCCCCATGCCACCGCCCGGAACACCATCCTGGGCCTTGAAAAGCAAGTCCTGTGGCGACATGGCACCCCAGAAAGAATTGAGTCAGACAACGGGACTCATTTCCGAAACAACCTCATAGACACCTGGGCCAAAGAGCACGGCATTGAGTGGGTGTATCACATCCCTTACCATGCACCAGCCTCCGGGAAAATTGAGCGATACAATGGATTGTTAAAGACTACCCTGAGAGCAATGGGTGGTGGGACGTTTAAACATTGGGATACGCATTTAGCAAAAGCCACCTGGTTAGTCAACACCAGGGGATCTGCCAATCGAGCTGGCCCTGCCCAATCAAAACTTTTACGTACTGTAGAAGGAGATAAAGTTCCTGTAGTGCACATGAAAAATATGCTCGGGAAGACAGTCTGGGTTACTTCCCCCTCTGGCAAAGGCAAACCCATTCGTGGGATTGCTTTTGCTCAAGGACCTGGGTGCACTTGGTGGGTGATGCGAAAGGATGGGGAAGCCCAATGTGTACCTCAAGGGAATTTGATTTTGGGTGAAAATAGCCAATGAACTGAATTGTATAATATTAATTGCTTTATAATACTGTATGTTATCTCTTAACTATATGTTATCTCTTAACTGCATGTTAATATAATAATATAGTAGGTTAATATTAAGTATATAATACTATATATTATGATTGCTATATGCCGCATCAATGGTATTGCCCAGCTTAATGAAAATGAACTTTGATGAAACCATGTTGGAATGAGAACTGACTTCAGCATGCAACAGTCCAACACTGCACACCACCTCTCCTGTGCCCATTGTCTTCAAGGCTGTCAAAATTTCCAACTTTCAGGGACTCTTGCTCTTTTTCCATGACAAGACTGTGACTTGCTGTACAATTGAGTTGCATACCAGCGCTCACCTCCTCCCACCTTCTGCTCGACAGCTCCTTTAGTGCAGAAGACATCCCTCCTCCTCCGAGCACGTACACAGCATGCGAAGGGGAATCCTGCTTGTTCCCTGCTAATAAGGTCTGATAACCAGCAGCACACCAGACAACCCAATCCCAAACAATGAACTGCAGAGGGGTGAAGAAAGAGGTGACAGCAGAGGACATGTTTACTGAATTGCTACCCTTTAGTGGGACACAGAGGCCGTGACCAGAGCTGCTCAGCCACCCTGTGAACATCACCGCGTGGGCAGGAGGGCAGCGTGGGTCGCTTCCCCGCACAGTAGTCCCGTTCAACAGTTTGAGCTGAAGACAGCAAACAGGGCTGGAACAGTATGGGTTTCTTCTGTACCTGCTACCACAGTCATAAAGGATTCATGTTTTGTACAAGGCCCGTGGACCATCTAGCCTGGTTCAAGAAAAAGATGGCACAACTGTAAGGGCCATCATGGAGCAAGGCATCTGCAGAAGAAATTACCACCTCAGTCCCTGGGTTATGTCCTTAAATAGGAAAGCTTATACACCCTGAAAAATGTGTTTTCTGTGCCACAGCTATCTAGAAAAAAATATTCCCCTGTCTTTATATGCTGAAAGAAAGCCTTGAGTAGGTATTTGAAAAAAATCTATATTATTGGATATAATTAAGTCTCATAAAGCTGTAATGACTTTCTGAAGGATAATATTCCCCAGCTGCTTCTCAAAAATTCATGAAGGAAGAACTTATTTTAGGTAATAAAAAGTGTGTAAGAATCAGGTTATTCTCAGTGATCATCTACCTCACAAGCTCATAAGTGACATCATTGTCAGAAAAAACATTACCATCTCCTCCTTACGGTCTACCATAAACACATTTCATCTGCAGTTAAAATGACAGTGAAAGCCCAGTATTGGCCTTGCTTGGCTACCTGGAGAAGGATTCCCATGCTTGGGTACCTTTCAGTGCCTCAGCTGCCCCCGTTTACAGGCACAGCTGGCTGCTGCTCCCCAGATTTGGTTGTCTGCTGTTGAAAACTGCTATCAGTAAAAGTTTATTCTTTTCTTCCAAACACAATAACCTCTCTCAGTCTGTGCTATTAGCCTGAATATATGAACAAAAACCAACCAAAGCTCTCACAGCTGCTCCCCAGGTACTAATGGCCTGAAGCCATAAGCTCCTACCTTGTGCTAATCTTACAAGCTAAGCAGCTTTGGGTTGGTTTATATTTTCTGAGACCTTCAAGTGCTGGAGAGAAAAAAAGTTGTCAAGTAGTGTTCCTTCCTCTGGGGTCCACTAAGTCATCACAGGGCAATTATGGTGGGGTCTCGCCTCTCTAGTGAGGTATTAAGCCAGGGCAAGGATCACTTATAATCTTTAAAGACCCCATTACCTCTTCTTATTATATTGACGTTAGATCATTGTTCAGACTGAATTCCAGTTTGGCTAATGACATTGTACCTGCCAGACTGCTTCTCTAATTGCAGAGCAGATAAATGTAGACAGAGGGACTTCAGGAGGTTGACTGACTAAGACCTCCCTGCCCTGAAGCACAACTAAGGATACCTGGACCTTCCCTGTGTGGATACCCAAAGTCCACATTTTTCTAGGGAGTCTTTCCACTGCTTACCCAACCGCAGCGTTAAAAGATTTTCCTAGTTATCTTGCCTGAAAATTAAGCCAGTTATTTCTTGTCCTACTTGCAGTGGACCTAGGGAACAATCGGTCATTATGCCCTTCAAAAAAAATTATTTTTTTTAGTTTGAAAAGTCTTGGCACATTCCTCTCAAAACCTACTTTTCCCTATTCAAAACAAGTACCAGATCTGCCAGGCACCTCGCAATGCCTTCTTCCTCCCATTGAGGCTCTCTCCAGTTTGTCTACCTGTTATTAAAGGAGGTGCCCAGAAGTAGGCACACTCAAAAGAATAACCAATATCCAGCTCTTCATCATTGCACTCCTCTGCAACAGAGCCACAGCTGCCACTCACGTCCATCAAAGCCAGGACGCTATTCACTCCTCGCCGCAGCATTTAGAGAACAGTGGTGCACACTGTAAAGCTTGTCATGTCTGCTACACAGGTGAGGTGACTGGAATAAGCTCTGGATTTAAATTCACTAGGAGATCCAAAAGGCTGCCTTGACCCATGCTAATTCCCCAGCAGCTCCCTTGTTTTGGCTCAGCCTGGGCAAATCTGCTCCTTTAAATACAGCCTGATGTGACTCGCTTCACAGCTTCCAAAGCCCTGTCGTGTTAAACTTTGCTGTAATGTTAAAACATTGCTCCAGGCATACATAATGAATAAACTGCTATAAAAGCTATGTCTCAATCCAAAACAGACCAGCTATTACACCATGGGATATGGAAAGACAGACGGATACATTTGACTTCAGAATAACCAAGTTTTCTCCAAGAATTTTGGCTCCTGCTCATCAAGAGGCAGAGTAACTTCCTATTGAAGTAGTACCCAAAGTTTACCAGATTTTTAAAGATGTGAAGTCAGCTTGAAAACACTATACATACAAACAGGCAACAAAAACATGATACTTTTTTTTTAACCAGATTTGTAGAAGAATTAAAAAGGACTCTTTGCATAAACCCTACATATCACTGACATAAATGTAAGTAGCAGTCATTTTTAAATTAAAAATCAAATGTAAGTAAAATCTTAGCAATAATGTAATGCTAAACTGCATGAGGTTATTTTGAACCTGCCATATTATTAACTGCCAAATGGTTGTTCCACATAACTTTGAAGCTATCACTCAAAAACAATTTGCAGATTTCAGTTACATTAAAGATGAGACTGTTATCAGTCTTTACTGCAGGGAAGCAGTAACCTCTCAGAAGTAGTTCCTATTTAAAGAAAAACAAAACCTGCAATCCAACAAGCAACAGCAAAAGACAGTAAGTCTGTATTTATAAAGAAGCAAAACACAAATATATACAAGCATAAGTAATGCCTATAAAAATATAATCTCACAAGATTCTTCTGTTTTGGGCAATGATAATTCATGATTCAAAATATGTTATAATCCCAGACAAAATACAAATGGGCCCAGCAGCAAAATCTATCTCCAGCTTTTAATCACTGAAGGCAAACATTTTCATATCCCTAGATGCAACATGAAAGAGCATCCAAAATAACATCACATTCACTTTGACAGTGTACCATGCTCCCCACCTTTGGATAGCCAAAACAGATGAAGTGATTTCCAGCTGATACTATTATTTTCAAACTAAATTTAGTAATTTGTGTGTGTTCCGGCAGGCACACTTTCAGAAGACACACCTGTGGCTGCAACCTAGCAGCCTCAAGCATTTCTCCAAGCCTGCCTTCCAGGAGGCCCCCATGGCACAGCCCAGCTACACCCATGCAGAAAGCAAGACCCTGAACCTCGGTTTTTAGGAGAGACATAGTCACAGCGCTTGCTGCATCAGCAAGCAGAACTGCAGGAACTTAAAACACCTGCCCAGACTAAGATTGGCCTTTTTTCTTTCATGCATAACCATATAAACCCCTTTTTTTTCCCTCCTCCTCCTCCTCCATGGAAGTAAATCTGCCCAGAAGGCAAAGGATTCCAGCTTTTCTTAACCAGACTCTTGGAGAGGTCTCCTCCCCATTTCAGAGCACAAGAGCCAACATAACCTTGTTATTGCAATCACTGTGATAAGAATTTGCTGTTATTTCAAATTCCAAATGCAATTTTTTTTTTTTTTTTTTTTACCATCACAGCCTGCAATAACATTTTAAAACTCACCTCGTATGTCTGCAGCACTATGTGGGTGCAGACCTCACTAATACCTACTGCAAGAGCAGGTACACGTGGCAGAATGTGTGTGTTTCCACGCAGCTGGAGTTTTTATCTGCTGCATGTTACCAGACCAGTGCTTAACACAACCAGAGCTTAGAATCAGAGTTTATAAACATAGTTGAGCATTTTATTAGCAACAACAGTTTTAAGCACTCCCACCAAAATACAAATGGGATCACAAACTTCCATTTGCTTTACATTTGCAGCAGAACATGTAACTCTTCCCATTCTTCAGATGACCATCACATGCTCTCAATGCCGAATTTTGTTTATTATTTGTCAGCAAGAGCAGCAGCATCTGCTCTTTGGTAGGCTCCACCGGGAGCAAAACAGCTGGGAGCAACACAGCTCCCAAAGGCACTGGAACAGGCAGCTCCAGCGGCTCCCAGAGCTGTCACATAGCTAAATTACTTTATTCCCTTCTGCTTTCAGTTAGCATTTTTTAGGCATGCATCTTAAGGCACGAACAGATACTTGTAACCCTGGTGGTCAAACCCTCCCATCTGCCGCACAGTCACTGCCTCCACTGACGGAGATTTACCAGCGGTCAGGAAAAGCGCACAGCAGCACAGGCAGTTTCCTGCAGACACAGGGTCTGTTTATGGACGAGTCGCCATCCTTCCCATCCTGTCTGGGTCTTTTTTTTCCCCTTTTTGGTGCTCTTGGTTGGTTGACCGCAGTTGTGCTTGGGAAATAAATAACACAACTCTGCTTCAGGAAACTTTAAAGTGATTCAAAGTAGGCATCAAATAATTTCCTTGTGTGTTTCTACAATTTTTTTTTTTTTAATACAGCCACGAAGTAGGATAGTCAACTTGATCTATGGAAACACTCTGTTCATCAGTCTTCTGCATTCGTTCAGTGATGTGTGAGCAAAGTTATAACCAAGTGGCACTAGGAAAACACAGCAAAGTTTGGCCTCACTTATTTTTCATTGCTGCCATCCTGCTGACTCCCGTATCGCAACATACTTAAAGAACACCACCATAATCAGCAGTAGGGGAAAAAAAAAAAAAAACATACCTGAAAGCCTCTGCAGGCTTCAGAAATGGACTGACAATGGTTTACAGACAGACAGAAGACACGAAAACATATAAAACCCACAGCAAAAAGCAATCCCAGCCCCATACAGCACAGATCTGTGCAAGGAGTCGGTCCCTCTCCCCCAGGCAGCATTTACGCACACCAGCACACCACACTGGCAGGAGTTGCACGCTGCTGCCTTTCTCCAGAGCTTCTGGGAGAAGCCACAGACCCCCAATTTAAGCAGCCTTTTCTGATAAAAGCCCCTGTCTTGTCTTAGAACAGTCTGAAGCAAAATACAATGTTTCCTGCTGAAAAAAAAAGATCGCCCATTTTTTCTTTTTAGCTATCATGCATAATCACCACTTCCACAAGAAAAAATGGCAGTACTCCGATCACTACTTCATTTTCCCACCACTTTTTTTCCCCTACCTTTTTACTTAACAACTCGATTTCAAAACCAGTAATTCCCAGAATTTCAGTCCCACTATCCCCAAAGACTTATCTTCACTTTAAGTAGATTTTTCTTAGCCTGAAGCAATGCGCTCAAGTCAAATAGCTGAACACGGAAGACACTTGCTGGTCTCAAACTTAACCTGGCAACTCCACCCTGTATTATATTTACTAATATTATTCCCTTGACTTAATTAGTGGGATTCAAATGAGACCTCAGCAGCAACCTGCCCAACACCACAAACCACAGCAGTGATGTTTCATCACTTCACCTGGAGACGCACCAAAACGTACTGTGTGCTTTCCAGAGCCTTGAGCTCTCCAACACCACAAGGTGCTGCCAGTTCTCCGGTACGATGAGCAGCCTCTCGTGATGCTACTTCTCCACTAGGATTTCCTCAGAAATCATGAAATAAATTAGGATATGCTTTACTTTTGCCTTCTGTTTTTTGATACCATGCTTAGCACATGTTTTCAAGAAACTAGCTGAATCCACATGATTACAATCCCCGCCCCCCCCCCCCCCCCCCAACGCTGCAATTCTTCCATAATTACAATCACTTCAAAGTTGGCCTTTAGGAGAATACCAAGTAACATGGCATTGACAACAAAAATCACAAAAACTGACACTGCAAAATCTAGATGCCTCAACATGGTATCAATACCACAGCACATCAGGATGCCACACGGTTATGATGCTGAAGAAATATGTGTCCTTACCATTGCAGCAGTGGTGAAGGAACCAAGGGATTATCTCATTTCTCCTTCTAAACCTTTCAAGAAACCAAGGACAGAAAATAGCACTTTTATTTTTCCATCACAGCTCCCCACAGAAGACGAGGCGAATCTAAAATTCAAACTATACATGAGTTCATTGCCCATCTCCTCTTTAAATAAAAAAATAAATTACCGGGGGCACAGAGGCAAAGAAAAGAAAGCAGATTTGCAAATGACACTCCATGATCACAGGACATCTGCTCAGACGGTGGTTTGGATGTTAGCGGTCTCTTCATCAAGGGAGTCCAAGTAAACACAGATAAATCTTCAGTTTAAGAGCAGTAGAAGGTTTAGCCATTCCACAGACAACTCTGGTTTTATTCTTGTCAAGGCAAACATCAGAAACAGTTATTTACTTGGACCAGGAAGCTGGTCCTGTCTCTAGCAAAATCCCATTTGCTCCTCTTCACGGTCATTCCAGCTTCTTTAAGTATCTGCACATCTCCGCACAGACCACTACTACTGCACCCCAACAGCGGGGCCTCAAAATAGGTGACAAACTCCTCTTTCCCAGCCTTTGAAAGACTGCTCATCCCCCCTGAAAGACTGCAAAGAAAACTCAGCAGAATAAACATTTGAATCTGTAAGTGATTCCTGAGAGACTGGCATCTGCCAAAAGCAAAGACGGCACGGAGCTTGTTGAAGAAGGCAGCATCCCGCTACTGGTCACACATGCAGCTACCTGGGGGAAGAGGTTAGTACCGGCACTCCTCACTCTCGCTGAGCTCCAGATGCTAATGACGGTCCTCACGTCTCCCAAAGGCTTTGCAATCATTACCACATTGGAACCTAATTACAGGTCCATTTACCAACTCATTAACTAACTCATTAATTCTCACGCCGACCATCTCTTAGAAATGTTGCTTGACAGCCTTCAGCGAATGAAATGGCCATCTGATGCCAAGAATGCCAAGGGCCGAGGACTCTTCCCAAGCTTGTTGGGGGTGTTTCAGCCCACTGAGCAAGCTTGGTGACTCTGAACCAAGCTGTATTGGCTTTGCGTGGCAAGGTTTTGATAGCAGCAGGGCTACAGGGGTGGCTTCTCTGAGAAGCTGCTAGAAGCTTCTCCTGCGTCCAACAGAGGCAATGCCAGCCAGCTCCAAGACGGACCCACCGCTGGCCAAGGCAGAGCCCATCAGCAACAGTGGTAGCGCCTCTGGGATAACAGATTTGGGGGAGGGGGGCAGGCACACAAACTGCAGCTGGAGTGAGGAGTGAGAGTATGTGAGAGGAACGACTCTGCAGACACCAAGGCCAGTGAAGAAGGAGGGGAGGAGGTGCTCCAGGCACCGGAGTGGAGATTCCCCTGCAGCCCGTGGTGCAGCCCATGGTGAGGCAGCTGTGCCCTGCAGCCCATGGAGGTCCATGGTGGAGCAGATACCCACCTGCAGCCCGGGGAGGACCCAATGCTGGAGCAGGTGGATGCCCAAAGGAGGCTGTGACCCTGTGGGAAGCCCACGCTGGAGCAGGCTCCTGGCAGGAGCTGTGGCCCCGTGGAGCGAGGAGCCCACGCTGGAGCAGGTTACCTCTCCAGACCGGGGCCTGACCTTGCTCAGCCCCCACACCAGCATGCTCCACCTTTACCGCAGCTGAGCGGCATCGCCCAAAAAAGATCTCTTGACCAGAAGATGCCCTCCTTGGGAGCCGCCATCACACCACCTCACCCCAACACCCTCCGGCCACCTTCTCAGGCACCACCACCACCTCAGCAAGGGGACGAGGCCCCACCTGCGAAGCAGGGCTCCCGCGCTCGGATGTCCTCCAGCGGCCGCCGAGCCCAGCCCCGACCCCAGGAGCCCGCTCACCCTCAGCTCCGCCTCAGGAGGGAGAAGGGGCGCCGCGGCGCTCCTGTCGCGACACGGCGGGCGCTCCCCCCCGCCCCCGCCCCAGCCCCAGCCCCAGCCCGCCCTACCTTCCTGCGGCGGCCGCCCGGGGGCTGCAGGGAGCAGCAGGCGGTCGCGGCGCTCCCCCGCCGGCCGCTCCGCACGTAGGTGACCCGCCGCCTGCCCGCCGCCGCCGGGTGCTGCTCCGTGCCGCGGGCCGGGGGGAGCGCCCGCCCCGCCGCCGGCGCCCGGGGCTTCTCCTCCGGGCACCAGGATCGCCTGATGCCCAGCTGGAGGCAGAGGAAGAGCGCGGCCGAGAGCAGGCAGAGGCGGAAGGCCAGGCCCCGCCAGAGCGGCCGCTCCTTGGGCATGGCGGCGGGGGCTCGCCGGGCCCGCCGCTGCCGCCCCCCTCCCCGCCGCAGGGCTCATGCCGCCGGCGGGCCGGGCCCCGCGGCCGCCGCCGACAGTTGGGAGACCCCGCCCCGAGCGGGGCCGGCCGGGGAGGGGCCGGGATGCCCCTGCCTCTGCCCCTGCCCCAGCCCCGGCCCCGGCCCCGGCCCCGGCCCGGCGGGGGCTGCGGGGCGCCGGGGGTGGCCGCCTGCGGCCGGCCCGGGGGGTGGCCCGGTGCCCGGGCGGCCTTGCCGTGACACTCGTACGCGCACCCCGACCCACGCTGCCGCAAAGGCCGAGCCTAGCAGACGACATCTGTTAGGAAAACTCCCTATATCGCCCCGTCTTCATAGTATGGAAGTGTATCAACTTGTTAATACACATGCAGTAGTTCACATGATGCACTGTCATGTCAGGAGGTAGTGGAATTTTACTGGAGATTCGGCTATGGTTCATGCTTAAGTAAAACAATAACTAAAGGACAGCCCAGCCCTGGAAGTAAGGACTTTGCTTCTTGGAAGGTCAGAGCTGTCCATGAAGGGTAAAGCATACCCCTGGACAGCCAAGATAACCCCAGCACCCTAGCCCCTCCGACACGTCTTTGAAGCCCTCCCAGCGTTATCTGGCGTTCCCAATAAGCATCTCCAGCAAGGCTGACTCCAGGGATGTCTGGATCAATAGATAAGCAAAAACAGTGTTGCTCTGCAAAGCCATCTTACGATTAGTAATCAGTAGTGTGGGTGTTAGTCAAATCGTGTTGGACCTGAACATTTGAAGGGTATGAGAACACTGCGTGAAACCACAGTTGGGGGGGCCCCAATTTGGCTGGGACACCTCATGCACATGAATAACTTTTCTAAGTCTATACTTTGCGTCCTAGCCGCTCTCCTGGGTCGGCACAGGCCAGCTGCGAATTTTCATGACACATCCTCAGTTTCACCCATGACGGAAAGGCTCTGGGTGAGCTGAGCAGCGCCGAGAGGCAGCGCAGGGGACAGGTGTCCCCCTCACTTCTGCGGGAGCACACGGGGCCTTTTGTCTCGCAACGGGGACACGCTACACAGAAATATAAAGTGCACAGGCTGGCTTTGGTCTTAAGCCACAACGCTAAACCATCGCTGAGCGATGAGCAGGTAGTGGTGGTTGGTGGGATTTTTTGAAGCAGGAACGGCAGGTGGGGAGACGTGTCGGTGGCAGGAGGCAAGCTCTGCGGGAACGGGGAGGAGGGCGATGACAGCCGGTTTGCAGCACCTGCAGCTCAGTGAGTAATAAATATGTTGCCAGGTGGGATGTGCAGGACACAGATGCACAGCTACTCACCGTTTCTTCGCCGAGTAGGCAAGAGAGGTTATGACTCTTGTCCCCTGCGTGCAGTACCATGCTTCCAGCGCCTCTGCCCTGTCTGCTGGCAAGGGAGAGGCTTTCTGCGCTGAGCTCCTTCTCTCTCCTTTCTGCTGTCCTCTCCCAGGCAGCAGCCTGCGCTGCTCCTCTCTGAGCTCTCCTGTCTGTTCACAGCCTGGGGCAGAGCTGGAGCTGGCTGCTGCTGGGGGAGCAGGTCAGAGAGGAGCACTGGGAGAAGCAGAGCCCGCCAGCAGCCGAGCAACCAGACCTGCTGGCAGCAGGATGGAGGAGCTGCGTGCAGGAAGATAAGGGAGGAAGCAGTGATCTGTCTGCAGAAGAGGGATTTCAAGTGCGGCTCCAAGCACAGATGCACTGGCAGGCCAGGTGCATGCTGCCTGCCATTTAAACATTGCTGTCCTCTTTTTTTTTTTTAGGTAAACTATTCTTCTAAATTAGGTTAAAGCAATTCCATGGTTGTTTTAAACCACCCTAAATGCAGGCTCCTCTTGGAAGGGGGTATGTGGCAGTCCTGCCTGCCATTCCTGTAGCAGGAGGGGGGCTCCTTTGTCCTAAGCTAAGCCAAACCAGGGCAATGACCCAGATGAAAACTACACTCAAGAAAAACTCTATCTGGAGCAGTTTCCTAATAGACCTGGATACCCTTTTCAGTACCATCCTGTCTTTTGGTCAGCCTACAGCCAACACGGGACAGTCTCTGGGTGGTTTATGCCTCCGGGGAAATACAGTGCAGATCAGAGCAGTTCTCCCCCTGCGCCTGCTCAGGGGTCCCTGTCCCTCCCTTGGGCAGGCTCTGGTGCTTGCCCACAGGGAAGCAAGCTGATTCTGGCAGCTGACCTGTCTGACAACCACATGCTTTTTCCACTGTTTCCATGCCCCTCAGGTGGCTCACAAGTGGATCAGACAAGCCCTGGTGCTAGTGCAAGGGAGGAACACATTTATGAGGGCAGAGGGAGAGCGTGGACTGCAACAACCACAAATGACATCAGTTTAAGAGGCGAGCACCCGGCTCCATCTGTGAGCATTGCCTGGAGCTCATCAGCAGAATGTCGCTCGGGCAGGCACAGACCTGCCTGTGCATCACTTTGCTCCTCCACGTGAAATGGCATCATTTATCTGGAGGACAGAAGTAATGCCAGTGCTCAGGGAAGAGAGGTTTAGACAGTGTACGTCGAGTACACTAAATACAGGGATAAATGTGACAAGACACAAGACTTGCAATACTGCTAGCCAAAATCATTATATCACAAAATTCTTAGCAGCAAAGTTGTTTTAAACTATCAGCATGTGGTCAATACATAATGGAGTGTGAAGACCGTATTAAAATAAAAGTTTGTGTTTGTATGGTTATGGAGAAAATCTTAAAGGCAGGAGTATAAAGTTCAAGACTCAAAAAGTATAAAGTGCCCAAATACATTTTAAAACTCTCTCTTGAAGTTTAATCCTTGGGAAATCAAAGCTTTCCTAAAAGCTTGAACAATGCATATTCAAATAAAAGAGATCAGAATAAAAACCACAAGGTCTTTCTTGGTTTTAGCATCACAGGTTCATTTGCTGTTCTTCTCTCATTGTATAGCTTCAACAGAAACTTCAGATACTTGAATCCAGCCACTCTTGTCATCGCTGAGCTGTAACTGTAAATGCTGACCTTGTAGGAGACATTCCCTTTCTTAGAAAGCCGATCAGCCCCCATTTGTGAGCATGCTAAGAGTGATACTGATAAAGAACAGTTTGTGAATTGAACTCAGTGTTTTCGTTTTGCTTTTGTGCTTTAACAAGGGATTGAATTTCTCATGCTTCTCCCCCATCTCTTTTGAATGTAAGTCTGTCTAAAACACAACAGAGGGTTTCTAAACATAGGGAAAAAAGGAACAGTGGTAGAGAAGGATCTCGGGAAATCTCAGGAACAATGAGAAATCTTAGCTGGATTAGCATGAGAATCAATGGGAATTAAGATAGTACCTTAAACATTCTCACCTCTCCAGCATCCTCTCCATTTTAACCAGTGAATTAGAAGCTAATTTCTTCCCCCAGGCATCTGCTGCAAAGACACCTGCATGTGAGCAATGCCTGCTAAGAAGAAAAGCAAATCAAAACTGCAGCACAATGCATGCAGCTCCAGTTCAACTGGAGGATGGACCTTTTTGAGGTGATTGCTGGGAAATACAGCTTCTGCAAAGTTTCACAGCTTCTGCTAAACATGCTCACTCTGAGTCAGGCAGCAAATAGCCTCTCCTCCCTGTTGTCCCCAAACCAAGATGGATAGTGTTAGAGGAAAATACATCATGCCGGATCCAATAGAGGACAAAGTACCGCCATGTAATGCAAGCAGTAACCGAAATGGTGGATCTGACCATGCAATTTCTACAGAGAGCAGTGAGCGTTATGCCCTGACAGCCAAAATCGGACACCAGTCCTACTGTATCTACCTTTTATGTGGGTGCCACAGATTTCTACAGCTCCCTTCATGTCTCCAGGAAAAGTCTTTAAAAATGTAAAATTCCTCCTGCATTTACAAATTTGTCTATGGTGCGAGCACAGTGCTAAACCTCTGGAAGAAAAAAGTGTAACTTCAGTGGAAATTCATTGCTTCGGTGCTGTCTGCTGCTTATAAATTACATCTTGCCTGGGATGTTGTTAGTAGCAAAATCTCTCCTTTGCAACAGCTATTTAATGCTGGTCTCTCTTATGGCCATTTTCAGTTCAGGCATCTAACCTACCACCATCCGTCTTCTGCCTCCACCCACTGTCGAAGCGTCTGTTTATCTTCTGGCCCGTCAAAATGTCTGCCCAGATCTCTGTGCAAGATTAAACCCCAGGCAGGAAAAACACCACTGGGAATTCTCTGGATTCTCCAAGGGCTGTTAATGGCAGTCAAACATTCCTCCTATAAAATGAGTAAATACAACCCCGCTGGATTTGGTATGAGCCACTTTCCAAAAGCTACAGGACAGAGCGAAGGAAGACTTTTTTTCCCTCTCCTCCCTCCTACACTCCTGGCTAATGCTTCGAAAACCAGAGCGACGCTGGTCCGTGCACATGAAAACAAAGAGGTGTTGTGTAGAAACTTTCACAAGGGCATTTTAGAAGTGGCTGCACGGCGTGTCCTTCCCTGCAGAAGGTGGAGGTGCCTCCGATCCCAAGTCTGCAGGAGTCAGAGCTTTGGTCCAGGCCTGTTCTGTTGCCTTGCACGTTTACGGGCCAAAGCTCTGCCATAGCCCTGAGGAACATGGGATGAAATTTTTATAGCTCCCCGGGTGACTTCTCAGTGATGGCTTCGGCACAAGCCCGGTCTCACTTCTGTTCCTTAAAACTGCAACTGGAAATCCTGCAAGTATTTCTCTATGCACCGAGTGACAGACCTCCCTGGAGCCTGCACGCAGCCAGCAGCTCTGCAAGGGAGGTACAGCCTTTACTCCTTCCCATGCCTTAAATCCCACTGAAAACTCCGAGAAAGAATCTCTTTCTGTTATCTCTTAGATGTTAGGCAACGGAGAAGTAAATTGGCCGCAGTGGTCTATTATCCACTTGCCGCTGCTGAGAAGGACGTGGCTGAACAGCTGTCAAGGAGAACGCTCAGCTGCGTGGATCATTAAAACCACTTCTCAGCTCGCCACTGGTAGGTTTGAAGATAACAGCTAAAAAAAAAAAAAAATGTTCATGCAGTCTCCCGTTAGCTCTCCTCAAGCTCGTGGACTATTTAGGCAGCTTAACACAAGATTGATCTTGCTGTTCCGCAGCTCAGCGCAAGGCACGGGCAGAAGCTCTCTTTTCCCTCCAGCTACGGAGAGATTCAAACACCACAGCCTAGCTGTGTGCTCTGAATTTGATGAAAGAGATAGTTGGTAATTAATGGCCTGGAGAGAGGATTATAGATTAAAATTTACCTCTGAGCCACACTCTTGTGCATTTGCACGCACACATACCTGTACCTGTGTACCTACATTCACTGCAGGGATGAGAAGAGGAATGAGATGGCCCTTCAGTAGAAGTCGCTCTGCAGCTCTCTGCTGTCCCTGGGCCTTACCTTTCTTTATTTAACCCTAATCTTTGTGGTATCTACAAATGCAACTATTGCCTCCAGCAGCTGTGTTTCACTTCTGCAGAGGAACAACAGTGGTTTTATGGTCTGCCTTTTACTAAATTGTCTCATCGCTCTGAACAAGCAAAATTCTGCCTGCTTTTTAAAGTAAGGGCTGGCAATTTTATTGAACAGATACTAGTATAAAAATTGAAAACATGTATCCCCATTTTTTAAAAAACACCTTCCAGTTTACAGGAATTAAGCAGCGATAGCTTATATGCAGTTCACGTACTATTGCACAAAGATTTTTGCGATATTAGTTTGTTGTCTGTATTTCCCCTGTATCTATACTGTAATCCCAGACAGATGTCCAGCTTTGCTTAAAAATTATCCTGAGTTTCTGTTAAAAAATCCTATTTCCTGTATGTTTTAGAGATTACCTTGGTGTTACTCCGGGCTCAGCTTTCTCCTTTTTTGGGGATGCAATCAATTTTACTGGCATTTTTATACTTCTAAGTTCAAGGATGAATATCGTTCATTAAAAAATGTAATTTGGCAAGGGATTAATTTATAATGCTCAGAATTCTACAAAACACCACAGCTGGAGTAGTAATTATGGCTTTAAGAAGTTATATAAGCCTTTTTATTACATGTTTTTAATGGGTTTACATAGTACAGTACAAATGCCAAAGTATTTATACAGGGGATGGCAATGGCACTGCAGTGATCGAGCAGATGTCACAATTTGATCACTGAGAGAGACTTTCATCTGCAAGCACTCAGGGAAAAGGGCTCTTCAAGGGGACGAGAGACGCAAGCCAGAGCACCGGGGCTGCTAGGGAGAACAGCAGCAGCATGTTCCAGGTAGCAGTTTCACAAACAAATTAAGACCCATCATTAATGCACTGTGCATTTTTTCTACAGTCTCTCTTGCAATGTTGTTTGGTACACTGGCATGTGTCTATACAATTTATGCCTCATTAAAGGTCACAGGATAAAATAAAAGCTGGGAGTGGCTGGCAGCATCCTTGATGGACCTGATGGGTGAAAAGCAGCTTTTGTAGGATAGGAGGTGTGCAAAAATGTCCTGGTCCAGTATGCAGGCCAATTTAATAATAAGCATCCACCTTTAGTAAAGGTCTCACCCACGTGTCTGAAAAGCACCCCATTTTTGCAGGACACTAAACTCAGTATCACTGTCTTTACCCGTAACAAAAAAGTTGCTTTTCTGAACTATGGCCATGTGGTCAGCCAATCCTCTCCTCCAGCTGGTTGCATTTTAAATGTCTTAAACAAAATCCTAAAGAGGAGGAGAGAAATGGCCTTGCCCTCAGCAGAAAAGATGCCACAGCTCCCCTGCAGCTAAGCAGCCTGGCCAGGACCAGACGGTGAGGATAAAACTCAGTGCCCTTCCCGCAGGCTCTGTTCAAGGCAGCTTGCCCTCAATGCCATGTAGAGCAGCATCAGTGATGCAGAGATATTGGTATCGATTCAAAGTGGAATAACCTCCTCAGCCGAGAGTTTGTATATAGGTTAGGCGTTACCGCAGGGGCCATCCTTTTGGCGTGTGTCTTCCCACAGCGTGTCTGCCTCCATCCTCAGCCATGGACAATGGACATGGAAAGCAGAGGCCAACCAGACGCTTTGAAGATGCTCTGGGAAGGACAAAGTTGGTTTGTGAAGATGCAGGCACCTCTACAGGCATCACTCCAGGCAATGAACACTCGGCCAGGCTAATGCTTGCGGTTGTGCCCCAGCTCCTGTCTCGCTTGCAGGCTCCTTGTTAGGAGGAGATCCCTTTGCCAGAATGCACTGAATTTCTTCAGGAACAAGGTCATTTCTCTGTACTCTGTCAGGCGGTAAAGTACATGCTCCTGAAAGCATAAAGGCTCTTTGCAGAGCTTGTGTGGTGCCTGCTACTGTCCTGGTGGCAAGGCTGGAGGCAAAGCCAGCGGCTGGAGCGGAAAGCCTGCCCTGCCGTCTCCCCGCAGTCCGGTCAGCGTAGCAGAGGTGACATAGAGTGGGGAGGACTGTCTCAGAGGACACTTAGTCCCCCACAAGGCAAAGGAGAAGCAACTACTCTGACCTATAGCTGGGTCAATGCCCAAAGCCAGGCGAGCCAAGGAACCTCCCTGGCTGGAGCCCAGGGCACCGGCGCAGGCAGGGAGAGACCCCAGCACTGGGACCTGCAGAGCAGCGGCTGGAAGAGGCAAATTTTCCCACTAACTTCTTGCTCCTCCCTCAGGCTTAACATGAAGGAGAGACGACGATCACTGATGTACAGCGACAGGAGCCTTTAGGAATCGAGGGCTTTCTGCTCAGTCTTTGTGCTGAAGTGCTCAGTCTTACACTGCGAAGACAAACAGCAGCAAGATTGCTCTCAGCAACCCAGACAAGAACATTTTAGTGCATAATTATGGATGAGATGCAAAAGGACAAAAAAGAGGGAAAACATCTGTTCGCATAGAGTTTATTGCCGTTCACTTAAGAGGCCCATTAAATGCCAGAAAAAGCTATTTATCCTTCTGTTTGAGGCAATTATCCTCCTGCAAATCTCTGTGGCAATTTGCCCTGTGATTATTCCTGGAGTGCTGACACTGTGCAGATACATTCACCGCACGGAAAAAAGGCGCAGACCTTGCCCACCAAGGCTTATGGAGGGATTTTCAGAAGCAGGGTAGCCAGTGCTTCTCCAAGGTCTTTAACTTACACTTTATCTCTGTGGAGAAGCGGGTTGTTTCTTGGAGTCTTTGCCTAGACTTCAGGTCCTCAGTGCCTCAGCCCCTTCCTTTCAAAAATCGAAAGGAGCTTTTTTGTTCAAAGCACACCTGTGCTCTTCTTGTAGCCACTGTCTCAGTGATATGGGATGTGAGAAGCCCAAACCCAGTTCCTTGAATGCCCCAAGGAGACCAGCTGTCCCACCGACCAGGAGACGACTCAGCTCACCAGGCGGCAAGGCATGCGGGGAGGAGAGGCTTCATCTCCTTGAAACCCAACCCTGCACTCATTTGGCGAGGAGGAAAGCAAGCGTGTGGCTCCCTCCGTGGCTCTAGTGCATTCCCTGAGGGAAGGGTTGTTTTCCAGCCCTTCACTTTAGCCAAAATGCTGACTGGAGGTGCACATGCAGGTGCTTCAGAAACACCGACACCTGGCTCGGTTGCTTAATTCTCTGGTGACACAGAAAATAAACAAGCCTCCCCTCCTCTGTTTGGCTCATAAATGTAAGGAAAGGCTGATGTAAGGCTTGGATATCGTCTGAGACTTTGCAGAAGTTGAATAAAAAGGCAGGAGAGGTGACAGTGACAGGAGCACAGCACGTGATGCGCATGGTGCACGCCTCTTACAATGTGAGAAATGTATTGTCCCCGTGGTAGGTAACAGGCATGAACAGGAACGGAGGAAAGCAATGTGGGACAGTGCTCTCCTAGTGCTGGCTGCTGTCACTGGTGTGAGACAGTCTCAAAGCAGAAAAACAAAACACAGGAAAAATATTCCCTTGAAACTTCTTTTACGTTTGGAAATACCAGTTCTATGAAGTTGTTCACTTTCAGAAAAGTTTCTTTCCACTTTCTTTTCTCCCCAGCCCCTCCCTTTCCTCATAAGGCTGACTTTTGACTCATGTCTGCTTCTCCTTCTCCAAAATATGTAACCTGGACTTCTTCACTGAGAAAAAAAGACACATGGGGGGAAAATTTGCAGAAAGAAAACAGACCATTTCAGATCAGCCTTAAACCAGCGATAGTTTCTAGTACCTGAGCACCCAGAGCAGTGTGTGGGCTCGCCGGGAGCCAGGCCAGGCAGGACCCCCCCACCGGAGGTCGAGCCCAGGGACAGCTTGAGGGGCTGGGGGACCCCAAGTCCCCGCAACATGAGGAACCGAGGACACTTGGCTACCCAAAACAGTGGTTTCCCCTCCATCCAGCCCTTTGGTTGGGGAAAAGCTCTGGGACACGCTGCTATAGCAACGGCTTTGTCTAGGATTATAATCCCTTAGTTTTATTAACAACAGCTTCTGGTATGCTGCTCCCTTCACATATCTGTTTCCTCAACGTACTTCTTTTAAGCTCTCCCCATGACATTTTATGGCCCTAACTGATTCACGATTATTTCTTAAGCCCTGTTGCAGGACCCAAGTCCTCCAAGCCTTCTCGGTATGTGGGAGCCCGACGAGCACCCACATCTCCACTGAGTTCAGCATCACTGCATTGGCTCTTTGAGATGGAGTGTGGGGGTTTCTTTCAGTAACTGCTTGATCCAACATCTCCCTCTCGTGGAAAACAGGGAATAGAGCAGGATAAAAATAAAGCGTCGTACAACATACACGATTATTTGATAGCTGTGAAACAATACAAATCTTGGTCCAGGCCATGATGTTCTCCCTAATTACTACATTTATTCCTAATGAATTTGAATGTATCACACTGAAATTTATCTCAAATAGTAATCGACTGGAAAAGAATTGTAATGAATGGTGAATGCCAATTCTCCTGTATTTTTCAGAAATTTGGCAAATTTGCTTTAAATATAGGCAAAAGCCTGTATCGAGACAATATGTCTTTATGGCATTGTTTCTGTGAAGAAAATCAACAAAATTCCCTGTTGCAGAAAACTATTATTTTGTGCTCAAGCTCTAAAATCCATCATATAGCCCATCTGCTGTCTGCAATCGCAAGGATTGATAGAAATGTCTCAAAATATAATCGTTCCCTTTCTATGCCATAATTACGCCTTTGAAGTTCCCTGTGAGCATGACAGATCAGTTGCCATCTGCCAGGAGCGTCTATTCAATGTATATCAGAAAGTGCGGATAGGAAGGAAATACTCAAGTGTGGTCCAGTTTACTTTTGTCTGGACACTCATGGGCTTAAGGAACGGCACAAGGATAAAACGCTTTGCACAGGTGACAGCTAAGTCTTTCTTTAAGGGCGCCTTTCATCAGGGTGGAAAGTCATGGAGGGTTAAGGACCTTCCACTGTTAACCCTCTCCCATGTGCAAGTATTTCCCTGACACTTGCTCTGCGTTTCCAGATGAAGACTATGGAGCTGACGCAACAGCATGGACAGATTTAGGATTAAAATGGAATTTTGCAAATTCCTCAGCTGCCGGCTCAGCTTCAGCTGGAGCTGGAGAGTTAACACAGGTCACATCTTTGCTTCAGCCCCTGGCAGGGCTCTTGGGTGAGGAGCAGAAACTCGGGGATGGCTGATGAGATATTGCAAGAGACTGACACCCAAGGCTGGGAAGCTGAAGCAAGAAAGGACTCTTCTTAACAGAATTCAGCTGCCTAAAATCCAAGTGGTCAGTGTTAACAAGCCGGCTTGCAGGCATCAAAACATTGTGGCTCCACTTTGTGGGTAGGTGTATAGTTGGCACAGGGCAGCATCACTATGTATCTATGGATATATTTTAGACTATTCAAATTTTCCATGCCTAGGGAGAAAAATGAGGGGGGAGGGGGGGGGGGGGGATGTGCAGTTATTCCCAAAATATTAGGACATCTTCTTGGCAAATTGGAAGTTTCTGGAACAAAAATCTGCGGCTCCTGAGTAGGATGCTCAGCCTTTCTGTGGCATGACCTTAGCAGGGAAGAAAGCCCCTGCAGGAAAGAGTAAGATTTAAAAAGGAATTTCAAGCTAGAGGCTGGGGGGAAGGGAGCAGGCAGAGAGGAGCAGGGGTTCATGATGGCATGTCCTTAAAGGTGCCATTTTGACATCTTTATAACCACAAGTAAGCACAAAATGGCAAGGTGCAATCCGGACAAATAAAGCCCCTTTCAACAGGGCATAGGAGCTGGAGCAATCAGGCTGAGTGTATGCTTGTTTCTATTTGCTGTAAGTCTAAAAATAAGATACGGGACTAAAATGCTTGATTTTTATATAAGGGTATTGAAATATCAGAGACTTCCCAGAAGAAAGATCATTACTGGCTCATTGTAATAGCATGATAAAAATTACATGGGAAAGAACTGAAATAGGTCCCGTCCAAATGAGGAAATGGAAAAGGACACAAACTCAGTCAAATTAAAAGCAGAAACAGAAAGGCAGACTAAAAAAGATTTTTAGGAGATAACTTGCTAATAGACAAAAAGCTTCCTCTACCCCAGCAGGAGCAAGGAGCCTGCTGGAGGGTCTGCAGGAGACAGGGGCATGCAGTCAGTGGACGATCGGGGTGGCAAAGAAGTTTGAGAGAAAACAAGCCCTAACACAACAGCTAAACAGACTACTTGTATCTGCATTCAGCACAGAAAAGCTTAGTGAAATTCCCACGGCAGAGCTATTTGTTAAAGGGATAATGCAGAGAAGCTGCCTCAGATTGAAGGGCCATTAGATGAGGTTTTAGAACAAATAGATGCAAAGGATAGTAACAAATTAATGAGAAGCAGGTGTTACTCGCTTGTGAGTTTTTAAGGAACGCTAATGGGAAATGGTTGCACTATTAGGACTGGTGTATAATCTTTTACTTAAAACAGCCAAAGAAAAAAGATGGCACGTGACACTGTTTTAAGTGCTGCGAGGGATCTAGGGAAATGCAAACCACTAAATCTGACACCCATAGCAGGCAAATGGTAAAAGCCATGGTAACAGAATAGTTGCAAGGACAGATGCGGACGAAGAGGGAAGAATCGGCAGAGCTTTGCGGTAAGGAGCTATGAAGCTGTGCTTCCCCACCCTCTTACAGCTTCAGAGGAAACAGTGAGGCTGTAGACTAGGGTGATCCGCTCAGTATGATCTGCTCAGCTCCTGGAAAGCTTTTAATAATGTCTGTCACCAAGGATTCATAAAGAAGCTAATCTGGCATGGGATAAGAGGGAAGATCCTCTCATGAGTCAGCAACCGCACATAGGATAGAGAGACAAGGTAACAATAAATCATCCCTTTTTCACATTGGAGAGAAGTCACTGATGACATCTTCGAGGGATCTGTGGTAGGGCCAGTGCTAAGCCACATACGCATCGGGCAGGCAGACAAATGGTGAACTGGCTCGGTCTGCTGGTGGTATCAGCTTATTCAAGGTAGTAAATTGCAAACTGCCTGCAAGGAGCTGCCAAAACCCTCTCATGAGCCTGGGCAAAGTAATGGCAGGTGAAATGCTGTGTGGATAACAGTAGAGAAAAACATATAGCTGAGTTGGTAGGAAGACCCCCTCGCTACCCAGCTTCGGCAATGGCCTCAGATCCAGCTAGTACCATTCAGGACAGATATCTTGGAATTAGGTAGTTCTATTCAAATGTCAGTTAAAAGCTTGTTAGTGACTATAAAGCAATTTAATATAAGAAATTATTAGGAAGGGAAGAGAGATGTCATCAATTAAATACAAGGTTCATCCGCTATCATGACTACTCTGTGCAGTTATGGTCCCTCCATCTCAAAAAGGGTATGTTAGAGCGAGAAAAGGTATAAAGATGGGCAGCAAGGAAGACCAAATATATGGGATGGCTTTATGTGGGTAGCAGCCACATAAACCGAGATTCTTCAAGGTGGGAAAGAAGAGTCCGAGGAGGAGTATGGTGCAGCTTTATAAACTCAAGAAGGGTCATGGAGAATAACTAGTCACCATTTCTCATAAGATACAGGAAAGGGCATCAAATGATGTTTCCAGGTTCAAGACAAAGATGAAGGCAAGAAGCTCTGCTCCTGGGCAAAGAAGCATCTCCCTTTATAGAACCTATTGTCACAAGATGTCGGGGACTACAAAAGCACCATACATGGTTTCAGAAGCAAATCGACAAATGTGTGGAAGATACATCCTCTGAGGGCCATGAAACACTACGCTGCCCCTCAGCTGAGGAAGCCTCTAGGCCAGGAATGGCTAGAAGTGGCCCTCTCTGCTGGCCACGGCCAGAGCTAGGACACCAGACTGATGGGCCTTGCAGCTGAACCTATTTTGACCTTTTTATCAACCAGACAACTTTTAGAAGTAAATTAGAAGAAACCCTGCCACCCTGCAGAGCAGAAGTGCACCACCCGAGCTCTGGTTTCTCATGGGACTATGAACACCCCATTAGCATTAGTAGTGTTCCTTGCTCCTGGATAAGCTACACTTTTTGTTACTTTTTAAGATTAAAATCAAGATGAAGAAAAAATAGCCCATTCTCATGTTCTTTTTCCGTGTATTTTTATGTTCCGTGTTAGCTGAGGACAAGGCTGCAGTTTGACAAGCCCTGCACCAACACTGCTGTCAAAAGCAGCAGCTCTGCCCTCTCGTGCTGCTGGAAAGGACAAGGGCGGGGGGAGATGCAAAATTAGCCTTCAGAGCTGAGAAGAGGGCAAGGCTGCTGAAGGCAGGGCTGGCTTAGGCTGATCCCAGGTGCTTATTGACCTATAATTTAATTTGGTGATGTTTCTTCTGACAGCTGTCCCTTGTGAAGGATAACTGTCCTCATCCCCCCTGAGAACAGCAGGAGTTGGAAGCCATGTCTGAAGGTGGCCTTTCTTGGCCCTGTCAGGCCATCCCAAATGAAAGAAAACCCTTTGTCTATGAAAGGAAACACCATAGAAGTGACTTTTGCTCCATTATTAGAACTTTATTTATGAGTTCATTTTAATCATGTGAATTCTTGAAAGATTTTGATTTGGTTTGTGACTATAAGGACAAAAAAACTAGCCAAAAGTGGATGCTAACACTCTGGAATGAGCCATTTAAGATCTAGTGAGTGGTTCGGTCAGACCTGTACTTTGACAGTAATCTCCAGTTTTGGGGAGTGACTACCTTCAGCCACATCAATGGGCTTGAACTGCTGAGGGGAGTATAAAGCCCAGCTCAGCCTCTGCCATGGAGTGAGGGTCTGGGTTCTGGTGGCTCAGCTTCCTTACGGCAGAGGAGCTCGCTCACGTCCAGTTACAGTCAAATTGGTCTTTAGGGTGTTCATCTAGTCTTAAATGGCTCTTCTCTCTTTTATGAAACTGAAGCTGGTGTTAAGATCCTCATTGGTTTGTCACTGATTTATTCGTATCAGCTGTTGCACGGAAAGCAGCCAGTGCTGATGCAAAGTAGAAAAGAGATGCTTGCACTCCCAAGCCCACCCTGAAAAATCCTCTTCTGTAGAACACGGGCCATGCCAATGCTGCTATTAGGGGGAAAAATTGTCTGTGTCTGAGAGCAAAATCAGCTTGGAGAAAAAAAAGAGATTTGCAAACAACTGTGAGGAAAGATTCACAAAACTGTAGCTCATATGGTGCAACCTCCTCTCACAGAAACTTTGTGTTAAGTTCCCTGAGGTGTAATATGAGCAAATGCAGTGATCAGTGTCACAGACCTGCTCTTAAAATCACACTTGCCCGGTCACTGTTCATGACAGTGACCTGACATTGCTTTCTGTAAGAGCTGACCTGGAGCACTGTAATGCAGCACTGTGTAGGGTTTTCTTTTCCTTGTAAATCATATGGAAAATGATAAAGTTTGTTAGCAAGATAGCAGGAGCAAGGGCAATACTAGATTAGAGTTGGCACAACAGGAGAGAACTAGTTTTTACTGAATCTGAACCTAGTGCATCCAATACCCTTTAGATACAGATGAAGAAATGCTAAATTGATGTTATTTATATTATATTGCAGCAATCTGATCCCTGTTATGTGAAGAATATTTACATATCTTGCCTTCACCTTAACATGAGCCCAGGAGAAATGTCCAGGGCAGAAACAATGCCAGATGGAGGAGAAGGACAGCTGGACTAACACTTGGATCAACCCATCATGCCTTTCCAAGGTGGCAGCTGGAAGCCAGGTGAGATACCACAGAGTATCTGCAATGGCACAAGCTGTTGTCTTAGGTTCCCTCTATTCAGTAATGGAGTAAAAGTCCAAAGCTGCTACTAGGAGATGCAACACTAGCCTGTTGTAAATGGAAAAGGAGCCTCTGGGATTCAAAGCTTGGCCCTTGATGAGGAGCCTTGCAGGGCAGCAATGCACTGTCTCACCAGGTGAGCAGCCTCTTTGGCTGTGCCCCTGTGCACCGAAAAGCCACCTGCCCCGTGCCCATAGTTGTGGACCACCAGGAGCTTGACTCCTTCTTGGCTCAAGACCTCTCTCTGCAATCTCACGCACTGCCTGGATGGCCTCAGGCCCACCTTCACCTTGATATCCTGAGCTCCCCGCAGTGAGGGCTCGAGGGAGCAGCATCTGTCAAAGATGTCTTTGGTAGTGCCAGGGTCAGGGGAGAGATTCCAGCTTTCTTTTTCCCTGGTTCCCCCTAGGGTTACTCTATGTATCCCCGGGTAGATGTAAGTTAAGCCATCCCCATCCCGAATGAAGTTTTTCACCCAAGGAGCATGAACCTTGAGTACTTGTCCCCTGATGGGGAAGAGCTTCTCATCCCCCACCAGCTGGTGGGCTCCAATGCCCGCGCAGTTGACGACGATGTTATATTCGCTGTGCAGCTCCCACAAGTCTGCAACTTTTCTGGTGTACATCTGGACACCAGTTGCTTTCAACCTGCAAAAAGACTCCAGAAGTGAGGCAGAAAAGAAACCCCTAAACCCTCATGTAATTATTATGCACATTAAGTAAGTGAGATAGATTGCCTTTAACATACCAATCAAAACCAAACAACAGATGGGACAAAAAGCAAAGAAAAATGCCACGGGGTTTCTGTTTGCGATTTATCTGATTTGGTCTGATCAAAGCTGGTTTTTATCTTGTTTGGGCTGGAAAAGATACAGCAAGTTCATCAATATTAGAGAAGGGTCTGGCATAAGACCCTAGGCAGATGGTCAGGTCCTCATGGACTCATTGATTCATTTCTATAACTGTACCGAGCTTTAACAGCTCAAGCAAGCTGAAAAATGTCAGATTTATTCCCCAACTTACTTCTGCTAGTGACAGCGCTATCATACCACACCCCTTTTAATGTGCCTGTTACACACCATCACATTCATTCTCAGCTCACCCCTGCTGACACCAGGAGCCACTTAGTCATCTAGTGCCATGTGTGAAGCCCTGGGGTAGCCAAGATGTCCCCGCAGGCTGGGCAGATGTGGCACGGGACCCCCAGGAGACCCATACCCTTCTAGAGCAGCAGCCACGAGTCACCCAGGACAGCTCAGAGCACTATACATCCATCTCTGCTCTTCAGCAAAATTCACCCCTTCTTGAGGTTCATCTTTGAGCTCAATTTCAAGCCAAATTCCAGCCTGAACTTGCAAGAAGCTTGAAGCCCTTCCCCGTGGAAAAACATTGGTGTGAGATGGAGTCACTGCACGCTGTCAGCTGGATCCAGTTGCTGGGGGTCTTTAGCGGGGGTTTTAGCATGAGCAAGTCAGGAGACAGGTCTGTGACGACAATGCGCTAAGTGGGAAATCCTGTCCTTTGCAATACTCTGGCAGCTGGCAAAGTGATCAACCCCACTCTAAAGGCAGTGGTTTCCCACAAAGCAGTGAGTGAGCCGAGGATCCAGGGAACAGCTGGTGCTGTGGGGTTTGGGTGCAGCAGGATGCTGAGGCTGGCTGGGAAGAAGAGGGGAGGTCTCATGCAGCAGCTCTGGCTGGGCAAATTGCTGGGAGAGCTCATAAGTGTTGTAATTGGGACTCTGCCATCATGGCATAAAAACCACACCAATAAAAAAACCTGCTGAAAACTCCTGAATTGTTCTCCTGCTGAAAAATCCTGAATTTCCTGCAAGCAAGCAGGAAAAAGTTCCTGAAGGCCGTTTTTGGACCAGCAAGGTGGGCACAAAACCAATTTTCCTTGTGGATTGCCAAGAGAATGGTCTATAAATACTGCTCATGTCACTAGGGGTTTGAGAATTAGTTACATGTTTAATATGCTCTCATTTCTCATCACCAGAGAGAAGAGAAAGAAAAGGAGCTTCATCATCTTACTAGACTACATCCTTTGAGAAATAAGAAGGCTATAGCAGGAATAACGAGAGAGCAGAAATCATGTGGCAAATACTAAATGGTTTGAACAACTTCGTTGTGCTTCAGCAGAAATTTCCAATCCAGTTAAGCAATGAAACATGACAGAGCATGTGTACCAAGGATGCGGCACAGACCTCACGTGGCACTGGTGCCACTGGAGTACTCCCAGCTTGGCTGGCTGCTAGAACAAGAAACTTCTTTCACATTTTGCAGTGAGATGAAGGGCATCCAAGCAACCGGCTGAGCTGGCAATTTGTACCATGGTGTCGGTACATGTCTTTTTACCTCAAATCAACTTGCAGCCTATCGCTTTCTCTCAAGCAGAGACAGCTATTTGCTCACTTTAGGGGTACTTAAATGGATTAAATGCACATCCCAGGTGTCAGAACCTTTTTAGATCTGCATCTTGACTTTCCTACGATTCTCCAAAATCCACATATTTTGGGGAAACTTGGAAATTTGGAAATTGGCAAATTTTCTAACTCTCATGTCAATCCTGGCATGAACTCTGAAGCCACGACTCCTCAGAGTGAGTGCATCACCCATCTTACGCAGACAAACATTTCCAAAAGGTTTGTTACAAGATGATGCTATTTGACCTTTTTTCACCTGACTGGATTAAGAAATTACTCCATTTGTTGACCAAATTTGAGATTAATTGGTCTGGCTACTTCTTAAGTGCAAAGTCTTCGCAGATAAGACACCTTCCCAGACATGCCTATTCTCCCAGGGGTTGGACATATCTTGAAGAATAGAGAGATATATTTGAGAAGTTTGACAAATAAGGAGCACCCACACGTTTTCTTAGGACATGGCAGGTTCCGATGTACCTTCAAGGTCTGGCTGGCCAAGCATGGCCCCTGTGGCTATGCCGGTCCTATGCCCAGAGGCGCTCCCACTCTAAGCCCCACTGTACAGCCACAGTGGTGGAAAGTGGACATTGCATAAATGGGGCCTTTCACATTTTGGAAAAATTGGCTATTTATTTCTTGTGCTTCTCCTCAAGGAAGAGCTTGCTGCATTTTCCCCAGTGAGAAACAGCCCTTTTCCAGTTTTGTTCAAACCTAAGGCTCTCAAGGAGTCCCCAGGTCACCCCCAGTCCCTCTGCCTGCGTTTCTCTCTGCGTGCCCAGCCTGCAGCAAAACCAACCTTTTCTCCAGCCATAGCAGGTAGGGTGGACAGTCACATTTCAGTGTCGTAAAGGCCTGACCAAATCGGTGCTGTGGAAACTTTTGGAGTTCTGCTTCAGACATTGGTCGAAATCCCAGGACGACATCCGACCAGAAAGGAAACTCCTCCTTGGGAGTGTTTTTAAAGATCTGCCACCTAAAAGGACACAGAGGAAAAGTGGCAAGACTTCGTCACTATTGCTCCGTCATGTTATATGACACAGCGATCTTAGCACGAGCTCAGGAACCTGTTCCCGCTTATCAGGGTTACCAGCTCTGCAAGGTTAACAGCAACAGGGTAACATTGCTGCCTGCTACTGCAATGCCCACCTTGGCAAACAGGCAGAGGGGCTGCCACAGCCGAGCTTGCAGGTGACACACTGGGATAACTAAAGTGGCGAGAGTTCTCCCAGCTATACTGTATGAACTTCCAGCTGTAGAAGTGCAAAGTCCCCTCACACAGTGTCCCCACCACGGCTGCGGCCGCCCTCGCTGAACCTTCATATAGGGCCACTTGCACACCTGGTCACATTTTTTTGGGTACCCATAAAGCTACAGAGTGCCCAACCTCAACACTCCCAAGAGGTGAATTTCTGTGTAGATAATGGGCAGCATAAAACACCCCAACACTCACACCCCCCAACTGCATCCCTATACCTAGTTGCTGAAGCTGGAGGATCCTGCAGTCCCATCCCTACGAACACTGCCCCTGCTGCAGGCAACTGGTGGATTACAGAATGGAAAACATCAGTTATTAAAAGACATTTGCTGCTGGCCAGTCTCGAGTGGTTTCTCTGCGTGCACTTATGCATGAATTTTGCTTGAAAATAATAGTATCTGAGCACCTGCAATGCAGTTTCTTGGCAATATGGTCATAAGAGCTACTCCATGAAGGGAATATGCCTGAACTCCAGGAAGGAAAAACCTCTCTGCCCGCTCCAGCACATGGCACACACATACCAAAGGCTGCCCTGGGGGGCTGTTCTTACCCGGAGACCAGGTGAATGCCAGCCTCTGATGCCTCAGCTGAGTTGCTGATGGCAAAAAGGTAAGTGAAGGTCTCTTTGAACCACTGCTTCTGCATGTGGATCGGTGTGCCTGCATGTAAACAAAACCAAACATGCAGAGAGGGAAAATGCAAAGAAGAGAAGCGTACAAGCCAGTGCGGAGGAGAGAGGACAGGGAACGCAGGCACTTTTCTTCCTGAACGTCTGTGCATCGCTGCACAGCCAGGCACGCAGCTGCATGCGGTGCCACAGGCAACACCCCACACCGGGTTGCACGCACCTGGGTAGGTGTGAGGGATGAGCATCCCGGCTGCGACGTCGCTCGTCGTGTTGGGGCTGAACTGGTCTGAAAGGACCGTCACGGAGCAGCTGGGGCAAGTCTCCACGATGCACAGTGCTGTGGACAGGCCGATAACTCCCGCGCCAACCACTGCGACCTTGGGTGCTGCCATCTTCGGGGTGCACAGCCAGAGGAGAGAGGCACCTACGCGCATTTGGAAATACCATATCCCATGTCACCAATATCGCTGCCGGACACCCTCGTCAGGCTATGAAATCCCCACGCAAGATGTAACATAAACCCCCTGGGGCAGCTAATCGAAGGCTAACTGCCGCACACAGAGAACCAAGACTGAGGTGAGGATTAAAACAATCCTTATAGCCTTTAGTATGACAACTAATTTTTGAAAAGTGTTTCAACAGCCACTACCCCATCCTCAGCACAGGAGCAAAGGGCAAGAGAGCAATCTGTACACACAGCACTGGTGTTCAGGCTGTAGCAATCTCGAGCAAAGCGTTTTTTTCAACAAAACCCAAGGGAGTGAGGCACCCATCAAGTTTTCCACTATGCTGGGGGCAAAAGTGCCTTTGGAGCTCTGGGGAAATTGGCTTTTAGGCAAAAAAAAATGTTTGGGCCACAACGCCTTGGTGGGAAAAGTGTGGGAAGAGAAGCTACCTGTGCCCTGGGGGATTATGTGCCCCTAGTGACCCATCCTTGGCCCCTGTACCTGCCTTAAACAGATTTGTGGCCATCCGAGGGTGCCATGCTCTCCCAGCAGCACACGGTGGTCACCAGGAGCCAGCCAGCCTCACTGCCCCAAGAGCCTGTATATTCGCCTCTCTCTGCCTTGCTTTATAACCTGCTTTATGTCCTGGAGCAGCTCCCCTCCACTCCTCAGCATCTTCAACTGCTGATTGCTGCTCCAGGAGGTGCAGCGTCTCTATTTTCCCTTGTCCTGGCCAAGTTTCGGAGCTTGGCACCTGCCCTGGTGAGTGGCACACAGCTCCTGGTTGCTAATCACCTGGGCTGCCCGTCCCAGCGAGGTGCCAGCCTGTGCCCCTGGCCACGGCCAGCTAACAGGTTGCACACCGGCGGAGGCATGAAGCACAACTGAACCATGCAACTCGGTGCGCTTTGCAAAGTCCTTGAAGCCAGGATCTAAATGGGCCTGAAAGAAACTGGACAACCTCAGAGGTGATAAATCATTCAGTGGCTTCAAAAACAGGCGAGTTGGGGTGCACCTGCTGGCTCAGGCGCTCATCTGGGGGTTACTACCAAAGGCTGAGCGGGGATGGAGGGGGAGAATCTCCTCTGCCTGTGGCTCCTACATTTTCCTGGAGTATCTACCAATATTCACTCTTGGAGAGGATGCTGAGTGATAAGGACCTTTAGACTTGCTCCCTTACAGTCTTGCTTTCTCCTACAGGACTTGCTCTTCCTTGACTGTAGAAATCCAGCCTCACTAATTGCTTTCTGAGAACCTTTTCTGGAAACCAGTGCCTGCAGTTATAAGGACGGGCTGATTTCCCATCTTCCTGTGGCTTTTGGCATCTTTGATGTAAGTTTAGGCAAGACAGACTGTGTCGGATTAGGATAGGTCAGGTTTATTTATGAGATCCTTGCTTATAACTCTTCACACAGCTTCTCACTTACCCCTGAGGTTTTACTACTTAAAATTTGACATCCCTATTATGTAGGAAGGGAGAGATGACCAGGCACTGTTGCTCATCATTGCATTCCTTCTGCATGGCAGCCGAGGGTTGTTACAACCCCTCTTCTTCGTCTCGGCACAATGCTTAAGTTTCTTCCTGTTAATTATTACATCTTTCACAAGCTGACTATAAAAGTGCCCACACAGCAGGGCAAGAGGAGCTGGTGCGGGGGTAAAGATGACCCCTGAACCAGAACTGCAGGCCTGCATCACTGCCACCCACACACTCAATCTGAAAAAACCCTGATTTGAACAAGAGCTGTGCTCCTCAGCTCTACCATGGCCCCAGGCTGCCTCAGGAACCTGCAGAGGGTCAGAGCGTGGACAGTGCATGCTTCCCTACCATAGTCTCCAGAATATTTTGTACTGGTAATTGTTATTAAAAAAAAAAAAAACCACAGAAAAGGAAAAAAAAAAGAGTAACAAAAAATTAGGGGAGTCTTAATAACGCTGAAATTACTTTTGTCAGGAAAATTGGTTCTGAGGAAGGTCACTAAACACATTTTTGTTAACAAACCTTCTGGCAGCTGTGGAAATAGCATGTGGCTGTCAGCATGCCCAGCGAGCCTCCCAGCAGTCCACGGACGACCACAGTCCTGCTGGAACATATGCTCTGGGTACACTATGCGTCTGCCAGGGATGTGCTCTCGGTTGCCCCTCACCGCCCTCGTTCGCTGAAGCCCTTGGACTGTGATGGAGATTGAATTTCCTGACTGACCTCCCCGCCCCGGGGAAGAAAGGGGAGCTGCGGCTCGGCAGAGGTTCAGGTTTCACAGGTCTTCCCAATTCGGATGGGATTTTTGCAGATGAGCCGGTTTGATATCAACTGATCCCAATGTTGCAGAAACCAGTGAGGGTGGAAAGGGGCTGCTGGCGGTGCTGGAGCCGGCGGGAACGGCTCGCAAGGCCACGATGGGCACCCATCGAACATGCCGCTTTTCTAGCGCTTTCTGCAGCAATCCAGGAGCACGTCAAGCCTTCATGTGCTAATGTGCCAAAAATTAACGGGTGCAAAGCAGAGGCTACACTCGGCTCGTATGAGCAAGCGCAGCTCGGGCTTTGCAGAGCCACTGACCCCGCTGTGAGCGCGAGACTCACCCGTGGCTCTGCCCTGGCAGCGCAGCCTGCCTCGGCTGGGAGTCCTGCACCTTGCTGGCAGGGCACAGGAGGAGAAACTATTTTTAGCTGATGTGGCAGGCCAGCTTAGTGCCAGTGGTGGTGGTGGTGGTGGGGTGACGCTTCTCGCCCTCCCTCTCAGACTGGCTTGTGCTGAGGGTTTTGCAAAAATCAGCATTTAAAAGGCAAATCAGTTGCAGTAACTGCTGGGGAGGGAGGCGAAGGGTGTCAGGTGCTGTTTAGCCCTCTGTCCTTTCTTAGTGTCAGAAGAATGGGACAGAAGCCAGACAGAGCCACCTGGAGCCGCAATTCCCCGGCAAAGAGGACACCGGCTGCCTGACATGGGCTTCGTGCCCCTGCCACCCTCCTGATCCTCCCAGGCCAGAACGAATTATTTTTAAAAACAGTGAGGTATTTTGTGATGTGACTTAATCTCCCAACTCCCACAGCTGAGGAGACAGTGTCAGCCTCATGTGATGCAAGGGGGTCTGAACTGCAGGTTTAATTGGATCCATTCCTTATTCTTTCTTGCTTCATAAGAAAGTTGTGTATCACCACCAACCCTCAGTCTTAACATCATTCTAGCAGTGGATACAGTGATCAGTACAGGTAAGTACACTGGTCCCCAGCACACACGTGCACAGGAACATGCACACCCACTGCCAGCTGCAGCTGTAGCCTCTTGGCCCCCGGTCCCTCCAGGCTGCCCCTCGGTCCGCGACGGACCCTGGGAAACCGGCATCCCTCAGCTGGGAGAGCTGCACGAACGCTATAGCTTCGGCATCTTTGCGTTACAGGCACGGCCCCTCGCCCTCCCCTTTCCCTCTTATGGCCCAATTCCATGAACGTGCTTCCCTGGCAGGCTGGCCGCTCTCAGCTTGTGTCGCAACCCGGCTGACCTACCAAACTAAGCACATTTACATGCCCAAATGAACAGTTTGAAAAGCCCAACTGAACTGTTGACCGGAAAATGGCTCAACGGGAAGTAACTAAAGAAAACAAAACCCTGTTACATTTGAAGTGCTGTGGGCTTTTTTTAAAACTAACTCTCACCCTATCTAAGCGCTGAAACATTTTTTTGAATCGCCTGAAGCCTGCGGTACTGGGGAGCAAAGGCTCCAGCCTTTCTGGACTCTCAGAGGGGGTCCTCATGCACCGGGGCGGCTGCGCCCGCCATCCCCATCCGTGCCCAATATGGAGCACTTTCTCCCTTTTTTGCAGATCACTTTTTTGTTTATTCACCTCCCCAGTTCACGAGCACCCTTGGTGTTGCTTCCCTTCGCCTGACCCCAGAGAGGGGTTTTGCCAGTCTCTTTGCTAAAGGCAGTTACAGACGCTGATGAAGCTCGATCTGTTCCTGGGGGTTTGCTGAGGAGGGAGCCCTGATTTTGGCCTTTTCACTCTGGCCCGATCCCTTTTCAGTCATTTGGGCTGCTCCGAGTTGTACATTCCTGCCGCAGGAGGAAGGTGAGGACGCTCTCTTCGCTGAACTAGGGACGCTGGGTGCACATACAGCATTACTGCCAGAAAGCAGGTGTCTCTGAGCCACCGTCAGAGACACCTCAGGCTACCAGGGAGGCCTCAGTTCCTCTTTCAGATAGCTGTTCGCGTATGCATGCACGGGAAATACCTCCTAAAGGAAGGCAGGTTATACCCATGCTATAAGGTACCAACAACGTTAACCTCCACCAGCAGCACCTACATGCCGATGCTCTTGCTTTTCTTCAAAACCGGAGAGGCCCACTGTCCTGCTTTCAGCTGGGATAGAGTTAATTTTCTTCCTAGTAGCTGGCACAGTGCTGTGTTTGGATTTAGTATGAGACTAGTGTTGATAACACGCTGATGTTTTAGTTGTTGCTACGTAGTGTTTACACTAGTCAAGGACTTTTTCAGCTTCCCATGCTCTGCCAGGCGCACAAGAAACTGGGAGGGGGCACAGCCAGAATAGTTGATCCAAACTGACCAAAGGGCTATTCCATACCATATGACATCATGCTCAGTATAGAAACTGGGGGGGTTGGCCGTGGGGCAGCGATCGCTGCTCAGGGCTGGGCTGGGCATCGGTTGGCGGGTGGTGAGCAACTGCATTGTGCATCACTTGCTTTCTATATTCTTTTATCATCATTATTATTTTCTCTTCCTCTGCTGTCCTATTAAACTGTTTTTATCCCAACCCACGGGTTTTACTTCCCCCCCCCCGATCCTCTCCCCCATCCCGCCGTGGGGCGGGTGAGCGAGAGGTCACAGCCGGGGTCCCAGCACCCACCCGCGCTGCCCACGCCCCGCAGGGCGGGGATGCCGAGCCCCTTCCCTCTGTGCGGGGAGACGGGGGCAGGCAGGGAGAAGCTGAGGTTCAGCGCCCTCCGGACAGCGGGGACCTCAGACCCCCGGCCAAACCCTGCGGCTCCCCGCTCCCGCGTGGGCTCATCCCCTCCCTGCCCGCGCTTGAGGAGCTGGTTTGTGCCCCGTGCGGAGCCCCCGGGGCAGCGCCGGGGGGTCCCCGCGCACCCCTGCGGGCGCCTTCCCCGACCCTCGGCTGCACAAGGGCTCCCTCACCCAACATGCCCCTCTTGGACTGGAAGTACGGTCCGAAAATAAATTAAAAAAAAAAAAAAAGCAAGCGTGGGGAGAAGGCCATACCTGGTGAGGAGGAGGCCCCCGGCCCCGCCTGGAAGAGTCGCCCTCCCGGGAAGCGCGGGGAAGCGGAGCGGCAGGGGTCGGATCGCGCTGCCGGGGAGGCGCAGGGGCTGCCGGCAGCCCCCCGGCCCCGGGGCCGCGTCCCTCGGCTGGTGCGGGAGCCGGCCGTGCCCGGGCAAAGGCCGGCCGCAGCGCTGGCAGCCCTCCCGGGCGGGCCCGGCAGCCGGGGGCTGGCGCGGCCGGGGCCGGGCCCTTCGCCGCCTGCCCCGAACTTTTTTCCTCCCAAGATTTCCCCGGCGCGCCGCAGAGGAGGCTCGTGGGGCCCCGCTGTGCCGAGCAGAAGATTTTTGCCTTTTTTTTTTCCTTCTCGTGCAAGCAATTAATTATGTTCTGAACGTTTCTGAAGCTGCCTTAAGATTGCCACGGTGCTGGAGCAATCGCGCTAGCCGCCCGGGTGGCAGTGACACGGCCCCGGCGTTGCCGGCGTCGCGGGCCGACGAAGGACGAGTCCCTGCTACACCGCAAATGCCTGACGAGCAGCGCCGGGCAGGACTGTCCGGATTAACCTTTTTCAGCAGCAAAACACGTCTGTGGAAAACGAACCTGCCTGCAGGATCACTAGGATGAAGTTGTATACCGGGGATTCGTGGCTCCAGGGCATTTGCCCGTTGGCAGGACATTTTTGACTGATATTTGACTGCATTCGTCCCTGGAGAGGCTCAGCAGGACAGTGCTGGGAGGCTGCTCCCCTCCAGTCCTGTCGAGCAACATTTGCCATGGATCTTGTGAGCAGGTGCCCTCTCTTCATAGCCATTTAATTTAAGCCATTAAATACAGACCAGGCAGTCATCCAAAGGGCGGCTGTACAGAGAGCGACAGCGTGCACAACACGCAACCAGCTGTTCTCGCCTCCCGGTCTAGCCGTGTTCTTAAATGGTAAAACTAAAACCATGATATATTACACATATGTAATCACTGACCTTTTTAGATGCATAATTTTTAGGGTTTTTTTTTCCTTTAACAGTGAAAGGAACAAGGAATACTTCTGCCAAAATTATAGTATAGCTTGATTTTTCTGAGTGGTTTGAAAATAGGGTATTGCATAAGACAGGGAAGGAGGCAGAGGAACAGAGGTGGTGTTTGCTTGTTTAGAAATTAAATTGTTGATGAGCTTGCTGTATTGATTGTAAAACGTATGCTATTTTAAGTCATGGCAGGATATCTGCAATAGCTTTGGAGAGGAGCCTTTCAGATATGGAAACCTCCTTCAAATATAAACAGAGGTCGCAGTGCCAGCTAAGATTAAAAACACCTGCTATTTCTCCTCTGGAGATTCTGATTCTCATTGCGTAACTTTGCCAAATTTGAATGCTTTGGACTGAAATTTTCTGTGTTGGATGTTTATGCGAGGCTGAATGTTTCAGGGAATTCCCAGTGTTTTTCCTGAGAATGAGACTCAGGAAACACGTGCTGGTTTGGATACTAACAGTAATTTCATTGAGAAACTCTTCCATGGGCTGAAGTATTTTGGAAGGGTTAACACACTATGCTTTGCCATATTTTAGGATGAAGAAAGAGCTTTGTTTGTTGTCTCTTTCTATGTAATCTAGATGTGTGACTTCCCACCACAAATGCTTGTTTATCCATGCAGGCATCTATAAGGGGAAAAAATTTCAACTCCTTAGTGCCGCCATTGTTTTTCTTACCTCTGCTCTTCCCTAAAATGAGCAGCACAGTATAGAGCCTCTTTGGTCTAACTCCCAGAGCCCTGATTAACCAAAAATCAGCCATTCTGTATTAAGGCCTTCAGAGACGAGAAGTTTTTTGCTACAGGTGCTGGTGCTCTCTTGTGAAAGATGGGAAAAAGCACAAGGACAGACAAGAAGCTCTGCATAACAGCCCAACTGCTAAAGACCCCCTGGATGTTTGAGTATATATTTTATTCTGTGTATTGTGCAAAGTATGTAATTTTGAACTAACAAATAATTGACTAAATAGTATTCCAAGTGTAACATTCACCTATTTGTATTTCGAGAAGACTCCTGACAAACTCTGTGATAGTGGCCATTGTATCCTCTGACTGAGTACGAGTCGTGATTTGGTCACTCAAGCAGAGTGCACCAGGCTTCTGGCATAAAACAAACACAGCCCTGATCGTACTTGGAGCCGCTTCCGAACAGTGACCGGCAGTGGCGTCCCAGCACACCACCAGCCCAGCTCGAGCAGTGCTTGAGAAGTGTTTCCCTTTACCTTAGCATTCTCTTTGCTGTGTGTACCCTCTTGAACAGAGCAACAACGATAGGCAGAAATGACCTCTGTGAACGCAGCAGTGCTGACCTGTTTCTGATCTTATGAGTGACATGGATCACTTCTCTACCACTTCTTTAACCAGTCCAAAGATCAAGTCAAGCATCAATGTCCATGGCAAGTGACCATTTCAGCAAAGAGGTTAAGCTGCTCCTCATTTTGCTGTTTTCCCGTGTTATTTACTTACTTCTGGGGGAATTGTCTCAGTATGAGGAAGATACCGGCAGTACTGACATTCCTATTGAAAAGCTTTGTGAAAATATTTACTGAGAGATTGCCCATTTATCTCTGGTTCTTTTGCCGTGTTCCTGATCATCTCAGTCAAAAATGCTTTTCATTCTCATTGCTGACAACGAGACTGTGGAGAGAATCTTCACGAGGATCACCCCTTGGTGCTGTTCTGTTCTTATTCCCGTGCAAGTCAGTTCATCTCCACACAGAACATTATGAGGCAATGTTAATAACTAGATGCCTGTGACTGCTCCAGGGCTGGGTCCTACTCATCTGCAACAAACACCCGAGCAGTATCCAAGCCGGTGTGTTAGACAGGAATGCAGAGAGAGAAGAGTTGGTTTGTCACTAAATGAGATATTCCCCATTACTACTGATAGTTCATAAACCTAGGACAGTCATTTCTTGAAAGAGCTGGTTTTGTGTACAAACCTCTCTGCAATAATTTTTATATATCAGTCATATTAAAAAAAAGGATACTTCCCCATTTGAGGTATATACTTTTTAGGCTTGATTTTTCTCAGCTTGATTGAACTCAGTGCTCTTGAAACCAGTATATCAGGGATAACTCAAATTACTCAACTTCAGCAAACAAATATTTGAACCATCCGCTATGCTTACTTTCAGGGAGGAACCTAAATCACCTGGCAAGGACACATAAAGCCATTAAAACACAAATGATGAAGCCAAGTGGTGGCTGTAACTTGATCAGAAAACATAAGATTAATAAAATATGCATGGGAAATGGAGTAATTTGCACTAATTGGAGATTTAAGGGAAGTGCAAAATAAATAGGTTCCTGAGAAGGACTAAGAGGACAAATCACAAGGAATAGGGCTACAGATCGCTGCAATTCTCATCTTCCTTGCACTGTCTGCCCACTCCAGTTCCCTGCATGAGGAAGTTAATTAGTTTTCACATCCACTGAACACCAAATGGTTACAAGTTACATTGTGTTGTCATTCCTATAGTCAACTACTCTCTTTTTTGATCAACTCATACACAATCTGCAGTATCTGCAGCTATTTTTGTCACTACTGAATTTGTCCAAGTGACTACTGCCCCAGCCAGCTTATACAGATAAAGGCAAAAAAGAATCATATTCTTCCTGCAACTGAAATGCAAAACATGTCACATTTTTAGTGCACATTTTGTCAGTCACCGCATTTTTAACGCACATTTTGTTGTAGTCACCACCCAACACGTTACCCAAACCTTGGTTTACACCTGCAAGCACAAAGAGGAAAAAGACATGCAGGTGATACTTGCCAGCCTAAACCATGCAGAAGGTATCCCATGGGTTTCCCTGCAGGAGGGATCTCCGTGGAATGCCAAAGCGAAAGCCCAGCTCCTACAAGGGAGCGTGTACCAAATGGTGTGCTGGTGATTGTTAGGAGTTCAGTAAATTATGAAAAGATGTGAAGGTGTAAAGATTAAATAATATGCATTTGACTTTATTCTTGCACATAATTGCAGATAATAAATACACATTAAAAAAAACATTAACATATATTGTACTAAACCCACATATTCTAGGCAAACAGGCTCCTTCCCATGAGTACATACTTCCCCCAGGTTACCAAAACGCACACTCCACCTGGTATAGAATCTGGTACAAAATTATTAAGACACCAGTACTTAGATGTGCTCTAACCTTTCTTCATGAGAGATGTAACAATGCAGGTACTGCTCAACTGCATTTACTAGAATTTTTCCTGATAAAATAAACTTGTTCTTTTGTCAACACTCTTCCTCTCTTTTTTCTTTTTTTTTTTTAATCTTTAATTTCTCCCCTGTGAATCTGTTCAGATTCAGACCAGCATCTTTAAGACATGTTTGTACAAGGGTATAGGGTGAATCCAGACCCCCCTTTTTGCAGCCACAAATGCCTTTCTGGCATCATGCCTCCGTGGCGCAAGTGACCTTGCATTTTGTAAGCTCTTGCAAAAGGCACTCACAGGCCTTGCACGTTGTCAAGCCCAATGCTACGGAGGCTTCCTAAGTGACTGCATGTAAGGAGTTGGTAAAAATACACTGTGAAAGACACAGGAGAACGCCAGATTCCTCCATCCCAGAGCTGGGATGTCAGACCATCTTCTGTTTCCACAGAGTCATTACACAAAACCCCTCAGCCTTCAGGCAGCATTCACTCCCTTGTTCAGACGTTCAGGGTACCACCCAAAGCATTTGACACAGAGCACACATAGTTTGGATAGCTTTTTTTTTCTACATAGATGTTTAAACTATAGAAACTTGCACAAAGAAATTGGAGTGAGTTATTGAAGTAGAAAATACATCTGTTTTAAAATACAGATTCAAAATATCAAACAACACATTTACTATTTTTTCTCAGTTATCATTAAACTAATAATAATTGCTCTCATTCCTACATTTAATCCAGAAAGTATGTCCTTAACAAACTGCAAGACTGTCTAATAAAATATTATATCAAATTTAGGACAAAACCATTTGTTGTTGTGCAACAGTGACCAGCAATTAAGACAGATAAGAATTCTAATCCAGTATGTCATAAAACAATTATGGAACTAGAGACATTGATCAGCACAGTAAATTTGCACTGAGATAGACATGACAAATACAAACATAAAAGAACTTAAGGACTCAGATAAGAAACTATGAAAAGGAATTCTTTTTATGAGAAATGAGAGGAAAATATGCCCCTCAGGAACAGAAGCATTTGTTCTCAAACTCAGTGCTCTCTTGCGAGAGGATTTAGATAATCTATGAATATTTAAGAGAAAGAAATCAACTCACCCTGTCTGTGCTACGTTTATAATAGTGTTAAACATATTTTTGTCCCTATGGAAAAAAACAAGCAAAAAAATGCTACAGACATATAGACACATGCTATTTCCTTTTTTACAGTAATATCTTTCCTCAGGTTAAAGAACAGGATACCCCAATGCATCCTCTAAGCTATTCATGCATAAAATCACAAAAGGTGTACCTGCAGATCAATAAACTTTTTATTTCCAGGGAAAAAAGTAACATCATTAGTTCAGGGAAATTCAGGTCTCATTTGAATCAAAGACCAAATACCAAATACTGACTTAAGTGACAGGAGGAACTGGCTTTTGGGATTAAAAGCCATCAAGCTACATTGTATTTTAGAATCTTCATAAAGTTTTAGCCTGTAAGGATTGCTCACTATCATTGTGCATTTAAGATTTTGCTTTCTTTTTTTTCTTTACCTTATGCACACTGATTACAGATGACCAGGTCCTGAATCCCTCAAGTCAAAGGAACGCAGAACATGCATTGTCTGTTCTTAGCAGGGTAACCCCCAAATCAGTTATTCAGCAGGTAAGGAAGTAGAAAAATTAATTTTAATTGTTCTTCAGTACCTTGTTAGAGATTGTCCCCAGCACTCAAGACTAAGGAGTTTAAGATAGGACTGTGCTAATATAAGAGGGAGTATCAGCATAAAAGAACCCCAAAATAATGCAATAACTTGAAGCTCTGGGGGGGAGGGTGGTTGCAATGTCTGACAGTACTAGTTTAATTCCTTGTTAGGTCTATCGCATGATGTTTGCTTTTTTAGCATGGTTAAACCCCTGTTTAAGGCAGGGCATGCAGGGTTTAGCAACAGATCTTGCAGATAAGGAGTTGTTCTGCTCTGGGAAGTGGAGGGGGATCTGAAAGCAGTGGAAGAATACCAGGTCTGCTCTTCAGCAAAATAAAAAGCCCCAGCATGTGAGTAATCCTATCTTCAGTCATCAAAGTATGTAGTCAAGTCGTTCTCTGAATAATGATGGGATTACTCACGTGCATAAGGTTAAGCACATGCTATTGCTGAATTAATATATCTGGACAGAAGCCATAGTATTCTGTGCAGTTCTCTTCAGAGGTTTTCTCTGGAAATACTGGAACATCCACGGAATTGAAGGGAGCATAAAGATCCAGTTCTGTTTTCTATGTAATTATCACACAGAAACTCCTTGAACTTAAACCTACTGGTTTCTGCTTGGCTTTGAAGCATGTTAGTCCTCATATAGGATATAATTTTGTCCTAATACCAGGACCAAAATGCTACTTGACACTCTACGACAGTACAGTAAAGAAAAAAATCTTTTATAAGGGGATATAAACCATTATTCTGGTTTCAGAAGTCACTAATGAAACTAATATGACTGTGCAGATATAATTGAAAAAATGTGACCATTAAACTGTACAGTATATAGAATACTTATCTACAGTAATATAGATGTCTTATTTTCAGGTACATGGCAATGAAGTAAACAAGGGAAGACTTGTTTTGATGAGATCATACCAGCTACCATAAGAGTAGGTGCCTAAGATGAGAAGAACTTTGATTTCAAACCAGGGATGACAGGGTTCATGCAGCCCAGGCAAGAGAGGGCTGTCTGAACCTCAACACACAGAAGCTTCATGTGCTGCCCCCCTCAAACCAAGGGCAGCCGGGAGAAGAGGATACAGATCCTCAGGCAAGGAAGAAACTCCCAGGTCTGGAGGCAGACTGAAAAAGAGGAGGTGGGACAGAAAGCCATAAAAATAGCAGCCAGAATGATGCATTCCTATCTATCAGTTTTCTGTGGTCCACAGTCATAAGGCATGATCACTGCACCATCCAGTAAGTGTTGATGCACACATGATGTGTAACAACAGTGGGACATTTACAGACGCTGACTAAAATACTGGAGTAGCTGGTAACTCTTCTATTGCCAGCTACCATTTTTTTCATTATATTTTTCTAACTGATTTTGCATGGTATAAGGTAAAAATGAGCTACAGACAGCTGGTCTATGAGAACAATAGTGTGTAGGTAACATGTCTACTAAACATTTGTTAATAACTAAGTTCACCTCTGTGCAGAGAGCCTGAATAAGACCCATTTGCCACTTATTCTACTCCGCTGAGGACTGAGAAGGCCTTGATGGAGGCATTTGGCAAAGTTGCTGGTGTAGCTCTTGAAAGTTATGAAGAATGTGATCCTAGATCTGAGATGAAATAAGTGAGAAGGGGAGCACTGAAATAATGGTCTGGAATGAATATGACTTTCAAAGGCAACAGGTATTTTAGTTTTACCTAAACTAGAAAGAACTTACTAGAGACAGCAGTAAATCCAGTGAGCAATTTTTTCTCCAGTACTAAAAACACATTTGCCATTCAACAGAATGAACAGTATACAAACTATTTGCACATTTTGCAAACTTAGTATTATTTTTTCAGTCAGAAGCTGTTCCACAGAATACTTTCCTTTGTTAGCAATGGCACCATTTCTAGTAGAAAATTTGGAAAAAAAAAAAAAAAAAAGAGTAAATTAGTTGGACTTTTAAATTATGGATACGACTTGATGCAATGTTAAGGCTTCTCTCTTGAACTGTAACTGTTCGAGCTTATCATGTTTAGAAAACTCCAGCCTGTAACTGTCAGCTGCAACCGGATGAGAGCGGACAGGGCACTTTGTGGCGGGTTTAGAAATCTAACTGCAGAAAATGTGAAGCAAAGAATTGGCATAGTTTTTACATATGTGTAATCAGGTGGGTTCCAACATTTAGAGTAATCATCCCAACTGGTCACAGCAAGTCAGATAGGTTTTCTAAAGCCTGTGTAAGTTTGACAAGGGATCTAGAAATGCTATCAAATTTTCTGCAGTACCTCAGTCACGTGGAAAAGGTTTTATATACTTGCACTGTTGAAAAGGCAAGACAATACAAATTAAAAGGCACAGATATTATAGAACAGTCACATTTCTTGAATAAAAATATCTTATAAATCAGATAATGATTGAATTTGGAACAGCCATTTTGCTGTTGCTTTATTTCTCGGTGCTGACTGTTTCTTGACCAAACATCTCTATCTTTTCTAATGCTGCACCACTGTGTGCTGGAGGATTCTCTCCTGAACAGCTTTTCTCGTTTCTTCCCATTTCTGTAGCTTCTGCCAAAGTATTAGTCAACGGTTTTCCCAGTGTCTCTGGAAGCATTATTGTTAATATTCCACTCAGAAGAGCCATGACTCCAACAAGCAACTAGAAGAAATAAACAGTAGCTGTAAAGGTAGAAATGTCTCTCTAGTTATGCAACTCTTTGCTCTTACGTGAGAGTACATTTAAAATAAAGCACAAGGAACTGTTATGTAAAGCAAAGATCCTAAGTCTTAAATATTGACTGTATAAAAGATCTGCCTTTTTTTGTTGCATAAATGAAAGATTATGCAGCAGAATTAATGAAGAGCAAGTGAAGTGTTTTGTTTCACAAGGGATCAATACAAGTGCAAGCAGGAATAATTCTGTTTGAGAAAACAATACCTAGCTCTTCATTCGGTATTTCTACTGTCAGGTATGTAACAACTGATTCTAGGATTGCATACATTTATTTTTACATGCATGTTCCTAGAGGTACAATTACCCTGCCACCTGTAATCTTCATTTGCACTCTCACTCGTGAACCTATTCTCCCTGTACCTGTGTGCCTGTTCCTCCTGCACACAGCCAAAATCAGAATTTCAGCATGGATCTTTGGCCTGGAGCCACAGAAGCGCACATCCCTGCTCAGGAGGGCACTTCAGGAGACAATGAGCTAGCTCTAAACAGGAATACTTTGCTAAACTGCAGTTTCACAGATCTGTTAGGAGTGCAGGCATCTACTGACATTTGCACTGGGATCACATCTTGGATTTCTCCATGGTGTACACAGTTCCGTAACAACAGCTTACTTCAGCACGAGTGGTGCAAGAATCAGGATCCTGTGGGGTAGATGCAGAAGCACACACATGCTCCAGGAGTATCTTTTCTTTCCCTTCATTTCTGTGCCTTGTTCAGTGAGAACAATTCACACTTTCCTCCTCTGAAGTACAGAACAGCATTAAAACCCTAACATTCTTCCAACGTCAGGTTATAAATGACCCAAATCTCTCTTGATAGAAATGCTTCCACAGCGTACATCATGCCTGGCCTCAGTATTTTTCCATTTTATGACTGTGCGCTTTGATTCTGTATTATCCTTATCTTGCCCTGTGCTAATTCCACGCCTGCCCTGTTTGTTTGATACTTTCTTTCCAAGTGTGTGAGAGTGAGCATTTGGAATTAGTATGCCTATGTCTTTCACACAGAGCTTGAGAAAAGAACTGGCCAGTTACCCTCTGCAGCTAAGCCAGACTTTCTCCTTAAGTCAGAAAGGTGCTTTAAAATTGGAATTCTCCGTTGAAACCTTGAAGAGAAGTATTTTCATGGAAATGCACCGTGCTGCTTTTCCTTCCCCCCACCTCCAAAAGAAGAGGACAGCTTGTCTCAAGCATTCTTTTGAGAAGCAGAATTCACACTGTTGCATACACTCCTTTTTTTGCACTTGCATCAAATATAGAGGCTGACAAAATAAAGCAAAATACTGTTGAATACTACAAACTACGGTAAAAATAAAATAGTCATGCTCTTACCATGAGAAATTAAAAAAAAAATATCTTAGCAGTAACGTGACCAGAGGAAATGGCACTGAGTGACAAACTGAGGGAAATCCTTGCAGGCATATATATATGTGCCATGGGTGATACTTAAAAATCTATTCCAAAATATTAAAGTCTCACCTCTGAGTGTCAAAACTCTTCTGCACTATTAAAACATGATTTTCTGCCATGGTAAGACAGGATGAATTGACACACGGCAGCTATTCAACAGTAACCTCTCTTACGCACATTCTTTAAACTGTCATAAGGTTATATTTGAGGATATTGAGGGCTGTTAAGGATATTGAAGCTTATGGATGCCTGTACATTTGGAGTTTTATGAGAGCAGGGTCACTACTGGTGCCAAACAGAACAAGGTTAAAGCAACACTGTGTGCTTTGAGTATGTGTGTCTCCTCTGTTTCGGCTAGTCTTTTAGACGCTTTGCATTCTTCTCATGTTTTCCTTCCTCATGAACCTACCTCTTATTCCCCTGTAAACTCTCACCATTCTGGAAGCGTACACACCACCATCTTTCCTGCCTTTTCATCTCAGCTCTCTTAACTCTATTCCATCCCGTGTTAGTTTTCTTTTTTCAATGTGAAAGCTGCTGCATGCCGACTAATACAGTGTTTTTCCCTTCTCCCTGACCCTACAAAGCATTTTCCAATATTTCCTATGAAAGACAGACTATGAAACAATTAAGTCACAGTGTATGTACAGAAGGACTTCTCATGAAGCACCTGACATAATTTAGCTCTTTGCTTGCTCATAACAAATGTGTACATTTTGTATGTATGTACTATTTTACACATATTTCAGGATCAGAGAATGTTCTTCTGATATAGTCAATGAGTTAAATGTTTATGGATTAAAGTGTACTATTGTACAAAGTATTTAAGTATGTTTAAGCTCCACTGAAGTTAATTCGACAGGAGTACCTGCTTAAATTCATTGCTTTTTCAGGGTCTTAATTTCAAATCCGACTTTCTGCTTAGTCAAAATCTCAAAGTATTCCCAACACTTCAGTACAGGCAGCAGCTTCTAACAGCTACCATAACTAACTTCAAAAAAAGATTTACCACCATTTTTTTAATGTCTTCCTACCTACCTGAAACAACAATTTTAGTTTCATAGTGGTCTAAGACCAGGACTTAATATATTTAGTCTAGAACAAAAGATAATTCGAATTAAATATCCCTACAAAATAATACGTTTACTTTTGAGAACAAATGATTATTCTAGTCTACTATTTATATTTATATCTACATCTGATAGCTCTGAACCAATATAAAATGTGATCTTATTTACAAAATTCCTACTTCAACAAAAAAAGGTTAAATTTTGTCCTGAAAACCCACTAGTATTAGACACAGGATTTGCATTCATTTAACTTTACTGACCTCAGTGAAGAGTTTTTTAAATTTGTAATTTCTGGTTTATCTGAGAGAAAAATCAAGTCTGTTAAAGGGCTACTCTAACATAATTCCTAACAGCTGAGAAACAGTAATAGGTTATACACGGAACAGTTACTTTATTGTAAGTTTTCTATAAAGTTGTCACATGAAAAACATACTTGGTGAGTTAGTCGAGATTTATAGGCATTCAAGTGAGATGCTTGCATTACTCACAGGTGGCATAACTGTATGGGAGGCAGACTGTCAAACAAATAGCAATAGTAACTGCTTGACAATGTGTGGTGTGTACAATAGATCAACATGATGTATGTCAGTTTACTTACAAATGTAATCCACTTAATTTCATTCCAAAACATGTTACCTGAGACTTGGCACACTATGCTCCAACTCAAGACAAGGCTATTTAATAAACTGACAAATGTTTTATAATAGGAGCTAATAATGAAAACATATTCACTGTGAACTACTACACAACTCTACAGATAGTCTGGATACTTTTTGTACACTGAGAGTTGTTCAGAGCTGAAATAATTCCTCTGTTTATACTCTCATTTGCACAGCATGTTCAAGCATTCCCCATCTGTGGTTTAGCTGCAGCACTTCTGCACAGAAAAGGCTTACCAGCCAGTAAAGGCAAAACACTGACAAGAGAAAAAGAATGCTCTCTCATGACCACTTTGTTGTGCAAATGTTTCTTCTGGGATAATATCTTGGTTTGTATGGGACCATTATTAAGAAAGAAAACATTTTTTAGGAGCTTGAGGGAATAAATTAATTTGTGGTCTGCTTCATCCTCTTGACTTCCATCCAAAACAACTGAAAGTAATTAATTTAAATAATGAAACAAGTTCCCAAGAATTCTCTGAAACCAATCTCTAGCATCTATAATTGAAGATTTTATAGTTGCAAATTCAAAAGGGCACAATGCCACTTTTTCAGGAAATTCCAATGTGGTAGACAAAATTAAAGTAACAATCTGGGTGAAAGACACATCCCAATATATTTTTACCTTCTGATACGTGTAATCTACATATAACATTGGTGTGCTAGTCACAGTGAATTCTAAGGGGTTTTGAAAGAACTCAAACAATTTTTAAATCATTAATAAACTCTTCTCTACTTAAAGCTTTAATATAAACATTGTAATTCCTTCTGTTTTTACACATATAGGCATAAATTATACTTTAGGAGTAAAAAAGGGATTGAATAGCTGCAGGATTTCTAAGCAGCAAATGCCTCATAACATAAATGTAATAAAGAAATGTGATCCATTTGTGAGCAGGAAATACATAAAATATCTTGTCCAAAGTGGATTTGAAGCTACATAATGCAGACAAAATGCCCAAAGTCCACAAAGGAATGGTTCCACCTCTGTTTTCTTGGGGCAACTGGACGTAGAAGACAAAACCTAATGGTAGCATGACCTGGAGTCACCTACAAGTAGGATGTGCCTAGTGAATCCAGTGTTCTGTTGCTTGTCAAAATCACCATGAACCTCATCAATATATCATTTGCTTCTCTTTTTCTATCTCATGAATTGTTTTGTTCGGTTCTTGTAAATGAAAAATGAAAAAATGAAGCTTTGGGACAGCTGTGAAGACCAAGTATAGTAAGCATAAGACATTCTTGATCTCTTGGAAGGCTATTCCAAAGATGCAATGTCCCAGGAAAGCCATGGAAAAGATTAAGGAATAATATTAAGAAAAAACAGCCACCCATGGTGAATTCCAAGAATGGAAGAACTATGCCTTTGAAAAAAGGTAAGAGTAAATCATGAGCATGGTCAAGAACTGCTAGGCCTGTAGAGTAAAGAAGTATGGATTAAGACACTTCCTAAATGTTACATGGTAGATAAAGTGAATTTTTATGGAAAATATTTTTATCAATTTTATACTAGGATTCAGTGCATAAGTTTGTTTATATCTTCCACCATAAAAACTTTTCAGAAGATTTCAGTGACTCCAAGTCTCCCTTTTGCTTTAGCTGCATATTTTTAACAATATGAAGTTACTTTGAGACTTAAAATTTAGAACAAGAATGGTTCATTCAATTTCCTTTTCAAAATAAAAGCTCAGCTTTTGGTTCCTGAGAAAACAAGTGACACATATGCCTTTTCAAAACCAGAAACATTCACCATTGAAATAAATACTTACAAGTGGCATGAAAATCCAAACGCTTCTCAGATATACACAGAAAGGAGCAACCACACTTCCTGCACGGCACATCATGCTTCCACTTCCAACAGCAAGCGATCTACACATAAAACAAAGACTTTGATAAGAATTCTGGCAGATGAAGCAAACATTAGAACATTAGAAATTAGAAATGCACAGACACTCAAAACATCAGTAGGATGACATGTGTCTTTATGCAATGGTACTAGGAAGCTATTGCTACACCAGTGTAAATTTATATTGTAATGCAATTCATCTGCTTCTATAATTAAGATTAAAAATTCATTCAGCAGAGACCAGAGGGTGAACAACCAGGACTTTTAAGAAAGGCATAAATAATGTTTAAGAAAGTATGAGTATTCTTCTAGTTCCTCAATGAAACCAAAGAATGCACATGGAAATGAAAAATAAATAAAAATTTATTATATAGCCAAATACTAGACATCTCTGGAGCAGCAGAGGAACTCATCCCATCCCAAGTCTTTTGGACCACTGCCACTAATGTCAAGAGCTGCTAGATCTGGCCCGGGAGCATAACAAAGAAAAGGAAATAACAGCAAAATAATGAAAAATATATGACTGATGAAAGCTCTTACCTTACAATTGTTGGGTACAGTTCTGCTGTGTAGAGATATATAAGGCCAAATGCCACACCTATTGAAAATTTTCCAGCCATATTTGCTAAGATAATTAATATATTGAAATCCTATTGAAAGAGAGCACAAATAAATAAATCACCAGAAAATAACACTGTTTCAAACTTAATTTAAATCCTTCAAAAGTTGTGACCCTTCTTTAAACAAGAAGCAGTACTTATTGCTTGCTTTTTTAAAATAGGTCTTAGTAAGCAACTAGTGTCCATTTAACTTTTTACCAGTCCTGGTTCACTGAAGCCCTGGGAACATTTTACATGTGACCCCAGCAATGAAACGGTGAAACCTGTACTGAAAATACAGAAATCTATCTCAGACTGGCAGCCGCATTGTAAAAACAGCCTTTAACCAACTATATGATTTAGAAAGGGCAGCTGCATCTACTGACTTAAAAGCCTTTAAAATCAATTTCTAGTATAGAAACACTTTCAACGGTACGTGACTAACCTGAGGTATGAACATAATTAAAACACAGATCAGTGCACTTAAAATAAGGAACGGAATGAGTGTGTTTCTCCTTCCCAGTTTGTCCATCCCAATGCAAGCAATGATATAGCAAGGCAACTCCACAGCACCTGTCAGTATGAAATTATTTTGTTTTAAGTCATGATTACACATATTCATGTTATAACTTCCTCTTTATGGGGATTCATTTAATCTAGGGGGTAGTAAATAACTGAAATCTAGAGATAACCAGTGTGTTGGGCTAGTTCATTTGGTAACAGAAATAGCAACAGAAGGCAGAAAGCATGGCCTAAAATATGACAGTGGGGGATGGAGAAGGACAAGGGAAACGGGTTTCACAGCACAGAGCAGCTCCTTTGTGGTGCTGTGGTGGAAAAGTACAGAAAACAGCAAGGCCACAGTCCTGCTTTTATGACACTGGCACTTATGACTGAAAGCTCTCCATTTTCTGCTCTTTTGCTTCAGGTCTTTTCACATCAACAGCTTAAATGTGCCCACGAGGAATACTGCTGGTGTCACACTGACACAGCTCTCAGGATTTGCCAGCTTCCACCCGGACACAGAGCTGAAGCCACAGGCGCCTCCCCCAGCTTCAGCCCCAGATCACCCCAACGTAAAAGGCAAGCAAAGTCTCTCCAGGTCTGGTTTTCTGAGCCAGCTCCACAAACACAGAAAGTGCAGTTCCAGCTTTCTCTCTTCTCCATTGAAAAGAGGGCAGCTGCTTACAATACCCCATTCTTATTCAGATTGTCTCTTCCTAATGTCTCTTTCCAGAGAAGAACTTCTGCAGCTCTAAAGGAACTGGCGTTTGGCTAGGACTGTTCACAAATCCCATGTAAACATGATTTGCCCCTAGACAAATTATATTGAGCCGAAGCCAGTTCAGACATTTTAAACCAACTCGCTCATGAAGAATGGTACTATGTCCAATGTAAAATAAAGGAAGAACGTAAGATACAGCCCTGAACAAATACGCTACACTCCTTTACTAAGCACATGTAGTATGTCAACACACTTATAATATCAGGAAACAATCTTTTGGGCCTGTGTTGGTAAAAGCAGGTTGCAATTATTCAGTGTATGTTAGTCTGCTAAAATATTTTTGAAGGAGGTACATACAGTGATTTATGCGCTGTACTCCACCAAACCATTTCTGTGCAATACTAGCATCCACTCTTCAACATGTCAGTCTACCCATACGCTATAATATGTGACAACACAAACTGCATTCATGAGTGCCCCAGTCTTGTGTGCTTATGTACATGAACAGTCACATTCACTTTACGGAGAGCACTCAGCTGCATAAAGCAGACCGTATGATTTAATTCTTTGCTGGCTCAGAGCTGCATGCCCGATCTAGAGTCTTCTGAAGTCAATGGAATATTTCCACTGATCTTAACAAACTTTAGATCAGGCCTTGAAAGCACTGAGCTGCCTTTGTAGACAACTTACATACCAGAGGAAGATTACAGTCAGACCAACAAAATTAAAAGAATACTACAACTATACCAAAAATATACTTCTGAGAAAACTAAAATTACTCTTGCTTCTGAGAATTATGAATCTATTTTCTACACAGACAGACTCACTATATCAGGACTCTAAATAATTAAAGGAATAATTTTTTTCTCTTGTTTTCCAAGTTTGTGCCTTTAACAGAGCCATGTGAATTTTGTGTTGCTGGTCTGCTTCCCTTAGTGTTTGTGTGGTTCTGCTATATGCTTGCAGGGCAAAGAGGAGACAGGCAAAATATGGTTTTACAATCACAAAGACAGATGGAGAAGAATTTTGTACACCAACAAATTTTAAATTCTCTTTTTTTTCCAGAAACAGTGAGATTTGGAGTGAATGATACTCCTCCTGTGTTAGTCAACTTTATGAAGAGTTATCAAGAAACTTTTTGGACAAGGTTCATAATTGAACGAACAAAGTTAAAAAATTGGCTGTCAAATCTATAGACATTTCTAAATGTTATGTTCCAGTTCTGTCATAAACAGAATAAGGTACAAAAATATTTACCTATGAGAAAGAGATTTAAATATTCATTGCCTCCTAGACTGACAGAACTGAGGGAGAAGACGTAGTACCCCAAGCTCCCAGTGAACCAGATCAGCCAGACTGTGATGGTCCTTCTTGCAATGTGCCAGTTACAAAACAGGTCTAAGATGTTGTGCTTCTTTGTTGAGGAAGTGTCATTGTCACCTGTTCTGCCACTGACTAGATCATCTTGTTGGACTGAGCACAGTTCAGAAACTTTGCAGGGAGTGCTTACTTTATTCCATCTTGCCATTATATTAATTACTTTTTGTGCATCTTCATATCTTTCCTCTGACAGGAGCCAAAAAGGTGTTTCTGGGAGCATCCAGCAGCACAAGACAAAGGGAAGAGTGGCTATGGAGAGAAATATCTGATAGACCCACCAGGTCCGAACCAAAAATCCCACGAGTGCCACAACCATTATTCCCATAGCAAAAAAAGCATGGACATGCATAGAAGCCCAGGTTCGTGCTTTAATGCCAACAAATTCAGTCACATAAACAAAAGCCACAACCAGATAGCCACTTGAAACCTGGGGGGGTGGGAGAGAGAAAAAAAAAGAGTGAGGTTTGTGTCTACTCTCCTTGTGCAACAGCAGTAAAAACAAACAGCTAGTGTTCCATATTTGTGTATGCTTAATTGCCACCACACTGGCATGTCCCACACTGACAGAAAAAACCACAACCCTGAAAACAAATCTGCTGGAGAAAAAGTTCACTCAAACCTTCAGACTGCCCAGACACTGTATTTAAAAATGTCACGTGATTTTGGATGCTTCTCTGTAGTTGGGGAGAGCCAGCAAGCTGCACCTGAAAAAGAGCCTGATTGGCTGATGTCGCTAAGCCCTTCACCTCCAAAAATCAGGTCCCTTAATGACATTGCAAACTAGACTCTTAGGAAAACGAGGTCCCCTGAAGTAACTGCCGCTTCTGCAAATCTTGATCTTGGCTTTACGTCAGGGAACTGCAAATTTACTAAGAATTACCTTCCACATCCTTGTAAATTATCTCATCAAATTAAATTTTTACAATGTTGGAAGAGAATCTCATATATGTGGCTATGTGTTCTCATATGTTATCTAGCAAATGCAACTACTGGCATGTTCTGCCAGTATATATCTGTTTTAGTATTTCTTCACTGAATATATATATATTATTGAATATATATATTATTAAATATATATATTACAATTTTTCTAGCAACAGTCAAACTGTTGGTATCTCAAAACATTTCAAAGCACAACTAGAAAATCTAGACTAGGAACTGGGATTGTTTAGCCTGGAGAAGAGGAGGCTGAGGGGAGACCTTATTGCTCTCTACAACTACCTGAAAGGAGGTTGTAGTGAGGTGGCTGTTGGTCTCTTCTCCCAAGTAACTAGTGATAGGATGAGAGGAAGTAGGCTCAAGCTGTGCCAGGGGAGATTTAGATTGGATATTAGGAAAAATTTCTTCATGGAAAGGGTAGTCAAGCATTGGAACAGGCTGCCCAGAGAGGCGGTGGAGTCACCATCCCTGGAAGTGTTCAAAAAACGGGTAGATGTGGCACTCTGGGACATGGTTTAGTGGGCATGGTGGTGTTGGGTTGATAGTTGGACTAATGATCTTAGAGATCCTTTCCAATCTTAATGATTCCTAGTTTTCACTTTCATTAAAAATAATCCAGCCACCAAGCCAGGAAACAAGAAATTGCTACTCTATCCTTAATTGGTTTAGTGGTGGACTTGGTAATGTTAGGTTAATGGTTGGACTGGATGATCTTAAAGGTCTTTTCCAACATAAATGATTCTATGATTCTATGATTAATCAATTTTCTGGTTAAAAATATTCCAGTTAATAAACTCTGATTCTGAACCCGCTGACCCTGATAGGAAAGCTGTGCTGATCTCAGTGGCACAGGCCTAGAGCTTTAGACCTCCATCTCGCAAATCAGTCCCAGTGGGCAGTTAAAACCTACAGCTTTGGTCTAGTCACAGCTTTTTGGGTTTCTAAGCTACCACAGCCATCATTTCTAAACATCAACAGCCAAGAGAGTCAGTAGAGAGACTCCTGTTGATCTCACTCCTCAAGGCTGAAATGCCCATGCCGTTTTTCCTGCTAGGGAATCCTTCTGAGCTCTAATCAGGCAAAGGGAAGTCCAGGTGCAAGGTCCTGTCTTGACTAATGCACTGTCAGCAGGAATAAAGTAAATTATATCGTTATTTTCAAATATCTAACCTACTTCAAGTTACATAATTTTTCTTGTGATAGCATTCTAATTTCTTTATGCATTATATAGTGAAAGACTACGAATATTATACTTTTGGATGTAAAATAGCAATTTAAAATTGGTTACTATGTATAAAGATTGAATATATATCAGGTATTGGATATATAGCATAAATATATAAAAGTATATGTATAGATACGCATAAACACATATAATAGAATACCCTTAAGTACAGTATACACATCTAGGTGTTAAACATGTCTACCTATGTATTTAGTATTCCAGATGTAGCTTAAAAGACCAAAGAGATGCATGGAAGAGAAAATATGCATCTCTCCTCCATCACTCAAAATGGTAGAGATAAAAATCATACTTGTTATAGATTTGTTATTTTAAGAAAAATATACTCAATTTCCAACAACAAGGAGAAATACAATGGCAGCTGCAATGCAGAATCCAGAGTTCGCTGCTCACACTTGGTATCTAATTACCAGTCCAGCAGAGGTTGGGATGGAGGAAGTACCAAATATTGCTTCATACAGACGCTTTCTATTAATTCAAAGAGGAAAAGTGCTGTGGTCCAAGAACATTCAGACTCTCCCTGCTCTGCTGAAATAAGTGCAACAGAGGGGGCTTTAGAATAATGAAGTAGGAGAGGAAATTATAACAAAAGGGAGGTTTTCCTGAGAAGGGGTAGGAAATGACACATGAAAAGAGCCAGGGTGAACATCCTTTCTTACCATAGCAAGGAGAAAGCGCACAATCACGAAACTGTAGTAGTCAAACGTGAAGGCCACTGCGATGCCAAATACAAACTGACCAGCACTTGTGAACCACATAACACGCTGTCTTCCCAGTCTGCAAATCACAGCAGTAATAAAATTATGAATAACCATAAACATTCTATTAAAATACACCTGCAACTCCAGAAAGCCTACCTGGAAGTGAGTCTGAAAATACTGTACTTAGTACTTTCACTCACCACAGAAACTCTGGTTTAGTTACCTGTATTTATTTTTCAGTAATTCCAACTTCCAAGAAAAAGGAAGCTGCTATGGACAGAACTTCCACAATTCTTGGCTGGAAACAACACGCAGAAGTGGGCATTACATATGCTCACCTCCAGTTTCAAGTTTAACTTCTACATAACTAATATGCAAATTTACTCTGTTTTATTTATGAGGACAGTAGGTAAGACTCGCTTTTTCAGGTATTTTATATCAAGTTATGTCTAATTAATAATTTCTAACAAAAGTTAGCTGTGATAACACGTCATCTCTTGCCAAAGTAACAACCAATCTGGATAGTAATGAAAGGCTTCTGTAACATATCTTTGTCCAGTTATTTAAAGTTGAATTCTCTAATAAATGACAATTATATAGTTCCCCTGAATTTTCTGATTGTATCACAGCACACGTGCATGCATATACAAACATATACAAACAAATCCAGGAAGCTAGTATACTAACAGCAAAAAAACCCATGTCAAATACTAGCTTCCCATCAACAACAGAGTAATTTCCAGTGTGAAAGAAGGGCATTTAGTAAAAAGAAACTTCTGTTTGTTTATCTTCTTCCCGTATCTCAGGGAGCAAATATACCAAGTAGAACCAGTTGTCCCTAAACCAGTGAGCACATGCTATCAATAAAAATCTCATCGGAGGAGAAAACCTAGAAATCTGCAGTAGGTATTCAAGACTCTATTGAGGATTCATTATACTCTATCTACAAATGTTCTGTAATACAAAATGCATGGAACCGTTTTTCTTCCCTGATAATATTCTCTTGGACTCTTACAATCTACTCCACTGCGAACAGCTTTTCACAGAGGTGGATATTATGTTTAGACAGAGAGTCTGAGGACTTTCAGGGGTGTGAGCTCATTTGTCGGTTTTTCTCCATGAGTATTTGGCACTACATTAAAACAACTCCTATTTTTCTCCAACCTTGACCTGGAGTCATGCACATTTGGTCTCTAATCCCTGCCAGAAAAGATCCCAGTGAGTCCTAGCTGTTGGAGCTCTTCTGTTGGGAAATCTGTTAATTGGGAATGGGACGAACCCATAAACTTATTTCCCACCAGCCAGGATGTGTCAAAAAATAATAACTTTCAGCTGTAAAATCTACAGTTGTAAATCTGCAACTCAGAATGTGTGTATTATCTTAACTGGTTGTCCATGGCTTGAATTAATGGAAATGAGAACAATATGATCATAAACTTATAAATCATGTCTGAGTATTAATTAATAAAGCTGTGAATGATTTCAAGGGATGCAGAACAAATGTTGGCATTATATTCTGGTTTTGTATTAAATGCGGTTTTACAAAGCCTTGGATCGGGAGGCAGGATTGATTCCATGTGTTCTAAAAGCCAAATGAAAGAAAGATCATCTTTACTTTTGCATTCCCATGTTGTTAACTGTCACACTGTAGTGTTGTGCTAATGAAGGAGAAATCAGAAAACAACACGCCTGGTCTCCTTTTTCTGCTTATACTGTTAGCTGTGGGATTAAAAAGTCACCCTCCACCTAACAGAGCTGTTAGTCAACAAGCTCCTTTATAGAAAGAGACAAATAACACTAAACCAGTCTTCAAAGCAAAACACGGGTACATAAACCGCCTGAGACAAAACCAAGTATAACGTAGCTTAGGCGTTTGACTCTTACATGGATAGAGGGGCAGGCACAGCTGGATATTCTTCTGAGGTAGGAATACATGTGTTTGTGTTGAGAGAGAAAACCAAGAGAAGCAGGAGGATACAGACGTATATCCTGGATCTCGCTATTGCTTCTGAGTCCAGCTCTGATGCTGGATCTCAGTGCATGGTCTGAGATAACATCCAGGGAGGAAGTGTCCGAGGGGAATGGGCTGAAGGACCGCCTTGGCACCATGAGCACGGGACTGCTCGGGTCGAGTCCCTCCACAGACTGATTCTCCTCATACTCAAATAGAATTTTGTACGTGCTGGTAAATAAATGAAACTGCAGGACAGCTCAATAACAACCATTTTTCCTCCTATCTGGACTAACCTTCAAGAGACTGAAGTTTAAGCTAACCACTCAGGGAAAAACTACAATTGGACAGCAAAGAAAAATAGTGTATGGGTGTTTATTTTAAGAACATGGGGCCTGAGCAAACCCTCAAAGCCTTTGCATCAGCCCTACAGAGCTGTATTCATGACAGAGGTTAGGAAATCTGTGATTTTAAAATACATGGTTTTTAACCTTCCAGTAGCCCTTCAGCTGTTCATCATACCCAGAAATAAAAATCTATGTTTCCATGAGGAATCTCTCCTCATGGAAAATGAGGTGAAAATCTGCTCCCGGGTTTTACCATTGCTATTACTACTAACCATTGCTATTCCTGTTAAAAAAAAAAAAAAAAAAAAAATCTAGGGGCAAATACTAGCTGCGTAAGACAATTTGAGGGATCAAGGCCTAGAACAATGGCTGATATAAAGTAGGAAAAAAATTCTAAAAGCAAATGATTTGCTAATACCTTTTAAAATTAGTACTTGCTATCGGAAGAAGAAGTTGAGTTAAACACCTCTGTGCATAAAACAATATCCAAACCTCCTGAATTGTGAATACATAATTATGAATACACAATGAATGAAAACAAAAAAATAGGTAGATATGCGTGGTGTTACTGCAGTCTGAAGCTACAATTTTCAGAGGATGGCACTTTACCTGTCAGCAATGTCACCAAAAATCACCGCTCCAATCAAGACTCCAAGCATGAATGTAGGCTGGATTAATTTTGCAAGCCATTCTCGGTCACAGACCAGATCCCACTGCGTAACAACAGTGCTCTTCCACTTTGTATCATCATAAAGAAATCCATCAGAACAAGAAAATACGGACTTGTTGCCTTTGTATTCATATGCCAGATCCAAACTGACTTCTCGTTTGGACCTGCTGCATTGGTTAAGTTCCCAAATGTCTCCATTTTGCAGCTGGACTACAATGTAATTTTCTGTTGATGTCCACAGTGTCCAGGTGTCCTCTATACTTGATTCAGAGGAGTTGTAGAAAAGAACACTACTCACATTTCCAGGGATCCCACATACAAAGTTAGGAGTAACAGCCATGAACACAGACGCTAAGTAATGGATACCACATGACATAGCTTGAAACACAGATGCAAAATAAACACATGCTTGAAATCTGTAAAAGGAAAGAAAAAGGTTTACTGAAGAAAAGCCCTCTATACATGAAAAAAAAAAAAAACCAACATAATTATTTTGCTAGGATCAGTAAATGGAGACATCATTAAAGTGCCTAGTGTTTTGCTACATAGTGCTGCTTCAATATTAGCTTAGCCCTGCAAGAGACCTAAGATGAGAAAAGATCCAGAGCAGAAGTAATCTACTGTCAGGAAATAAATGCTGCTCTTAGTCATGTGTTTAGCTGTACAGAGAGAAGACCATTTAAAAAGAAACAATTCCAAACTTAAGCACTTAGTTTGTAGCAACCTTCCACCCTCCAATTCTGTGTAGTACATCCCCTCAAAGTAAGGCCTTAGGTTACTGGAATGGTTAGAAAAAACAAAATGTTGCAACCTCAGGTTCTGAAGGATAGAGATATGTGCATCAAATAAAACAAACCAAACACATTACGCCTTTCATTTCACCTAATTGTATCAATATAAATGTATTCCATCCATCTTCCATCTCTTTTTATTGCCTCTGAAAGACAAAGAGAGAATACACGTAGGCACATGTAGAGGAAGATAGAATCTGAACAGTGTGAAATGTTTTGTACCAAAACATAGCCATAAACTGGGTTGGGTTTTGGCTTATACAGGTGTGCAGTTATGCATTAAAGATTGTATCATAAAGCAAACATGGTAAAAGAATGTTGTATGCATAGCTTGAGTTTTAGTATTTTAACAGCTTTTAAACCATGCTTAAGATGCAAGTAAATGTTAGTATACAAATCGCACATGTATTCTGAATTTCAAAAGACTTGCAATGAACTCTAGTATCACTGACTGCAAATTCTAGACAGTTTCTGATAATCTAAGTATAAGGAGTCTTTTCCTCAATTAAATGTTAAAATTATGCACATAATTAGTACAACATCTGTTCAGAAAAAAACAACATAGCTTTGGTTTCTCCTCCGCTTTTTATTTCCTGAAAGCCAACCAACTGCACTAATTTAAAGAAGCATTCAATGAGCTTCTATATATACATCCTTACTACAGTATCTGCTGGACCTTGGTAGTATGAAACAAAAAGCAGCTTTTTTTTAAATGACCAGAGGCTACCTCTGCTGAAGCTATAGGAAATGATGCCTGAAAAACAATTGCCTTGAAATGTCTTGTGGGAAAAGTCAGAGCAATTCCAGTCCCTGTAACAAATGCGACCTCTAGATCACTCCTCTCCGAAATGTTATCTAATCTAGCCTTGAATTCCCATAATAAAGGCTGCAACAGTACCTAGCCTAGGACTTTTAAATCATCTATCACCGCAATTTCTAACGAATTTCCAAGCTACCTACAACCAAAGTATCTAAATAGAATTTGCTGGATACATTGTCTTAAGGTCCAATTAACCTTTCCAATCAAACAGTTCTCTTGTATAAGCTAACTCCATTCACCATCCTCATTCTCATCTGCCTTTTATCTTGTGATGCTTATTTCTTTCCTTGGTAAATGTAAACCCAGTTGCCTATCCTGTCTTTCCAATGGCATTGTTGCTGTTCAGATGGAGCACTTTTTATCTCCCTCTCTCTTGACAACAGCTCTATTGACTTTCCCACAGCAGTCTGAGGAGAGGGATGAATTGCTAAGCCCACCATGGCAGCTCAGAAGCTGGCTCCACTTCCCTCTTGAAGACTCGGCAAGGCAATCCTCACATATGTGCTGTGCTGCTCTTTCCCAACAAACCTTGTGAGCGATATGGTCAAGAGAAACTGTACATAACCACAGCATCCCTCAAGCCTACCAATCCCCTCCTGAGAGAACAGCCTCTTGAGGACTAAGTAGCTAGCCATAAATCAAAGCAAGGCTAAACCTGCTCGGAAAAGCTTTTGGACTCTCTTGGACCACAAAAAAGCAAAGATTATTCTGAAATGTAACCTTTGTCCCCCTATTAATGTAGACAAATATGGTCAGCAACATTTTCTAGTTCCTCTTCTCTAGTTTAATTTTAACTGTTCCCATCAAAAGACATGAACTTGTTTTAAAAATAGCACAGCAAGACCAAATTCAACAACTTGGGCTATTGTTGTAGTATGCAGAATGACTGAAATCAGGACCAGAAGACCTCTAGCATATTAGTGAATTTAATCCCAAGAACCTGTGCAGTTACATCTTCTCCTAGCTAATAAAAAGTGGCATACCTGGAACCAGGATCCCCAGTATTTGCAGTATCTGTCATTATGCATCAGGAAATTGCAGTGTCAGATAGCCCAGTTGGTACTTCCCAGACAGAGGAAGAATTAAGTCATTTCAAACTCCCATACATTCACCTTGAGTTTCTTAATTAGCTCTCACAGTACAAGAAATATCAGGTTCATCATTTCTCTTCTAGCCAGTAAGAGTGAGCAGGAACAATATTTTTATGCCCTTTCTTGTTGGAGAGGCTTGAAAGAAGACAACAACTTGTAAGGATATGGACTGAGAAGATGGCATGAACCAAAGCATTACATTATTTTTTAAAAACTCAAATCCCAAGAGAATGACCAGGGCTATGATTTTGATCAGGTCTAGCTAATCTCTGCACTAACTGCTCCCTTGAGAGTTTTATCTTATCTCTTCCTGAATGCTTGTGATCGTACTTCAATAACCATTTTGACAGACTGCTCCACTGTTGGAAAGTTTCTCATTAAATCTAATCTCAATGTCCCCTTTTTCAGTGTAAGACTATTAGCAGCTTATAAAACATCCTTGTGCAACCTTGAATAAATCTTCCTTGTCTTTTATCACTTCGTTGCACAGAATTATCAGTTATCCCCCTCTAGTTACTTTCTAAAACTATACAAATTACAGTCCCTTACCCTTTCCTCATTTTTCCTTTGTGTCCTATTGAACAGTTTCCACCTCTATAAAAAGAAATAAAGGCAGGATTTATTTTAAAGAAATATCTGTGACATGCCATATTTCACCCATCTTTCAAGGGTTTAACTTAGAACTAGATATAACTGATTCCTGTAAAAATGTTCATCCATTCTCAATGTTATGAAAATCTTATTCAGTTCCAATGAAGAAATCCACTCTGTAGTACCGTTATTTTTCTTACCTGATTTGCAGCACCTATGCTAAGCAAACACAAAAAGTCAAACAGAATGCCAGATATACATTAAAAGACATAATTTATGTTGTTTATGAATTAATTTAAGAACAGGAAAACATGTTTTTACAGCAAAATGGCCATGTTGTTGCAGAATCCTGCAGTATGGATTGCACTGCAGTTTTTAACCTCTAACTGTTCAATAAAAAAAAGCCAAGGAGCAGGCAGGGGAAGCAGGAATAGGGAAGAATTAAGGCCTGATGTGAAGCTAGAAAAGTGTTTGGCAGCACCAGTGGCTGAAGGAATCCCACAGCCCTGCCACCACACTAATGGGCTACTCCCCTGCCTGGAAAAACTACCTACTGCTCTCTCCAGTAAAATTCCACAATGGGCTGGCTAAGCCTCTCTCTGTGTATATATATATTTATATAAAACACACAACCAAAAAACCCCAACCTGAAAGCCCTCTTTTCCTGTGAAGGCAAAATTCATTGCTGACTCCAGTAGTGTTGTTGTAACAGCATCCCCACCAACACTAGATTGAAAAGCCCAACCTTATGAGCTGCAGAGAATCTCCTGTGTGGAGAAAGGGCTTTTCTTCTAGAAAGACCAATTGCGTAGAGGTCAGGAAATTCATTAACTTGCATAGTTACCAAAAGGAGTTAATTAGGCCATTAGTGACAACATACAGAAAGCATGAAAAGTATGTAGGGAAGATGATACGTGGGATGGGAGAATACTATAGATGCATTGAACTTTGCTTGCCAGAACAGCTGAAGATTGAAAAGGGACAGAGAAAGACACAGGCCCAGCCTCATGGTAGGCACAGGTTTGCTAAAACAGAGGTCGGGACAGCAGACAGTGCTGAGCAAGGAGGAACATAAAGCTGCTGCCTGCTCTATTGCTAGCCTGGGATCCCTCTCCTTGGACCTTTGGGTGTGTAAGTTTTCTCTCAGCCCTCTTGTTGTGGCCATGTCAATGCTCTTCCCCAGTCTTACAACCCTGGGGCTGCTTCTTGGCCCGTGCTCATGCAACAGCTGAGCAGCTTCTCCTCTTTGTGGGAGGACTTGGTGCTGGGGGAGCGCAGCTGCTCCCGCTTGGGGAGCCTGGAGCAGGAGGTCACAGCAGAACGTACACAGGTCATACACTTCAGTGACCCTGAGGCACAGCTAAAGCCCTTGCTGCCTACTGTAAATGATTAACTTTTCTCCCAGATTCTTAAGAACACCGGACTGTTAAGAAACTCTTTTAGCTTTAATCTCTCTATTGCAGGCAAACATGTAACAATCTTTTTAGTAAACTCGCCAAACTCCATTTTAAAACTTAAATTTCCCTGAATAAAGAGATACTGCTGCTTATGCATCAAAATGTTAAGCAAAACCCATTGCAGTAGCAATAAATACTACTGAAATTCACCAGAAGAAAGCAAGGCTTCTTTCAGCAAAGTCTGTGATCTATTTTCCTGGATTGATCTCAAAAAAGGCAGTACTTGGCAAGAGTATTTTACATGCCAGTTATCTTCACAGGCACACATCAGATTATGTAATATATATTGTCGCAAGTAGTAGTTTTCAATACCTCTTTTATAGATTTTTTTCCTTTTTAAAAAGCAGACTTTTTGCAATTTTTTAAGATCTGTGAACATGATGACTGTCCTGAAAGGTATTATAATCTCTTGCAGTGTTTTTCCATCTCTTCAGTGACTTGCCATGGGAGCTAATTATTTGGCTAGTACATTTTGTCACTCTTGCCAGGAGTGTCAAATATAGAAGTCAAGAAGACTTCATAGGTTACTGCTCCAGCACAGAGATGCTTAATGAATGCCAGAAGTCAAATGAGCCTAAAACTGTCTTCACAAAAGCTTGAGCAAGACACAACATGAAAATGCTTCAGTCTTTCTTAAAATACTTCCTTGAAATTTCTCCCCAGTTATTCTTTTTTTTAGTTTTCAGCTTATAGTAAAAAAGACTTTTACATTTTTTGACTCTTCTGCACAAGTTTTAAGATTTCACCAGTAAGAAAAGCAACTGGTAATATCATAATGTCAGTACCTGAACTGAAGAAATATTCTTCCACAAAGATAATGACCTAGATGTCAGACCACTGTCGCTCTGGCTGTAGTCTCATGACACAACATCTCTGTGGCACAGTCACTAAAGATATTTCTTTCCTTCTCCTTTCCCACTGTTTATTCGTCCCCTGAGACATAGTGCACTCTACCCTCAGTTGCGGTGGTAGTTTTTACGTGGACTGGCTGTGAATTTTATCTGGGAAACTGATCTAACTTGAAAACCAAAGTCAAAATAGATGATGATTAAAAAAAAATAAACCAAGCCAGATTAGTTGCTTGATCTAATTTACACTGCATCCTTGCCAATAATCTGCACCAGTCTATTTGAAAGGTGGTACATCTGGCATGCAAAAATACCTAAAGTGGACATTGCTGCATATATGTTAGAGAATAAATCCCCAGCCTCAGAGTACTTTTACCATTGTCAGGTATTGCAGTGTATAGCAGGGACAAAACTTGTTGTTAAACACTAATTTTATGTTAAATAAAATATGTTTCTCATAATATTTGTTTCCTTGTCTGTCCATCAAGGAGAGGAGAGGGGGAATTACTAGATACTCATCAAAAGGTAAAATAAAAATTTAAAGATCCTTTTAGTGTAGGACAGAGTCACAAGGCTGTTTTTTTGACTCACTGTTTTTACTGTTTCTCTTTCAGCCACCTTGTTAGCTAACTGCTCTAGTCAGAAAACACAGCATGTTTTTGTTGTGCAGTGTACACTCAACAGGATGGCTTCAGTGGAAAGAAATTTCCAGATATTTACTATTTCTGAAAGAATTTGTGTTCAGTAACCACTTTTACCTCTGTATTCCATCCTGAGGTTTTTTTAATGTGAGAAAAGCCATTCAGCAGTCTTTCCACTCTAAACCAAAAAGCTGTGATGCACTTACACATTTATTTTTTGAGAGGAAAGGAGCTGAATGAGTCTCAGGAGCAGTACTTTTGCTATGGTGCAGACATGCAGATTTGGAAGCAGCCTTAAATATACAACAGACACAGCCTTACTTGACTTACAGTGTTGAGTAAACTTCCTTCCCTCCTAAGGGCAGTTTATACTATGCTAAGACTTGGTCTCAGCCCACATTAGCAAGATGGTTATTTCCAGAATTTGTCTGCAGAGGCAGAAGGTGCTGTGTTGGATTAAATGTACCAACAGCATGGATGCAACAGGAATAAGGCCCCAGGAGTTATACATCATGACTGGTGACAATGTGTGCATCAACATGCAGTCACCAAACAGACACTTATCAAGTCATTCTTCCAGTCGCCTCAAACTGATTCTCTGAAGAACTGTAACACTTCCATCCCAGTAAACTTACGCATGTTTCCCTTTAATTAAGACAAGCCCAGCATTTATTCACCAGAGTCAAGAAAAAAACAACGTTGGCTGCTCACTACCATGCACTTGGTATAACAGCTTAGATGAAGAAAGTCACATCAGTGCAAAAATCAAGAATCAGTGCTGCAGAATTAAGGGCCATCCTTTTAAAATACTTGTTTGCAATTAACGGAACAGTTCTTTGGTTTTGACTGACTAAATCAGGCACATTAGCTTTCTGTTGTCACGTGTGACAAAATAATCCAGTTGATAAATATTGCTGGGTTTCAACAGTTCAGTAGCATAGCTTTCATCTATGGACAACCATGCACAGCAGAAAGGGCAGCTGCCGTCAAAGATGCCCCAATGTTTCTTGCTGCCCCGCTGCCAAGGGTTGCTGCGCCCCGGGGAGAACCAGCCAGAAGGACAGTGTGTTCACGGCTCAGTCACTTCAGCCCAATGCCCAACCTTCTGCTTCAACTGGCAGTGGAACTGGACCGGACAAAAAGGCTCCGGACTTGCACTCAAGCAACCAAGCTACACACACATGTTCCACTCTTGTCTCTACTGTGAAAGTAACTTCTAGGTTGAAGGGGAACACATCACCGGAAGCGGTAACTTTTTAATTGCTGGGCCTATATTCACTAGCTTTCCTGAATGCATAAACTACAAGGGATTCTGGAGAAGTCAACATGGAGTTGGAACAGTTTGGCAACGTTAGAGGTTAGCGCAGCTCCTGCACCATACTCCAGGCTCCTTAGGTGAAAGGAAGATAAATGCTATGTAACCTACCGCAGAGGGATCCATCTACAGATGGATTATCTAGTGAAGAGAGAGATCTACAAGACCTGCCTGTGTAACAAATGGCAACCAAACATCTTGCTTGCTTGCTATGAGGAGAAGCTGTAGTTTTTCTCCTTCACGTATTTATAGTATTCATCTTATAACTAGTAGAAATAAAGCAATAAAAGGGAGGGGAAAAAGCAGAAATTTAAAACTATCACTGAAAACAATGGTCAAACATTAAATGGTGCACATTAATTTCCAACCTTCTTCTGGCCAGCCTTCTTTTTGATTATCAATATCAGTATGAAATAATTTTTTGTAATTCTGGCACATTTGCACCCATACAGGTACCAGTAAAGCAGTTCTCGAACTTGAGGTCACGGCTCCAAGGGGGGCTACAGCAGTCACCAGTGGAGCAGCAATCACAAAGGGAACAAGGCTGGCAAGCAGGAATGGACTGCAATTGCAATGGCAATTCCAACACCTTCCAATGGCAAAGTTGGAGTCAGTCTCTTTCATTCTAGTTACCCACTTGTCCTTTCTGTTTTACGTCTGTCAAGGGTATATACCAGGTATTTTAATTAAAAAAAAGACCATGATCATGCAGTTTTTATGTTATTTAAGTTTGTTTTGGAATTATTTGGATCAGTGCTAAACACAGCAGAGTGGTTACACTTGAACAGTAGTAACACTTCAGGCTCTATACTTGGATGTTTCCATACCAGGAACACCATTTTTGTAAACATCTACCATTTAGAAAATTAGCATGTACTCTGTCTTAATGATACATTGCTAGTATTACTTCTCACAGGGAAAACTCAATTGCAGTATCTCTGGTAACACTGTTTTCTTTTGGTCAGCCTCTTTTTTGGGGACAAATCCAGATTAGGTATTTAATTCCCTTCCACGTTTTAGCGTTTCTGTCAGCTTATGTAAGCAAATCATTTCACACCATAATCTGTAAAGTGTCTAATACAATTTAAATGTTTTTATTGAGATTCCATCCAATTACAGACATAGGCAGTACTTCATGTATAAACTGTTATATTTCATTCTTCCTTCCCCATTTAGGAAATCAGATGTTTTCTGCTGTTTACCTTGATGACACACTGCACTAACTTTGTTGAAACTGTGGAAATTTACATTTATTTTATCTGATTTTTTTCCCTGTCTCTAATCCTGAAATAAAACTCATCGTTTTTCATATTAATTATGTTCTTACTTATTTGTTATTCTATTTACATATTTCTATTGCAAAACTCTAAACCTGGTATAGCTGAAGGTACAAATACATGGATCTGAATACCTACTTCACAGTGGTGAAAACTGTCAATTTTGAAGCAACTAGCAATCAATTCTTCAAAGACTATTTTGCAAAATAATTAAGCCTTACTGTTGTCATAATTAAATGATGCTTTTTAAGAACCTTTTTTTTGTTTCCTATTCGTAGTAACACCCAAGAAGAATTGCATGCAGACAGCTCATTTTCAGTCTGAGTTCTACATAAATTCTCTTCATGCCATGCCACACTTACTGTTAGGCATACTACCCATGGCTTTAAATTTCTATATTGGAAATCTAATTCCTCCACACTTGGAAAATGATTGTAAAATTTCTCATTCTTACAGGTTTTGAACATTCTCATGGGAAAAGTTAGAACAAGTAAGAAATTTGTGTAATTAATTTAAGCATACTGGACATCACTTTCCTGGCACGTGTTTGTAACCGTTCCTGCACATATTAGTATCTTCTGAGTTTTCAGTTAGAAATAATACTGAGTATTAGCTCTGTGGACCAAATTGTGCTTAAACCATTTCTGTAAATACGTGACAGAAATGTCATGGAATTTTGGGTTGCTCCATTGTTTTTTTCTTCCTTAATATAAGCAATAATTTTACCCATAGCATTAATTTTGCAGCCTAGAATACGATTAAGATCATTTGGTCTGTTTCTGTGGGCTAATAAAGCATCATATTACCTGGATAATGGGTCATTTTACTCTCCCTGGCTCCATCTGCAATGTTCTTTTGTTAATTCTGGCTTCCATCACAGTGACTCTTCACTAAGAGCAAAACAGAAGAGCTGAAGCAGACATCTTTGTCTTACTAGCTTTTTAGGAATATTTCACTAAAAAAAAAAGTTACATTTAGGGAATTAAGTGTCAGATAATACTGTGCCTTATAAAATTTGAGACAAAGCCAACATATAAATCAAGGCATGGCTTTAGGAAAGGCAACTCAACTTCAGCCAGAGATTCTTGGCTGCCAAAGACAATACAGCGAAGTTGCAATTCTGCTTGTATGGAATTCTACACTTGTAATTCTACAGTTCTACAACTTGAAGAAAGGGATTCACTTTAATGCATGGTCTGGTATGGTCAAAGTATTGTCTTCTATTAAACTTGGTTTTGCTTATGTATGAATTCTTTAAGTGTATACATATTTAGCAGCTATGTTCTACATTCAAAAGGAAAATAGCCTCCACACCAACAGCTTTTCTCTCTTTGTGTAAGAGTATAGCTTGTGTCTTCTACAGACTTTGTTAAAGCTCAGTTATGACACCGAAGAGGAGCAAGACATAGCTCCCATCTTCCTCTCTTCAGGAGCCTACACTGATGATCCATCAGCTCTCGCAAGGGCTGTTCAGAGGCTCTTGCAAGGTCAGCCAGTCTGTCCCACCCATGTTCCTGCTTGACCAGATTAGTATCCCTGACAGCCTATCTTCTCCAAGGCAAGGCAGGTTATCTCTAAACCCACATAAAAGGAGGCTACTGAGCGCAAGAGGACTTTCAGCTTCTTTTGCAGGTTCATAGCTCACCTTCCCCCCAAACTGTTCCTCTTCACTGCAAATGTGTAACCCACTCTTTGCCTAGAAGTCCTCAACCCCTTTTCTCCCCAAATGGTCATGGGAATCTGCCCCACAATAAGACCTTATTAAATGATTAGTTCCCACTGGAGAGCTTTTCAGTTTGTTTTGTTTTGATTAGCAACCTGGTCATGAACTTCTGTGCAATTTTTGTTTACCTATATGCCCTTCCAGTTTCAGTCCTGGATGACAGTTCTCCGAGGAGCCTAAAATATAAGTGTAAACGAGATGAGGTCCCAGTTGCTCTGACCCTGGGACTAACATGAATTATCTCTCTCAGAAGGGTGGAGCTGTAACAAGTTTATGGTATTTCCCAGCTCTGCTGACCTACACCAGTTCCAAAGATGCAGAAAAAAAATCCAACCAATAATTTGTTCTGGAATACAAGCCATGAATATAAATTATTTATATGAAATGTGATCTCATCAGTATAATTTCACCATATAGCCAATGGCTTTGTGTCAGAGAACGCTTTTGAGTATTATTGGCTTACCTATTATTGCTCATTTTTCACCTTCTGTATTTGACTTTCTCTCTAGCACTAGACAGACATCCACCAAATGAAATATTACATCATAGATATGGTAATATTTTCTATAGAACAAGGGTTAAATTAGTATTATTAGTAATATTTTCTAATTTTTCATCAAGGACACAAAGATCTATGCCTGCAATTTAAAGGCTAAAAAAATGTATTTTTGCCTGCTTCCGAAGTTCTAAATGATTGCACCACTGCTGACGTTGTACCTCTGATGCTGCTACCTGATAGTAATGCCTCCAGATAACAGGAAGGGGAAACCCAACTTCACCTCTTAATGAAAACATTTTTTTGACTAAAGAGTTCAGTCTGTGATCCAATGGATGGTGCTTCTAGATTCCTTAAACCACATTTTCATTGCATGTGATTTTCAGAGAACATCTGCTCTGAGAGAGGTGAGCATTATAGTTTGGCTGTCAATGTATGATATTGAGGTACACATTAGCTTTCTAGGTAATTTCAGTATATTTTAAGACAGCTGAGATGTCTCTCCAAGTATATACACAATCTGACAGATCAGCCATCATTATTAGTACTTGTAAATCTCCATCTTGTAGTTTGTCATCACGCTTTTTCCAGTCTTGGCCTTGCAACCAAGACATAGCTACCTCAGTTGGTATTTTCTCTGTCTTGCTATTTTTTCCATATTTCTGAGAAGTTGAGAGTCTCATGTTCTTGCTCAGCTGCTATAGCTTCATGCCTCAAGCTACCTTAAATAAAATGGCAGCTGTGTATGTGTCTCAGTTCCATTCTTGTTGTATATAGCAAAATGCTAGCACAATAATTTTCACAGCACGTGCTGAAGGCTTCTGGCGCCTTAGGAAAATTCTCTAAATTTAATATTGTTTTCTACTTGTATCATTTCACTTCCTGCAGTAAACTGGTCAAACTTTCCATGAGTAAGCCCTTTTATAAAACATTTCCTTCCAACTTTGAGATATCTTAGTACTGCTGAAAATCATGACTATTATGAGAAAATTATTGACAGAGCTTTTACAGGAGTAATATCCCAGTCCCAGTCATTGTATTATAGGGAACACGCTGTGCAGTGTCTTATATATTTCATTTTCATTCATACCATCATGTTTCGGGATGAAACAGCTGAACATCAGCTCCTTGATGTGTGTGACAATTGCCTCATGCTGCCATAACTATGTCCATGCTACAACTTTGTCTAGAAGCCACCCTGGGGGGTTGCCAACATTTCAGAGGTGCAGTCTGAATCTCAGCAGCTGTTTTAAAAATCATAATTGATTTACTAGCTTTAAGTCTGAGTGTTGCTTGTATTGCAGGTTTTAGCCTTAGAGAAGTAATGGATAGTACAAGTGCATGTTCATCCTGCTTTTATTTAGTTATTTTTCTATTATTGTAATCTACTTTTTAATCTATGTCTATTATTATAATCTACTTTTTCAATCCAGAAACAGGCAGGGTGGGGTTGCCAGCACATTCTGATGTAGTACACTTTTGTTTATGCAGATCCTGCGCTAGACTGCCTCCAATATGACCTGGATCCCAGCAAATACTGTTAGTACCTCTTGCAGACTACACTGCTAGTGTGTTGTCACCATTATCCAGGAGCACTTGTGAGTATCCAGCTTTGGTTCTGAGTCTTGAGAGTATTTCTACTTTTGCCTAGTCAGGCATAGATAATAAGATCTTTGTTTAAGCTGCTAGAGTCTGCTCTGTGAGAACACATGGCTTGCCTCGCTTCTCCAAGGCTATTACGATGCCATTCAACCAACGGGATCAAGTACTCTTTGTAAAATATCCAGACATGTCCCATCCCTCTCCCAAAAAAAGGGAAAAAAATGAAATGCAGCCAAGTCCACTTATTTTATCCTATGAACATCTGAGATGAGCACAGGCTGATTCAGATGTTATAATATAGCACAGTTACAAAGCTGAGGAACATTTATCAAGCATTTCTGTCAACCACCCCCCCTGACTAGGAGCCAAAGGAGGACTTAGATTTGAGATTCTTCTGTCTGGCACATTCCAGTAAACACAAACAGCTGTCCACTGATACATTTTGAAAACTGAATGACAGACATGTTGCGATAAATTTTTCCATCGTATAAAGTAGCCAGTATATGGGGGAAAAAAATGGTTTTTTGAAAACAATCTCTAGACCACAGTGTTTTGTTCATCTTCAGGAAACTCCTCAAAGCTTAAACAGAAATTCACATTGTACTGTTTAAAAAAATTCATTTTGTGTAGGATGTACTAAACACTAAATGTATTAGTATTTCAGAAAAAGCTTGTAACATTTCCATTTTCTAAGTTAAAGCTAATCATCTGTTCAAGTGCTGAATATGATTGCCTGTTTCTCCATACTAACTTGGAAAAGGAAAACCAATTTCTTTGCATGTCCAGCAAGTACACTTCTCCACTTGAAAAATGTATTTCTATTGGGGAAAAACCTTTCAAGACTTCTGTAAAATATCTGAGTTTGAAAAATCATTGCTTGAAAGTATTCTTATCTTCTTTCTGTGGAAAGAATTGCTGAGCGTGATCTTTGAGGTACTTGGGACTCCCTGTTATTTGATACAAGCCCAAGAATTCCTGGAAGTAACACGTACACACCACAATTTGCGGAAGACGTAATCTGATCACAAGAGCTGCGAGCTATGAAACAAGAGAGAGGATAAGGGCATCAGCATGAAAACAGGAGCCTGGAAAAGTTCTGAGAAAATAGGAGCCTGGAAGTTCTGAGATGTGAAAAGAAGAGAGACATTTTGGTGTAGGACTTTAGAAGTGAACCAAGAGCCCTACAAAGTAGGGAGAAGAGAAATGGTGTTAGCACTGAGTGTTCAAATATTGCTACTCTGGCACTGACCAGCAGGGTCTGCATTGTAGAAGCCCATTGGAAGAATCTCTAGAAAAGTCGAGCCAGCTTTTTTTACGAGCTAAGCATAGTCTCTGGTCTATTTATGAACACTAGAAAAGTTCCAGGGAAATTAACAGAAAATGTTGAAACTGTTGGTAAGTGTATTAATCTCTAGTAAACTCCATGTCTGGCTGCAACAGGCGAGCATCCTATCCAGACAGGCAGCCTGTCCTGCTTCTCTCCTCCTCACCGCAGCCATTGCTAATCCTTGTATTGGTTGCTTCTAAAGTCCAAATTGTGGCAACTCCACTGACCAGGCAACAAGTTCATAGAAGACAACAATGTAAAGACATTAAAAACTGAATACACAAACATTTCAGTAAAGATAAGGAGCAGTCATTGCTAATTTATTAGATAGTCTCACTGCTAGTAAAATACATTATTTATAAAACCAACATTTGACAATCTGGCTAACTTAACTTTGTAAAAGACAGAATACTTCAAAAGAAAAGGCAATCTTTTAAAAGATTCTGGAAATACTTAATTACAAAACCAGGAAATAGTATCAGTGACACCAAATCTCTCCCTGACAATTTTCACCACCTGCTTTTAGCTGAAGTATAAGTCAAGATTTGAAAACTGTAAGTCACAGGGAAAACTCTACATACCATGTAAGCTGCACCCCATAGCTACCAGACGTTCCAGCTGGGAAATCAAATCTTTACTTTCATCCACACTTATGATAAGAGGTGCCTTACCAGATCTCTCTCTAGACAGCTATTCCTGATTAGATCACGTCTCCATTCAGCACCCTGTCATAGTGTAGATCAGAGCTGCAAAACACATAGCCGGTTTCTCACCAGCAACCAGATAAGTAAGTTCTGTGTCCTGCTGGTAGATGAAAGTCACGGAAGTTATTAAAAGTCGTTTAGTTTACCTGGGAACAAGATGTGCAGGCAGTGTGAGCCAGCCAGCCAGGTCCTAGGGCACGCCTCCCCACTACGCACACGCTGTGCTACCAGCCTCATGCCCGTTAATCACGTCTCCCCTTTCCCAGTATGGGGGCCTGCCAGCTGTGGCAAGTGGCTGACTATATCCTCTTTACCTGACTATATCCTCTTTACCTGACGGCCCCCTGGGCAGGTATTTGCAGCTGGAGTGCAGAAAGGGGCTGGGGAAGGGGCAGGGGGCAGAGAGGGAGAGCCCATAGGCACAGTCTGGCAGGAACTGCTGCATGGGAGAAGGGTGCAGTTCAACGCAGGTAAATTGGGAGCTTTGAGGCCTGGCAGCTCATTAGAGATGAGGCCGTTTGAGACAGACAGGACTATTTTTTCTCATTCACCTCTGCAATAGTGAGCAGTGATCTCATGCTCCAGAGACAGACTCAAGAACAATGTTTAAAGCAACCTTCTTGAATTTATAGGCCACAGATGCTACCCATGCCCAAATTCAAAGGCAGGCGTGAAGTCTTCCTTTAATGGCAAAGGATATAGAAGCCGTTACATTTTTAGGGCTGCTCATGCATGTCTCAAGACCCCAGTAGGAACTATAGCATCACTGAGACTTCTGAAGGAGAGTCCAAATGGAAAGCAAAATATTGTCAGCATCCATGTGAATGTCAATTCTGCAAAATTCACAACCTTAATCAAAGAGAAAGGTTTATATATTATCTGTATATGAATAATTTTTATATAGCTATATATATTACATACATTACATATATATATAATGCATACATACTCTCTCCATGTATATATTTATGTACACATAAACAACTGGCCATTCTTTATTGCATCTGTCAGATTTTAAGAAAATCAAAACAGTCTCAAAATACTAACAGTCATGCTTGGATTGCTCAGAATCTGACTGTGGCAAACCTACAGAATCTATATGTAGTGCATAGGTTATATGGGCCTTATAAGAATTGCTTGAATTGAAGAAATGATCAATTATGTGTCAGTGTCACGACAATACATAAATACAAACTAATCAGAACTAACTTCATAGTTACAGCTAAGAACAACTTTCTATATGAAGTATCATTGTTTACCTAGCAGGATCAAGGGATTAAAAAGAGTTTTTTACAACATTTCTTAAATAGGTGCATCCACCATAAGCTACTATTGTACTTCCTTTTAGCATGTGGTCTTTGAAATCTCGAACAGCCTGTTGAGTCTAACAGGACTATGCAAATTTTGGTAGGTCTGAAACCTAAAGCAACCCCTATTGAACTGCATCTCAAATAATCTGGTCCCTAGACATGAGTTTATCACTGTACAATTGTTCTCTCTTTAATTGCAAGAAGTAGTTATGAAAACTTTATCTAAAGTATTGATAAACGTTCTCAAGTAGGAAAACTACTTTGGTAGTTCGGAATAACTACTTTCCTGTTTTTTCAGTATTCAGTGTCAAGTGCCTGCTTTCCACAAAGAGCACACAAGAGAGAAGAGCGACAGCAAAATAAACCGATTGCTAGGATTTCTCTCCTAGTTCACACAGAACAAGGTATTTTTGTTGCTGACCCAGAACTGATAATGAATGAGATATTGTTCAGATAGATATGCATCTAAGTCACAACTTAGCCAAACATGTAATTTAAGTATAGGTCCCAGCTGAGCAAAGAAAAAGTCTTACCATCCTAACTACCTGCAGAGGCTATTGATACCCACCACTACTGCTTGCACATGATATTAAGAGCCAGTTCTGCTGTCAAGTTCAGGTATGCACTTTTACCATTAAAAGGAGCTCCCAGGCTTTGTTCAAAATGCCGCTCCTGCCTGCCCCGGACAGAGAGATCAACATTATGGGCTAGGCTAGCCCACTGGTGACTGAGCCAGAAAGCACAACACTGCAATTCAGCAGCTTGAACTTGTAGCCAAATTGTGACACATGGGTCTATTCCAGACATCTGCTCCGAGGAGTACGTGCCTGCAAAATCCACCCTGATCAGCGCATCGTGAAAGTACAGGACAGAACCCACTGTGAGGATGTGTGCCTCTTAGTCTTGCAGTTCATATCCTCTAAAATTTCATTTCCTTGCCAAACATTTCTTCTCCATTACCTGCTATAAGCAGTCTCATATACCAGCCCTGCATCCACTGCTGCAGAAGCATACGCACACACACCCCACATCTGTGCATCCCATCTAACAAACCAGGCCTGTATACACGCACATCACAGCCACAAACCACGTCGAAGAAAACTCGCCATGATGCATGACACCATTTACCATACGGACAATCCCTTGCTGATAAATATATACATATATACTCCATATCCATGTATCACATGCAACAAGCCCAACCTCAGTAAAAACACGCCATCTATCGCACACAACAAGCCTGTGCCCCCACGCAGAAACAGCCCGTCTGCGTGTCAGGCGATGTTCCTATACGTACTGCTTGTACACACCTATCACCCCTGAAGCGCCCAGGCTGTTGCAGGGCCTGGGGCTCTGCGTCTGTGTGGGTGCATGCGTGTGCGTGGGTGCGTGCACGCTCACGTGTTCAAGAAATGCGTGAACATTAAGTGTCTCAGAGTGTATGTGCGTGAATGCATGTGCATGCATAGGGTATATGAACGCACGTGGTGCCTACAGGTGTGTGAGCCTATGTGCGAATGGGTAGTGCGGGTGCATACGTGGACGGGGCACATACACAGATGCGTGTGCATAGCGTGTGTGAGCGCATGCACGGCTCACAGCACGCGCATGGAAGACTATGTATAGGGGTGCTGCGAATACCTGTGTCAGTGCCTGTCAGTATAGCGTGAGTTTATACACCGGGGTGCAGCGTGTGCGAGCGCATGTGTGGCAGCGCGTGTGGCAGCTCCTCCGCGTGTGCGTATCCGTCTGTCCGGCTGTGCCTGTGAATCCCCCTGTGCAGTACCCGCGATGCACAGCGATGCCTCCCTGTGCCAGCCCCCCCGCCGTGCGCGTCTGCGTCCCCGTGGGGGTAGCTGTGACACGCTGCCCGTGTGGGTGCCCGTCAGCCCCGGCATATGGATGTGCGAGTGTGACAGCCCCTCTGTCCGTCCGGCGCCGGACGGGGCTGCCCCCGGTACCTGCCGAAGTGTCCCAGGGAGTCGAAGAGCCGCTCGGAGCTGGGAGCCATGGCGGGGCGGCAGTCAAACCGGGACCCTCGCTGTCGCTGTCCCGCCGGTGAGGAGGAGAGGCACCGGCCCGGCCCCCGGTGGGATTCGGCGCCCCGGCCCGGCCCGCCCCGCCCCGCCCAACGGGCGGGGCGGGGCGGGCCGGGCCGGGGCGCCTGCCTAACGGCCGCCGCCAACGGCCACCAACGGCCGCCAACCGCCAGCCCCGGCGGCCCTGTTTGCCTGAGGGCCCCGGGGCAGCTGGACGGGCTCCCCTCAGCGGCACTGAGCGGGCGGTGGGAGAGAAGGGGAGGTGGTAACTCCTGTACTACTGCTGTAGGGCTTTCGTTCCCTGAGCGAGGGGTTTAATCTCTCACATACGGGGCTGAGTGCCGCCGACGCTTTGCTCTGAGGGATGGGGCTCTGCCGGTCCCGTCGGGCAGCATCTGCAGCGCGCTCGGTTCCCCCCCCCCCATTTAAATTAAATTAAAGGAGGCAATTAGGTCCTTAAGTCCTCCTGTGACAATCATTAATAATCTAATATGTCAGGCTCTAGTGTATTTCATATGGACGTTTTCAATTAAAGGAGGGTATAAACAATTTTTTCCCAGGACATTATCTGAATGTTAATAAGAGTCATTTTAGTAGCCTGCTCTGTTATTTGGATATATTACTTTGCAATTACATGTTGTTTTTTTTTTTTCCCAAAGCTTTAGCACACAATCTAAAATTGTATTCCCGTTTAATAAAGATAAAATATGTAATGTGTCCCATATCTGCGTGACTATCATTAGTACTCCAATTTGTACAAGCCTCAATTGTATTTGGACCTTCTTACCCAAAGAGTAGGCCAAAATAATTCAATTTGAAATTGTCTGAGGATTAGCAAAACGAGTTACAACAGGAGACCTTGTAATTAACTTAGCAGTGGGTTTTGTTGGAACAGATACGCCCTAGCAGCCCAGTTGCTCTGGGCTCTGACAATTAGGCAAGATACAGAAAAAAACCTATTGCAGGTGCAGCTCTCGTACTTAAGGTTTTTCCTGCCCAGAACACTTGATTTCCCTTCTCAGGTAGATCCAAGTTCAAAGCTGTCCCTGCTCCAAGTGAGGAGATGGACCAGATGCCCTCCAGGGTCTCCTTCCAACCTAAGTTATTTTATGATTCTGTGATGAAAGACACATTTCCAGCAGATTGCATGAGCTCTTTCTGGGCTGCTCTATTCAAAAACACAGCGGGGGGGGGGGGGGAACAAACAAAAAAGCCAAGTCAATTCAATCTTAGTGTATACGTACTCCATTTTTTAGAAAGCACAGATAAAGCTGAGAAGTAAACCCCTACTAAATCACTGGAAGTCAAGTGACTTTCAGTCACTTCCCTTTCCAAAACCTGACCCAAATACTTCCGCTGCCGCGCAGGCTGTCGGGCTCCATGGTTTCGCAGGCAAGTGTGCCTTTTAGAGGCTCTGGCACCAAGCAAGTGCCACAACTGTTCCTCTGCGCAGAGCAGATGTTGGGGCTTTGGGGTGACGATCTGTTCCAGCGCAGACCTGGAAAAAGCAGATGTTTGTCAGGCTCCTTGGCTCCGAGTGACTCCTGACCCAACCAGCAAAATGAGCAAATACCACGTTACACAACTAGGAATCTGAATAGTAAAAGTTGAGTAAAGGATTGCTCTTCACAGCTAGCGTGCTGTTAGGCCCCTCACCTCACCCAAGAGTTCTGAAGGCATCGCTACGTTTGACAAAAGCTCCCCACGCGTCCCTCTGCATCTGCAAAGGACTTTTTAAACACTGACTCTAGTGTTTATTGCTGTTAATTTCTTAGGCTATGTAAACTAGTTAAGTCCATTTGTTCGCTTTCGGTAAGAATTTTTGAATCGCATGGTTTTTACCTTATAAATATCAGCATTAAATTTAATCATCCTTGTTTTTTTTTCTGGAGAATGTTTTTCAGGTTTGAAATGGTATGTGCTTGAATGCAGCACTGGTACTTTGACAAAGCATTTCTTTCTCCAAAGAGCCACACAAGTTAAATAGTTATTTGCAAAACCAAACACCAATGAATAGTAAACATTCCGGCTAAATATTGCATTGCTGCTCATGTGGCTGTTTTTAGTGTCTTGTCTCCTACAGCAAGTAAATTCAGTAGTTTTCAACAGCGTTGTGGTATAGGGAAGATCTATTTTTGGTGTAAAAGTCAAGCAGGAAATGAATGGATAAATCCCTTTAGACACCATTTTTTAAACCTAAAAAGATCCATAAATAGTTTTTCCTTTGTGGAATCTCTCACAGGCATTCTTGCCCACGTTTCTCTCTATGCTTGCCTCTTTGATAATATCATGACTTTATTGCCCGTATCAGAGTAAAGACAGGAAATTTGCATTCTCTCCTATTAAAGTTAATACCAAACTCCCACATGGTGCACTTCCAAAAGCTATTAATCTAATGCTTGCAATGTCCGCTCTCTCAAACATGCGGTGGTCACAGATTTGCCTTGTTTCTTTCAAGCCTCAGAAGATGCACAACATGCGTTAAGCCTGCTTTCCTCCTATTATGTTACACCAATGCTACACGAAGTAATAACTCTGCTTTTAGTCACCATTTTTCCTCCCTGAGTTGTTTTTCACGAGGATCGCCTAGAAATAGTCATAGTACTGCTCACGTACAGTACACGGTTCTCTTTCCAAAGGATTGTGCTGTGCGCTAAACTCTTGTGCTGCAGAAAATACAGGGAACATCTAAAGAAGAAATGAAAGATACCTGTAAGTAAAATGCGTCAAGATGAGACCATCCACATCCAAGATCTACTTACTTCAGAATTTTAGGGATTTTATTAGCAGAAGGAACTGAAGGGACATTGTGATCCCTTTCCTATAATGTCTTCGGAAACCACTGGGGTGGGAAGATTGAGGGTGTTCACAACAGACAACACTCCAGGGTATTTCAGGTGTTTAAAGTGTTGGTCTTTTAATCCCACAAGGGGAATATGCAATGGCTCATCACAAAAGAACTTCAGTTACAGGTTTATCCTCATTTCTGGCACTCACAAGCAAGTTGTTTTTCAACAGAGACACTCAATATTGCACAATCCTTGAGGAAGAAGCGATCTTAACAACTTGTAATGGGAGAAGGGAGGGATGGCTTACGAAATAATCTCCTTCAGTTTGTCATTCCCACTACGAAAAATCTGGCTTCTACTGGTAAGGGCCATTCCTGGCCTCCTCTTTTGTAAGTCAAATGGCAGTGTCACCAAAGTATGGGAGGTATATGAGCCTGTGATGTGAATTTGTGTACATGTTCTCATACATTCATATGTGCATGCTGAGCTTCAAATTACAGCTGAACCCTAAATACCAAAGTGGTGAGGACCACAGGTGAGTGGTAGTGTTGCCAACACCTTTCCATGGACACAGGTAATGACTTCTTAAAGGGAGCCAATTTCTGACCCATCTGTTTCCCCATTCCTTTTGACAAGGCTTGTAACCCACAGATGGGGAGCAGTATTACAGGGAGGGCAGGAACTGCAGCTGTGTCAAGCAAGAAACACAGATGATCTAACTGCTGCCACCAGCGCTCAAGTCAAGCACGCAGGTTGAGTCCATCCCTGAGTGGTCTCCAATGTCTGCTTTTATCACACTAGTGAAAAAAAAACCTCCCTGAAATAAACCACAATGTAGCTTGAACATAACCCTCTCACCTCCTGTTTTGAAGTTACCAATTTCTGTTCCATTCCAGGGAAAACCTCCAGGACCATTGCAAGTGCATTTATCAATGAAAACACAATGGAAGCTTCTAGAGAGTAAGCCCAAAATGGGTCTTACTTGCATAAATGTCTGTCAGCTATTGAACTGCTGGTGTTGAATCCTCCCATCCCTGGAGGTATCTAAAAGCCATGTAGAGGTGGCACTTAGGGACCTGTTTTAGTGGTGCCTTGGCAGTGATAGGTTAACAGTTGGAGTCAATGATCTTAAGGGTCTTTGCCAACCTGAATGATTCTGATTCTGAAAAGAAGCTTGCAGAAAACTTGTCTTTACGAAAAGTAGGAAAGTAATGCAGATGTTGCTTTTGCCTGCTGGAAAGTAAAATAGGGCATTACATGAGTTTTACTTTGGTGGTTTGGGGGTTTTGCAATTAGATTGCAATAGCTTGTGTGTCATTATACATTTAACAGACTTAAAAACATGGTCAGTAGGGTAGCAAGTAGCTTGATAAAGAGGATCATCATGTGCACCCAGCTATGCAAAAACTTTGGGGATTCTCCTGAACTACAAGGAAGGAACCCTGCAAATTCCTGTTTTCTCGTTACATTTTCTCATCAGCTTTACAGAACCAGAGGCATAGCAAGGTTGACGGGAGAGTGGATTGTTGGCAGCCACTACAAGACAAATATGCTCAATATATCTTCTTTTCCTCCCTGCTGCTGCTCAAACAGCAGGCCAGGCAGGCACTGGACAGTTGTAGCAGCCTGAAGTCATTCACTATGGCTTTGGCTATATTTTTCCTTCCACTGTCTCCTGGATGGGACTCAGGAATAATCACAAGAGACTCCTCTAGAGAAGTCACCAGGGTTTATACGCAGCCCAATAAAGGCCCAGACAGGATTTTGGAAGCCTAGTGAGTGTCTCCTAGTTGTGCTGTGGGCATCTGCAAGGATACATCTAACCATGACACTTCAGTGTGGACTACTTCAGTTTCATGTTTTCAAGAACTCTTCCTCCACAGTATCCTTTTGTCTGGAGTTATTCCAGGCAGATAGGTGATGAATGCATATGAACAGAGCACTTCATCATGGAAACTTTCTTTACTGGTTCAATATGAATAAACAGCCTTTTTGAATAATGAAAAAAAAAATTTCAGAAAAGCAAGATGCATGTGCAGGAAAATAATGAGAGCTTTGCAGGTCATTACTCCATCTAAACTCTTTGGGGTAACAGAAGCTCATTAGTCTATAAGGAAGATGGCAATGAGACTTTATCTGAATATTGTTTCAGTATTGCATACATCTACAGGGTATACACATAGACCTGGCCTTCTAGGGAAAGCAGAAGCTAAATTCTATGATAGCTTTATGAGTTCTTCAAGGATGCCTTATAAAAGTCAGAGAAACCCAATGACAGACATCTTAAAAATATGTTTTAGCAAAAGTTTAATCTAAAGAGAAATTCCAAAGAGAGAGCTCTAATTAAACATAACACGGTACACTCAAAATCCCAAGTCTTTAATTTTGTTTCAATTATTATTCTTTTAATATGTTTCCTCCCTTCTGGTAAGATAGGTGATCACATATTAGCCAGGCCACAGCATCAGAAAGCCTGCCAGGGGACACAGGACTCAGTGGCAAAGTCCGGGCGATATTCTCTCAAGCCTTCTTTGCTCCAAGGTTTTCCGCACAACTTCCTCACCATTAACATGACCAGGAAAGTAACAGCGTGGTCTTGTGCACTCCTCAGAGCCCTCCTAAACCAGCAGCACGTATGATTGCAACAGCAGTGTTAGCAGGGTTACAAAATTGTTCTCTGCTGTCTGTATTTAATTGGGGAACAGAGAAGGCCTCTTTAGACTATACATCATTTAGAATATCCTGCATTTTGTACTAGTTATGATCTTCTGTTTTGTACTTCTTATGGCGTTCTTTATACAGGAGGACAGAAATAACAGATATTGGGAAGAAAAAGCATCAAAGAGGGGAAGGGAACTCACAGTTTAATTTTGTAATCCTGTTAGAAGTAAAATTAAGAGGTTACTAGAATTTATGCTGCATTAGAACATGAGGAAGGAAAAAATACAATTACCAAGTGGTCCTATACACTAGCGCAGACAGAGATAATGTAAGACAAAAGCTGAAAGTTAAAGCCAGATTCCTTGAAATGAGAAACAAGGTCCATGTCCATAGCAGAAAATGTAGATAATTATTGGAACCATCAACCAAAGGAACTGATGGATTCTCTACCCCTTGAAATTTTCTAAACATCATCAAATTAGACATTTTTCTCTTTTATAGACAGACAGACAGACAGACAGATAGATAGATAGATAGATAGATAGATATTCTCTTATTAGAGATAGTTTATATAGAGAGGTATTTATCAAATAAGTAATAAAACAAGTTGAAAGTCTACATCCTTTGCTACACAAGTGATCAGGCATGCAAGTAGTGCTTTCTAGCTTATAAATGTATTGAGAGACAAAACTGATGAGATTAAACTTTTCTTGCAGCTGATTAGTTAAACCATGCTGGCAAGGACTGAATTCCTTTTGCTGCTGCCATGCCAATATATGGAGCTATCTCTGAGATTCTTTGGGACCCCACAGACCAGCATTGTGGCTTCTTAACAGTGCAGAAAAACCAGCAGCATATCATGTTAACTTAAGCTGTTTAGCATGAATAACCAAGGATGCAGTCAAGAGAGATCTGACAGATTCAGATGAAGTGACTGAAGATGATACCAATACCAGCTGTCTGCTCCATGGCCCTCTGCTTGACGCCTCAGCAAATATATGGTCTGTGAAACAGGCTGGCTGAGGTACAGATTTCGTATTATTTGGCCCTGTCTATGTTGGCAGAAAGGTGGGTTGGACCTGAGTGCCAGTAGTGTCTTAAACCACTGCATTTTGGACTCCCAGATCCTGTCTGTTGGTGGTCTCAGCAATGAGGAAGTGGCACAGATTTCAGAGCAGGAAGGACGCCAAGCACAAGCGCCTCAGGGATCTGGAATACATACTGCGTGTACTGTATACTGCAAAATAGCACCCTGGCTAACAAAGCAGACAAGCAGAAATTTTACTGTATATGTCAGTAGGAGCTACTTATTTCCTAATGTAAGATGACTTTAACATAGGGTGAAGAGCAATGAAATGTAACTGAAATTTTTGAGAAAAATACTTCCTTTTTGTAAGAAACATACTAAAAATGAGAGGCTTATTTTGTGTGCATTTGGAAAAAATCAGGCAGAGACTATATACAGATATGCAGCCAGGTAATGCCAGGTACTCTCATCAAAAAGTCTCATCTGAAGGCAAAAATTTTAGGCAACTTTGCCAACAGATTCAAAAGCTATTGCTACACACAATTATAGAATCATTCCTATCCCACCTAGTAGTTAGGGATACAAAATGCCAGAGGTGAGTTTGCATTCACTGGGATGATTGCATTTAGGCTATGAAGAGCCAAAATAAAAAGAGGCTTGTTTAGCTGAGTTTCCAAAGTCACATTCAAGCATCCGTCACTCAGAAAGTCTAATCTCAGGCTGACACTGGCTACGTAAACACTTTAAAGCTTTAAATATTACTGCAAAGCTGAGCCAGGTAAAATCCACAAATGGCCAGAAAGCAAATCCAATCTAATTCTACAGCCTTGTCCAAGTGCAACCCCATAGAAAATCTTGTACCAAGACTTATTGCCACATCCATCATTTCTTAAGTGGTATGGAGCAGCCACTCTCATCAAGCAATACTCCAGATGGGTTTTTCCACACAGTAGTGCAAGGGAAGCAGGAATAGATGAAGATAATGCCAAAGCCAAGCAGCACAGACAGCAAATGCTACACCAGGGACCTCCCAGGAGAAGTCCTACCAAGCAACGGTCTTGTCTTTCCTTGCAGGCACACCACCACTCCTAGACAGCAGAGGCAAGAAATATTACACTTTTTGGCAAAATTTGCTAGCAATTTTGGGCATTATGCTCTTAACTGTAACTCTTTAGTTTCCTGTACAGGGTTATCCATGTCTGTGTAGAGAGTCCCACAACAAATGGCATTTCACACTCTATAGCACACACCCTGCACCAAAAAACCTATGCATTTCCAGTGTCTCCCTTCGCTTAAGTGAGCTATGAACAACCACCACTAGTTTAACACAGTGCTGGCTGAAGCTCTCCCTCCTTTTCACTTCTGAAATTGGTACATGTGATTCTTCAAGATTTGTAAAGTCCTGTTGTTCTTTGGGCAAATGTTGCTGTGAAAGTACAACATGAACTTTGGTGACACAATAGCAAAGCCAATACCCTTACAGCATTTCTGCTGCTTTGCTTTCCCTTTGATACACTTGGCTCTTAAACCTTGCAGTGGAAATGAACTGGATTACACCGATTTTTTTTTTGCAGTTGCAGTTGCTTTTCTCCCAGTTGACCCAGTTTATCTTTTACTGGATATGCTGATGCCTGCTATATGCTAAAAGACCACAGTGAGGCAGGTATGCTCAGTGAGTTCTTGCCAAGTCTTTGGGATTAACAGTTTATTTAGTATTCCTCCTACACCCTGTCACGCTGGCCTATGTGAGATTTCAAGCAGAAAGCAGTGATTACTCAAAATGCTGCTCCCGTTACTTTTGAATTTGCTTGGCTGACTTGAGAGGGACTGAACTAAGTCTGCACATGCTCAAGGACTTCCAGTCCTCTCAAGACTATTATTTTAAAGTCCTAAATATTGTTTCTGTTCAGAACAAATCACACAGGATACAGAGCTGAATTTTCTGAAGGACGTCATTAAAGCATGCAAGGCTTAACATAAGCACTTGTTTGTAAAATCAAACCAAACCGAAAACCACTCAGTATTTTGACAACTGTAATATCAGCAACTCAGGAAACTAAAGGAGTGATTTTGTGCACTCATGCTTCTCGGAGATTCCCCAACATACAAACACAAATCATCCCAGAACAGTTACTCCTGACATAAACTTGGGTAAAAGGGAAAAATCAGGTCCCCCGTCCTCTCTCGCTGCTTCAATTCAGATGAAGAAAATAAGCAGAATGTTGTGAAATGAAAGAAGTAAAATAATGAGGCTTTGGATTTTCTTCCATTTATTTGAGAAACACCAAACTGTGATTGATTTGAAGCACACATGAAAAAGACAGAGGGGACAAAAAGAGCCAATTTGTGGATTTCGATATGTTACAAAAGTGCTTGTTCCGATAAACTGTGTCCCTTCCCTGGCAAAGTGCCCTCTTCTTCCCTTCCCTTTTGTGTGTCCACATACTTTCGTGATTATGCAAATGCACAGCAAAACCAGTTCATCTGAAAATGAAAATCAAGACAAAACACAAGACTGAACTGGTGGGTGAGGTTTTTGTGTCATCTGTCTCTCATTCCACAAGGGAGCTTTTGCTAGTCTGAGTTGAGGAAGCCAATGTTTGAGCATGAGAGTGAGCAAAATCTTGAACAGTGGAAGCAGGTGAGGTTCCAGCTTTCTCCTGCAACCTTTTCCAGCCCAACACACTCTTGCTGTACAGCTAACATTGCTGAGAGATTCCCCATGGGTATCCCATGTTATACCAGGTTTTGTTATTCTAAAATTCTGGATTAAGCTATAAACCATATTGGACTTTTTTTAGAAAGAGTTCGGCTTCTCATGAATCATTGGGAAAGATGGCACCTAACTGGCTAAGGGAAAGCTTCCAGATGGCAGCACCACTTTCAGAGAGACGCTCCTCCTTCCCAATATGCTTTTGAGCGACTTCCTCGTCTCTTCCTTCACACAGAGATGCACTGAGCCAAGGTGCTCGATCAGAGACTTGGTGATTCATTTGGAATGAACAAAATAAAAAGTCTTCCTACTCCTGTGCCAATCCATGAGGCACTTTGGTCTTGTGCATGCATAGTTTTTGTCCTCCCATCCCAAAATAGGCACACTAGAACCAGAGGGAAAATGAAAGCCAAGAGGGAGGAGAAGTAATTTCCATGCAATAGGAAACTACATAAACTAATACTTGGAGAGATCCCCAGCTGAGAGATGTGATACGACAGAGGCCCATAAAATCAGGAATGGCACAGAGAAGATAGGCAACAATTATTCAGTTTTTCATCACACAAGAGTAGGGACATGGACTAAAATCATTAAGTTTGAAAACAATTTATGGAAATATTTATTCATATAATCAAACTGCTGTTTTAAAATAAGAATACATTCCTATAATGAAACACTGCTGTGGCTGAACATATAGATGGGTTCAAATGAAATTAAATATATTATCAAAAACACTGACATCAGGGGCTTATCCATCCATTTTTTTTTTTTTTATATCAAGAGCAAACCAATCATTTCAACTCTGAGTTCTGCTTTTCAGAGGAATCCTCTGCTCTTTACCACGCACAAGGAAAGTCACAGCAATAACAAATGGTGCTAACCGTGCTCACTCTCCCCCAGGCAGGAGAACTGCCCGAGCCTCCGGGCACCACACCGTGCCCACCCACGCCAAGGTCCCACCCACGCCAAGGTTAGAGAAGATTTCCGAGGCACAGGTCTGGCCTCCCTGGCACAACCGGCCCCCCCGGCCGGAGGACGTGGTGCGTTTGGAAGTTAGGAAGCTGGCAACTGGGGGCAGATGCTGGTAGTGCCCCTGGGCCTGAAGCCTGTCTGCTCCCCGGCGGGGACCCTCTAAGAAGGAGGCACGGCTGGGGACACACTCCATTCTGCACCCTGGTGCGAGGGGGGAGTTTCCCAGCTTGGGCAGGACAGTCTCTGCAAGTCTGCCTGAAGGTTTCTATTTCAGCAGCTAGCGGCACATGAGAAAGAGAGCAGCCTGCGTGAGAAGGAAACAGACACATGAGCTGCTAAGCGGTGGGAAACAGGCTCTATTTTGGACTCTCAGCCTTCAACACTGCTTCTAAAATGCACAGATCTGATTTTTTAATACTAATTAAAAACCAGAAACTCTGAAATAATTACTTGCCTGGTGGCTGCCTGCTCACTTTGGCACTCAATGGCCATAAACACAAATCTCCACTTTGCCCTCTTTTCAAGAGAGTATCCAAGAGCCTAACAACCCCCACTACAGATAAATATTTGACTAAAAATCAGTGATTGAATGATTTTGGCACAGTGGTGAGCGCACAGAGAGCAGGTTTGCACCCCACTCTCTGATCTGAGGAACACCCATACTGCATGCAACACCTCCAAGAGGAGAAAGACCAAGTCCAAGAATAACCAGGTGCTGACGGCAGCCACAGGAAAGAGGAAGACCAAGGCCTTGGTCCCAGCACCACACCAAGGATGTGTCCACAACGATGCGTTCCAGGCTGGCAGAACCACGCCAGCCCATGCAGCACTGCCAGGCAGGACACCTGAGGATGGCCATAGGGCCTAAAGAGTAGAGGCAGCTGTTAGCCTCTGCAGGCACCTAAGTACCCAAAGGGTTTGAGTCTTAGGGAGATGGTACCTCTCTTCCTGCATGACAGCGCTCTTTCCCAGTCTCATATCTGTTTGTCTGAGCAGGCACTGTGCTGTTACTGCAATTATCCTCCGAAGGACTTAGATTCTCAAACTACAGCATAGGTGAATGCTGTCATTCAATTTGTGCACTCGAGGAAGGTGTCCAAAGGTTTAGAACAGGATAAAAAGCAAAAGGCTATTTCACTTCAAGTGGAAAAGAGACCTAATTAAAGGAACTCTGAAGTGCCCTGTCGCTATTAAAGCAAACTGTTCAAGCACGGGGTCAGACAGGAACCGAGAGCCTCTGCAGAGCGTGGCTTCTCTGACCAGACCAGGAGACATGTCTAGAAAGAGACTTTTCTCCTTCACTTTCATAGCATCTAAATGAAGCGGTAGAAAATGAGCTGGCTAGAAAAAAATATCTGTTTGGAAAGGCAGTATAATCAATTTTGATCACTGCCAGGATTATTAACTGCATGTTATTTATAGTGTTTATAGCATTTTACAGACCACTAAGAAACAGCATTCCCATACATGGCTTGAAATAAAATCCTCTTCAGAATTTGTTTACACATTTGAAGGATCTGTCAAAATAACAGACGCAATATTTGCATTTGATGAGAAGATTTACCTCTTATGAACAAAGGGTTAATGTGCCTATACACCATTCTTAGCCATCTTTTCAAATGCAGTCCCTTCATAGGAAACACTGGGGACATCTGATAGGAAACATATTTGGTGGCTGAGCTAACCAGTTTTCCCAGCTCCAGTGCAGATGCTAACAAGTGACTGTAGAGGCAGTGAGTGTTGAAACAGTTCAGTAATGCATTTTCTTGCTAAAACTGGGTAGCACCATTTTTCCTCTAAGAAAGATAGTGACTCTAACTGGCTCCGAGTTCTTGAGCAAATCCCTGTAAATAACATGAAGGGGAGTCTGTGTCTACCAAGCATCTAAAAAATCTGCAAGGAAACACTATGTAAGATAACTCAGATCTTCCTACTCTTCTTAATTACACTATGGAACGAGAGCCCACTTCAGAAATCAAGTACATAATTACAATGTAAACTGTAACAGGCCCATTTTTAGTCCTAGCTACTTGATATAATGATATCAGTGCTACTTATATGGATCTTACTAGTACAGTAATATGGATAAATCCTCTGCTAGCAGGGAAATAGTTTGGATTTGTAACAGTGCAGCTGAGAACAAATCAGAGCCTCGTATTTATTGAGGTTATTCATATCTAGTGCAGTCATTGACACCAGGCAAGCCATAAACCCTGGTGCTGTTGTTAACTGAATGAGCAAGCTTTCACATGTATTTCTATTCATAATATTACAGCTGTTTCAGCTTTTCTGTTTCAAGTAGATAAATATTTATTTAAGGATTACTGTAGCAGGATTATAACACGTCTGAAGACTTTCTTGCAGATGCAACTTTTTTAAAATATCAAATGAAATTCTGAAATATTTCTTCTGGCAGAGTGTGATTTGTAGTTTGAATCTCGATTTAACCACTGACTCGGCAGAAGCATACTCTAGGGCAGCTTTTCCAAAAGCACTTTGTGTTTGGAGAACCATTGTTGTGTCAACATTTAATGAAACTTGTGTGTCTGGAAAGCCTACACCATTTTTTAGGCAGGGCTTGGGATCCTACGTCACTGAAAAGCTGCCAGAAAGAGGCTTTTCCTGGACTCCCTTCCATGCATTGAGTGGGGTGGCTTCACATCTCCAAAACACCCCAAATGTTCTTGGGGCTTGAAAGGTTTCACAGGTCTTCCAATTATCCTTGTGTTGGGGACATTGCTTTGCAGTGAAAATAATACTTTGGTTAAACATAACAAGTCAGAGTAACACCAGCCATAGCTCAATAGATGAACTCATTGCCAGAAGGACACTCACAGAGTTGACAAGCTCAGTCTTAGAATCTCAGGTAAGACATGCTCTTGTACCCTGAGAAAGACATCCCAACAACGCTCTCTAGAGTATTTTTCCTCCCTGCATTTTGAAATTTAAAAAAAAAAGTCAGATCAAATTAGGAATAAAAAGTCCTGCAAGGCAGATGATACTGTTTTAAGGCTGTTTTAACTATTGAACTATGAGAAATGTGGTAAAATTCCAGCTGGTCATTTCCAAGTTATCCCGATGTGACAAAATGATCCTGTTCCTATAGTACCTTTTTAGTTTCTTCTTCACTGCAAAAATTCAAATGCTCTTTTTTTTTCTCCCATACTACCCCTACCTCAAATTCCTTTTGAATTTATGTATTCAGTAAAGATGCCAGAGGAACAAAGTCCTGTTGCATGGACCCTTTGTGATAGACCTGTTGGATCTTGAGTTTCTTGGCTCAGTTTATTCCAAGGACCCCAGGGATGTTCAGGGCCCCTGCTCAGAGGTGGATGTAAAGCAGCAAGTGCTTTACCACTGCTGGGCAGCTCTGGAGCTAAGCAAGCACATGCCCTTTACACAGCTGATACAAACCCCACAGAGTTTACATAGTAAAATCAACATTTTCTTTTGGATTAGCTTCAAAATATAGTGGAATCTAGATCAAAGCCTCGATCCTGCAACTTGTCTCTATGTGAGTGACCCTATTCAATGCCATGGTACTCTTTACCTGGCAATAGGCAGTAAAACAAGGCTGTTGTGTACTGACACAAATGTCACTGAGGAAAGTGTTTCTCATTTGCTGTAGAATAGGGGATGTACTGTAAAAACACATTGGAAAAAATTTACCCCACATCCAGTCCACACTGAAGGGAGAAGAAATAAAGAAGGGACAACTCTAGTGCAAAACCACAAAGAAACCCAGTCTCTCTTAGATAAGGTGGTTCCGACAGATTTTTGCTAAAAAAAGGCTACAAGGAATGTGTGTCCTGCTCAGGAAGTAATAATAAAAGAGCACCTTGTCTTGCATCAGCAAATCCAGCATTTATTGCCAAGGAAAGCGCAAGCTTTCTCCCCAGTGACAGAGAGGACTCAGTTCCAACAGGTGTCAGAGACAAAAATACAAAAACAGGAATATCAGGGGAGACCCAGGGCTGCTGGCACCCTCATTTCAGCAAGCAGCTCTTTGAAAATAATACCCCAAAAGAAGCAGAATTATCTGTGTGGAAGTGACAATGAACTAGCAAAACAACTGAGTTTGTAGTGCACATGATTCAGGGGCATGGAATATTTTTTAAAGTGGCTTTCTCCATAAATAGGTCTTGTATTTTGCTTTTGCAAACAAGCAGAAGAAAGTTTTATTAGTAAGGTGTTTTGAATGTTGATCTGCTTGGCACAATCAAATGGGCAACTGAATCCAAAATAGTCACTACAAAATATATTTTGGAACATATTTTCCCTCTGATCCAACATCAGTGGTTGCCAACAAAACAGCGAAAAATGGCTGAGGCACAAATTTTGATATTAAGACCACATTTTTCAGTTGTGGGGTATTTTCATAATGCCCTTCTTAGAAGTTTATTTATTTTGTAGAACTCTTCAGAGAAGCATAGGATAACCACAGTGCACAAAATAATGCCTGATTTGCTGATATGCTTGAAAGATTTATTGGTTTTTTCTTCAAAGAGATAGCCAAAATAAACAGCAAAAACACTAGTACTGGAAAAAATAACAAAGCAAATGATCCATGGACATATCTCAAAAGTCACACAAGTATTCCCTGTGCAGTCACTGGCATATTGAAGGACATTTTCAATATATAAGGACCGCAAAGCTGAACCTAATTCTCCCTTGTATCTCATGGTTTTGCAGGCAAAAAATAGTAAAGACATTTAGCTCAAGCCTCAAGATCAGACGTTACTCATTTGCAGTTCTCAGTGCATTCATTTGGCTCCAATGAAAACAAGTCAAAGCAAAATAATCTGAGAACAACAAAAATCTTAATGGTTATAGCGGCAATGACCTAGGAAAATGAACCTCCATCCTCCTCTGCTTTCTGGGAGAGGCGGTCAGCTGCTGCAGCTGCATTTGCCATGGGGTAGGAAATGTTTTGGTGTGCTTCCCAGCCTGGGGGCTGGCCCTGTTGCCTAACATTTCCTTCTCTGCTGTCCCAGAAAGACGATTGCTTCCTATGCTGGACTGTTGTCCTCTTGCACTGGCTCCAAGCCACACTGCTTTTGCATTATTACGTATACTGGCATGTAAAACCATTAAATGAAAAAGGAACGCTTTCTTTTTTTGCAAAACTAAGAGTCAGAAAATTGTAAGAAACTAGATTTACAGCAGCCCCTGCACCCTTAATCCTACTCTTTTATATGTTTGCCCTGGGAAAAGATTGTATAGCAGAGTCATATAGCTAAATGCTGTATTGTAGTGTACAGTGTGTGCTTGCAAGGCTCGCCTTTTTAAAACTAAAAAAAAAAATATTTTAATTGTAATTTTAGCACCACCTTCTTTTTCTTTCATGTGTTACCCACAAGAGAAGGGTAGAGAAAAATCAGCTGAAATATTGCTTTCATTAGAATTTGCCAGTTCAGTGATGTTGCAACATTTTGTGGAAAGGTTGTGACTTTGACAAAGTTCCAGCAGAGCCCACACATGTCCTAAACAGCCCCTCAGCACTGTTCCCTGGTCGCCTGACAAGGAGTCATGCACCCAGCAACACAAGTTGCTATTTTTTCATCTCCTCAGGGGCCCACAGTCCCATGATTTCCAGGGTCTGAGACTTGCTGCTTTCCCCAGAGCCAAGGCTGTAGTCCCTTTCATAGAAAAACGGATATATTGGACTTTTGTGGCTAGGGGGAACAAAACCAAAATATTAAAATCCCCTGTGACAGTGTCAGAGGGGGCCTCCAATGCAACCTGCTTCTTCCTAACTCAGCAGTTGCTCCACCAGCTGCTGGTCACTTGCAGCCTGGTGTGAGCAGCAGGCATTGCTCGGGCAGGGACGCAGGCTGTGGCTGCTGTAGCACATTGCAAATGCCCAGAACGGTAGACTGAAGAGAGGGAAACTACAGTGAGAGGGGCTCACCCTGAACAGTATTTTCCTGAAACCCAGAGGTGTTTCTCTTTGCTTTCTGATGGCCTTTTGCAAATGGCGGGGGGAGGGGATGATGGTGCTTAAGGAGAAGTCATAACGTCCTCAGTAAGAAAAAGCATAAAACTCATAAAGATAGGGTGACTCTTAGTCCCTCTTCCCTCTGATTGCCTTTTAGCTTGCAATCAGAAGCAAAGTCAAGATTTAGTAGAGCCTGGTGGTGTCTATCCTAGAAGTCCGTATGACCTGTCTGCTGGGTGCTGGTGTTCCTAGGAATTCCTCTTAAGAATATTCAACACAACAGCTCCAAGCAGCTTGGGAAGAAGAGACATATCTCCTGTGCACCTTTCCTGACAACTGACACGAATGTATGCGCAGACGGTTTCTATCCTGCTGTCTCAGCAGAGACTGCGTCCACACTAAAACCTGGATGCTGGCAGCTGCAACAACATGAAGCTGGGCCCAGGCTTCAAAACCCACCCAGCAAGCAGGGGAAGTGACCACGTAGGGAATAAAGCTGTGTGGCTACATTGTACTGTAATCGCCAGGGTGGCTGCCGTCGTGACACGCTCTGCATGTAACCCAAAGGCAAGGTTTTATTAGAAGGCCAAGTCACACAAGTACCTTGGGGAAACAGGGCAAGAGCTGCTGTTACTGAAGGAGATCCCCCACCACTGCCATGAAGTCCTTGGCTGTTCTCCTCCTCAGTCACTTTCCCAGCTGCTTTCTGATACTTCTTCATTCTGTTTCGTCCCACCGTCTCCCTTGCTCCTCCGCTCCATCTCCCTCAGACCCTGCAGGTGCTGGTGAGCGCTGGCCAAAGATGGTCTAGGACTTGTCTGCAGCCTCCTGGGGAAGTTATCCCAGATGGGTGCAGGTGGTCCATTGCCTGCTGCTGGTGGTCAGCTCCACAGGCTCCACTCTCTCAGCTCAACAAAAGTGTCCCCATGCCACAGGTCCGCCCCAGCACCACTGCCTATACACCGTTGCCTCTCACTGCCTTCAGCGGATGCGACTTGATAGCTATGGGGGCCCTTGAGCAAAAAAATCCTGTCCCCAGCACTGTTCCCTCCATCACTGTCTCTAATCATGCTCACCCATGCCTTCACCTGCTGAGGGTTGTGTGTGGGCTGTGGGACCCCCACACCTCTGCTGGGGCATTTCTGGAGAGTGCAAGCCAAGCCATGGCTGTGCTTTCCCCCACTCTTTGGGCAAGGACAGCAGCAAAGTTGTGGGCTGTGGAGCACCCTCCCTGTCACCAGATGACCCCATCTCCTCCCTGTCCTCCAGGTCACCGCAGCTTGTCATGTCCCTGTCTGATCTCAACGATCCATCAACACGTATGAATCAGAGCAGCAAATAGCATCTTCCTGTCTTCATACACCCCTGCTCTGGGTTTGCTTGTCGCTTCGCTGCAAAGGGCATAGCAGAAACAGGATCTTCTCTGCACTTGACACCTGGCTGTGACAGCCTGGAAGCTGCCCAGCTGGCCGGAGCCCTTCCTGGCCCAGAGACCTGAGCCCAGCTCCTGCGGAGAAGGACTGGCTGCTTCCTGGGGTAGCGTGATTCATGGGCACAGCCTTCATTTCCCATTTCCAGGCAACCGAGCCACAACTGCTCCAGCCTATCGAAGCATCACCCAATATGTCGTGCAGGCCCTGGGCAAACAGTGCCAGGAGCGTCACCCATTCCTGCACACAAGACCAAAGGGCGGGTGCAACCACAGCAAGGGGGAGTTGGAAGTACCCTGCCAGGCTTCAGCTGCGCTAATGCAGCCAAGGAGGCTTCAGGAGGGGAGACCTGCAGGGCGAGGCGGTGCAAAGCAGCCCTGTGAGCCACCTTCCCCTCTCTGCAGCATCTCACATGGGTACCTGGCAAAAGCACAGCCAATTCCTTTATTTCATTACCTTGTAAAATTTTCTGCCATTATCCTTTCGGCTGCCAGTAGATGGTGATACTTTATCTTCATCCAAGATGCATGTGTACGCTGGTGAGCCAGGGAGGCAGCATGACAGCCTGTTTGAGAAGAGATTGAAAAATAAAAAACATATATCAATCTGAAAGTCAGGATCCAGACAACCTCCTGCTTGTGCAGACACTGATTTTGGAGGTCTAGCTAATAACCCCAATTTCACTCAGCGATCCTGGCTAGATTTCCAGAGCTGCAAAAACTGCAACTTCAACTATAGCACCTGCTTCCTGGTGTGATCCTTTGTGTGTGTTTGAATGTGGACATGAGAGGAGGCCTGAAGGCACAGCTCTTCACAGAAGCTGCACAGTCTGGGCACCAGAGAGGTGAAGAAAAATTATTTATTGCTAAGAATGCAAATAATATCCTCACCGTCCCTAATGAAGGAAAATCCTGCAGGTATGTTTGGTCATCACGTTCTCTTGAGAAACTCCCTTTATTTTACAGACTTCTCTTCCTGCAGCAAGTGAAAACCAGTGTAAATTGCTGATCTACACAGTCCTCTGTGAAAAATGTATTCTCACACTTCCAGCTCTTACAAATTGCCTTCAGAGCTGCGCTTGTGCAAGAACTAACCTCATCATGAGAAAAAAATAGAGCAGATCTGGCTAAATCCTGCCTGAAATTGCAATGGCAACATTTTTGTCATGTCTGATTTATTGATATATCATTTACTTTGGGGCAAGACTGGTGTGGTCATGAATGATGTGGTCCTAAGCACAGGCAAAGGGTGGCAGGATGAGAAAGCCCTCCCTAACGCTAAGCCGCGTGGCTGGCGGCCTTGCAGGCACGCTAGGAGTGACAGAAAAAGTATGGACCACAGCAGATCTTTCCCCTGTTATTGCTCCAATTACAGGCCTGATCTTCCTCTCCCAGAAGCTCTGTGGGTTACACGCGTGATCATTTTGTCTGTCCTAAAACCATTGCTAACACACTCTCACCCATTCAGCTGGGAGCCATTTTTTGGCAGGTGCATTTCTTAGATGTTCCCATCTCCATTGCCTGGAGAAATTACAGCCTCACCAACTCATCCTTGTTTTGCCTGGATCCGCTCCACAGGTGGTCCACATTGTGGCTTCAGTGCCACCAGCCTGTACAGGCATTTCACGGCTTGGGATTTGTCCAGGTCGTGGCCTACAAAGGGCATCAGCAGATGCCAAACCTGTGGACACCTCATGATAGGGAGGGCAGGGTGCAACTCAAAACACAAGAGGCTGGGTTCAATTCAGTAGTTTGCATGGGGCATTAAGATAATACCAATACGAGCCCATAACATTATTATGAAAACAGAGATCTAAAATCAGTTCTCCCTCTTACGCAAACAGTACACATAGCCCAGCGAAATGGGCGCCTGAGAAGAAAGCAGCCTCGGTTAAATCTCCCTAGCCAGAGGACGTAGCTATCGGTTGGGTTTCAGCCTTACCTACTGCACTGTTAGCAGCAGTTAGCAGTATGGTTTTTCCCTCAAAGTACAATTTCCAGACAACTAATTTGGACTCAAAATATCTCTCTCTCCTTAGGGTTTGAAGAAGACAGAAACACAAATTAGAGAGGAACCATTCGGATTTAGCAAGAGGCGGTAAAGATTTCACCCAATGAAGAGAATAAGCAACAGCCGATAATTTTAGAATCCCATAAAAGAGGCAAAAGCCACCCAGGCAGACCTCAGAGAAAGACCTCCAAAATACACATACAGAAATAGGAGATAAAACAATGAAGTGCAATCAGTCCCCAGAAACTCCCGCCCAGAGCGGTAAAGCTGAGATTATGCTGGCCAGGCCCAGGAGGGAGAGAAAAGAGCAGTCGGGGCTCCAAGAGCACCCTGCTGAGGGAGCGGTGCCAGTCAGCAGCCCCAGCCTGTGCGTTTCTCACCTTCTGCAAAATGAAGTCCTGCTTTGAGCCTCTCCAGCATGTGTGGGGAATAGCCGACTGCGGCAGCTGGCAAATGGCTCTGGTGAGAACAGTAAAAGCCGTCATTAAAATTAAAAAAAAAGAAAAAAAAGAGAGCAACAGATACATTTGACAGAAAAATCACATCAGAAGCAGGTTATGGGGAAATGCCTGCGGTGAAATTGCAGCTTCGAGCTAAAGAGGCACCTGCTGTGCCCACTGTTAATTAATTGCCATGGCGTCAGATGCCGCTAGAAACGCCTCGCCGCGGCTAGAGAGACAGGTCTTGCCTGGGGAAAACTTTCACTCTCTGCATCCCTCCAAGCAGCTTGCTGGGGAATAAAACCCCTCAAGATGTCTGATGGGATAAATGCTCCCAGTTAGCCTGGATCCCGCAGTCCCAGGCTGGGACTGGAGCCGTCTGATGGGATAAACGCTCCCAGTTAGCCTGGATCCCACAGTCCCAGGCTGGGACTGGAGCCGTCTGATGGGATAAATGCTCCCAATTAGCCTGGATCCCGCAGTCCCAGGCTGGGACTGGGGCAGGCGGAGATTCGACAGGCTGCGCCAGGGCAGGCTTCAAACCTTTGGTGTCTTAAATAAGTGGTCTTGACCCGGGCATGGGAGGAGCTGCTTGTGGGAGATGTTCCCCATGCAAACTGCTCCACATGGTTTTGATAATTTCTGCAGCCTTTCTTTACAAGATGTGTCATGCGATGCTGTGATCAACAGCAGAACCAGGTCATCCAGGAGCTGCAGCAGCATCTGCTCCTGGCTCTGTGCAAGGCTGTGGAAGAGAAACGTGTGTCCCCAGACCAGGCACTTGCACTCAGACCGGCCGCATCCACTTCCCTGCAGGCACACAGGGGTTCTCCCTGCCAGGTGACAGCTCCTGCCTTCTCCTCCTGCTGTCCCCGAGCCCGCCATCACCAGGAGCTCAGCCTGTCCTGCTGCAGGGCAAAGCCTCAGAACTGTCCCCGGGGTCAGGCTCCATCCCTGCTGCCTTCTCCCTGTCCTACCAAGTCACTTGTCACCTGTGAGCTGCAGCGACCCCATTGCACTGCCCCCAGTCCTTGTTCATCCCACTCCCCATCCCGCAAGCCCCATGTCGCCGCTGTCTCTGTCTGGAGGGGACCGGCTGTTTGCAAGGGCTGGAAAGCCTGGGCCAGGGCTGCCGAAGGATGCTTGGTCCCAGTGCAACATGAGGAGCAGGATCAGGCCTGCAATACCTTCGTCCTCCCTTCTCTCAGCACCAAGGTTTCCTCTTGACTTCCATGCCACTCAGCTCTCTTACCAGCCACCTCTCTTATCCTTTAATTTTAGCCATGAGTCTCCTATCCCCATTTGTAAAATACTCTCAGGAAGGTATCTGCCATGAGAGTAGCTCTCGCCCCAAGCCCCCGCCGCACGCCAGGGATGCAGACAGCCCCAACTCCGTGGCATTTCAGCATCAGATTTATTATTAATTATCAGTGTCGTTATTACAGAGCCACCTACGAGCCCTGGCCATCTAGCAAAGCCCCGTGCAGAATATTAAAATGTTAATTTCCCTCTGAGATGGGAACTTGCTGGTGTCTCTCTGCTCATTTGTTTGCAAATGTCGTTTTCCTGTCGAGGCTGTATTCCCAGCAGGCACGGCAAGGAAACACTTGCATAAACAGCCCCTGCTTAAGAAACCATGTATCTCACACATTCATGCATTATAGCCCTAATTGGGATTACCATGAGACTATAAGAAAACCATTTCGTTTTGTCTGATGCATTTTTAAGATCTTATTGTGCCTTCAGAAGGCCTCGATGCAGTGCCAGCTTTAGGATATAGGGTGGAGGACGTAATTTTCTTCTGCAAAGTGTGGCTTAGCTGGCTGCAATAAGTTATATTAAGGCGCAGTTCATTTTTGTGCCCCTGTGTAAGCCTCCAAATGGCGCTCGAGTGTGTGACTGCTGCAGCTGTCCCGAGTTTTGCCCTGGTATCGGATTCTCGCTTGGAGAGCAGGCAGCAGCATGGCTCTTGGCAGCAAAGGCTGTCCTGGGCCAGGAGCCAGCACCCACCGGAGTCGATGGGAGCCCTCACACCGCTGCCAAAGGGCTCAGGGGCTGTGTTCCCGGGCAGAGACAGCCTCTCTATTGGAGAAAACAATGCAGGACAGAAAACCCTCTATTTTTAATGACAGCGATTAATAGGGTACAGTTTTTAATGCTAACGAAAAGTAGGTGGAGAGGTGGCTCAGGGAAAGCAGAGTAAAAGGCTGCAGCTCTGCAAGCGAAGCAAAGAAGTGCTGTTACTCCTTTCCCTCCTGCACGGAGTTTCCTTGGAGAGCTGCATCTGAGGTGCCAACCCTCTGAGCAGCACCTTCCCTTTTCACTGCCAAAATATCTCCTGAAAACGCCTGAATTCTCTTCTCCTCACCTGTGTGATTTCCAGCAGTTGATGAAGCACGGGAATTGTTTCAGGCTGCATTTTAAGGTAACTAAACCAGCATTAAGTTATATGGCAGAGGGAGCAAGAGAATTTGGCACCAACAAATGCAAATACGGCAGTTCAGCTTAAAACAAACAAACAAATGAAACCAGGATCTCTCCCCGCAGGTTATTTTTTTTTGTAAGAGCCTGCCATTATTATCCCTCTGCCATTGAGCAACACTAGCAGTGTTATCTCAAGTTGTGCAATACCCCTAATGTTTAGAACTATTTCAACAGCTCCAAATCATGGACGATACAGCAACACAGCTGGAAAGTAGCTTGGAGAGAAAGACGGATGGTTTTTACAGCTTTACAGGAAATGTCGCACACATACATAGTACAGGCTGTCTCATTAAACAGGGTCTTCCTTCTTTTTACAGTCGCAGCACCCATCCCACTTACAAATACCTGCCTTACATTAAGGCTACGTCTCTGCCTCCAGTTGCTGTTACAAAGCATTGCAGTGGGGTTTGCCCCTGCCAGATGGGAACTCTACGTGGCTGGTAATAATCCTCTCCTGAGGTTAGGGATGCAATCGTGTTTGCAAGTGTTTAAAAGTTTATTACAAAAGAGGCATAGCTAGCACACCTGAGCAAGACGAGAGTCAAACAGACTGGGATAATTTGTGGATAAAAACCCCAAAGTTAAGATGTAGCAAAATCATCACATCACAGGTGCCTGCTCCTGTAACTCTCAGGGCTAAAGAAGTCACCATTGCAGAGCTGATACCTGGGTACCTGTCTCCTGGTACCAGAACTACTCCCAGCTTCATTTCTGAGCTGCGCACACATAGCCAGAGCCGGCACACTGCCTGGTTTTGTATGGACAGATGTGCTGGAATGCCACAAACTTCCAGAAGAACTCACCAAAATCTCTGTCCCGCACAAGTGCCTCTGCTCACAACCAGGGTCTGGCACTACTCCAGCCACAAAACTCAGCCTAATCCAGTCCTAGTGGGAAAAAAAGGAAAGGAACAAAGAAATAATCAGAACCATGGCCATGGTGGGCAGTGCTGAGGGGTTTATCCCAGCCTGGCTTTTCACAGAGGGGGAGGAAATCCCGAGCAGAGAGAAGCAGGCTGAGCCAACAGCATGACCAGCAGTGCCTGCTAAGGCAGGGGCTGCTTCTTGCTCTCCTGCTGAAGCCCTCCCCATGCTGCCTGGGGGCTGCCTGCTGTCCTGGCTGCCGGCAGACGCCCCGATGAGCCTCCGCAGCAAAGGAGGTGAGCACGGTGGCTGCAGGAGGGAAGCCCCAGCCACCAGTGGGGAGCACAGAGCATCCCAGCTCAGCCACGCCAGTTCCCCTGCGCCTGCTGATGGTGCTAATGGTGCTTGACCCGGCAGGCTGGGCTCTTGGGGTGCCTTCGCTCTGCGCATTAACTTAGTCTCCAGCGTTATCTGACAACTCAGACGTGCAGAAGCCAAAATACATGCCCAGTAATCTGGAAAACAGGTTCCCTGTGCAAGCAACAAGGCTCAGGCAAAACACTGCTTATCTCCATGGCAGAGATACGGGGGAGGGAGGCACTTGCTATAAATCACAGCGTTGTTCTTCCTGCACTGGGAACATGTACAGATCCTCTTTGCCTGGTTGCCCAGGCCCCAGGCCACAGGAGCACTCTGGTATGTAAATAGATTGAGGCACTGCTGCCCAGAGGCACACAACTCCCAGCCAGCCAGTCTGAACGCACTGATGTCTGCTCCATGGTATCACCGAAGAGCCCAGCTGCCTGCTCTCCCCTCGCCTGGACAGACCTGGCAGCTCTGCCTGCCCCAGCCGGGCGGCTCGGCAGCTCCTTCCAGCCTGAGGGAGATCGGCCTCGGCTCTGGCGTTGGTCCCAGCGTGGGTGAGTGAGGGGCTCAACCCCAGAAGCTGCTTCCCTTTGTGGCCTTGCCCTGTTGGCCCCACAGCCGACGCTTCGCTGCAGGATCATCCTCATCTCATCCTCCTCCAGCCCCAGGGGAAAGGCACCTGCTTTGGCAAGGAAGTGCCATAGCCCTGAAGCCAGCAGAGCTCGGGGCCACGAAACTCTGCAGAGGACAGGCTGACCCTGGGGCGGTGGTCACTGCAGACCCTGTTGGCGGTGGGTAAGTGTTGGACACAGAGGCCAGATGTTCAGGTCAGGAGGGACGTGGATGCCAGGCAATGGCGGGTCAGGCATTTCAGGGCTCGGCTTTGCCGGGGCCACATCCCTCTGCAGCCCAGCCAGAGCAATGGGGCTATGGAAACAGGTTGGACGCTAATGCAGCCTTCAGCCTCGCCAGCTGGAAGCATCATTCTGATGGGCCGCTGGCCCCCAGTCCTACCAGAAAAACAGAGTATCGTCTCTGGCCAGAGCGATACCACCAAACCACAACAGCTTTCCTTTTCCAGCTCCCTCCTGGGCTCCATCCATCCCGTGGGATTTGCCAGCAGATGGCAGGCAACCCCTGGCAGAGGTCCTGGCCAGCCACACTTGGCTGCTGAGCAGCTTGGTCCCATTCAAACAGCAGAGAGGTCTCCTCCCAGCCCTCCTGCCCCTTCCCCGCTAATCCCCACACCTGCACCCGCACCAGGCACGGCACTGAGCCAGAGCACCGGGACCTGCGGGTGCAGGAACGCTCTGTGGGAGCTTGCAGCCCTCAAGTGGTGGACGAAGAAGAGCCAGTGTTCAGCTAAGGTTGCATGGAGGTGTTTGGTTCCAATACCAGCAGTACGGAGAAGAGAGCCACGCTCAGCTATCTGATGGTCATTTAACCCAGAGAAACACTTATACATTAAAATTTAGAAGAAAGAAAGAGCAGGCCGGATACGACATTCATTGCTTCTGACCCCACACAGGGTTATCTGTTTGGCTCAACCTTTGATATTAGATTCTCTTTTTGTGTTTAAGGAAAAAAAAAAGGCCCATTATGAAAGATGCAGCATCAACGCCAAGGAGCAAACAGACACTGCGCTGCAGACTTCACATTCGGGGTCCCTGTACCTACTCGCCCTGGTTGAGCATTGCTCTCTGCCCACAACACAGGCAAACAAAAACCGCGTTTACAAACCCTGTCATAACACCATGGAGGCTGCTGGCAGAGAGACTTGCCAAGCACAAAACGGCAACAGCTAGGGACAGACATTTCATTTTCAAGCCTCAAAAAGCTGTTTGCAAAAGCAAAGTCAGACTGCAACAGTTTTTCTCTGAAGCCTCCCAGTGAAACCAGTGACAAGTCTGCTCTGAAAGGCTCTAGGAAAAAAATTGGCTCAGATCTGCACTCAAATTATTTGCAGTTTATGTGATGGAGAGCATTTAGCCAAACTTGCATCAAGAAATGTGATTTTCAACATTCGTATGTAGCTGTCTACTAAGAGGGGAAAACCCACAGAACAAACCCCCTAACTGATAAACAGCACCAGCTTCCTAAAGAGCAACTCTCCTGTTGGCAGGGCTGCAAACCCTGGCTCTCCCGGGCTCGTTGGGAGCCATGGCCAGTACCGGTGAGACGGCTCTGGCTCCGTAGCCATTTCGGCTCAGGGAGCAGGGCCTCGTGGCTCTTCCCCCTCCTCCAGCTTGCAGATACTCTCGCCAGCTGCCAAAGGGCATCGTACGCAGCCCGTATGTTATTCATGCTCTGGCACCTGGCATGTGCAGGGCCCGGGCGCTCGCAGCCCGAGGTGTTTCTCACGGTGGCTCTCCCCTTGCAGATGAACACGTAGCAGCTCAGGGGAGTTAAAAATCTCCCCCAGGCTTTGGTTAACCAGTGTGACCACTGGTTTTTTGCCCTCTGATTGGCACTGCCAGGGGCTGGATGGCATGCGGGGGGCCTGCTGACCAGCCTGGCCACCTCCGCCCTGTCCGCACACACACCGGTGCGTTCCTGGCACAGTTGGAGGGCTGCCCTCCTCCCCGAGCGCGGCAGGAGCTACGGCACCGCCCTTGAGGGGCCAGCTCTGCCTGTGCAGGGTGCGTGCTACCCCATACCTCTCATCTTCTACACACGTTCCCCCAGGGGCTGCACCAGCTCCTCCGAGCCAGGACAGCCATCACCCCTGCAGCAGTGCCCGCTGGGCACTCCTCCTCTGAGCAGAGCTGGGGTCTGGGGCAGTGACAGCTCTACTGTCCTGAGGCCTGAACTTAAAATCATAGAATAATTTAGGTTGGAAAAGACCTTTAAGATCATCCAGTGCAACCATTAACCTAACACTACCAAGTCCACCACTAAACCAATTAAGGGTAGAGTAGTAATTTCATGTTTCCTGGCTTGGTGTAGCCCAGCCCTGGGCAGCCCTACCCCTTGTCTCCACGGGATGGTCCTATGCCTTTGAGCTAGCAGTGGCTCAGAGAGATTTCAGGCCCTTTGCTCCCAGGCTCAGGTTGCTTCTGGAGCTATCAACAACCCTCCTGAGGTGGGGGTTGCACTTCGCAATGAACAGCTTCACAGAGCAGCTTCTGGTGAACAGTATCGTATTGCTGCTGTGAGCCATACCACGAACGTATCTCTTGGCCTGGGTGTGCCCCCAACTAAGGTTGGTGCCTTGGAGTTGTGCTCCCGAAACACAAGTGTGAGATGATAATCCTGTCTTCCAAATCCAAATGCTCCTCCTGAGATGCTGCTGACCGACACAGCCCTGCTCACATATAGCTTGATTTAGTTAGACTCTTTATATTAAACAGGTCAGAGCTGACTTATCCCTTTACACTTCATAATACAACAGGCAAGAAAATTTTAGTCTACCTGTCTCTGGAGAGTGGGTGGGAACCATGGGTCTGTGATGACCCCACCACCACTGAGGTCCAACAGCAGTGACTGCTGCAGGCTCACGCTGCCCAGCTACGCAGCAAGGAGAATAAGGACGCTGGTGTTCCAAGAGCCCAGTGGAGGAGTCAAAAAGGGCCTCCAGACCCCTCGCTGGAGAACCTCTTGTGAAAAACAGAAGCTGGGAGAAACTCCTGCAGAATGGCCCTTGCTCATGGTTCTATCATGGAATCATAGAATCATTTAGGTTGGAAAAGACCTTTAAGATCATTGAGTCCAACCGTAAACCTAACACTGCCAAGTCCACCAAGCTGAGACAAAGTCAGCCTAGCCTGTTCCCACCAGGCTCGCTGGGTCTTGCGCACACACACACGCACACGTGGCTGTTAAAGCATGTTCTGGTGACAGGGAAATGTGGGGTGATTCAAAAGAAAATAATGGAGCCGCTCCCACCTGCCCGTGTGAATGTGAATCATGCGGGCTCAAACCCCAGCCAGATGTAAATCAACAGATCATAAATGAAATATAAAAGAGCACCCCTTGAGGCCTGGCAGCCTCCCCCACCCCTCTCCCCCGCCCAGGACGTCAGTCCCTCTAATGGGCTCTGGCAGGGTTTGTTCACATCCTCCCTCAATAACCCTGTGCTCATTCCCTGCCAGCACCTGCAAAGGGAAGCCAAAGCGTTCCTTTTCAAGAGCTTTCCCAGAAAGGTCCAGCTCTTGCCCTCTTCTTCCAGAGTGGGAAAGTCATTTGAATCAGTGTAGGTCTTTTGCTGGTAGCCTTCCCCCAAAGCAGCTGCAGCCTGGGACTTTGGGGCAGGCAGGTAGGGCTGCAGAGGGAGGAGGCCAAGAAGATGATGCTGGTGGGTGCTAAGGGTCCCTCTCTGCAGAGCACGAGGGGCAGCCAGGCCCCTCCTTGCCATTTGAGGCAGCGAGCCACCCTGCAGCCCTGCAGTGTGACACCGGAGACTCCCTTCTTGCTCCAGCCCCTCTGCTGCCTCTCCTCCCTTGGCAGGATGAGAATAGTCTGCTGGCCCAGCGGACAATTTACAGAGGCAGCAGCTTCCAGCTGGTGGAGGGCTTGCATGAACCACACCTCGCCTAATCTGGAGGGGCAGGAGCCCCGCACGAGCACGGCATCTGCAGACTTTCTTTTGCCTGTCATGGCCAAGGAATCTGAGGGTCCATCAGCCCTTTCTGTTTGGCTTGCAGGTCAATGAGAAGTGCTTCCTCAGCAAGACTCCTCCAAGCAGAAGATCCAGCTTCATGGCAGATGATGTCTGCCATACTGCTGAACTGGCTGTCTCTCTCCCATGTAGGATTTTTCTTTTCTTTCTAGCTTCCTCAGTAGTCTCCCATGAGGTGCACGACGCTTCCATCCACAACGGTATAATATGGAAGAAAATCTGAAGACAATAATCCCAAGAGGGTTCAGGCCGTGCACTGAAATATGTGCTGTAACATTAGATGTCCCGATGGACAAACACCAGAGCTGTCAGACAGCTCCCCAGCACAGCCAGGACCCAGGCAGCACTGGTGGCAGAATATCCTTCCTAGCAGTAAAAGCAAAGTGAAACAAACCACCCAAGGGCTCTCTGAATATGCTCTTTTTTTTTAATGCATCTACCATTAGCCATAAAATGGTATCCCCAGGTGCAGGCTGTCAGGCATCTGGAGAAGAGAGGGTTTGTGTAGCACTGGGCAAAGCTGAGGCACAGTATGAAGAGGGACATTTCAGCCAAAGCTTACAGCAGCCCTAGCAGGTGAGAACAGAGTGGGGAAGAAAAGATGGCGAGGGGTGAGACGTCCCCCAAATCCATCCAGATCCAGTGAACTGCCAGTTACTGTGTGAGCCTCCTGCGGGACATTCCTCAAACACAGCAAAATGAGGTCTGGATCTGGGACGCTGCAGAGAAGCAGGAGGACACGCTTCAAAAAACTTCTTAAAGTCCTACCCTCACCCACACGCGGGGCTTGTCAGACCCTCTGAGCAACACCAGGGCCTAAAAAGCGTTGGAAGATGGGTACCGCAGGCTCACTCCATGGAGGCACGCAACCGTGGAGCTGCGGCAGCTCAGTGCGTCACCTTTTCACAGTCAGGAGTGAGCTGGTCCTCACGTGGCACCTTCCACCTCTGCCTCTCCCTCCCGGAGGCCCTCGGGAGCGGCATGTGTGGGGAGGAGAGGCAGCGTGCAACATGCCCATCGCTGCGCTGGCTGGCACCTCGCTTCTGGCTCCAGTCTTTTTCACACTTTCGGCTGCTTATTCTCTTAATTTGCACAGGTGGGAATTGCGATTGGGCTCTGGGGGGGGGTCCAGAGAGTTTTTCTGAAGCACCATGGTGTTTGTAAGGCATCCGAGAAAGCAGACCCCACCGCCCGAGCCTCTCTGTCCCAGATAGGAGAGCAGCGCAGCAGCCACGCTACCCTCTCCCAGCTCGCCCCGGGCGCTTCTGGCACTTTCCCGAGACTCCCACTGCCTGCAGCGTGTGCTGACAGCTCGCGTAAGGTGGGCCCGTTGCTCCTGGGGGCTGGATAATCTCCCTTCCCATCTCCACACGTAGGCCTTGCAGCTGGAGCCGCCCCGTGCGTTGCATTCATCGCGCGTTGCATTCATCGCCCCTTGCATTCACCGCCCCAGCTGCAACCCAAGCTGTGACTCTGCGCCCACCCCACCGCTTCCAGACCCTCTCAGAAGACCAACTCAATAGTTTGCAAACCTCCACAGTAGCAAACCTCCGCATCAGACGGGCGCTGCGGTCCGTGCAGGGGCTGACAGATCTGCCCGTGGCACAGATCACCTCCTCTTGCAGGAGGGATGGTTCTGGCCAGGCGGAGGTGGGTCTGGGTCAGGTAACCACATTCCCTGCGGGACTGGGAGCTGGTCCTGCACCCAGCTGAAGGAAGCGATCGTGTTACGCAGTGGGGACGTCTGGCCCCAAACATCGTAAGCTGCGGTACGCAGTGTAAACCTGAAACCTGCTCTATGAATGCTCAGCACTGTTATATTTAGTATTGCATAGCTATTCTGGCTACACAGGGTATCCTGTTTTCTCGCTGCATTTTTGGGAAACGAATTATTCCTTAGCTCCACATTTGGGTATCTGCGTGAGAGGAGCAAGACATAGGAAACTTGGTTAGTCTTGGGTTTTGTTTTTTTAAATTTAAGAGGTGACAGATGACTATCACTGTCAACATGGTTTTATTAGCCATGCTGGCCTAAACAAACTTAGAACATACCCTAATAATTTAAATGAGCATACTGCTGGATTTCACCTGTCTGGCAAGATCCTGAAATCCAAAAGCAAAAGTGTGTTTCGTTTTGACATCTGCATGTAGCACATCCAGAGGCCATCCCTGATCCCACAGAAGTAGGGATCCTTCCCACTCTCTTCTCCCGTCCCCTCCACATGTACGCCACGTCGCACGTGCTGGAATCTCAGTCCACATGACGGCAAGACTGAATATTGCTATGGTGCTCTTTTGATTTCATTTTTAAGGTATAGACTACCCAGAATCACAGACCAGTGAATTGCTGGTCTCCCCACAGTCATACGCAAAACATCACGAAGGAGCGAGGTAGAACACAAATGGATTACCTCAGCTCTGATACACAAGAAGCTGCAGCGATAACGCAGTCTTGGAATAGCACAACCACTGTGTATTAATAAAAGCATGACGCACTACGACTGATATATGAGTTTGGCACGTTAGGTGGGAAAGAACACGCCTGCTTCTGATCTAGCTGGCAGGTCGTTTCTTATGTCCTCCAGCACACACGATCCACTGACAAGTATAAGATTTACATTAACAAGCCACAGTTGAGCATTTCTCCACAGACAATATATGTAAATGCTATCATGCGAGATTGAGTTCTTGGGAGATGAAAGCGTACAGCCACTGCGTAAATATGATACACATCACAATCTCAGATGACTCAAAATACACTTAAACCAGCTCTAATAGCGCTCTGGATGATAACAGAAGTTACTTCATTCCTGCTTCCCAGAACCGACTGTCTCAAAGTCACAGGGGACTTCCAGCTTTCATCCAGCAGCAGCATGACATAGAAGCAACTCTTGATAAACCCCATTGGGACATACCCACCAGGGCGTGTTAGTAGATGTCTCCATTGTTTCTTAAATGGGTAGGGATTTATTTCTATGCTTGTGGGATACTGCAAGCTACAAGAAACTTTTGAACGTTTAAACAAAAGCTCCATTATTACCAGGGGGAGTATTTTGAAACCATAAACTAGGCAGATTTTCATGCATTTATGGGTGGGTAAGACCAAAGTCTATGAACTTCTTGACTTGATTGAGTCAGTCTGCTTGCTATGTGCAGGGAATTTTGTAAAGGTGACTCAGTCCTGTCAACTTCACTAGGTATCCCTTCTGCAGTTGTGATGCTATACTTACGAGATAAACATTTCTCTTTCAAAATCAAATGTTTCCCAAGAACTGCAGTTACTACAAAACGCCTTGATATGATCTGCCTGCTTGAATCTCCTCTGCTGCAGCGAAAGGAGGACACCAGCAAGGGAGAAGCCTGATCTCCTTCGGTTCCTCTTTGTTAAGCAAGTTTATGTTCTCAGTTTTACTGCCAAAACCAAACTATTGGAAATTGTCCTTCTTCTGTACCACTGCAAGAACGAGTCATACAATTAAAACAGGTTGAAACCAGAAAATCATAATTATAATTTTGCAAACTACTCATTCTACATCATGTTAGATAATGGCAAGACCAACAACAGATGTTTTTGAACTGTACAGCCTAGCAATAATAATACGATCTGACAATTTACAATCATCTCATAGCACTATCTGTCAAACTGGAGGACTACAGAAGCCTTCTGAAGTAAGACTTTAAGCCGTTCATTTTGCAGTTCTCTGGCTCACCTTTCAGCCAAGGAAGTATGTTTTCTTTAAAAGTCAATTGCTTTTCTATAGCCCTGAGTGACCTGAGCTTACAGGTTAAAGTTCAGTGTCCACTTGTGTAAATTGTCTGCAAGACTCCAACTTGACAACCGTGCCCCTGACCAGGTCAAGCATGCAGAGTTAGAGGCCATCTTTCCAGAGCAGGGCTGTGCCACATTGCCCAGATAAGGGTAGAAAGTATTTTTAACAAAGTAAATGTTAAAAATACACATTTAAATGTATTTAAAAGTTCCTCACATTCTGGAGAACTTGAGACACCTGAACTCGATACCATTAAAACTACCTTTGCTACAAAATCAAAAGGCCACACACTTCCACTCCTTTTTTCTTTTTTTTTTTCCGCCCCTAAAATCCCAAGGAATTCCTATTTGTGGATGTAGGGAAGAATTGTACCAATGTGGGCTCAAATGCAAGCTTGTGGAAAGGACATCTGAGCCATACATCATTTGGCAGGACCTGGTCCATAATTAAAACTTCATCTGCTGATGACAGGTATGAAGAATTCCTTTCTTCAGTGCTTCACATATTGGGGTTTTTTATTACTTAAGACACATGATTAGTTTTGTGGGATGGAGAGTGCATAAAATGCATTATTGCTGGCTACCACATCACATCCAAGACGCCGTAACAAATACCTGATTATTTTGTTCCTTATTTTAAAAAGTGATATTTAAAAAATAACGCAGATTCTCCTTTACTCATTTATTTATAACTTTTACTGCTAGTGTTAGCAAAGCAAAACTCCATTCTGACAATGGGCTGGGGCAAAGGTATCCTTGCGGCTATGACTTCAAACACCAGCTGGAGGTTTCGCATAACTTCTTACTAAATGTCATCAAAAGACATTTTAGCTAAAGGAATGTATTGCTGAGTATTTAATTCAGCCACGTGTTCAATGTATGCAATGTGCATGTAAAAGTTACATACTCTCAAGTTCTCTGTCCTCTTCAAGATACTTCGAAGACTACACTACAAAATAATCACGGAAATGGCTTGTTACAGTCCATACAATACACTTACCGGTATGCCGGTATACAAAGCTGGAAAAACTGATCCTATAGCAGTATTCCAAGGCAAGCACATTATATAAAACTTATTATTTAGGTTGGCACTACTGTCAGACTTCAAATAATAATTTTTTTTTAACACCTACTCTGGATTATCCTAGATATCTGTTACATAACAACTGTGGTACTCCCACAGGAATTTCAGCAGCTCAGCTATGACTGTACACGCATCTTTCATAACCTTGTTGCTGGTGTTAATCTACCTCGAACAATTATTGTTCTAATAAATTTTTCTTGCAAATGAAAAAATCATTGTAGTAATTATGCAGTAATGTTTTTCTACATGACTATAAAAATACCAAAATAAACCAAAGCTTCTGTCTTTTCTGCGATCTTAAACAAGGGCACGAAGTCCTCTGGAACGTAAGAAAGCAGTACCTACCTGTTAAAAAAACATTACAGGTAAACCATCGTTAGCCTTTACTGGAACAATGTTTGCTCAAGTTCCACGTTCAGCCAGATCAAATTGATACTCGGCACCAATATGACGCCTTTTGTGTTCAAACAGCACATGGAAACTACTCCTTACACTACTACTGTGTACTGTCCAGTAGTAAACACCCACAGTATTACAGTGATTATTATTTGCATTACAGAGTGCCTGCAAAGCACTGCTCACGAAGCTACTGTAGCAGGATAAAACGACTGTTCCTGTCTCAGGGGGCTTACAAGAGGTGTATGGGGCGGTGACAGATGGATGCAGACAGACTGGAGCGGGTAATGAAACACTGGACAGTTTTCATTGATGCAATAGGTATGACTCACAGCACACCAGTAGTTTAAAATATTGAATTTTTGTATACATCAAGGCCAAAGGGTTTTAACGAGGGATGCAGAAGACAGCTAGGAGGGAATGTTTCTGAAATTTATGCACCAGGTCTGCAGGAACAATGGGCAATTGGAAACAGAGCATAACAATGCTTACTTGGAAATCTAAAATGGGGGGTGTAGAGGTTGACCTGGTAGGACAATCAGACCAGCAGATAACTTATCTAAGTTCTTGATTTGAGTAAGAGCGATGGGGTAACAGCAGGCTTTGGCAGCGATGTGCAAGTGAAGAGAGCAGCTTTACATCTAATGCAACAGAGATTGCAGAGCCAGGGGAGTAACACAAAGCAGGAAGCAACAAGTCAAAGCGAGAGACTAATAAACAACCTACTCCGCAACTTTCTGAATGGCTGTGAAATGTAAGTTGTCTAGCTGTCGAGGACAGAAAAAGAGACACCACCATAATTCAGCTCAGTATCATGAGGCTGGATTAGACTGTAAATTGCATGACCAGGTAGGAAAAACAGTGAGAGATGCTGTAGAAGAACAAAGATTGGGATAGAGCCAACATAAGACGTTTTAAGAAGGACACCCAGGTCAAAGCTGCTGACTAAGCACAATCTTACCAACAAAGAGGACAGCAGAAGCCAAAAGGAAACGATGAGGGGTATAGAGCTGGGGATGCTCAGTTGCGTTGAGGCTGAAGCAATAGCTCTTTATCCACGAGGTGTCAGAGATGCAGACTAAGCTTTTTGGCAAAAGGCTACTTCCATTCTTACCCTTGTGCAAAAGGCACATCAGAAACCGAAGCCTCTTTCTTTAGATGATTGGTAGTGCAAGTAAATGCCAACCATTCTTACCCACGCAACTGTTATGGAGAAGACAGGCAGGATTTTTGGAAGTTAACTATCCACCTGTGAAACAATGGTTAGATGGAACAGAAACACACAGACTAGCAAAGCACACAAAAACCCACTCTGAAAACCTACCAATATGCCCTAGCTCGTGCTTTCCATGTTGTCATCTGAAATCCTCCAAGGTCCAGCAGGAGGAAAAAGTAAGAGGGCATTTAGCTTTAGAATGCAGTAAACCAGCTTTTTTTTTTTCAGAAGACACGTCTGTAGGATCTGTCACGCTAGTAATAATGAATCTCAACAAGTGGCATCGGCGTGGCATGCCAGAATACTTTTAAGCAGAGGGCAAAACCTAAGAGAACCACTCCATCGATTCTGTTTTCCATAAGGCTTCATTCTATTTTGATAGACACATACCCATGAATATCCTCGTGGGCATTTTAAAAGCTGTAATTTCAACTCTGAGGTTTTGCAAGCTTTGTTTTGTGTGGTGTATGATATCATTAACATCCTGAATATAATTACAACTGCAATTTTGTGGGCTATATTTTCCCTCTTGGTAGCCCAAAGACAATGTTTACAAAAAACTTTTCAGCACGCTTATTTGATTTGAACTTTTTATTATTATTACAAATGTATATTATTTTATTAAAAAAATTCACACTGAAGCAAAGTCAATTCCATTTCATTACAACCAAGAATATAAAATAAATGCAAAGAACTCATAGTTTAGTTTTAACAGTCATTTCAAGAGTGACATCAGGACAACTTAAAAGCAGTAAACTCTCAACTCTAGAATGAGAAACAAGTATTTTGCTTCATGGTTTTGCTAGCCCATTGGCACGGGCACTGCCGAATGTGGCCACCACAGATCTGGAGCGGCAAAGTTTTGTGGCAGCATGAGGCGCATACACAACAATTTCTAATGAAAACTACAAAAATGAAAGATGCGTGCATGAAAATATTAGGAAAAAAAAATAACTGAATACAGACAGGCACACTTCCACAAGTAGTAAACATGGGAAAATACAACTAGAACAATTTGAAAAGTTACTACGTTACATATATAAAAAGTTCTTTAAATTGCTGTTAAAAAGGACATGTTCTGTCCAGATTTTGTGTAATACTTTTTAGTGTCTACACAAGACAAATTTTTAAAAAAATTAAATAGTATTAATTTACTACTAAATATTTAGGAGATAACAGTGCATTAAGGACTTTTTTTTTTCATATAGTAATACACATCGCTCCTGTCTGGCGACATTTTTAGAAGATTACGTATGGCCTTATGTACAATACATTTATTTAATCCTAAAACAATTCTTTGCTTAATGGTGTTAAAGTACCATTCCTGAAGATTATGAAGGGGAACTAAGCTTATTATGTTTATATAAAATATTATACATATTTGAACACCTCTAGCTTCCCGCCACCCCTCCCGCTACGAACGCTCTTCCCTCCCCCTCCCCAGATACAGTGTCACAGATACAGTGCAGGACTCGCAGCTTTCCCTACATTTTTCCTTCATTGTGCAGTTTGTGCTACATAAACTTCACCCACGCGGACCAGGCTGCTTATCCCATTCATTCCCCATGCGTTTGTTTCCTCCGAGCCACGATGGGAAAAGCTGTACTCAGCGGCCCGCTCTCCCACCGGGCGACCAGGATGGAGAAGACGGCTCTGCCGGTGTCGCCGGCCTCTCTCGTTACCGGTCTGAAACACTTTGGTGAGGGTGTAAAGGCTACGGGCAGAGCCAGAGCTATGGGCGCTAATGAAACTGCACAGGCAAAAAAATAACATAAAAATGACGTGGTCCTGGCTTCCCACGACACACTGCACGATTCACTTCTGAAAGCGGAGCGTTTCCACCTCGCGGGATGACCCCTGGGAAGCCAGGCTTCTTCCACCACGACTGCCACCCACCCTGGCAACGCTCGTCAAGCTCCCAAGAAAAGGCGAATTATGTCACCACCAGGAAGGAACGAGAAGAGTGCGCACAGCCGACATTTCGCAGTAAATGCTTTTGTTTTTATTCACTCTCCTCCCAGCTGTGAGTTTGAAGGCAATGGAGGAAGTCAGCTCGGCTTCACGTGTGCGCACAGGAGCTAGAGAGGAGCAGCGTGTGGTCATCTATCAGACCTAACGATAACGAAGGCAGAAACGCCAGTTCAGCTTAGAGAGAGGTCGTGGCAGTCACTCTAGAAGCTGGAAGCTCACTCAATTAGAGCACCTTACATTGCTGTGAAGTTTCACACCTACATACAGATTAATCTACACCATGATTTTGCCTTATTGGCACAAAAGCCCACCTTAATTAACCGTACGGTCTCCCCACCACCTCCTGACGTTATATGAATTTTGATGATCAGCTGCAGGTCACGGTAGGGAGAAGAAGTGTTAGATAAACTGTAATGGAAAAGACAAAAGGATTTTGAGAGAACAGAAGGATGAAGAGAACAGGAGGGGACAAAAATTACTCTGCCAAAGGTCAATTTCCAGAAATTTGGCATTCAAGTCACAAAAATATAAAAGAAATGTTACTTTATGGCATTGGCCAAATATCCATTAGCTCAAAGGTACCTCATCCTAACATCAGCAAGAGGCAAGACATTCCACTTACGGAAAGAATGCAACCCCAGACTCATTGAAATAAAATAACGGAATAATTAAAATCTGTTCTTTCAAACAGGCTACTGGGGTATGTATAATATGTAGCATTTCAAGGGTTACACATTGAAAGAATCCTTCGGGAGATTATTTTTCCCCAGATAATTTTTCCTTCAAATTGCTTAATTTAATTTTCACCACCTTCTTACCCATTTGATGACAAAAGCAGGTTTTAGTTGCTTTTCCAGAGAAGCTGGGTGTTGTCAAAACCACATGATGGTAGATACGGCCAAAGCAAGCCAACTGCTCACGAAAGGTATGAAAACAACACGTGTTGTTGAGGAAGAAGGGGCCACTAAAGGTGATTGGGAGATCAAATCCAGCAGAAACATGTATGTATCTAGCTGTGATGAAAAGCATTCTCCTCGGAGCAAACAGATTTACTCATCTTGCCAGGTCTGATCACAACTTCAGTGTGACTGTGTACGGGTATATACAATCTTTTTGTATGGACACAGGACAGAAGAGAACACACTGCGGTGTAAGAGCCTGTAACGTTAACTGTTTACACGTAAACTCTTCTCACTTCACCTCTTCTCTGGACACCAGCTGTAGAAGCTCGCTGACGTTACATTGCTAGTAGCTTTCTAAAAACATTTTCCCAGGTTTTCTGCAACAAGAGCCAGCCTTATTTCTGAAGGCTGAAGGAAAAATGAAGCTGTCCCAAATTACATGTTGTGTCTCTCCGAATAACTGTGGTTGCAGAAGTTGGACAATAATCCTCTGATTATGCTTCTGAACTCTTATTTACTGGGGATTTTCTGCCAGCTACCCATCCACTTACAGTCCTTAGGCACAATCAAAACATGTTTGCTCTAGGGAAAAAGAAACATTCCAGTGCAATCAAGCGCATCTGGTGTAACTAATCTGGGTTAATCACAGCAATGTGAGGGACACAGAATATGCATTATAAACATGAAAAAAGAACAATTTTCAACATGCTTTTCAAACTGCACAATAATTTCTCTTAATTATTAATTCTAACATAAAATGATTAAATGCATTTGTTTTCACAAGTCTTAGGATTTCTGTCACCTTTATATTTAGAAAACTGACTCAGGAATGTAAAAAGAAAGCTAAATTTATAGAACTATCCCATACATTAATCAGCTGCTTAACAGAACAACAAGCCCGTCATCCACATTCCTACTGAGACTTGAGGGCAGTAAATACATTTTCCTGACTATTTTGGTGTCCAGCCTGGGAAGACATTCCATTCTTCTGTTCCAACAGATCCTGAAAGCATCTCCTTTTTATGTGACTGTCCTGGTTTCATTTAAAATAACGCTTAATTTAAAACTAGTCAGACCATGATCACTGTGATTTCAAGAATTCAATGTGAATGAGTTAAGAAATATCAGCAATCTTCTGTTTGGCGTTCAGTCCAGTAGCATGAAGCGTATTTGTCGCTGCAGAGACTTGGGTGCATTTTTTTCTTTTTTCCTTTTTCTTTTTTTAATTTTATTTATTTTTTAATTTTTTTATTTTTAAGACCTTGCCTGAAAACTAGACTAATAAAAACAGAATAGTAAAATACTCTGGAACAGTAAAATTTTGCTGTTCTTGACATCCATGAGCAAAACAGTAATATCCTGTGAAAATAACATAGTGCTTTAAAAAGGTGCAATATACCTGTATAGCTAAACTGGTTTGCCTAGTATAAAACTAACTATATACAAGCTTGAAAGCCTGGGAGTTCAAGATTTTAAAACTTTAAAATCCCATCAAAGAGATTGAAAAGACAGATTTATGGCAATCACTACAGCATAAGGAAGGTGCACCAGGAATCCTTCAAAATTCCAAAGGTTAAAGAAGTTAAGTGCTGGGTTCAGATCAGAAGGGTTCATTAGAGTAACCACAATGGAGCACATGCAAGGGCAGGTAGGAAGGATAACTCCACGAGAATCTCCTTTATGGCAATAAAGGGATGGGGGTGGGAGGGGAAGTCTTCAGTGAGTGAAGTTTTCCTTTTGTCATCGTGAATTTTCATTCTGCATCAATCATAGTTTGTATTTTTGGTTCTTCTCATCATTATGAACTTCATATTGCTGGAGTCTTCTGGCTTTTAGTCCATTCCTTTCTGAGTGCAGTCTGTTAGCCCTCTCAGTACCTGTGAGACTGGTGAGACTGGTGATACTGGGAGCTCTGCTGAGACGACGTGGAATAGCCCATTGTACTCTGGGACTGAGAAGATCCCTGAATGTTGCTTTGGTAACTCAGGCGTGAGCTGGAGTGCTGCAGGAAAAGAGAGCGGGATCAGGGGAATGAAAACCAGCCTGTTCGGACTATGCAGCTCAGGAAAGTTTTAACCTCTGAAGCTCATTAAAACGTGACTGTTGGAGAAGCTGACTAAACAGTGTTACTGTTTAAAGTCCCATAAAACAAGTAATCAATCTGATCTGCAATCAGCCTTAACACAGCACACAAAATCCACAAGGTCACTGAGAGACACCTAGAAGTACGGCATGTACACACCATTTTTTGAAGGAAAAATACACAAGACAAAAGAGAGAGCAGACTCCATTTCAAAATTCAGCTGTTTCTTAAACTTACATCTATCATTCCTGTAGGTGCTATTAATGCAAAACCAAATTGCTAAGGCCACAAAAACCCTTTTCGAGATAGGTAATACTAAATGTTACAGAGAAGCAATTTATTCTGTTGCTGAGAAGACGACAACCGTGACCTAAGAGTTACTCAATTTATCTAAATGAAAAAATGTCCAGTAGGATAAAATAATTTTAGGTGAGTCTTTCAACCTGCTGCCTTATCTACTGGAAGCAAGGACAACTGCTTAATGATGGGCATGTGTATGTGCAATAACCTAACATTCATTTTCCTGATTGTTTTTTTTCCCCTCCAATGTTTGGGATATTAGCTCAGTGCATCATTTGCAACCTCCAGCCTGCTGAATTTCTCCTTTTATTACCATATCTATTCCCTGTCCCCAGAATGAATAATGCAAGCTGCAAAATAACGCAAGCTGCAAAATCACTTTGCATGAAAAATACTGCTCAATGGATAGGAGACTCTCTAGCAAGGTAAATCCCACCCCAGTCCACAAGACAGGAGAGTCTACAAAAACACCCCAAACTATTTGCGGTCAGTTTGTTTCCAGCCAAGTTAAGTGCAGGGTCAGGCAGCTATTCAATAGAGTTCTGTTCACTGTCTAGTTGATGGTTCTACTTGGCTCTGTCCAAGGGTCATCAGCGAGACTGTGGCCAACAGCAATCGTCTAGGAAAAGTGTTAAGAACCTATGTTCTGATTCAATATCAGGATTATGAGTTACAGAAAGCCTCTGGAGAAGTTCAAGTTCTGAATGGAAATCCCATGGAGACAGCGGGTTTATGAGAATACCACATCCTCCACAGACCAAGAATCTGCTCAGTGAAGGCAATACCCCAGTCAGCGGTCTCATCTAACCACTGGATCCCAACCAGGAGAGCTGTGAAAGCCTCCTGACAACTTCTCAGCTGCATGATGAAGAGCAGGAACCCAAAGTTCAGGCAGCGTAAAACACTTCTGCCCTTTGTTTCTGCACATAGCTTTATACCTTTAATTTTACATAAATTGTAAAACATACTAAACCCTAAAAATATCACATTACTTTTTCTGTGTTCTGTCTACTGTAGGAATATGAAAGTTGCTTTCAAGGTGAAGCACAGTGAGGCTCAAGAGAGAGAAATAACAGTCCCACCTTGCAGACCTCTGTATCTCAATGTAATATCAATGTAACTAATAGTTGTACGGAGTAACTTCACTTGTTTGTAAGGGTCAGTTTGACAGATAACAGCTCAGCACACTGGCTTTGGAAGAGATGCCTCCCAGCGGCACGTATGCTGTTAATAACCAGATTATGCTTGGCCTGCATGGTTAGATTGTTAACAGAGTGTCTGAAACCTGGAGTTTGTCTCAAAATTCTATTAGAAGTTGCAAAAGCTTTCAGAAAAGAAAAAGAACTGTGATAAATGCTATGACTTTGTAGGAACTCATTCTGGATGAAAAGCATCAGCTCACCATACTGAGCAAAACACCCAAGGTCCCATAAGGAATGCTCAGTAAAATTCAGCAAGGAATTCACACTGTCATTTGTGGAAGCAACATATATTGAGGTTGGTGAACTGCAAAAAAATTTCAATGGAGACTTCACAAGCTAAATGAAACTCAAAGCAAAGGGAATCTTCTTCCTACTTCTGAATAAGATATAATGGAGTAAAATTAATGCCATAAGACTACAAGAATGCATTAACTTGCCCATACTTATTTTTGTTCCACAGAAGAGAATTTGTTTTTAACGAAGCCAGACTTGGACAAATTGCAGACATTCCTTTCTGGAACAGAAGACAGTCAGCTAGAATTTAAGGGCAGATAGCCAAATGCAAGTGTAAAAATGGATAATCAGACCATACAATTTAGCAAGCGATGTAAAAGAAACATACAGATCATCATTTTGATGCCTGTGCTGTTAAAGTTTAGAAGCAAAAAGAGTCATAGGGGGTAAAAAAAAATTTCTAACTATCTGAAAAAAATTCCATTTAGACTGCTAGCAACTTGTATGGGGGAAGTTTGCCAACAATTCAGAGAGCTGTATAGGGATTCTATAATGGATATCATCAAATGCAGCACACCAGTCCTCAAAATACAGACCAAAACAGGCCAGCCATAAATACTGTATAGTCAGACAGCTGTAGTGATCTGTCCAGACCTCAAGCCTGTCTGGAACTTTTCAAAAAAGAAACCTAGTTGTCTTTACCCTTAAATTGCCCTCAATGCCTTCATGATCATTTGTAATTAAAAGAGTAAAACAGAAATGGGAGAAAAATGTCTGGCACTGAGAAATCAATTGTCTGTGGAGAAGGTCTGGAGGGCTATATCAAGGCAACTCCAAAGCTGGGTTTTTAAAAAGCTACTTATTTTAAGTTTAAAACAGCCTGAAAAGACCATTCTCCGAGGTGGGATCCTCTTGAAGGCTAGTAGCAGACAGAATCCCTAACATCTTTTAAAATCTACCTTTAATTAATCTACCTTTTTCTTATTCTGCTTTACAACTCATTACTGTCCCAGCAGGTATAAACTCACACGTATTGAAGATTTTGGTAAGTTCAATGCTTTCAATATTTACTGTAAGTCACTTTTTCAGTGGAAAATATAATTCTAGTAAGCAAAGACAAGTCTGCAAATCCAAAAATAATTCAGTGATACTGCTTTTACTTATGAATGCTACTGTACTGGAAAACATGAAATCTACTCAACCTTGGTCACATTAGAAACAATGCGTGTCTTTGTGCCCTACTTCAGCACGAATTAAACTGATGAACCAAAACATCGCTCCTGCGCTAACATGCACTTTTTCTTTAACATTACAAGTAGACTTAGCAAGATACTAGAATAAACTACAGAACCGCTCCATACATGTGATGATACGAGGTAAAATGAAGCAGGAATCAAATGAGAGAGCCTGATTCTAACTTTGCTTCTGCTTCTCAGGATCTTCTCAGATCTGCTTCTCACACAGGATTTTATATTGCCAATAGCCGAGTATCCTGAACTTGATCTAATGCAGCATTTATGTGCAAGGAATAGTTCCACTGGCTTCAGTAAGATTACTCTCAAACATAAAGTTAAGCATATATTTAAGTGCTTTCCTGGAGTGGACTAGCCCTCCACACTTTACAAGGTGCAGCAGATATGACTCATACTGGTATTCTATTGACAATTACTAACCACAGAACAAAACCTTTTTACTTTAAATCTTTAAACCCACATTTTTATCTAATATATCATAGCACGCCTGCTCAGGTTACGTGAGAAATTCATTAAAACATGATCTGTTCTTGCAGCAGGGAAGGGGGGAAATGACATTTTGGCCCTACAGTATGAGAAGCAGCAAAAACTCAAGAGGTACCTGATAATCTGAAGGCATGACAGGCCCGCCTGAGTTAGCGCCTGAAGGCCCTATGCGTGGTTTCTTGTTCGGAGGCACCTGGTTGAGGCTGGAGTCCTGGCTGTGCTGGAGTCCTGCGCCTGCGCCCCCTCCTCCCGCGCCAGTGCCCCCGGCCGTCCCGTTGGTCTGGGTGCTGTTCTGCTGCTGCGGCTGCGGCTGCGGCGGCGCTGCCTGCGGCTGCTGCTGAGGTGCTGTTTGCTGCTGATGTTGATTCTGCTGCTGTTGATTCTAGGGGAAGAAGCGACACAACACGGTCACTTGCTGTGAACTAGTTCGTGAGCTTTATGGAGTTGCCAACCCTGGTGCCACCGTGCCTGTGGAGGAGGAGACAGGGCCGCCTGCTCGATGGGAAAACACAGCAAGGCTGCGTGGTGGGAGAAACGCGTCCTCGGTACACTCTTGCACACTTTGTGGGGGTATCCCATTTGTGGTCGTTTTGTTTTTTTTAACAAAGCAAGCTAGACTAAAACTGGAAGGATGGTCTAGTGCCTCCTACAGCTAGCCAAGTGCTCAAAGAGGAGGACAGAAGGAATCATTTATAAAGCAGTAGTCACCTAATGAAATGAATCAAAACCCCCAAAATTTCACTAGTGCTCAGTGGCAGACGTGGTGAACCACAGTAAATTATTCTAAGTGCTTCAACAGCCTTGTTCACTCAGAATCAAAACCACTTTTCAAACTTTCACAAATGACACGTTACAACAACCCGAAGGAGGCCGGCAGCATTACTGCCAGAAAGGTAAGCGAATTGAGACCAGAGAAATGATATAATTTCTTCCAGGTTGCAAGGAAGTTCTGTTGCAGAACCAGAAATGGGTTTCATTACTGTTTTGCTCTCCTGTGCTTTTAAGTACCTTGTAACAAGTGGTATACTAGCAATACAGTCCAGCATGGCATGCTAGGTATAGGGTCAGAAATTCTTATTAAAATAGGAGAAAAGTGAACAGTGACCAGAGACAAAGACAAAAGAGGAGGAAAGAGCTGAAGGAAGAATCTGGCAAGAGAAGGAGAAGACTAGCACAGGAAGAGAAGCCAGACAATTAAGATGACACTGGGACCTAGCCAGAAGAGAGACAAAGGGAAAAGTGCCATGAAAGGGAGAAAAAAGTTAAGAAGGGGAACACAAGAGCAAAAGACATTGTACTCTTCTGGCTTCAGAGGGCTACAGACCATAAAGAGTATTAGGGAACTGGAGGGAAGGTTAGAAAACCAACAGAGTGCAACTCTGCCCTCCATGGTTATAGTTACAAGGAAAGACCACCCATTTGTCTGCTTTTGAGCAGCAGGGATGGCTCCTCCATCAGAGCACTAAAGCACATAAGACAATTGCAAAGAAAAGCAATTTTGCTCCAAATGTGAGATATGTCACTTGTTCGTCATGGAAAAAAACTAGAATTGACATGGTTTGAATTAAAAAGCCTTACTACCCTCCCTCCCAGTATACTGTATGGAACATTTCAGGATGGTCTTTTTTTCCTGGAATATCTGCTAATATAATTATCAAAGTTTTAGTACGGTGGCCTTTTATAAAAACCTCACTTTACTAGTTTCTCAGAAATCATGACAACCAGTTGTCACTAGCAGAAAATTCCTGATGCCCCCAATCTCCAAGAGGCATTTAGTTACCGCAGTTAAATGACATAAGATCTGTATCTATGCCATTCATCACAACGGTCTTCTCAAGATATGTTCAGATGAAATTTGCAATGATATATTCATTTAAGATTACAAAGAAGCCTTATATCTTCAAGGACTTAAGAGGTAGTTTGCATTTCCTTTCACATTTAGCAGAACCAGTAATGTATCCTCCTGCTTGTAGTCTTCAAATCCTGTCTCAGTCAGATTCTGTTTCCCAGGATATTTAAACTTCAATAATTTTAAAAGCTAATCAAGCTAGCTTGTAAAAAACAAACAAAACAATTGTTAAGAAGCATTTATCTTTTCATAATGGTTTGAGCTTCACTTACATAAACAAACACCAGTAACTGAGGCGGTATTTGTGCTAGAATTCCAAAATTTGTGTTTTCATAGGGGTGTTTGCATGCAAGTGAGGTGGTTGCTACCGCAAGAGCTGAAAAACTGCAAATTTGTTATGTGTAAACAAATATTGCAGGAACTCTCAGAATTAAAGACAACAGTTTGTCATAGGTGCCATGTTTTGCACTTTGGATATTAGCACAAAATCTACCTGACTAGTCTGAGCTTGCTCTTCTGTGCAGCTACTACTGCTACTGCCTGGGTAGAGACTGAGATCTACTCTGTCAGACTCTGGCTGGGGTCTACCTGAACCACCTTAGCACACAAAACCAGCTTACGCCAGCAAAAACATCATCCTCAGGTCAGTCTAGTGGTTCCTAAATGAATAAACTTGTAAAAGGTCTACAGATAGCAACATATTACCACATGTCACCTCTCAGGCACAAATTAGCAAAATGAAATTCTGGTCCTACCTAGAAACGAACCCAGCAGAAACTTGCCTAAGAAAATTTGAATGAGAAAAGAATCTTTTCACTTTGTTTTACAAACACTCATTTTAGCTTTGCTGACTAATGATTAACCATTTTGAAGAATGGATGCTTATGTTAAAGGTTATTCAATTCAGATGCAAGTTCCAAATAAACAAACACAGAGAACTACTCTAGGTTTCCAAAGGACCATATAGATATTTATGGTTTAAAAAAAAAAAAAAACAACCAAAACAAAACCAGAAACTAACAGTATTAAAAAAAAAATCCTTTCACTTGCAACAACATCATAAAGAAACAAAACATGGCACAGATCCAACTTTCAGAATATCCTTTACCTTCACATTTTCTACACCGTGGGAACACAGTCAGTGGGTAATGCGTGACTTATATTACCTAAATGGTCTGAAAAAAGTTTAATTTGGAGTGTGCATAAATACGTGACTGTCCCCAGCAATCTCAAAGACCATTTATATAATGGCTGTTTTGAATATAAACATGCCATTGTTCCCCCCCTGCAACACTCCCAGGAAAAAGACAGATATTTACTTTTAAATACACTGACTTAACAAAAGCCAGTCATTTTAAGTTGCAAGGTTTGTTCTTGTTTTTGAAGCTGTGAGAGTTGAAGCAAAGCTAGTAACTAAAGTACAATCAAATCAGCATCATGACTTTCATTGTATTTTTGCTTAGGTGCCTGTTTCCTCTTTCTGAAAAAAACTTATCTGGACACAACAATCCAGGAGGTTACCACTTGTTCTCATTACAGAAGAATCTATGGTATCTTTTCCAAAAACAAAATTTGCTGTCTGAAACGTATTGTGATAGGTGTACTTTTAAACTCAGCTGGTTTCTCACGTTACACAGAAAATCTGAAAACAGAAGATGCATGTAAATAAATGGTTTCTCCAGAAGACTGACAGTCCTTCTCATGTAGTCCTCAGATAATTACAGTTTAAGGCTGTTTTCTTCACATTTTGCGAGCTATACATTACTGTTGGTAACAAACACTTTTAAGCAAAAAGAACAAGCTGTTTCGTACACTATAGCACCATTGTCCAGCCTTCACAGCATGATGGGACAACCACCACAGTCACGTAGCACAGCTGAGCTATACACACAAAGCAGGTCAGGTTATGTTCCAAACACACCAAAATTTATTATGCACACAAACAAGTTCTTGCCCATGTCTATGGGGCTATGGGAAAGAAAGTATTCGCTACCAGAACAGTTCACACTCCTTATTACTCCTTTGTCTGAGGGCCCTTAAAACATGATCAGGAAGCTGTGTGCAGACGGATGAAATGTTCTGATGTAGTGCCAGAAGCATGCTGCCACTATTTATTTGAGACCCTGACAGCCATCTACTTTCAAATGGCTGGAGGTATGCCAGTCATACAATGGAAATGCCATTCTTTTCATGTGATCACAATGTATTTTCATCATGCGATGCAGGAGGAGGTAGCAAGGTCCTCTTGGAATGAGGGCAGCTGAAAGCAGGCTTCTGCTGACAGAACAACCCATCCAGCTCATTCCCCACAGGTCAGGGCAAACCGTACTGGTGATACGGCCTGAGACACCCCAAAGTTATTTGATACTTTTAATCTGTCTGGGAAGCAGTTTTAAGAGAGCCTTGCCTGGAAAACATATTTTTGGTTAACTCTTCACATTCCATTAGTTTTCATTTGGTAGCACCATGACTTTTTCTTATTGCATACTTAAAAGAAAAAAAAAAAGTTTATTATACCTTATCCCCTTTCTCTTCAGGTTCATCTTCGTTGAGGAATTCTCTTTTAGGATATGGAATCTGACAGCCAGCAAATACACTGAAACACAGTAAACAGTAAACACTCCACAAATAGGTACACATGACACACATTTACTTAATGCTATATTAAAAATAAGTGAATATAACACAACTTAATTTCTTGTATTTCATGAGTCCTCTTTCCATAAGTGAGTGGCACTGTGAGCACCCAAGACAGCAGCAGATACCAGCAGCTAGGTGCTGATCATAGTGTCAGAGCCCTCTTTGCTGTTGGCATGAGGCCATCATTTAGAAATCATGGCATGGTTGAGCGTGCCTGAATGCCAGAACGACCACTTGTTAATCCAGATGCCAAAATGAACAAACAAAGTGTCAGAGGTTCCACAATGCCTAGTTGGAACATGCATGGCTTACTGAATAAAGGGCCTGATCCAAAGAGTACTAATGTCTTATGAGCCCGCCTTGGCTTAGAGCAGGCTTAAATATATTTGCCAATCACAACCGCAGAGTTACTTTTAATTAGCTTCTCAGGTCTTGTTTAGAGAAAAAAAGATAGCTTTTAAATTCATCTGACTAATGGGATTTGGAACATTCCTTAATGTTTATGGCAGAGACTTTATCATAATGTTATCCTGTAATCCATGCAGAGCTATAGCTCTACACAGGATAGTATCAGATAAACACTAAATAGAAAATTACTGGCAAATCTTGACCAGTATCAATTTCTTAGATTTCTGTGCCAGCATTCAGAATACAATCAACATGACATGATTATTTAAAGTGTGTAAATAGTTCCTAATCTAGCTGCTATGCAGTGTTTGGCTTATCCAAACAGAAAAAGAAAGAAAAAACCCAACCAACTAGTCTCAACTAGACTCCTTTAGCACTCCAGTGGCTGTTCCCTCCTTTCAGTGTTGCCTGCTAGCTGAGGAACCAGTGAAAGCAAAGGTGGAAGTCTCCCTGCATCCAGCTCCTATGGATCATAACGCTACAAACACCACCGTGCTTCTAAAAACTGGGAAGAGAAACTGGAAGAGGAAAGTCTGCCAGTAGGAACTGAATGTATCATTTGAATTTTTCATGACAATAAAACACATAGAGATAGAAAATCTGTACTCTCAAGCCTTCTGAACAAGGGACCTGTGGGATTTTAGGCCGTCATTGATCTCTTCACTCTTCTCTCCTCATGCCGTTACCCTGTGCAAAAGGGCATGGGAAGGGGCTGTAATTCAGAGAACTGTCCTAGTCCTCGAGAGAGGCACAATGACACCAGGCAATGGAGAAGAGGGCTCTGTGAGGCTGTGTAAGGCAGAACAGAACGGGGCACAGATTAATTCTCTAAATACTGCAATAATATTGTCACACTAGCTTTGGTAGTATGTTCAGAGTTACACCACTAGTGCGGTACTGGGTTATCGTCCATGACCACTCAGTTCTGGCATCAGTAGATACAGACACTTCAGTACTACACTAATAGTTTCTCCTGAGCATGCCTGAGCTACTACTTCTTGAGGATATAGGCTGATATCTGTGAATTTTTCAGTTGTCATCTCATTTCAGAGATTAATGTTTAGCAGAAAGAAGACACCCCTAAAGAGCACAGAAGAGGGCATACATACTCTGATGTAGGCAGAGGATCCTCTTGAAAGTAGGGGTCCTGCAAAGCCTGCTCTGAGGTAATTCTCTTTGTAGGGTCCATAGTAAGAAGCTTCTGAAGCTGCAAAGCATAACATTAAAAATAGAAAAAAGCTTATCAAACTATCATTTTTCAAACTATGACTTACATGTCTTGGATTGTGGATTGTTAAATTATTTGTGGCTTGTCCAGACAAGCCTAAGTTAGCATTGCCTGTTCAGAAAAGTTCCCAAGAACTAGAATGCATATCCATCAAAGCACTACAGCTGTGAAGCACTTCTCATGTAAGAAATACAGTTAAGTCTATCAGGCAATATTAATTGCTAAGGCTGAACCACTGTGCTAAAGTGACACTAAATTCAGCTATTACAGGTTCATAAAGCATCATTTCTAAATAAAGATGTTTTATTGTGGCACATGTACAGCTGTTATACTGTTCTGTACTGCTGACACAGCAGGAAAAAAGTGTCAGAAGAGACTGAACGTGACCAGGACTCTCCATATCACTTTAGGTACGGAAACAATAAATCTTCATCTCTCATTCTGGTGACATTCTCCAGTCAGAGCACTCTGCCACTCACGCAGTTCGCAATCCCACTCTAATTGGTATTGAAATGAGAAAGAGGAGGAACAGACCCTTTCTAGTAACATTTCTTCCTTGCCAGGAGGAAAGCAATAATAAATTTATTAGCTAGAATGCTGTTGACTGCAGCAGGTATGAAAGAGAATTACAGTATATTAGTAGCCTAAAACAGGAATTATAGGGATAACATACCATTTCTAGTTATTTATCACATTGTAATAAACTCAACAGTAGGAAATTTGGGTGCTCAAATTACATCATACAGTATCCTGCTCTCACACAATACTCTCCTACTTCAAGCCAACAGTGAAAATGAAATTCCTTCTGCAAAGCACATCTTAGCTCAAACTCGATCTTCCAGGCCCCCAATAAAAATTCCCTGGATGTCCAGCAAAAGAACGCGATTTTGGCATGGGTGTTTGGGGCATTTTGTTCTGATCAATCAAAAATCTGTTATACAATTCTGTACTCTCTATATAGTAAACAGCCTCAGTAAAAGCACTTGTCCTGATCAAGACAGACGATTTGCTCTATTTCCTTTCTCAGTAGTTGTAGTTAACCCTACTTTGTAGATGAGGTCTTATAAAATTCTCTGCACTTTTGCCACTTCCTTCCCACCTCTCCCTATTCCCATACTTTATGTGCCATGGACCCCAACAGACTGACAACAGAACAAAGAGCCATTTGGGCTGTCTCTCCACCTATTGGTTCGCTTGCAACCAGCTCCTGAATTGATTCCTGTTGCTTGTCCAGAAATACCCCTCAAGATGGTCCTGCATTGCACACACCTGGAGAGTTTGCATGGCACACTTATTTACTGTGTTTTGTGTTGTCAGATAACCCTTAACCCTATGTTTTCTGCGTATCTTAACAAATTCAACCTCTAATGTGCTGTTGGCTCTCTACACAGTGACCTCACATGATACAATGAATACAAACAACAGTTTTGCTATTCAGCATCTTTATTTCAAATCACCACCTCTCCCTATGTGTAAAATTTTTGCTAGTTTTAGCGGCTTGTGACACCATTACAGGTGATGCAAAGTTCTTCTCCCCGGTTCCTCCAGAGTGACAGCAGGGACAGACACACACGTTCTGTATAAGGCAACTCCTGGTCTTTGGTACCAGGTGTGGTCATTGACAGACGAGAACAGGACATCAGCTTCTGCCCCCTGGACTCCTTCCCTGGAACTGGTTGCTGCAGCACTACTCAAGAGAAAGCTCCTCCGGCTTTCTGCCATATAGCACCCTCATCACAAGCTGCCTCCATACATGACCTGTATTCTTTGTCATTCTTTTTCTTCTGCCACAGCAGAAGATCTAAAAATATCTTGGACCTTTTAATGATCTGCTCATTCCCTTAGTAATCCCCCTCCACCTCAGACGATATAATCAGTTTGCCCATTCCACACACAACATCATTCCAAGTGAGATATACTGCCTATCAGTGGTGCTACTGTGAACCAACTTTCTTTGACAAAGTCAGGTTTTCTGTAGCTTCTGTTGCTCCTAGGAAACTGAATAAAAAACGGCTGGACCCAATTTGCTTTCAGAGTAGCAGCTGCTAACACCATATAGAAAGCCTGTGAGACTGGACTTCATCAACAGTCTCATACTTCTCAGCAGCTCTCAAGATTGCTTGCTGTCAGGCTCTAACTGGCCTGACATGACAGCTATAAATACTATGCTTGTAACTTTTCCAGGACAGCAAGAACCTGGATGGAAACTGGATGAACTCTTCCTGGATGGAAAACATTCTGCCCTTCATGTAGATATTAACATTCAATGTCAATCAGCAGAGTGGCACAATATCCTCCTCTTTGTCAAGAGTCACTTGCTATCCTGCACTGATGCCATATTTTCTCTATGTGCCACACTTTATGTACTCATTAGCACAAAGTCTTGACCAATGAAGGTTACAAAGTAGATGTCTTCAGAGGTCACCTTGCAAGACAGAGGTAACCTCATAAAAATAACATATGAACTCCTTGGATATGAACAAGGAGTTTTAGGGAGTCTGCTTCAGAATACATGTACCTCAAAGCTTACTAGCAGACATATTTCTAATCTCTCAATTTGGGAGAGCAATGCACACCTTTCCTTCAAGACCTGCTGGTTTTTAGCATCTTTCACAAGATACGGCAGGTACTGAGGCTTTTTGCTGTAGCATGGTTGTGGCAATTCAGGTAGATGGGCCGCCTCAGTGCAGCCATGAGGTATCAAGAAGATGGCCCATGTTCCTGGGCATTCTTATGCAAAGCTCTGTGAGACTGACCTATATGAAACCAGCCTCCATCTCTGTTGTTGATGACTACATCACCCTTATTCATCTCTGATTATTAACAGTGAGAAAGAGAACCTACCTTGCTAAGAAAACTGTCGTCTTCATGATGTTCAGAAAGAGCCCTTAGACTTTTGGATATCTCAGTTCTCATTCTCACAATTATATAGGGCAAAACATAGGTAGATACCTATCTATTTGTTCAGTCGCCCTGTAATAACCTTGTCTCACTACTTCTCCATCATTAAAAGTTACTTTGTTTTTTTATATATATATATATATATAAAAATATATAAAAATCTATAATATGCCTTCGGGTGGCAAAATATGTATATATATTTTGCCACCCTATGGTTAGTTTTGTGTTCTTTGGAGATCTGGTTAATATTTCCCCTTGGAAAAGTAGCCTACCCATCCAAGATGACTCTCAACTCAGTGTTCATAGCTTTCATGAATTAACCATGTAAGCTGTCAGCAACACATTTGCTTCTTTGCCTTTCTACCAGGCTTTCTGGTGGCTTCCACCTTTAGTAGGAAAACAGGGGGAAATTCAGGTGCTAACTAACGATGTCTCTTACAATTGTTGTCTTTTCAATTAGATTCTTCCTCCAGATCGTTCCAATGTGTGCCCAGTAAGTTGAGTTTAAGGATTTGTTTTTTTTTCCTTGAAGTCTCACACTTCTTATGTGAATGCTTCCCTTCCACCCACTTGGGACCAACCTATTCTGTTTCCACAGCTATTTGTGTCACCATCCAGCAGCTACTAACAAGTCAAAGAGCAAATCTTTGCCAGGACCTAGAGAGAAGACTGCTATGCTGAATCTGTAACTAGTGATGAAAACAGACCACTAGAACTCAAGCTGCACCAACAGTCTCATTACAGAGACTCCCCGTTCACAGCACTACAAAGTCACTTTGAACTTCATTCCTAAATTTAGACAGCACTAAGTCATCACAGAGGCATCCAGAAATGATGCTGTATTAGACAGAGCAACCCTGTATTCACCTACAATGAATGAGTCAACTAGGTAACCAGCAAATACATGTTTAGGGATATTGTTTGAAATCATCCACAAAACAGAGGTGGACTGTAGCCAGAGAGAAGAAGAAAAAAAAAAAAAAGACAACAATTACTACAGGAAATAATTAAATTTCTCCTTTCCTCTTCCCTTTCTTCACAAAACTCTTTAGCTCTTGAGAGCTCTTTAGCTCTCTGAAACACAGCACCAAATGTTGTCCCATTTGCACAGCAGACCTAAGGGTAAGGCTGGGTATACAAGTGCCTTGCAGATCTTAATTAGATAAGACCTTCAGAGCTTCAATACCAGCAGTTTAAGCACACCCTCAGCATGAATGTATATGAAGAAAACACATCTCAAAAATGGCCAGTTAGTGATAAATAGCTTTCTTTAACATTGGTGTTCATTAGAATGAGACAGAAGAACAGACATAGATATCACCATTAGAAATGCATTTCATTCCTATCATCACAATGATTTGCAAGTTGTACCTACCAAAAGAAAAACTTTGCTGTCAGGCTTGACTTTATGTTTCTCCATGTATTTTATGAGGCTACTATTGGCATATCTGAAAAATACAGTTAAACAAAGACATTTCTGAAATAATACAGCATTAAGAATAAGGAACTGTACCAAGTTCACAAAAACATTTATCAGCCCTTAACAAATAAACTGCAAAAAGAACTGCTATCAGAAAACATGTCAGATATTTATCTAGCAGTTGCACACATAAAGTGTGCTTTTCACTAACAGGACCAGCATCAGCTGCGTACAGATTATTTCCATGGAACATGCAGCTTTTATGGATAAGCTGTTGACATGGGCATATGACAGAGAAACTCAACTTGAAGTTTATGCCAAGTTTTCTAAAGCAACTCTGCCACAAAAAGTGTACAGCAGTTCGTAACAACCCAACAGCTAAGCTATTAAGTTATTTCCCACTGCAATTTGGCAGAGCAGTTAGTTTACCATTCTGTCTCCCTGGCCCCAGCCTGCAGCAAACCATACAGTCCTTATAGTTCCAAAGCTCAAAAATGCCCCAAATATGTATGACCTGTGCCTTGCCTTTAATCTACAAATCCAGAGGTTATCGATAGCCATTTTCAAAAGAAAGAAGCTTCGTGGACATATAAGCTTCATTATCTTGTCTAAAGCCAATGTAATGAACCCACAGCAGAGCTGGAAACAGAATCCAAACCTCCTGAATCCATGTCCTCTGCCTTACAATAGAGTCTGTGTTGCTCCTTAGACCCTCTGACTAATTTAGCCAAAGCACCAGGAAACACTAGAAGTGGAAAATTCTCAGATCTGCTGGTCAAAAGGACCAGGGAGGTGCTTCCCTATTCTTTCTCACACAAAATGAAGTTATCTTGAACAGCTAATGCAAGCGGTTTAAGCAAGCTCATTTGTCTGTGCCTGCCACAGATTAAATGGCACTTATGACGACCCCCTCTAGAGAAATGGGGAGGCCGCTCAGTTGATGCTTTTAACAAGCTGCTGAGGGAGAGAACGCCATTCAAGTGAAGCAGCTAATTCAAACAGGACAGCTGTCACAGCATTAGAACCCAGACACTCCGAAATCCCCTCCCCAAAATGCCAGAGGATAGGAGCCAATTCCTGCCTGTCTGCTACATTCATGTTGTTGCATTATCATCACTTACGTTGTTCTCCTAAAATCTTTCTGAAGAGTTGGATATTCTGGCATCTTCCTTATGTCTTCCCAATCTTTATCTTTGGTGAGGGGGGGAAAAAGGAGAATCATTTACAATTCTGAAAGCGTAGGTTAAGTAATACACGAGAAGAAATAACTACAGCAGTTGTTTGACTTCCTGTTTGTTGGCCACTGCTATTGTTCCATAATTGTCAGCATTTCCAAATCCATCAAACTGACAGCTTCGTCGTACCTATACAAACAACTAGTCATTTCCTTTAGAAAAAAAAACAACTCAGTAGCATTATGTCTGATGCTTTAATGAAAATAAATTACCTGCAGGGAATCCCATTACACTGAAAATGCGATCTAGCTGATCGTGATGAAAAGGATTACTTGTTTTGATGTCCTCCTGACGACAGTGAAATATAGGTTCTGAAGTCAATAGTTCAGCAAATATGCAGCCAATTGCCCAAATATCTAAGAAAGAAGAAGGATAATTTGTGCAAATTTACTGTACTTCATCACTGTAGTTTTTGTTTCTGCACAATTTCTCAACAACCTGTATAACCACAGTAAGATAAAATGCCTCACAGTATAATTACATACAGTACTTTAAAAATAATGCATTAATATAATACATAAAAAAGGGTAAAATCTGGAGATACAGCTCTTTTCAACCAAAACTGGAGTCTCCAAATTCTGCTTTACATTGTACACTGGCAGTCCAGCACTTAGCATATTCACAGTTATGGCAGAACCCAACACAGTATTTGCTTACCTTAAAGGGCATTCAACTGACCATCAAAACCAAACTATAAATCCCCCATAAAGACACATTGAAAGAAAAGTTCTATCACATATTTCAGAACAATTCCAAACAGATAATTGATAATCAAATAAATACTAAGAAGAAAAAAGACTAATGACTCATATGTTTAGCCCAATAGTGCAAGCTACTTAAAATGGAGAAACAAGATCCTAATTTTAATCAAGAGTAGACAAGTGATTACCAAACTTTAAAAAAAAAAAAAAAAAAAAAATCCTACTTGATAACTGACTCCCACTGGAACAATACTGGAACTCTCTCATCTACATCTCATGTACATACACAAAACAGCAGCATGATATATGTTTTAATGAAAGAAAATAACCTCTTTCATAATTTTCTCATTAATATGCTTTTCAAAATTAAATCTATTGTGGACAAGAACATTAGTTTCATTTACAGGAGAAGAAATTTCTAGATTACATGTATTTGTTCTAGTTAACTACTATCACCACCCATCTTATGTATGACCCGAATGCTTTATTATGCATCTTAAAATGAAAGCATGAATTTGTCAGCAAGAAGGTGGTTACTAGCAGAAAAGAAATGGATTTGCTACATTGAGAAATACATGTCTGGGATATAACTCTGGAAAAAGACATTGAAATCAGATGATTTTGCTGAATACAAGAGTATGGAGATTTGCTTGGTAGTTGAGGTTAAACTAGATGACCCTGGGAAAGCTTTTGGATTTTATCGAATTTAACAGCATAAATATAGAGATAAAAAATTACCTAACTGGAGTTTGGTTTATTAGATTCAGACTAAAGAGAACACCAAGAGAAGTCTCGTGTTTGTTGCAACTAATTTGAGACTCAAAACCCCACCCGCTGTCAATGGTGGTGCTTGGCCTGTGCCGCCTGAGGGACACACGGTCTCCTGAAGAAAGAAAAAAAACACTGCTCTCTATGTAGGGAATGAAAGAAAGAGCCACCACACTCTTTGCCAAAACAGGTCAGTTCCATTTCCATCATGTTACAGGTGTGGAGTTTGGGGTGTCCCAATTTATAAGCCTTTCTCCCTACTTCCTTTGCAGGAAATTCTGATAACATTTCATTCAGACTTTACAGTTTTGACAGGGTGTAACTTGCTCTGTGCATTACATCACTTTCTCAGGTTTTATCTTCCTTTGATTTTCTTATTAGCCTTATCTGCATGAAAACAAGATCTTTAGCTCTTGAGATTTTATCTGCTCAAGCAGCTAATGCAGCATATTAATCACAATTCCTGCCTGAGTAGTAGGCATAAATTATCTACCCAGAGTGGAAATTACTCATTATTTGAATAACAGCATCTTCATTTAACAGTAGCTATTCACTCAGTTTCATACTACATAGCAAATCCTTTTGAGGGTGGTTTATCTAGAGGCCAAAGGAGTTGCAGCCCTCTGGTTTTCATGGCTTTCTGCAGTGCTCACTGTCCATCACATAGTGAGGGAGAGGCTGGGCCACTGCTCATTATTCTGTTCCTTACTGCTCTATCCAGACTGAGCTTTTCCTTTTAAAGAAAAAAAAAAAAAAAATCTAGTATTCTTGTTGACAGCAAAGCTGAACTGGGAAATTTCCCTGATGTGACACAGCAAACTTCAAACTCTGTTCCTCCTCCATCAGCTGAACTGTGTGAGAGCGGAGCCACTGTGGCAACGCATTCCCACTTCCTGACTCTGTGATTAATACAGAGAGCACATTTTAAACCCTTTGAGAATGCAGAAAGACAGAGATTGTACCAACTGGAAGTTACATCTGAATAAACACTGGTAACTCCCAAGCTGGTGGTGTGTTTTCTATGGGATGGCATTACTGAACAAGTCAAGCATAAGAATACTTTAGCTCTGATCAGTCAGTATGGTCTCACAGTGCTGGGGTTCAACCCTTTCGGTCTTTTGCCAGATACTCTTCAGCTTCAAAGAACTAATAGAAAGTAATCCAAAATACTCAGTACAGAAAACCTGAAGCTTTAATTTCTGTAAGTGAAGATTAAACAGCTGGAAAAGGCCTTATAGTCATGCAGCTCAAGCAGGTCAGGGTCTTCCCTTCATGAATCTAACTTTCATGGAACCTGACCTCGAACACATCCTTGGCACATATTGAAACCCTCCTCACAGTTAATGATTTTCTGCCAAGTTTGGCTAGTCCCTTTTTTTTTTAATAACATTCATAATTTGCAGTAATTATTTACCACATGTGGCATTTTTCTAGCAGGAACTCCTTGTTAAATTCTGGCAAGTTTAAAAACTTCATCAATACAAGCAGTCCTAATAGGTATTTATCTTCTACATTGTTCATATTAGTCAACCAAATACAAACTTCAGCTCCGTGGAACAATGTGTCAATAATTAACAATTTCCCTATCCAGTGCCATTTCATACATTTTCAGTTTGTGGTCTTTAAAAAAGATTAATGATTATTACATCTATTCCAAATCTATTCCAGATAAGAAGTAATACCGCTCAGAAGTGGGCATTTACAGGGGCAAAGCTTAAAACACATGAACAGTATTTTTCAACTACAGTGCATTATTAACCTAGTGCACATCTGCTTCTAGCACAAGAGGAACTTCTTATAATGCTGCATAACAATTTCATGATAAATAAAACTTCTGTTTAAAAGCAACCACCAAAAATAAAAGGCAAACTATAGACAGTATCCATTTTAACTTATGTACCAGAACCACTGAAAACAGGGCCATATAGGTCCTACAAGGTTGCACCAGATACTAAATGTTTTCCCATCTGATGTCCCGGGAGGATCCTAATACATATACCAGAGTAATACAACCATTCCTATAAGGATGGTTCTCTTTCCTACACTTTCCTCTACTATCTTTATGTTTCAGGAACGATCCGTGGTAAAAGGTTTTTACTATTTGTTTTTCTGTTGGGTTTTTTTTGGTTGGTTGGTTGGTTTATTTTACTTTGCCCTCCAAGACTTCCAGACTCTCCACTTTCCCCAAGCTCACCCTGAACCTGAATGCAATCCAGTTTTGCTCCCTGGCTCTGGAAAGAGGGGTGGAGCAAAGGCCTTCGTAGCATACTCCTTTCCCTAGACTCCTTACCGAACAGCTTGCTCAGGTCCCGTTCAAACCTATTCACCAGTGAAATATGCTTTCACTGCAACAGTATTTCTCAAGTACTACGTAATATTTTTATAAAAGGAAAAAATAGCCTTTTAAAGATGATCACTTGTGGTTGGTAAACAGACTTTCTATATATGCCTGGGTACAGAGATGATTAGAATATTTGTATGGCTGTCCATGTCCCAGTTTTAAAACCTGCAATTCTAATAGCTTTATAGGTCAGCTACTAAAGCTCAGAAAATCCTGTGTGTCCCACTCTACTTTAGCACTGTGGCCAAGGAGCAAGTACAAAAGGATGCTGACATAGCTATTTTAATGATATGGCTGATTAAGCAGACAAATGCTCATGTATTCTTTCCTTTCTATGGCACAATAATCTCATTTCTGTATTTGTTCCAATATTTTGGAAACATTCTTGAAGAATATTATGACAATTTAAGACAATAAGACAATTTATTGAGCAATAGCCTTGATTCTCAAAATGAAACATCTTTTCCCATGCATATTAACTACAGTGTTTCACTGAAGACAGGACAGAGTCCAACATGAAATACTTGATGCTTCTTAACTATATCCAAGAAAAGAAACAAGCTCTTAGCCTCATATAATTCTTTAATAAAATTCTATAAAAGAAAGGAAGTTAAGAATGGGAAAACATCTGTTTAGTTGCAATTGATCTGTGGAATTCATCATTATTGAGTTTGGTCTAGCACCTTCAACCAACCTGCTTTTTGTTTGTTTGGTTGGTTTGATTTGAACACAAAGTCTAGACTCTAGGACACATCTGAATGCTGGTAAAGGAAGCAAACAGTGGATGGACTCCAGAATACAGCTCCTCTACGTCCACCACAGGCTAACGCAACAACCACGGTAACCAAAAGCTAGTTAGCACAGCCTCAGCCCAAACAAGGCAATCCAGGTCACCTATGAAGAGCTACAATGTTTATCTAAGATTCACCAAATCTTTCAAATCATAGAATCATTTAGGTTGGAAAAGACCTTTAAGATCATCGAGTCCAACCATTAACCTAACACTGCCAAGTCCACCACTAAACCATGTCCCTCAGTGTCACATCTACACTTTCAAATACCTCCAGGGATGGGGACTCCACCACTTCCCTGGGCAGCCTATTCCAATACTTGACTACCCTTTCTGTGAAGAGATTTTTCCTAATATCCAATCTAAACCTCTCCTGGTGCAAATCAAGGCAAGGAAAACAAATACACCAACATACTTGAAACCCGACAGGTGGCTGTGCAAGCAAACGTGTCTAATTTTTTCAAATAATCATCAATTGGTCTAATGAAAAGGTATAACCTCTTTATAAGAAAATCTTGACTCTCATGCTGAGCACAGCAGCAGATTCTAAACTTATCTGGAATCTTTACACAGAGTGACCTAGGAGCATAGAGATACTATAGAAAAAGAGTTTACTAATTTTTTGTACTGGATTTAAATACCTAGAAATTAGATTTAAAATAATAATACACATTTAAAGGGGAATTTCTCATTTCTTTGGTCCGATAAGGTGACTAGAACATACCTGTTGCTATCACACACAGACACAAGGGAAAAGTCTTCCCTTTTGTACATTAAGGTCTCAATTTTTATGTGCTTCATTTAAACTTTAGGCAGCAAAACAGAAGGTCAAGAAAGAAGTGGTTACTAGCCTTTTAAATTTGACACTTGCTATGAAGAAATGAGAATGGAGTCAAACATTTATGTGACAGGCATTTCAAGAGGAAGCAAAAAATGGTGTCAGTGGGCTAAGGGTCAGAAATTTGCTATCACTGGTAAGTTAGGCAATGTTTACCGATCTTTAATGAACAGAATCTCAACAGAATTTGACTGAAGAACAGAAGTTTATACTGTAAAGCCACAAAGATGAATGTTCTGCAGACAGAAAAAAATACCGCTCAGTAATCTGAAGGATGCTCACAGCCAGCCAAACACGCATCTAAGAGCAATGTTTTATTTCAAGAGCGTGTAATCTCCTGTGCCATGATGTAGAGTCAAGATAATTCAAAACTTTAAAAAGCAAAACCATATTAATTCAAATCAGTCTTGAAATCTATTATCCTCACACTTTTTTTTACCTGTATGCCTTCATCCTAGCCTTTTAAATTAAGCTGCCCTCTTCTCATGGTTGTACTAAGAATTTAATTAATTTCAATTACTACACCTTAAAAACTTTGAAGCATCTTGACTAAAATTCTGAGTTCACTGAAATCAACTGTAATTTTCTACAGGGCTTGATTGCCCAGGATTTCTTCATTCTCTCTAAACAGAGTTATTTTAGCTTGTAAAAATATTTATTTTCCCACTTAAATTTCTATTCCTCATCATATCAGCATTAAATGAAGATCCTGGATCATATGATTTCAGACTTGTGCTGCACATTAGACACATTATCTAGCTTGCAACATCGCACTTAAATTACCGTGGTAAGCTTGACAACACAGGTACAATAGATTTAACATGGGCAGTGGCAATAGGACCAGAGGCCCTAAGTAGTCCTCTCATGCAGCAAAAATACAATTGCAAACAAAGAAATCTTGTTAAAGAACTTAAATCTTTAATTTACAGAACTTTATATCCAAAATTTTGGAAATTCTACGTTTATGGTGCTGTATGCAACCTTGTATTTTCCTTGTGCAGCCTACGTACTGAAGAAGACAGGAATCCTCAAGGCAGGGAAAATGCAGTTTAATCACCAATTGTACCATAAAGCACGATAATTAAACTTTTAGCAACATTAGTAGCTCAGGAGTTAAACTTTTACCAACATTATACCACTTTCGTAAGGATTTTCAGTGCCTGTCTTCCCAAATCCTCACCCCTGCCCCTCCAAATCCTATATACCACATTTTCATCAGCAATTCTTTAACTCTTCAGTTGTGTCTCCAAGACTACTACTGTATAAACTACAGATTAACTACATTAGCTAGTGGTGGAGCAGGCTAACATCCTTCAGAGACAGAACAGACTAATGGTTACATGAATGCAGAACAGAGTGATGGTTCCACCTTCTTTCTTCTCCCAGTTCTTCTTCCAGAAACTGGGGTGGGCTCCAGCCTCAGGTGATGTCGCTTCAGGGCAGGGAATTAGGTCACTGGGACAAAGCACTGGGTTCTGGCAAGGAAAGTGTGTTACAGCCTCCTTTTCTCCCTAATCCTAAGCCTTCAGATGCAGCAGAGACTACAGAGGGTTGTTATTTTTATGCCAACTCCAGTATCTCCAAAATGTAGTAAAGAACGTACCGCTACGGCACGTTCCAGCAACAGCAGTGCTTATACCTCAGAGGGTCCAAGAGGTACTCTGGCAGGCTGCCAAAGCTTTTCATGGAAACAAAAGTAAAAAGAAAAATGTGACAACTCATCAAAAGCACACGGAATGTAATGGGTGACACAAAAGGCAGCTTTGTAGCCTCAGGGCTACTTCCCCCTACCAAATATCAAACAACTGCAGCAAGTAAAGGAAGTATGAAAGCTTCTCATTGCAAAGGTCACAAGTCTTTTATACTGCAAAGTACTAGGCAGGTCTAATACAGAAATTGTTACCCTTTCCTCCTGTAATGGTGAAAGAATTAAGAACAGGCAAGATATGCCGCTGTTTGGTAAAACAGGATTTACAAAGCTTTTCAGGGAACATCCGCAGCTTTGCATTTTCACTTTGTCATATGAAAACAAATGATCGATAGTATGATCTGATCATAGCCAGGAACTCCTGATCACTAATGATGGTGTTTTCTCATTAATTCCCCCTCCCCCGCCCCTATTTTTCCCCCCATCTTATTCCATCACTGCAGGTAATTGTCCAGTATCATACAATCTAGGACAATTTAGGACAAGAGGAAATGGGCTTAAGCTGCGCCAGGGGAGGTTTAGACTGGAAATTAGGAAAAATTTCTTTACGGAAAGGGTGGTCAGGCATTGGAACAGGCTGCCCAGAGAGGTGGTGGAGTCACCATCCCTGGAGGCGTTTAAAAAACGGGTAGATGTGGCACTTCGGGATATGGTTTAGTCTGGTCTACCCTTGATTAGTCTAGAGTGGGCTTGGTAGTGTAGGTTAATGGTTGGACTGGATGATCTTAAAGGTCTTTTCCAACCTAAATGATTCTATGATTCTATGATTCTATGAATCTATATTGTACAAAGAGCACAACATACTAGAGAATTGTTGCCATTTTCTGTGCTCTTCTGAACTGTAGCAAATGAGAAGTGAGCAGTACATATTCTCTGAAAGGGAAACACAGGGTTTTTTTCTCTAATTAAATGCAGAATATTTTAACAAAACAGCTTTTCTGTATACAATGGAACTCTTTGGAGGTTAACTCCATGCTAAATGAAGAGGGACAGCAAGTTTATAATCTGTTGTGTGCTCTCACTTGGCTTGTGTCATTAACCATTACAACTTTTTACTAGGTCCAACATGTCAACACCTTCAGAGTTAACATAAGGTGAGCAAAAGGCCTGCTATCTGGTAGATTAAGTTGTAACAAGGAACATGTGCGAAGAGTACTTTCCTGGCCTGTTCCAATTCACAAGCTATGACAGTCTTTCCTGGGAGTTATTAAAGCTTTTGATGCCTGCCCAGTTTCAGTCAACAGAGAGGAATGCACACGAAGAAATCCTGCCTCTTAGCACAGAGAGGCTTATTTGTCCTTCTAAACAGAGTGCTTTACACTACCTTAACATTTCTGTTACTAAGGGGTTCAGCCTTACAGCTATTTCTAATAAGGCACTAAGAATAAGCCCTACATAATTACAAGCGAATCTATTGGATAGGCAACAAAATAAACTGCTGTGAAATGCAATTCTGCTGTCAGTCACAGCTATTGCCAAGAAGTCTACTTGTGAAGCAACCCCGCCTGTCTTGAGAACAAGTCATTCTACTGAATCAGTGCCCTAGTGTTGAAAGCTTCAGTTGATATTGCTGAAATAATTGTGCCTGAAGATCAAACTGATGGATTAGCTAAAAAAATTCCTCTGCACCAGAAGTATGCACCTTGTTATGATAGTAGGTACTTGGTTTTCAACCAAAACCAACATTTGTGAGTGAACATTTTAGATACGGTAGTAAATAGAGCACTTCATTACTGCACTAGTTAGCTAGGGTAAAGTGTTTATGGAACCAGGTTTTATAACATAAATATATATATCCCAATTGATATGTACAGAATGGAATTGAGGATGACAAGAGCAAAGGGAGCAAAATGCATCTCCTAAGCTTCTCCAAATGCTGAGTCTTGCTTTCTTATGTTATCATTCATGTTCCATTTCCACATTAGGATCCATTATTTGCTCTGGCCCATGACAGACATTGCAAGAACTCCGGCCTTACCTCCCTACATCTTTTTTTTTTTTTAACTGAGCTCACAGTGTAGCTTGCTCAGGGAGGTTAGAGAATCAATCCTGCTGCTGCAAAGCTCAGATGCCTGGTAAAGGGCAAAGTCAGTGAGATACTAGGGAAGAAAAAGCTTGCTCAAATAAGAGGCCCTATAGTTATTAACAGTTGGGAAGAACATGAAACTGGTACTCTGAGGGAAAAATAATTAGAAGGAAAAAGCCGTGGAACTGATACTATTACCGACAGGGAGGGTTTTTTGGCCCCCAAATCACTGATGATTTTTGATGTACAGGGAGCTAAGCACAGACGGATTTTTGAAGGCACCTCTTGTTCAAAGTGGTTTTTAATCACAAAGCTATTACTATAAAGGATATTCTGCCTTCTGAGTATTTTGATGTTATTTTATTTTTCCTGCTCTAAAATAATCTATGTACAGTTAAGTCATAGTAATCAGCACGCAATAGCAAAGCTGCCAAAATGTTGACTAAAAAGGCAAAAGCACCTGGTTCTCCCCTTCATATGTTTTGCAAAATGAGAGAATCATGAACATATGAAAAGTATTCAGTGACCACGAGTGGAAGTTTACAGGTTAATCTACAGAGCAATCTAAATCAGGACAATTAGCAGATTCAGATGAGATTGAAGATTAACTGGGTTTGGTTTCCTTTTCTTTTTTAATGTCCAGAATGTGTGCATTTCTCAAGCTAACTGCAGATGCTAAGTGACATCCCGGGCTCTCAGACAAATTAATCCGTTCACTGAGTTAACAAAAATAATTCATAATACACTTGTACCAGAGCTCCCTATTATCATTAACTGATTTTATCTTCAGGACAATACCATTAAGTACCATCTCCACTTTATAGATAATGAAACAACACATCGGATGGATTAAATGACATGCTGTAAGCTACATACAACACTTGGGACTGAATCATTATTTAAATCCAAGTCTCCTGAGACCCAGCTTACTGTTCCAAGAGATAAAACTTTACTGTCTGCCCCACATTAGAGTACCTCCATTGGTTTTACAGCCCACTGCACTGTTCTCATTCTCCTGACTATTAACCTAGTACACGCTCCAACACACCTCTCAGACACGTCAGAGCTGACAACGGCCACCAGTTTTACTAGCTCATTTCCAGACATCAACATATTTGAGAAGCAAGAGCAATAGAGCAGTTAGAAGAAGGCAGGAACTAGTATGCTGGATCTCAAAACAGTTAATGTTTTAAAGTGTGTAACAATCCTGTGGACAATATTCCTTGAGTTGCTGTCAGCATCACAAGTTTCCCAAAATACTAATTAATGTAGCTTTAAAATGTTCTATTTAAGTCACCTAATAATCCTTTATAAAACTTTACATTTCTTAGGAGATTGCAGCAATAAGATTGTGGAGTGTAGCAAATGTCTTTTTTTTTTTTTTTTTTTTTTTTTTTTAAAAGAAGAAACATGTATAGTATTTTAGAGATCACTGTCAAGCAAGAGGGAAAAAACAGCAGTAAATCATCCAGCACCTGCAATAACTAGATAAGAGAGCAACAATTAATCTTTGGTATTAAAATATTTTGCCTCTCAGAAAAAGCATGAGAACAACTGTGATAATCAAAATGAAGAAAGTTTACCACATGCCAAAATAAGTTTACCACAAAATATCATCTGAATCCAATTACTTCTCATGTCACATAACATTGCCCAGGGCATGAACACGGCTCCCTTCCTAGTGCAGCCCGAGTTTTTCTTTTCAGAGCGCATAAATGAATATTTTCCAAACTTCTCTTCTCTTCTAGTTTTTCCACAATCCTTTCCCCTCTAACAAACAGGAACGTGGATCCCGACGCAGCAAACAGAAGCTGACTGACTGTAGATTTGCTTTTCTTAACTATCTCTCATGGATATTTAAAAGCAGTCCCCATACTCCCATGGCTCCACAGACCACAGGTGGGAAACCTCCCCTGTGCATTTTTCCTAAGGACTTTTCAGTCTTCTGGTCGGCCCCATTTGTAACGTCTGGTTTACCAGATTTTCCAGATAGGTCTTATTTTTCCTCCTTCCCTCCAATCCTCCCTGAACAAGAGACCAGAAGAGCTTTAGGCATCGGTCCAAGATTTCCAGAGGCCCCACAGCCCAGCCAGCGTGCCAACAATCTGTGCGCGTACAGAAAGGACATCTGATGCACTCGGAACGTGTGCGACTCACTGCATAGGCAATATGGAACACATATGCACATATTTCCATCCTATATAATACACCCCAGATACTTCCCTCTCCTTTTTTCCTGCATAAAGTTGAATGGAGTTGTTGAAACTCTGACAGATCCCAGCATTCGTTATATATTCATTCCCTTTGATACACCTAATATTTTCCTGTGACATTTGCTTTCAAAGGCATTTTGATATCTGCTTATACCTTTCACACGTTTCCAGCTTCCATAACCATATGTTAGTCTGGAAATAGAATGAGGTGACAGTGCATTGCCCAAGCTTTAAATTACAGTTCCTCTATACCTAAATCTTGTTCGGGCTGGTAAATGCAGTTGCCACATGGCCATTTCTGACATTCCTGCTGACTTATAATCTAGACAAATGAGGAAAGGTAACTAAAGAATAGAGATTTCTTGGGTACTCAGATTTATTTTTTCACAATAAATAATCCCATCCTTTTTTGGTGCAGGACAGTGTTTTAGCCTTGCTTACGGGGTGGTTGAATGATGACTCTAAAGAACTCTTTTGCCAACAAAATCCAAACCATCTAAAATGCTATATGCCATCTGATGCCATTTATCAAATATACCATTTCTTTAATTAAGGCAAGTGGTAAAGGGAGGTAAGATAACATGTTCTTGTTTGCTAGCACTGCTAACTATGCAAGTTGCAACTTGATAAAAACCAAGTCTTAATTATGCTATTTCCTTGATACTATGCTACAAGATGCCCCAGAATGAATCATAGCAGAGACTGCCACATGCTTTCTTAAAAACCTGTGATGAAAAAGAGTTCTTACTACTTACTTTACTTACTAAAACAGTCTCTTCTATTTTGATGTTCCCAGAGTGAAAAAAAAAAAAAAGATTAATGTCTCCTTTCAAGCTGAAAGCCAGCTTACCTTTTCCTTCATTTTGCCACAGTCATTTCCTTTACTTTCCTTAAAATTATAGTGCAGAAGTCTTTGCCAATCAATGAAAGGAGCACTGTACCTTACCACTTACTTCAAGCTTGTTTCTTTAGTATTTTGAGTATAAAGGCATTTTCTGTTGTGCTGGAGACTTTCTAAAAGTTCAGTAATTTTATTAACATTTCTATGATCGCAAGCATTTTACATTTTCGCAGTTACTTGGTTTCACCTGAAGCTTGTTCAAGTTACTTTTATTTGCATATTTTACTTCTTTGCTAGAGTATTAGGATCTGATGAACACATGGGAACAGATTCTGCTTTTAAATTATGGTGCTGGAAAAGCAGACCAACTTCCACAGGCTACAATAAATTTAGTACAGATTCATATTATGGTAACAGAACAGAAAGTGACCTTTGGCTTCTACAACACCATTTTCCCAATTTGTATTCATCTGGTAAGTTAGTTACTTGTAACTATGGTAGCAGATTATATAGGAAACTTTATTAACAAGTAGGGCTTAGATTATAAACGTTCACAGTTCAAGAAACTAAATATTATTCCCCATGAAACCCTAACATGGGCTTTTTACTATCCTTTTAACATGCAGAAGCAAAAGGTATTTCGATTCTTCAGCAACAGTATTTTCCTGACTCCTGTATCTCCTTAAAACATCATGTAATATATGTGATGAACAACTACTTGTTCTGCAAGCAAATAAATGAAAAGCAGAATATTTCTTTACTATGAAGGAACAAATTAAACAAAGGGGAAAGTGTCACTGAAAAACTACCTCCAAAATAATGAAATATGCTTGTATATCATTTTGTGTAATACATAGTTCTTTCTAAACAGACTGTATTTAGTGCAATTTTTACCCAAAGTTAAACCCACAAAATGTAACTAAGATCAGGTCCAGAAAACAAAGACAAAAATCCTGAGTCAGACGAAAGTCAAATTCTAATTTCATTCTTTGACAATGTATGAGAATTATTTACATGCAAGCAAGCATACCTAAAGGCTTCATTACAAGAACGAAACCAAACTGGACACTATAGTAGGCAGTGTCCAGGATATTTTGAATACATGGCTAGTAATTAACACTATATGTGATAAGGGAGAGAGTATTAGAGACAGACCACAGAAAAAAAATATCTAAAATAAAATAAAATCAAGACTAAGCCAGTAAAAACCTAAGCAAACATCTGAATTATGTAGCAACTGTTGGAAAATGCTCAGTGTGTTGCAGTAGAGAACTGATGACAATGCATTCCTAGTAAATTCAAGCAAAAATATTTCTCACAATGACAAAATTGGAAGAGAATAGACTGACTGGCAGACATCGCTTTTAGCCTAATTTTATTGTATTTTCTAATTATACAAAATTATATATTATATAAAAGGCATAAGAAAAAAAATATGGAAAGTAAGCAGCTATACCAAATAGCCTGTCATTTCCTTTTTCATAAATTGCTATATCTAATCACCTTTCTTCTAAATTATTATTTCCAACTGAAGAGCAGTTAAATGAGAATCTTATATAATTTATGAGTTATTACTAAAAGTGATGCATTAGGGCTCCTGGGAATTAGGTAGTATTAAGAGATGTTAAAATTATATTTCTTGCATAGAGATTTAAGAGAGAGCTTTACGAGTTGCGTCCTTTGCCAAAAACATTAGCATTCAAGTTAAACTCTCACTAGCATGCTTAGCTCATTAAGATTGCCTTTTTTTAAGTGCACATAATGCTAGGAGCAAAACACAAGTCTGGACTCATAAACTGCATGAACATCACCGCTGTCATTTTGTTACCCACGTCTTCCCTTTACCTTAAAGCTTCACATAGACCAGCTCCACATATCTTTATTCTTTTCTCTTCTCTTCAGTCACACGCCTCTCTAATCCTTCAGACAGCCCACAAATCTCACCTTGCAACTTTCCTTGTTTTCATTTCCGTATTTTTTACTTTGCTGCCCAAACTGTTTTGAGTGCCCTCAGCACTCACACTGCACACCAGGTACTACATGACCCATTCACACCCCTCCTGGGGATTCACTGGTGTGGGCTGGATACAAGAAATAAAGCCTCAGAAATAATAAACTACTAGCAAAACCAGATCTCTCTGAAGCAGCATCATCCTCTAAAGTTTCATAGGGACTCCTTGCCTGTGTTTTAGTACAGACTACAGATCCCTTAGGGCAAGAACCAAGTAATTTATGACATAATTAAAAAACCAACAGCATTATACTAATTCATTCTTCAAAGAGACGTCCTGAGATAATGGTACATATCACTCATCTAAATCTGCAAACAATATGCTATCTATCAAAAATAGGTAACTGTCAGTTAAGGTAATTTCCCAGTACCACACAGGCAGGTCACTCAGTCATCTGGTCCATTCACATCTGTGTTTCACAAAATCAACATAGTCGGGGCAGTTTAAGCATCTAATTTACATGCATTTCAGGTAATCCTGTTGGTATTTTCTTTAAATACTTCTAGTATCTGTTTTCACCCACCACAGAGTGCAGCAGACAGAGACTTCAGAAGTTAGCATCCCAGTTTGCATGGTGGCAGATGAAAAGCAGGCCCTAAGAGTCTGCTTCAGACAACACGGGATTGCGTCACAACCATGGGGGGGGCACTACAAGGCTCCATCCCCGGCACCCGCTGGAGGAGACACCCCGGGAAATCAGAGGCCTCAACCAAGCCAGAGTTCAGATCATCAGGGTCTGAAGGATGGTGGTTAACGGTTTGTACTCTAACCTGGGGGCTGATTACAAGTGAAGTACCACAGAGGCCCATCAGACTTCTCCAACTTAGCATCTTTACCAATGCCAAGGATGAGGAGTAGAACACCCCCCCATCAAGTTGTGGATATGGAAAAACTGGGGAAATGGTTGATACTCTTGAGGGTAGAGCTGCCATTCAGAGGGAACTAGACAGGCAGAAGGAATGGGCCACAGGAAACTCATTAAATTCAATGAGGACAAATACAAAGTCCAGCACCCATGATGGACTAACCCCCTGCAATGGTTCAGGTGGGGGGATTGACTGGCTGGAGAACATCTCTGCAGAAAAGAATGTGGGGGTTCCAGTGGACATCAGGCAAAAAATGAGCCAGCAGTGTACCCTGGTAGTGATGAAGGCTAACAGCATCAATAGGATGTACTGGCTGTATCAACAGGAGCACAGCCAGTAGATTGAGAGAAGTGATTACTCCCCTTTACTTAGCACTTGTTGGACCACATTCAGGCCATGCTGGGGACCTGAATACAAGACAGACTTTGATAACCTGGAGCAAGTTCAGTGGAAAGCCACCAGAATGGTCAGAAGCTGGAGAACCTGCTCTGGGAGAGAAGGGAGGGACACAGGCTTGCTGAGACTGAAGAAGAACCTATGAGCAGCCTCCCCAGTACCTACAGAGGGGTGACCGAGACGATGAAGCCAGGCTCTTTACAGTGGTATTTGACAGGAGAATGAGAGATTACATGCATAAACTGAAACAAGAAGTTCTGACTAGGTATAAGGAAAAAATTCTTCACTATGAGGATGATTTAGCACTGGAACAGATTATTCAGAGAGAGTATGGAATCTTTGTTCTAAGCAGTTTTCAAGACCTGGCTGGACAAATCCCTCAGCAGCCTGGTCTGAATTAGGAGTGGACCCTGCTTTGAATAGGAAGATGGACAAGAGACCTGCCAAGGTCCCTTTCAACCTGACTGAATCTATCTGCAATTAGTATTTTACTTTGGACCAGGAGTTTGCTTTTGAAATGGATCAGATTGTCCACACCTATGACTCTTCAGCTTGTGCTGCAGAGTTCTCTCAGAGTATACAAAATAAATTCCTTTGGGATGAAATTAAACCAAAAGGTGTGCATCAGCCGCTAACGAGCAGCAGTCCATTGGACCAGACCAGAGAAAGCCCAAAGTACTCCTCTTTATCCAAAATTATCTGTATAATGTGTATGCTAGGTATCCAGCACCACTTTGCTTTATGGATGCACTTCTATTGCACCACACTACTTGCTAATGTAGACATTGTCATCTGAAGAGTTACGTTTTTCCATTTCAGCAAATGAAAAGGAACACTAGCATATAAACCCCCTACTTTGTGGCTTTTTGATGCTGACAAACTTTGTCCAAGGGTAGAAATTACCTGCCTGCAAGACTGAACATACATATTCTCACTGGAGCTATGCAGAAGTCTTTTTGCCCTTCCTAGCAGTTCCTGCACATTCAAGGCAAGATCAACAAAGCAAGCAGTGTTTTGCCCAGCTCAGGTCCTTCTGCACTGGAGGATTCCAAATGGGAGAGAAGAGCAATAATGAAGCATGAAGTGCAAGTCCACATCAAAGTCAGGTGACGGTTCACTGATTTTTTTTTTTAAACCTTTTGCTGCATATGATAGTTTGATTAGCAGGAGTTATTTGAAAAAGCCAGGCTGTGAGACTTAATTAAAAGTGTTGGTCCACCCAACTGAACATTCAACAGAGATGCTAAGTATAACAGTGTTTTGTAACTCTCTGAACAAAAACCCACATAGCATCTCTGAAAACTTCTGTAACAGGAAAATGCCTGCAACCCCCAAGAAAGCCACCTCTGTACACATAGGAACAATTTAACCCCATTAACAGAGGGACACCATTTCCTTTGCAGTTCTCTTCAATACATAAACTAATCATGAAGACAGGATACCTCTCCTGTGCATCTTGGTGTTTTTATTCTCTAAACAGCTAGGCACCAAGGCTGATTGTGTTTATGGAACTTACTAAGAGGGAAGGAAGACAAGAGCCTGCCCACCAGCATTTCCTGAACATGGAGCTTCATAAGTTGTCAGGAGTGAATGATGTGCAGACGGTATACAGCGCAGGAGACCATCCTTCTCCTTATCAAGCCACACACTTCATAAAAGCATCTGAACATGAAGCACCCTAGAATAACGCTACTTTAACAACCATAATGCTTTCCCTTTTGAAGGTTTGCAAGATTTCTGAGCCCATATCAACAAACCATATAAACCAATGCAAAGAATATTTTTGTTTTAAAAACAAACCAGAACAAACAACACATTTAAAATGTCTAACATTAACCTTAACTCACATTGAAAAATAAAAGCACAGTCCTCAGAAAGTTTCAATCTGGATTAATCTTTTATGGACTGGATCATACTCTATCTGCTGCTACTTCAGGAAAAAAACCTAGCTGGTCAGTTGATCATCATACCTACTATAAGGCTACCCTCCTTTACAAAACTGAAAGGTAAACTTCTTTCTTACACAGGACTCACCAATGGCCTTTGTGTAATGTCTGGCTCCAAGTAACAGCTCTGGAGCTCTGTACCAGAATGTCACCACAACTGGATCCAAGTCTGCCAGTGGCTTCAAAGGTGAGTTGAACAATCTTGCAAACCCCATATCAGCTGGGGGGAAACAAAAAAGGAAAAAAAAAAAGAACATTTAAAATTTTAATACAAATAAATCAGAATTTAACAGTATTGCCAAAAAGCAATTATAACAAAAGCTCAAAAACATTAAAACTTACAAATCAAAGTTTCTAAGAAAGCAGCAAGTTACTCATAACTGGGCCAAATTTATCTAAGGCTAAATTCCATTTACTTCATTTATTTATTTCATTTAGGTTGGAAAAGACCTTTAAGATCATCCAGTCCAACCATTAACCTACACTACCAAGTCCACTCTAAGCCAATCAAGGGTAGACTAGACTAAACCATGTCCCAAAGTGCTACATCTACCTGTTTTTTGAACACTTCCAGGGATGGTGGCTCCACCACCTCTCTGGGCAGCCTCTTCCAATGCTTGACCACCCTTTCCATGAAGAAATTTTTCCTAATTTCCAACCTAAACCTCCCCTGGCGCAGCTTGAGCCCATTTCCTCTCGTCCTATCGCTAGCTACTTGGGAGAAGAGACCAACACCCACCTCACTACAACCTCCTTTCAGGTAGTTGTAGAGAGCGATAAGGTCTCCCCTCAGCCTCCTCTTCTCCAGGCTAAACAACCCCAGTTCCCTCAGCCGCTCCTCATAAGGCCTGTGCTCCAGACCCTTCACCAGCTTCGTTGCCCTTCTCTGGACATGCTCCAGCACCTCAATGTCTTTCTTGTACTGACGGGCCCAAAACTGGACACAGTATTCCAGGTGCGGCCTCACCAGTGCCGAGTACAGGGGAACAATCACCTCCCTGCTCCTGCTGGCCACACTATTCCTGATACAAGCCAGGATGCTGTTGGCCTTCTTGGCCACCTGGGCACACTGCTGGCTCATGTTCAGCCGGCTGTCGACCAACACCCCCAGGTCCTTTTTGGCCAGGCAGCTTTCCAGCCACTCTTCCCCAAGCCTGTAGCGCTGCATGGGGTTGTTGTGACCCAAGTGCAGGACCCGACACTTGGCCTTGTTGAACCTCATACAGTTGGCCTCGGCCCATTTATAAGACTATGAAGGATAACATCTGACTTAAGTGTTTTCATCATGATATTGTAAAACTTTATATAACACAGATGCCTGTTTATTTAACTAGAACTGTAACAGAAACCTGGTTAACTAAAGTCAATAGTAGTAGGTCTCTAATGTACATTTTCTCTTTTATTTTTATATATGTTTACAAAACTGTGAGCCCCTGTGACTGCTATATATTTACCCAAAGTGCAGAACCAAAATGACTGCAGTGTAGATTGTTTTGCACTACTTTTCAAAGTATTCCTCCTACTTGATTTGGAAGAACAAACTCCAGAATAAGGAAAAAGTTTTTAACTGGGAATGAATGTAATCAGTGAGTGTACACTGTTACAGAGGTGTATTTTGAATGTAAGCATTCATTTTATGTAACTGAAAAATTCTCTCTAGAGAGAGAATGTTACCTTGCAAGTAACATGAAGAAATGCGAGACGGAAAAGTACAAAATTTGGGTGTATATTCAAAACCACATATTTTAATCCAAGTCTGAAACTTACCTTTTACACAACTTCACCTAAACCTTTCTGCTTCCAAAGTTATGAAATGCCAAGTATAACTTTCTTGCAGTTAACCATACTAATACAAGCACACGAATCAAAAATGTTTAGCTGAACATTTTCAAATACAACAAAAGTCAATGAATAGAAAATAGGTTCCAGTATATTACTCCTTTCTTGATGATTGCCACATGCTTTATTAACAAAAAGTTTATATCCACATGACTAAGGCTTATGATCTGCACAGGTAATTAGATTTTGGATAAAGACCATCACAGTTACATGTGTTTCCCACCTTGAGGCCGAATAGCTGTTTGCATAGCCAACCTTTGGACTTCTACAAACATGTGCATTTATGTTATTTATATAAAAATAATTAAGAACAAATACAATTTATAAGTAACAATGTTATACTAACTAATCATAGTAGAAGTCAAAAGAACCCTGGCCATAGCCATTGTTCTCTGTGCTTGTTACTTCCTTGTTTCTTACAGATGCTTTTATCCCACCAGATGTCCTTGGCAAGCTTTATAAATGTCTAATAATATGTTTAGAATCTCTTAAGCTTGTAAACTCAGTGAATGAGATTTAAAATTGAACTAGATGTTGTGCATACATACACTCAAAGAATAATGAAGATTTGCTTCTGTCTTACACTGAAGATGCAAATTTTTAAGCAATTCCTTAGCTGTGCAATGGAATTTTCTCAAGATATTTACCTATTTTGACTCTTCCTCTTTCGGGACCTTCACCCATTACCAGGATGTTTGCTGGTTTCTGGAAAACAAAAAGCAGAATATTTAGTTGACCAGCCTTTGATGATTACCTTCGAGAATAATAAAAAAATGTACATTTATTTTATAATAAAAAGATTTCTATAAATACCCTTACAAGTCTAAAATTACCATACCTTTACATTTTGCTGACATTTAGTTTTTATCCCTAGTTACCAATGTCACAACTAGAAAAACAGTAAAGTCCTTTGACATTTCACAGTAAGAAATGCAATCTTTAATTAAATTTACATTTCTATTTTTACCAGAATGAGCACGTACATTGGTGAGTTTTTCTTCTACAGGAAAATTTTATACCAGGCTACCATTTATGCTACACATCAATAATCTGGCAAGAACTACTTTTGCTAGTATAACTTATTGAAAATGATGCCAAATCTTGGTATGCAAATGCACAGATGAGAGTTGCTTTTGTTACCATCATATATAACTACATTTTTAGACCCATGCTTCTTTTTAGTGTATGAATGATAAAAATCACATTGGCAAAAGCATTTTTTTCCACAAAGTTGCTTTCATGCTACGAAAATTCACTTAAAACAGGCGTATACGCAGACAGCTACATCCACAAGCTTTTGACAGCGTAGACAGCAGCTTTACAAGTAGAACAAAACCTTTATAGGCATTTTCTGCAATCTGCAGTTGTTCGTAACCAGCTGCTTGTGAACACCATATAAAATCTGCACATGACATCACGGCAATTGTTCTGCAATTAGGATCTAGGTTCCCTCAGACATCAATAGTCATTCCTTGGACGCTTTTCCCCTATTGTGTTAACAGCCGTAAAGAAGTAAACAAGATTGAAAACATTAAGTGATTTGAATGAAGAGATACATAACAAAGTTTCAAAGCAGAATTTTTGGAAGGTTCATCCGAACATTATTATATTTGAAATCCCTAATGCCTGAAGGAGTCTGCTCAAGCAGGATTTGTTCTAGAATCTGAGAGAGATGCCCAGAAAGTCAACATCAGTATCTCACTTAATTTCTCAGTTCCTATCACTTGCCACTATTTACCTGAAATGAGACACTCAAACTAGGGTTACCAATCTGGCTCAAAATTGCAAATCCTTAGCTTTTTTGAAAAAACAAACCAAAAAACCAGAAGCACGACTTCACCTATTCTTTCTCCTTCCCCCCAGGAAGCTGTTCTCCCTTCCCACCTCACCCCCAATGCTAGACATTGCTTCTTTCCTGGCTCCAGCCACAGCCTCTCTTTCCAACCCCGCTCCAGATGCCATTGCCTCTTTTACTCCTTTTTTAATCTCAGGATAATTCTCAACATTATCCCTGACTTCTCATTCCCCAACATATTTTTGGAACCCTTCAAGAGGGAATATGCACCCCTTCTTGGAGAACACAATAGCTATTTTAATTGATCTTGAGTAAACGCTCACCAGTAAATCTAGGAAAGATAAAGATGAGGCTTGCTCTTAGCTAATATTTAATGATAATGAAATCAACACTTCAAGGCAACTGGTCAAACTCTGGTTTTACATTTATGTATTACCCCGAATTGGATACTCTGGAGAACAGAAAAACCCTGTTCTGCATATTCAGGTAGCAAGGGAAGCATCCAAGCTCGCACTACACTTTACCTCTGTTAGAAATCACATAGCTAAAACTGTCCCAACTGAGACAGCAAAATTCTGGTTTCCTTTTTGGAATCCTCCCCTAATATCCTGCCTGGCAACCTGGATTGAGAGTTGAGAATGAATCAAAACCACTTCAACAGACCTTTACATTTGGGATCAGATTTTAGGCACTATAAAATGCATTTATTTGCCACATGAACAGAGCTGATAAAAATGTAGTTACTGAACTGATTTCTAGGTTAGGTCTTTTCTGTAGAAGAATTATGTTGTAAGAGATAAACTGTATAACACCAGGAGATGTACTAAGATAAAATTTAAAATCTAAGCAGATACAACAGGATTCTCAAAACAAAACATCTCATATTTGTATTTTACCTGTAAAATTACAAGATTCTTCAAGCAGCGCTTCCTTCATAGGAAAAAAGTACTATTTTATCTGCTGACAAACCACCATATTCACAGAATAGTTCAGGTTGGAAAGGACCTCTGGAGATCATAAATCCAACCCCCCTGCTCAAAGCAGGGTCAACTATAGCAGAGTGCTCAGGCCTGAGCCCAGCTGGGTTTTAAACATCTCCAGGGATGGAGACTCCACAGCCTCTCTGTGAAACATCTTCCAGTGTTTGACCACTCTGACAGTATTAAAAAAAAAAAAAAAAAAGTTTCTTTGTACATTTAATTTACGCCTGTTGCCTCTTGTCCTGTTGCTGGACAGCACTGAGAAGGGTCTGGCTCAGTTTACTCCCGCTTATCAGGTATGTATACACATTGGTAAGGTCTCCACCGAGCCTCCTCTTCTTGAGGCTGAACAGTCCCAGCTCCCCCAGCCTCAGAAAGACACCCTGAACCCCTAAGCAACTTAGTGGCCCTATATGTACAGGGGATACACTAGGTTAGAATCTATGGAAGCAAGGAACTTGTCCCTTTGCGTATTTTTAAGCCAGAATGTTTTGAAGAGATGTTGCTCCATTTAAAATTTAAATCTGTACTAATACTTAAACCACTGAGGATCAGAACCCTGCTTGGGCAGCACACTGATTTATAAACTTACCAGATTACATATCCATTAGCTCTTGTGAATCTCTCTGAGGGAGTCATGGTGGGGAGAGAGAGGAAAAACAGAGAAGGAATAAAGTGTGAAACAATTGAAAACTTAGGTCTTATTTCCAAAAGAGCAAGTGCTTCTCCTGAGGCAGCACCACCAATGTGGGGACCACAGGCATTTCACGGATGGCTTCCTGATGCCTGCAGGATCCCCACCGATCCGCAGACCCCTGTCTCAATAACAGCTTGCACTGCAGCAGCTTCTGCGAGGTGAGAAGTCTTCACTCAAACCTGTTCCTTAAGTCAGGAGGAGAACACACCTGAACTTGCTTCTTATTTCCCACACAAGCGAATTACTGCTTGGTTATCAGCTACTAAAAAGATAAGACTTTGCAGACTTCCTCTCGCTAATCAGAGCTGTTCTGATTAGGAAAGCATTTTCAACTGTGTGCACGCGGTCAGTAACACTAACCTGATAGGACCCATCTTTCTGAGATGAGACAAATGATATCCAGCTCCTGTGCCCATGAATTTTTATTTAACAAAAAAAAAAAACAGCTTCAGAGGAGCTTAAAACATAGGTCATGTGTTTTGCAGTTGGTTTATATCATAATGGCTTAAACACTGTAAAGTAAAAACTCCCCACCTCCCCAGAGCCTTCACGATACTCAAGCCATGCTGAGAGCAACCCAACCCTCACGGAGCAGGGGTGCTTCCTAAGGGCCTTGGCTAAACAAGCAAGAGAAGCAGAACTTTAGGTGCTCAGGTACGGAGCAAAGACTTTGGGTTATTTCAGAGGGATTAATCTGGCATCAGAGATCTGCAGGAAAGTATGTAATGAATGTTTCCATCATGAGGTAAGTGAGAGGACTGCTAAAGGGAATGCAAACAACTTCTGCTTTTTGGAGAAGGGAGAATGTGTTAGTGTAATCTCTGGATATGTAGGGTTTTAAGTATCAAAACATTTTACTCTGAGATAGTCACTTAATAGTCTACTACAGAATTACAGTCTAGTATAATATAGTCACTGGACAGCTGCAAAAATCAGATTAAAAAGTGGGAATTGGAAAAATTAAAATACCTCATGTATGTTCAGGCTACATGCAAGTTATAAGCACCAGCTTAGTTCATGAAACAAATCTTAGTACCGTCCATGCGATGAAGAAAACGGGGCTATAGGTGGAAGAAAAACATGAAGTCCCAAGCAGCAAAGAAACCAAAACCTGACACGGACTTAGAGTAAAACATGTCTCTTTCGAAGAGGACAGAATTTTATGCAAGAAAGTTTGAGAAGCCCCACTTAAAATTAACTAACTCCTCAGTAAAGAGTGAGGTAACTCAGCAAGGACTACACTTCTGAGCCAGTTATTTCCCAATTAATACCCTCTCTATTTTCCTCAAACTCTCCCCTTGCTGAGAACACAAAACACCAGCTGGGAAGCAAAGCGATGCTGCTGCATCTCCACCTATCTAGTTGCTATAGAAACAACAGAAACAGTAAGAGTTAGGAGTCTCACATTGAAGATCAGTTATAAAAAACGAACACAGAAATCCCTGCTGAGAAATGCAGTTGAGGTTTGACTACCTAAAGAATATTTGCAAAAAGAGCAAGGTCAACAGCAACAAACAACTGGAGCAAAAACCTGAAATATCTGCAAAAAGGGATGCAGATGGCAATAATTCAATGGGTTCTTTACAAGTAATAAGCATCTATAATGTATTTACTTTCTACATCAGTGGGAGAGCAGGAATAAAGCAATTAACAGATCTTGGTGGGAGAGAAATGAAAATGTTGGGCTAACAAGTATGTTTTCATATGTAGTAGAAGTATCATGAATGGAACTCATATGGACATCCATGTTATCTTAATCAATATGCTTCCTATTTAAATATTTAGACAGTAGATTAGAATAAAGGTTGAAGGAAAAGAAACCATCTGTGGTTTTGAAAGATCATAACGGGTCAAAACAGGAACCACAGCCTAACAATAGATGGCAATACTTTAGTTTTAATGGTTATTGTTGTTATCTCCTCAAGTACAGCGGTGACACAATTCTTAAGAGATCTGGTGCAGAATTACATTCCTGTGAGAAAACGTCCATAGGGACATACCACTTTCCATGCACCATTCTTTATTGTTTATATCCAAACGAATGTGTTTCCCTTTTTGGAATGTATCACTGGACAAAGAAAAATCTGTAATTAAGAGGCCTCTATTGTAAAAGATACTGCAAGTCTTTTAGATAAAAGCTCTCCCCACAATTAAAGAAACTGGCTTGTGATGAGGCCTTTTCAAGCCTCAATTATTTAAAAAAAGCAATTGTAAACAGCACAGTGTTGATACACAGATGGGCTTTCGATTCACAAGCCAAAACCAAGAGTAGTGGTGATTTCGTCTTGGCTTTTAGCACGCTGCTCTACAAATGAGAAAGGTCCTAAATGAGACGAGTGTGTTCCACGCCACAGGCACTGCTCAAAAGACCACTGAGCCTTGAAGTTCAAGATTAAGAGGGAGCTGCAGATTGTTCACGGAAATTTGCAAACAAAGCTTTTGCTCTTCTCATCCACGAGGAAACGTAGGCACTTTCCTGCCTTAAGTCAATGCTATTCAAACCCAGACATTGTTCTCAGATCAATATACTGGCATACTGGTACTAACGCTTTTGATAACAATTGATTTAATTAATGCAGGATTTAAACAAGAAATGGTTCTAAAAAGATTTTATTATGCACTGCAAACCTCCAAATCATTATCACTTCCACTTCACTTCCATATATTGAAAACCGTATAGAAAATTTATCATCATTACTTCCTTCTCCTTTTTTAGAAAACCATTTGGTCAACATTTTTCTGATACTGAAGCACTAGACAAAAGTATACCATATAGAGTAAAATATCTTCACATCTGCTTCTCTTTACAAGCCTTACATACTGTGAACTCATATTAGAGTCACTGCTCTGATTACACAGTATCACTTTGAACTTGGTTTTTTTCAGCTGTTATCCTTAACTTTACAGTAAAACCCTATTTCATTATTTTTTTTGCCTAGACATGTAAATCCATACAATTTTCTTCTACTGTTTCTCTACTCTGTTAAAATGATTGACCTTGCAAAGCAATATCACTAACAAATCTCATCAATATATTTATCATTTAATTCAAATCAATAACATTTCTGCAGATATTAATCAAACTGCACAAGGCCAAAGATAAAACTGATTACTACAGCACATAATCTAAAAAGGCAGTAAAATCACAAGGAATGCAAAATGCTTTGAAATAGTACATCATTCAAATGAAATAAAAACTTGTTTAAACCTAGAAAGGAAGAAAAAAAATCAGAAGCAGACACATTAAGTAAATATATGGCAACACAGGAAGCAAAGAGTACCACAGAAGGCTTTTATAGCTAAATTTTAAAAGGGGGGTGGGGGGTTGGGAAGGTGGGGAATCAGTCCAAAAGTTTTTGCAATAAAAAAATGAAAATACAAAAAAATGTGGACGCATAAAATTTGACAGCTAAGTGTCACCAGACTGTTATCTTTAAATTTGAAAATGTACTTGATTATCATCAGAGAAACATCAGTGACAACAGAAACATTTTCAGATGTATTCGTAGCATGTAGGAATCGGAATTTAATGTATACAAACATATTTATTAATATGATAATAATACATACATGATAACAATTATTTTTATCTCCCCTCTTGCTTCTTATAAAAATAATTTCAAAATGAAACATATACAGAAGTGATAAAGACATGGAAGTGTGTGCCACTGTTTGAGAGGAAAAAAAAAATCTTTTGCATAATTATGAGAGATGGAAACTGGATATTCCATCATAAACCATGGTGTCAGACTTAGGGACTTATGTATTTCACAGCTGCTGAACTGATATGGTCAAAATAATCATTACTTCCAGATATCAGAAATTCTAAGAGCAACCAGAAGTGTAGAATTTACCTCAAGCTCTGGAACTGATGGTAAGTAGCTAGAAGTAGGAACAAACTGTACAGAAGATATCTGAACTATTTCTTTGGAATGCCCTAGATAAAGATTTTGGTTGAACACATTCCTTGCCTGTATCCGTTGCATGTTGAGAGGGGAAACGTACTGTTTTCATATTGAAGTTAGCTAACAAAAAAAATCTTTTAATGTTTATATATTCTTACAAAACTCCTCTATGCACAGAAAGCAAAATAAAGCAGAAATACTAAAACTATGCCGACAGTACAACCATGGATCTGTACATATTTACAAAAAAAAAAAAAAAACCCCAAAAAAACGTCCCTGAAATAAACTTAAGATTAGTTAGCCTACAACAACAGCAAAGATGTGACTATGGAGGCTTCATTACAGACTGATTTAAACCAGCCCATGACTCTGGATACTCTTTGGAGAATCAAAATCATACAATGCTTTGGGCTAGATGGGACCTCTGGAGGTCATCCGGTGCTCAGAACAGGGAGGTCACCCTGCTCAAAACAGTGCCAGCTTCGAGGATAGAACTGACTTGGAAGCTGCATCGGGTTGCTGAGTGTCATAACCAAGGGAGCTGCAATTTGTCCAAGGACGGAGGTTCCTCAGACTTTCTGGCGGGCAACCCTTGCACTGACTGACCACTCTCATACCAAAAAAATTGTTTCCCATCACCTAATCAAGACATTTCCTGGGGAAATCAGTGTCTGTGCCCCTTCCTCTGCACATCTCTTAAAATGGCTTCATCTTCTCTACAACCTTCCATTAGGCAGTTGAAGTCCACACTGAAAACCCTGCATGCTGCTGAGTGCAGTGGCAGTAAAGCTGACGCACGCAAAGCTATCTCTGTCACCCTGTTATACTCCTATTGCACCTTTGACTGAACAGTTACGTAGCTCTAAATTTAACACTGGAAACACATATTTGAGATGACAGAGTCAGCCTAGAAGTCCAGACTTTGGAACACACTTGCTACAAGTGTATTTTACCATGGGAAAGACTGACCTTTTTTTCCCCCTCCCTTCATTTTAACCAAGTCACATATAATCACACATAGATGAAATACCTAGTACGTTCTATTCAAGTTGCTATGCCTTCAGTTACTCTCATATATAACCATCCTTGTGATAATGAAATCAGTGGTCAAGTAAAGCACTCATTTCTCTGTTTTACTTCATTTTTCACAGGTTGGATGCTCTCTTGAGAAGTAATTAAGCATATACCTCAACTGACATGAATTCCTTCAGTTCAATCCCCTAAGCCCTACCCAGGCACTCCCCCAAAATGGCCAAAACATCCATGTTCCTTGTAAGAATGCTCTGCTTCAAAATCAATTTGAAACAATGGTTTCTTGGGCAATTGCTAGAAAAGGTTATTTAATTTATAAACTCAAGGTGTTTGATCATTGTTGAAACAGGAAAAGACTATTCACCAAACTCTATCCTGATTAATCAATGGATAATATAGTTGCAGTTATGTCACTGGAAAATGGACTGCAAACACAAGGGCAATATGAAATCAGAGTAATCACAAGAGGAGAATATAATTCTGGGCTACATAAGAGTTCAGAAATGAAACAATCTTCCTCTCACACACCATTTCTTTCAGGTTCCTTATGGCTGACAGAGCATTAAATTACTGCAAGACAAAAATGAAAACTCCAGACAACTTTGGATACCCGGCATTGCTTCCATTATAACAATCTTCACAATGTACTAGTATACCAGTGGTTTCACCCCAATCAATGACAATGCAGTTCAAGTGAGAAAGAAAAGAATGAAAAAACCCATCACGTTAGGAGAATGCCAAAACATTTGACACAAATTAGATTTTATGTTGCTATGCAACATTATCCAAAGCATTCTGCTGGTGGTAGTGCTGCAATAGCATATTTGAACTTAAAATGTTACATGCAACCTTGAGAAGGACAAAGAAGGGGTTAGATGGAAACAAAGAGAAAAATATGATCATAAATTATCAATGAAAAACAAAATGTCATAAAGCAAATGTTTAAATAATACACTGAATTCACATTGTCCCTGGGATTTTCAACACGTTACAGTACACACTCCAGAAAAATTCCCATGAAGCTACTCAGCAATCATCGAGGGCCTTGTCTTTAGACCTTGTCTGGGCTCTTCGGGAGTGCCATGGAGAGCACGGGACAAGACAGATTGCTCAACCTCTGCCACCCCAGTTCTGAGCAGTACAGATGTGCAGGCCCATTGTGCATGGGAACAGAAGAAGGACCCACCTCAGAAATAATTTGGAAGAATGTTCTGCTTTTTAATATATTACGAAGAGGAAATGGAGAAATAAATTTCACTCCATAAAAGCACAGTCAAATTCTTCCTCTGTTGGGGCTTCAAGAGACATCCTGAATGCCCCAAGATACTGCAGTCAAGCCAAGCCTCTGCATCTCTGCCATCAAGTCCTTACTAGATATTATTCACCCATGATCTTTACCCCGAATAACTACCCAAAGGCAAATAAACTGAGAAGATATTTGCACGTGTGAAACATTACAAACACTACAACTTTCTTCACCTTTTTAAAGGCAAAAGCTAAGAGACAGCAAGTCTGACAGAACACTAACATGAGAAAGCCTATGACTGTACTAACCTTGGGACCAGAATTTGAGCGGAGGCGGAAATGAGATGATGAGATTCTTACCTGTTCCCGCTGCTGGAAATCTTCGCTTATTTGCATTACTTTGTTTGTGTTACAGCAGCGTGAAAATTAGATACCATAATTGCTGTATCTGGTAATTCTTTCAGTTGCAGCACTGAATTCCACCATTGCCAAATCCTGGTATTTGTTTTATACGACATTCTGGCTACTCCTCCCAGTTTAGTAGGGTTATTCAGACTGGAGAATGAAGCCTCTATCCAATCAAAGGACAAATGACTGAAAGTCAGACTGCTGGCACTGTCATAAAACATTTTGTTAATTGCCTTTCACAAAGTGTCTTTGGCAGTAAAACTCCAATACCTCCATTCCCCTGAGAGTCTGGTAGAGTCAAAGAATTAACAAAGCTTTTCTGACTGCAATAAATAATATAGTACCAAATGAATGTAAATAGATATAAATGTAACTCATCTTCATTACAAACCAGCTTCTGCTTGGATAGCTTAGATTGACTGAATTAGGTTGAAACATTAAAAGTCCTTTAATGGAAATTTCAAAGGAGGAAAAGAAAAAGGTAGCATGGTTATCTAGAGAGGTTATTTCCATGTTGAGTGGGTCGTAAGAGTCCTTTTTTGTCTGCACACGGACGTGGGAATATAGCATAAGGGACTCAGAACTATGGAATACATTTATTATTATTTCAGGGTATAAACTTTTGGTAAGATTTAGAAAAGCAGTAAATACATTAAGTTTTACAGGATTTTAACAATCAAAGGTTTCTATCTAATAATATTTCATATTGTTTAATTAGCTCTTGTCAGTTTATTACATACATTATTTTGCAGCATTAAGCTACATTATTTATCCACTTTTCATGTATGCTCTTTTCATGCGCTTATAATCTCAAGGGAAAAAAGATGAGGACCCATCTGTCCTTCCCGCTTCTTTCATGACGAGTTAAAAGACTAGAAAATCTAATCCTTATATGATCAATTTAGACGTCTGTTATACTATAGCATCAACTTCTCTTTTGTGTGGAAATAATTTACAATGTAACCCCAATCTTTCTATAATCCTTCTCAGAGTATCTTCTTGAAGCAAGCTCTTGGCTTCCAAAATTTGCAGGGATAAATTACATGTCACTTTCTCACCATGCTTTGTCCAGCAGATCGGTGTTCAGGCTGCAGGAAGAAATTTTATCACCCTAATACAAGCCTTGACCCCTACAGCAATACTAATTGGGATTTAACAGCCCAGTGGACCAAAAGGTGTCAGACTCACCATCCAGTTACCACATTCTGGATGACTTACTAATGTATCAGTTGAGGCAGCACAACCTCATACGGCTTGCAGGGGAAAAAAGCAACCATGGGCCGCAAAGTGAATGGATGACAAAGTACCACTGCTCAGCTGACACATTCGTTACAAACGAAGTTGAGCAAAACGCACCCTTTAAAATCCACCCTAACAAAAACTCTTTCCTTAGTTTATCACCATCCCTCTGTTCACCCCAGGCCCCAGGTAAAATCTCTCTCCATCTCTCAGTCAGTTCACACTGAACCTATTCCCTCACTCCTCAGTTTTGTGACTTTTGGGGGATCCTCAGGCCCACTCAGGCTCTGATTTTTAAGGAGCCGAGCACCAATGGCCTGGTTCTTTAGCAACAGTTATATTTCAAACCCAGTCTTGTATCATAAAGCTGGAGAAAACTGATTCCCTGGTTTCCCCTTGGAGGTTGTCCCAAGGTGTCTCCATCTGATCAAGCAGCTATGGAGTTTTAAAAGTAACCAGTAAATGTTGTCTGCCTGGGGCATGCTACAACTGTGGTGACAAAAGCTCGATTTCATTTCCACTGTTACTCAGAAGCACAACTGTTTCACAGCATTAACCAGAGCTTAGAGGAGAGCAGAATCTCCACATCATCTCAAGAGCTGTCCTGCATCACGCAGCCCACAGCTGCACCACCGTGCCCCTTAAAGCAGGGCTCCCGGGCAGCTGGTGTGCTCTGCCCCGCGCCAACAGCCTGCTCTTGTGCTCGAGCTACTCCGTCACGGCTGGGGCTGCACTGGATCCAAAGGCGCCACTGAGATTTTACGAGGCAGTGAACCTAACAGGAGACACAGCAAAACATTTTTGGACATACTGCCATACCAGTATTCAGTATTAGATGTCAATATTACAAAGTTCATAAGAGACCAACACAATATGATGATCTTCTTAAGCCTTTTGAGGCTATTTTCATGTAGAAGAAAAAGTTAGGCAGAGGCAACAAAGGATATGTTTAGAGATAGACTCATAAATTATAATATTTCTACTTGTTTTCTGAAGCCTGAGATTAGATACTCCCACACACAAATGAGATTAAGAGATACTAAGTAGCACACCTGTGTGTGTTTATGTTAATGATGACTTTATAATGTTTCTCAGTACCAATTTTTAATGCATGCACCCTCTGTAAAATTTAGAAAAATACTGCATTCCCTTTCTGCTCATTTCATCAGTAAATGCTATGGAAAGGAGCCTAATGTTCAGCTGGCATTCAAATTTTTATGGTATTCCTTCTGTAGTATAAGCTCCGATCTTCACCGCAGCATAAGCCTAGTCTGACGATAAAGGTGTGTATGGTCTAGATCTGACTGAAGAATTGAAGACCTAACACTTAAATCAACACTAATTCAGAATTATCAGCATCTTGCAACAACTTGAAACCTCATCAAGACAATTCTTCAGATAAACTGAAGGTCATATGTGCTTAAGCAGATTTTTCAACAATTCAAAATAATTTTCTAACAGGCCAGGCTGCAACAAGCATAAACCATTTGAATCCAGAATGTATTTTCATTAACAACCATAAACAACTAAAAGTTATAAAGTTATAGATCTAGAATACTGCTGTTCCAAACATGAGTGAACACTGCCTACGCAACAACCCAATTCAAGTATTTTGTTGTTTATTTATGCAACCCTTCTTGTACAAAAACGGGAGGAACGGGTAAAGTACTGAACAACTGGCTCTTGCTTTGGAAAGCTCGACTCAGAGAGGCCAGTACAGTAACAGGGCACAGGAGCAAATACAGAGCAGTGCACGTTGTGTAGGCAAGAAACAGCAACTGCACAGCCAGGGCCTGGGGGTTTGGTGTCAAGGAGGGAGAGAACTTGGAGAATGGTAACCAGAGAGGTTCTTTCAAGCAAAGACCGACCCATAAAACAACAGAGATGGCAGCAGCAAGGGACAGAGACCAAGGAAAGTGTCTGTGGCCACAGGCATAGCTGGTGGAGGCTGTGAAAGGTGTATGAGCAACAGGGGAAAGTTGGCTCAGAATACAGAGATTGAAAACCTGAACTTGGTTCAGGAAAAGAAAAACTATTTAAAGTCAAGATTTAATATGCCAATTAAAAAGTTATGGAGACCACAAATTATCTTTTAAGAGCCTCGATCATTTATCCCAGTTACTTAGCCGCTGTATGTATAGTCCAAGATAGTTAAGTTTTCTTGTCTTGGAAAAGAAAAATATTTTCATTTCTCAGATACCATAGTATTTACACAGCTTAATAAATACTGATTTTTCAATATTTTTTTTTAACATAAAACAGTTTCACTTTGTAGAATGGCATTTGTAATTTGTGTTTTAATACCAATGGTCACAGCCTAAGACAAGCTGGAAGCAAAGGCTGTAAGTACTGTTATGTACCCTGCCATCTTGGGCATGAGAAGTATTTTTCCCCATCCCTAACTGCTTCTACGGTTTCCAGTTTTCACCAGAAAAACATCAGTTCCTTATCCAGAAGAGTCTTTCTTTCTGCAGAATACTTTGCAGCCATTCATTTCAAACCAGCACCTCCAAAATTTCAAAATAAAGATTCTGCAGATACCAAGGGAAAGCACGGTGGACACAACTAAGGAAGATTCGTTAACTCCACAACACTGTCACTTTAGAGCTGTGAACACCACTCCCTCCTTTCCATCTATGAATCTCTTACTAGCAAAAAGATAGTGTTTGAGAGTAAAAATTTCACATGACTTTAGGCATCCTGTTCTTGAACCTAAAAAACTCTGGCCACAAAAAGCTCACACAGCACTTTGGTGCTAGTGGGAAATGCATGGACCCCTCATACATTTGCTTGAATAACCAAATGTAGTAGGCTTAGTGCTTCTCAACAGCATAAACGAGGTATGAAATCCACTTAAAAAATGGTTTATATACACATCCATTAAACAGTCATGGTTACATTCTTAGTATTTTCTACAGGCATTTTCACTTGCAGAGTAATACATCTGGAGTAGCCTTAGAAATTCCTGCAGCTAGATGAACAAATTAATTAGGCTAAGTGAAAGTGTGAATTGTCAGCACCTCCGCTAACATGCGGGTAACTGCCATGGGCACACTCTTATCATGTGGTATCTTGCAGTACGCACTAAGCGGCTTGCTCCTTTTCATGAAGGAGTTATAAAGGTATCTCTCATTTACTGCAGGATACCGCTGGTATAAGCGTGCCCACAGGCAGGTAGAGCAGCTAAAGGGTTTTGAGTTCATATTCTGACTTGCACTCACAATAAAGTTGTCTCCATTAAGAAAACATGCTTCTACTTTGACCTGCAAGTCTCAGATGAAGAGGTTCCTCAGTTTAGAGACCACACTTGATAACTGAGCTGTAGCAAAGCAGTGGAGAAATCTCTCTAGATTAATAATGAGTTTATCCATCTGCCCCGATTTCTTACTGTGTTTACAAAGTCAGTGCAAGATTGAGGCAATGACATTTTGTCAAATTCATGATTATTCCATTAAGGCTTCCATAATATTTATGGCAGCTTTCCAGCCCTCAAATTTAAAATAACCCAGGTAAGATAAAGAAGAGTGTTTGCGTTGAGCATATTTGATATTGTGACTTGAATGTTCATAGAAATTACTACAGTTCATTAAAAGCTGCACAGTAGCTAGTAAAATGTTAATCTTTTGTCCTAAAACTGGATTAATCTGTGAATGTAAACAGAAGAAAAAAAAGATGTTGGAACAAGCAATGAAGGCAACCAGGCCAGAATAATTTACATAAGCAAGTAAATTTCTTCATTTCCTTTCTTCAGAAGTGTACAATTCTGGGGGGAAAATAAGTACATTAAATATATTTATTTTACAATATTTAGTGTAATGCACTGCCACAACATGGCATTTCAGATTCTAAAAGTTTGTTTCTGTAGTATATTGCTAGTATCTTCATCAAAGACAATTATGTTAACAGATGCTTTCATGAACAAATATATTAGGTATTAGTATTACTTGTCCTCATTAATGCAAACCAAAAAGCAGTTCTTGGCAGGATATAAACAGGTGGTGCTTAAATATTTTAGGTAGCCAACTTAAGACAAGGTGTGGGAGTCTGATCTTTAACCACTTTTGAAGATTAGGTTCTTTCCAAATGACATACGCAGCACAAAACCAAAAAAATCATTAAGTCATCTTAGAAAAATCTAACCTAACACATTCTCAATTATTTATTTATTTATTAACTTGTTCATGTCTCTGGAGTTATTTGCTACACTCTTGTAATAGTCCTATAGTAAGCATCAAGACCTGTCTTACACATTGAATTGAAGCTGCTGTACTGCACCTAATACCATGTGGAAGAGCTAATTAGTTATTGACTTGGAATGCCTACAGCCAGTTTTCAGCACCAACTATTAAAAGGTTTTTCAATCAATCACCAATCAAGGCCGATTCTGGACTGAAGTCTGTGGTTGAAGATTATCAAACACATTTACGAACTTACTGTGCAAAATAACTGCAAGTTAATTAATCATGATACGGGATCAGCCTGACACCTCCAAAAACCCCATCGTCAGTAATACATACACTTCCAATAATATAAAAAACACAAACGTTTCTGGAAAGTTAAATTTTTTTTTGGCTGATTGTTTATTTTTAAAGTGTAAGGACAAAATGTTATCTGCTGTTAAAAAAAAAAAAAAAAAAAGCCTGCCAAACCCAAAATGGATAAAATCCCTTTTTTATTTTGTAAAGGATTTTCCAGTAATCACCAAATGCTTTAAAAGAATTAAACTAAGACATGTCAGAACTATAGACTGTAGTAGCTTAAACATACATGACCACGATCACACTATTCATTCTTAAAGCTACTAATGGAAGTTAAAAGCTAAAAGGCAATAAGGAAAGAAGATTTGGTACATACAATTTTGAGTGGGGAAACCCAGAAAAGCTGTTTTGGGAGGCAAAAGCCTTAAGAAATCCAGTCTCAACATCTTTCCTGAAGCAAAACTACCACAGTAGGAAGTGTTACCAACTTCAGAATCTGGAGACCCTTAGGTTTTAATGAGTCTATGAAGTTTTTTAATGAGTATGGTACTTTTAACAAGAACCTAAAATAAAGGAGGGTCACTCCACCTGGCATGAGTGAGCTTTTCCCCGCCATGTTAGTCAAGGTACGAATCGTAGCCTTCTACCTGTACCGGCCACTGCAGAGCGCAAAGCTGCAAAGGCCAAAGGGAGGAGCAATAATTAAGGTTGTGAAGATGAAGAAAGAGGAGTATTTCAGGAAAGTCAAAGCTGAGTCAAGGTTATATGAGTAATGTGAAAGAGGTAGCAAAAGGCAGATCAACAGATATGGGAACGTGGGCAGAGGAGCAGGAAGTTGGAACCAAATGAAAGATTTGTGTCAAGAAAGAAAACAGAGAAGAAGAGTTGTGAAGAAGGCTCTACATGCCGAAAACAAAATCTGAAATAGTTTAGAACTAATTATAATATTTTTCCATTCAACAATTATGCCCTTTTAAAAAATGAAAGACAACCTGCATAGACATGCAGTGGCTGTGAGATACCACCAATTTCTGAAAAATGTTTTGTGATTCATGCCAAAAACATGAGAATATTTAAGTGGCAGGTCAAGCTGTCCTAATTTTTTTATTTTTTTTAAATTAAACAACTCCAAACACAGAGTACATTTTCAAAGAAAGACATGACTGTCCTCGCTACAACAAATCTGCCCCAATTTACTAGGAAAAATGTATATGTTTTTAGTGCTCAAGGTTTATGATTTACCTCACTGTTGATGTTGCCAGTAAGTCCTTGGACATTCTCACAAAACATCGAGTGCTTAAAATGCAAATGAACTCCCTGTAGGGATTTTTATTTTCTTTTTTCAAACTGCATAAATAGGCTAGGCGCTCAACTCCTGTTCCTCAGAGCCAGATTATGACTTTTGAAAAGCCTACTGTGCAACGAAATACCTTTGAGAAAAACCCTAGCTTTCAGAACATACTATCAGAGCACTTTCTACTCCCTGTTACTCTGTCCTGTGTTTTGTATATGCTATGCCCATCAGCTAAAATTCTTCTCTATAGTTACAACATCCATTCTGAAAATACTCACATTACAAACTTAGGACCAGGGTGAGAGTCTAGGGAAGCTTTATTAGAGGCAATAATAGTGTTAATACAGACTTAATGGCTGTAATGTCCCTGCTATTAAAAATCCAAAGCTATCAACTCATTCAACAATCTGATATTAATAAGATGAAAAGGTATACTGACACCCTCCCTGCCCCAATTCTGAACACAATTTTTTTGTAAGACTGAAGTGGTTCTTGCATACTAAAGACTAAACTAGACACACGCTGTAGGAGGACTGTACCCAAAAGGTTGAATTGTTTTGTAAGCTCAACATACGGGTACCAGTCAGGAAAAAAAAAATACCATAAAGTCATTATTATATTGACATTTTAGTTACCAGCATTTTAATGAAATCATCCTCAAAAAAAACGTAAGGCACTCGGAGATTAATGCAGTAGCTGTCCAGTTTTAATGATGGTACATTAGGCAATTTTATCTCACTCTCATTAAGGAGTGAGATATCAAAGGACTACGCATTTTCTGCAGGATAAAAACATGCAGGTGAGCAGTTACTACAGAGAAACTAATGCAGAGTAAATCCACACCCTAGACTGCCTTGCTGTAACTTGTTCATGTAGCCGTACCCTCCGCCTTAGTTTAAGTTTTTCAACTAAATTAAATTAAAAGTACCTAAATACTGAAGAAGGGTTCCAAGTCGTGTGCACCAAGAAAAACAGCTGTACAGTTTCAAACGTTACTGCCTCTAGCAGTCCACGCTGTCTCTCCACTGGAGATAATCACCCAGACGGCAGATGGTTGCAGTGAACGGGCTCCTCTGCCATGGCCCTCCAGCCCACTTTAGCACCTCAGCAGGAATAAATATACCTTTGTCAAGGGCAAAAAAGTTAGCACCGGGACCGCGGGTTGGGACAGCCGCAGTGGAGAAGCGTGCTCACATCACGGACTGCGTGGTACCCAGCATCGCCTCCAGCACAGCAGAGGGCTGGGCAGTCTGAGACAGCACCACCTCGCACTGGCACAGCTGAATTGAGCACAACTCAGTTTTCAGACCACTCAGAATAGCCACAAAGAAGTTTAACACAATTTAGTTCATCTATTTCAACAGTTAATGCAGACTTTCCTGAGTGTTCCCATGTACGCCACCCCGGAGAGAGAGAAAGCAATAGATTACCATCTAGTATTTTTCCAATGAAGCAAAAAGAAAAGTGGTAAGCGAGCAGAACTGTGGGGATCAGCACTCCAGTAAACAACAGGTTATAAAGGGATCTATATCCCTATAGACAGGGATAAAACAAACATGAAAACTTCCACATTGCAGGAGAACTAGCTTGAAAATGAGATGAACTAGAAAACAACTCGATTTAACATTTTTTCAAACTTAACACACCACTTGCAACACACACTCAGGTATTTTTATGTTACGTACAAAAGATGACTTTTAGGTCCCCTAAAAGGTTCACTGCCACTGCAAGCCCTTCCCACCCCACTACAGATGCTGGCACCAAAGACGAACAGCAGCTCCCCACCAGAACAAGGAGACACGCACAGAGAAATAAACTTCCAAGTAAATCCTGCGTCCTAGCAAACAGTGGCAGTCAGCCAGCCACAGCATATGTATTTGCTGACAGTAAAATTAGCAAGAAGCTACTGCAAAATTATTATACTATCCTGATAACCAGAATTTCAAGCACACACATTACCCTAAACCTAAATGGGTCTGCACTTCTCTTGGTTTTAACTATCAAGAATTCAAATTAATATTTACTTGATAAGTAAACAGTTTTCGGGCTGAGACCGGAATTCACACCCTGAATTTCAGGAAGCAAAACCAACTTTAACATCCCATTTAAGAGACTTAATTTCAGCTGAGATGGCAAACAGCTAATCATACTCGCAGTTCAACAGCCACAAAAATAATTTTCACAGCTAGAAGTCAGTATCAGCTCATTAAAATGTAACCTACTGGAGTTTGCACTTTAATTTTTAATTCTAACAATCATCATCCACAGCCGTTACATCAAAAGGAACTATATGAAAGGCAAACCAAAGTAAAAATGTATAAGCATGTTTCACGGATTAAAGAAAAATATAGAACAGAAAACACATTTGTGAAAAACCCCACTCTTCAGCAACAATTACAGCATAAGACAAAATGGCTTGAGTAGCTGAAATCCCCCATTCCAAAGGGAATTTCAGGAATGCAAAATATTGTCTACAGAATTATCTTCTTAGACATGAATTATATTTGAGAACACCAGCTACATAGAACATTATCATGCTAAGTTTTGGGATTTGGGCTCAATATTTAAGCTAGCAGAATAAGCAAGCATAAACTCTTAGTACTACCTTACTTTATTTTTATTACTATTTTGATTTTTTTTTTTTAGGTAAAACTCTTCAACAAAAACCCAACAGAAGTGGTTAAATAGAATTAAACTAAATATACCAACTAAAATGTATATTCAAAGTTTGTTATACCAGTAGGAATTAAAGCATCATTGTGGGGGGACGGGGACGATGAAGGACTAGCTTGGGGGTGGGAGGTGCTGTTTGAGAATGCATATCCATAATCCTAATATAAAAAAACATGTTTCAGATGCCATCAGGTTACTTAAATAGAATAAAAGAATTTCCACACTTTTTTACTACTTTACAAAGTAGCGCAGGAAGGTTACTGAACTCGGGGAAGTGCGTCTACAAGCCACTGAAACGAAACCAGAAGGTAATAGTGAGTCGTGCTCTAACACCACTGAGGTGCTGAACAAAGTGGAATGGGGGTCTGTTAAAATGCCTGTCATATTCACATGGGCTTTAGCTTCCAGAGGGCTGGAAAACAACAGAGAAGAGAAAGAACAGTTAAAAAAAAAATCCTGTTAGTACAGCTGTTTGGTATACAGAGAACTGTATGCGTTTAAGACTGACTACTTGCACTATGACAAGCCTTTCTTGACTGGAAATCTTTGCTGCTTCACTGTTAACAGGTGAAAGAATATTATAAATACTTTTACCAGTGGTCCAGACATGCTGAAGGTTTGTTCTTGTATTTATTAAAAGGGCTTGAAAATTTAATTCCAAGGTGTTTTTACATGAAATTCAGAAAAACAAGTGCAAGATGACCATAATTCTCCCTAAAGATGAATTTGAAGACCTAATGCCCAGTTTCTGAGAGGATCACTTCACACAGTCGGTCACTTCACAGACCGTATAAAGGATTTCCCTTGTGTTCTTTAACCGACATAACTATGGTATTTGGTTTTACAGCTACAGTAAGGCTGATGATTTCTGAAACGTTAGCCAGAAAGCAGAAAGGATGGAGGTTGGAGAAGACAAAGAGGCCCTGAGATAAGCCATCAGTGAAACACCAGCTGATCAGTCGTCATTTTCTGCAGCAGAGCCAGTTTCTTTGACAAGGCTGACACATAACAAAACTGAGGAATAAACTAACATCCTTTGTTAGTCACCGCAGCTTCCTGGATCACTGATCAAAGATGCTTAATTTAAATGCAAGACAATCTGCAATGTTATTGCAACATCTTAGTAGAGCAGTAATAACTACAGCATGCTTGCAAATGAAGAGAAATGCACATGAGAAAGCTCAAGATGGCAAGCAGCATGAAGAACAAATGCAGTGTTTTCTTTTTTTCTTGAATGTTACATGTTGTTACATTAGTTGTCTTCATTGATTTTAACATACTACTTTTAAGCTTCATTAATTCCTATTACTGTCAATACGAACATGTCAATAACATGGTTCCAAAATTTGTAGCCTTATTCAGAAAGGGCAATGAGTCCAAACAGAAATAATCTGATAGATGTACTTGTAGCCAATCCCATTATCCCAAGGGTACTTTCTCCATCAGAAAAAAGTAGTAAGTCTTTTACAAAATAAAAACTTTTTAAAAGCTTATTCTAAACTTTGCATTTTTCATTTAGAACACAAAAGCCACTTTGCTCATTCCAAATGGTCAGCTGCACCAGCAAGCTAAATACATCATGTATTTACTAGAAACCTTCATACAGCAGATGGTATCCGAATTGGGGCTATTAGAAAAAATGACATTTTCCTTCTGTTTTTTCTGTATCAGGAAAAAACCAAATAAATTCTAGAATTACTTTAATACTTTTGCTTCCTTCTTGCCCTTCTTCCACCTCAGGAAAAGATACGAAGCTCACAGGAACCATATGTCATCTGTTGACTTTAGCAGCAAAACGCTGCCAAAAGAACATTAAATCAGTCCCTTTGTTTCTTCTGACTCATCTGAATTTATATCCAGTCAGGGTTTTATGGGCATAAGCTTGTTTCAGAACCTGAGGTAAAACATTTTTGTTCAACTGTAATTATTTTTATTAGCAAAAATTAATCTACAAACATCTTCTTAATACTCTTGCCACAAACCAAAAGGTATGCATTACTCAGTCTCAGAAAAATTGCTGTTCCCATGTACTCAGTAGAGGTAATAGTCTGTGCACATCTTCATACACCTTTCTAAATCACGTGAAGATTGGTTTTTACACCTAAAGGAGAAAAGCAAAGTTATGAGTAATGAGAAATGCACCGTTTTTTAGTAGGTGCCCCTCAATATATGCCTAATATTTTAAACAGAAAAAGAAGGGGGAAAAAAAGAAAAAAGTATAAGCTGATAAAACTCAGTTTGCTATTCAGCATGTAAAATTTCTGGTTCATTTATCTATCTGGAAGCGTGTATCCATATAGATACACATATAAGCACCCCCCATACTGTTGTTCCTCAGCAGTAAATAAAAAAGTATATCCTCTCTCTAACCAGATATAAAAGAGGAAAAACATGTTAACCTTTCAGCTAATAAATTTAAATAACTTACTAATGTCATCATGGAGTCTAGTAACTTGAAATACGTAGGTTTAGCTTGCATTTCCTTTCTTTTGGGAAATCTGCAAGCTGAGTATGATCACCAGTAAAGTTCTTTGACACTGTGGACAGTCCCCTTCACCCCAAAGAGATCACGCAGATGGAATAATAAAGGATTAAGAGGCCCGATCCCATACACAGCTAGGGAAGAACGTGAGTCAGGAGCGCGTGCCCGTACACATTCGTGCACCCTTCTCATGCGCACGCACATACGCACGATGACACAGAATGGTGGGGATTACAATTACAGTGTTTTTGAAAAGTTTAAAAAAACCTGACAGATAGGTTGACTCGTCATGTATTTATAGGAGGTGTGTGCACACCCAAATGGGTGAACAGGGCCAAGAAGCTTTTCAAGCCAGTGAAAAATTACTGGCAGAAGGCGGGACCCAACAGCTCTGCATTCCTGCGCAGCAGCTGCTTGTCAAGAGAGAGGTGCATGAACCTACGTCTAAATTTACTTTTGATATCCGCACATAAAAATCCTTTTTTAGAATTGCTGGTAAAAGGGGAGTTTCCCACACTCATCATTTTACATTTTATCTTTCAAACCCACAGTTCACTTGCTTCGCAAAATGCGAGTAGGACATTTAAGAACCACTTCAGTTCTGCTGCTTTTTAGGTAATTTTTCTAATTATTGGCTTGGAAAAGCTTCTTGGGAGGGCACAAGGAAGAAGAGGAGGGAGTAGTTAAATACTATAAACTAGTAATAATAAGCTCTGACTTTTCTCATTTCTCAAAGGCTTTGACATGAAAGCATGAAAGCAGAAGTAAAAAGTCAGTATCCACTTAACAAAATTTAAGAAATTTTCTGGTGCTGTCACACAGCATGCAATTTATTTTAATTCTTAGTCTTTGTTAATACTTCCAGCTCATTAGAAGAAGAGTATTGAACAACAACAAAAAAAGTTGACTACATAAACCACACATACTGCTTTCACTCAAAGATTTCAGCACATAAAGCAGTAAGCTACAAATTATACCTATAAATAGCTAACAGATTGGGAAACAGAGGCAAAGACAGGTCAAGCGAGCCATGTAATGTGGCAGCAAAGTTTCAGAGCAGAGTCCAGGCACAGGTCCATGTTAAGAGGCTGCAGATTTACATACTGGCTAGAGGAGGATTACTATGAGAAAATAATGACTGGTTTTTCATTTAATCCCTAAACCAAAAGTCAACCAGTCAACTAAAAATCTGAAAAGTGTTGCAGCTTTACTGAATTTAATATAATTGAATTACTGAAAATTTACTAAAACGTTGGTATTCTATACAAACATCATGATGGATCATTTAAAATACTCATTCTGAATAAATATATATTTTTTAAATCACAAATTATCAGAGCTAGAGAACAAAACACCAATTAGTTTGATCATTTCTGAATAGGCTGTGCCTCTGAGGGAGACAGAAGTTGCTGATTCCCACAGAAAGTCATCTGTCTGGCCCCTTCAGTTTGGGCTTTCCCTTTCTCATTTACTTCTGACAGGAGGATACCCACAGTCTCCAGATGGCTATGGTTTCCAGACAACACCCAGAGTGAGGAACAACTACTGCATTGTCCACTACACACCACTGCACAAGAGATGTGGAGCTGGAGCACTGGACAAGACAGCTTGCCCTGAGTGCAATCATGGCCAGCCAGAGCTGGCACCAGTCACCACACGGGCGTCTTGTGGCTTTGCTAAAGACTGATCCTTAGAAAGACACTGGGTTTAATGTTACTGCAGCGCCTGGATATTCAGGGGACCTGTTAAGAAGCCTGATTCTGGGAGCTCACATGTCTGATCATCCTAAAGCCTGTCTACAGACATTTGCTACATAAACAGACACGCGGAGTCAAAATTGTATCAAACCTCAGCTGTCTGCTATGTCCTTCCACCAAAAATGCCCCGATTAGCACTCCATAAATTCTGCAGGTGGTAGAAGTGCACGGACACTCCATAATCCACTCTGGGAAGAAACACAAACTGATTAGCTTAAGCATGCAATGAAAATAGCTTCTGCTAATACAGACTACACAGTGAAGCAAACTACAGAACGCCTACATGATCTTCTCCTGCTTTAGGAGACAAGGGTATGGTGATAAAAAAGCTGGAGCTGGAAAACCAGTGCCAAAGTCTTCGCCACAGTTGGCTTCCTCCTTCCTCCTCCCTCCCCCCCCTTAGTGAAATTACGGTGAGAAGGTTGATTTGGAGAGGAAGGGTTACACTAAAAAAAAAACGCACGTGGGCATGGAAGCATCACCAGCTTAGCCCGCTCGGCAGCTGAAGTGTCAAGGAAAGGCCAGCTCAAGTAAGATTTGGGACTGACTGGAATGATGGGGTGCCACATCACAAAAATCCTGAGAAAAGCGAATCTCGGCTCCCAGTGAGGAAAAGTGATGCACGGTATTGCAGGGCATGTACACAGAGATGGCTGAAAGACAGAGCTGCAGGAAGACTTTTGTTGGCTCTTCTTGCTCTCTCCACTGGCTGTATTTTGGGTGGGGGGAAATTCTATCTTTGCTTCAGCTTCCCAGTCAGATTCCTTTTACTTGTTTTTCTTCCCCATCTTCTATCCAGTATCTCTCAGTAATATAAGCCACCAACTCAGCTACTATCCCCACTCTATTGATCTACCTGTCAGCTTCAAAACTCTAAAATGTCTGCTGTCTTTCTAAGTGACAAAAACAATCCTTAAGTTTTCACTACAACCACCTTTCTTCACTGAATACCACCATAAGAGCTGTCCTGCAGTGTCTATAAGGACCCTACATCGAGAATATGCTTCAGGATTTAGTCACTTGGTTGCAGAAATCTGCCACATTACCACCCATTCTCTTCCACACCAGAAGTAGGAAAAGTACCCTTTCCTTGCAACTGCTGTTCATATTTGCTTTAAATGCTGAAAAAGGTGTATTTATACTGACATCGTAGACTGTAAACTGGAGGACCTGAGAAGCAGGCTCACTCTGCTTTCTGCCACCGGCAAAAATATTATTTCAAACAACTGTAATTAGATTCTTCAAAAACCACAACTCAAAACACCAAATCTTAGATTCATTCTGTTGAGAAATTTCATGTGCTCGTTTTATTCCAGCTAGGCACCAACAAATTTACAGGTACCAAAATGATTAAGGAGGAGGATTACGGATCATATACTTAACACTGCCAGCAGAATAGGACAATGTCACTGAAAAGGAAGTCTGCCCTTCCCTTATGTCCCATCCTTATCCACTTGGCTCCCACACATGTATCCATCCATCTTGCCTATATATCCGCCCTACATAAGCATTTGTGTAACTGCATGCTGAACCAGATCAGGGAATGAACTCGCATACAGATCGACCTCTTCTTTATGAGTCTAATTTTAACTCACGTTAGTTTTCCAATCCCCAGCTGGGAGGAGGAGGAGCAGCACAGTGGAGCAGAGAGGGGCAGAGCCAGCATGGCCCCTTTCTGCATCAACAGTAAGTTATACATCCAAACCTGCCCAGGGAACCACCTCATCTAGAATCTACCCTCCCTCTCACTTATATGTTACACACCTAAATCTTCTTCTAAGCAGAATAATACAAATCATTTATTAGAGTGAAAAGGAATTTGTTTGAAATCTCTGCAATGTTAAGACTCATGGACGCTTATTGTTCCATCAGAACGTGTTAACTCTGCCCTCTGTATGTACATCAAAATTGTGAGTCCGAAGGCGAGTGTAACGTTGAGTCTTTTCACCTATATCACTGTTGTTCCATCTATGAGAATTTTGCTGTAAACTATTCTCTTTAATTTGTAAAACAACATACGCAGTCAATTTAGACATTCTAAAGCTGTAGAGGGCCAATACCAGAGAAACTGGGACATTCATAGTCAACAAGTATTTAAAATTATAATAAAAATGCTTTAGGAACTTGGCTCGTTCTACAAAGTTAGTTTATACAACTATTGCAACAAGCAAGTTTCCAATTTTAAAATGCTGAAAGCAACCATTTAACACAATGGCGGGGCCGGGGGGGAGGGGGCAGAATCTTCATTTCTCTGGTGAGATTGATTTCCAGCATTCGTTTTTCAACCAGGAGTTTTAATAACATTGAGCAGAATATTAAAGAAATGCTCAAAGACGTAAGTGGAATCTTAAATGAATTCCTCAATACAGCACTTAAATTAACATCTCATAGATAGTACTTCCCTCCAGGAAAATACATCCTATTACAAATAGAAATTGCTTTTATCAAGTTCTAAAGGAAATGGTCTCTGCCTGCTTTTGTCCTTAAGCAACTAACATCAACTACAGAAGGGTTATTAGCACAAGAAAAAGTGCCAAAATCCTTTCTGTTGCTAACATGAACACGCACTGTGAACAGTGTATGGAAGATCTCCATTTTCAGGCATCTCTGCGAAGAAAGGCCTTTGCTGAACATTCCTGTAGAATCTAAATAATTCACGTTCGGGGGAGGAGGGGACAAAGATATTATAATACCCTCAAATACTGCACTCCACATGCTGCATCTTCTAACTTGCTATTGACTCAAGGTACAGAGCACAATTTTAGATCTCCTTCAAGCGGACAGCCCACGGTGTACAGAGAGCACTTCAAAAAACCAAAAGCTTAGTACCAAAAGATATTTTCTCTAACACTTATCTGTATTAACCTCTTGCTTATAATGAAATGCCCAGCAGCTAGCAGAGCCAGCAAAGCCTCTCCTCTCACATGTGGCTCTCAGGAGTGCTGCTAAGTTGAACAGGCAGAATTATCATTGCCCAACAACACACAATCCAACAACAAAATGCCATTCCAAACGGCTTGAGAGGAGAACAAATGGATGGATTTTTATAGACTTATGTCAACTCCAAGGTGTATAAACTGACTCAGTGTTATCCAAAGGAACCAAAACTCTAATGCTCCTGTCCCATATTCTCTACTGGTTTGAATCTTGCGGTAAAGAAAGTTACCGCTGAGTATTTTTTAATTGACAGAAATTCACAGCTTAACCAAAAAACGTACCTAAGAAACCACTTAGCACCCTTCAGCTACTTTCAGGATAAGAAAACTAGAAACAAAATAACCCCAATATTACAAAAAATTAAAATATACACTAGAGTAAATTATTTTCGTATTTATACAAGTACAAGTGCGAGTGTATTTGGTGTTATAATTTGCCTCAGCTTGGGCACTTTCCTAAATTTGGACACATGTTGGAAGAGTTTAAGCTGACATAGGTCTTGGATCAGAAGAGATTAAAGGTAGATACAGGTTATACCGATTTAGAACCACAATGGAATTTCATCTTTTAAAAACACTTACACTCTCATCTAAGAATTAAAAAGGTGCATTTTAACAACAAAATAATCTGATCTAATGGCAGATGATGCCAGAGCGACCTGTTCAGCTTTCTGCCACCATCTCCAGCCTCACACTGCTTTCGTGCCAGCTCCCGCACACGTGTAAGCTCCCAGTGATATCCCTCAGGGAGCTAAATCCTGCAGAAAACGAGCTCTGCAGGAGAAGAGTGAATACTTTCTGGGGGTTTAACGCCCTGAATGAGCTCACCATGATTCAGGTGAGTGTCACCTACCAGGCCGTCAAAATGGTGGCAATGCCTAGTGGTAGCGAAGAGGGGAACAAGGCTGTCTCCTTGTGGCAGAAACTATCCATTAGCTCAACCAAAGGACAGGGCGTGTATTGCAAGTCTGCAAGTTCACACTGTTCACCAGTTTTACTACTCTGTTGTGCTTTCGCTGGCTACTGCTGATCTTAAAAATAACTTACGAGTAACAATTTTAAGGTATCTAAAAATATGGATCCATTGACAACCAGGGGTTTTTAAAAAGCACATTTGGTATTCTAGCTTCTTTAAAAACTCTTTAAGACAGCACCAAATTGAGATTTAAACAATATTCTTCAAATACCTCCAAGCAAGTACCCTCGCAAATACCTAACCTCCTATTTCTCTGTTTTTTCATTGCAACATTTGTTAAATAAATTCTAAAGGTCATTCCTATGGCTCAGGAGAATTTGGCTATTATTATGATAAATATTCTTGGAGAATATGATTTTTTTTTTTTTAAAAGCAATGAAATAAGCATAACGTGACTTTTATGGATGTCGCCATCTTTGGTCTACATCCAAATGCATGCTAAAAATAGTAAGAACATAGTTATATTAAACCAGGAAAGTACAAGGTGTCTTCATGCAAAATACTGGTTTACATAAAATAGAAAGATATTTTTCCAGCAGATGTAAATTAGAACAGCTAAGAGAAAAACACCAGACAAACTGCTCTCCATCTTAAGAAGACACTAAAGAGTTGGTATTTACGTATTATGCATGAAACTGATCCCAGTGAAATTGTGTCTGAGGTACCATTCTTAGAAGCAAAAATCACAGGTATGAGCACATGAATAAAAATCAGATTTACATAAAATTTTTGGTTAACTGAGAATTTAAATTGGTTACTAAATGATTACATTAACTCCTAATTTCAAGAGCAGACAGGACACATCCAGAACAACATGATTTTTTTCTTACTGTGTTCAACATACAAAAAAACTACTTAAAATACCTGAATTCTTCAGAAATCCACAATAATTTTTAAAAAGGCAAAAGATTCTGAATACACCTTTAAATCACCAGTGTACCCAAGCAATTTTTTAAATGGTTTCCTTTCTCTCACTGAGGTATCCCAGAACCCATTAGCTTAAATTTATTCGCATACTAAGAACACATTAAGACTTCACAAATTTCTGTTCTTTTCCCTTCTCGATTATGCCAACATCCATCAAGCACTATCATTCCAGTGCCATGAAAAACAGTCATCTTTTCTGTAACAGCAACCATCACCTCCCAAAGTTCCAAGAGAAAAGACAGAACACTAGCTTTGCTGTAACACATCAGCAACAGATAAGACCTGTAAAGTAGCAGCACTAGTCATGCAAAACACCTGGTGCCGCAGGCTGGAAATAGCAACACCAAGAAAATTCTCTAGGGTATTTGTGATTATTATCCTAGATACCATCTTGTATTTCCTACCAAGATATCAAGTTCATGTATGGCATCTGAGTGTGTATATTTAATAGTTCCATGAACACATACGTTTCCCTTAAACACAGCTGAGTATAGACTTTTCAGGTGTTCCTTCTCAAGCTGTATCTAATTACATCTCAGCACTCTGCCAAAGCAACAGCTGTCTCCTTAGGAAAGTAATAATTGTAGCATGAAAATCAGGGTTGTACTTGCTTCCTGCTTTGCTCATGGCTACTATTCCAAAGGCAACCCCCCCCCCCCCCCACCTCCCCCAAATACACTAACATCTGGAATTTAAGAGAAAAGCTGACAATAAATACCAAGGAATGAGGTAAAAAAAAAAGATCCATACCAAAACCTGAAACTCCGCTTCTGGCCACTGTTTTTAGGTATTATGACAAAAATTAAATAAAATTTATTTCAGAAGATGTCTGCGACTTCTATTCCAGGCCTGCCTTACATTTATTCATATCTTTTAAGAAAACATTTTTTCTACATCCAAAAATTAATCCAAGCCCCTAAATACTATTAAAGACTCAAGAACAATCTATGACTCTCAAAACTTAATTAGCTATTATAAGTTTCTGGACATGCATCCCTATTTTGACCTACTGGGGCAACTATGAAACATAACTAAATAAAAGTTAGTGGCTTTATACACAGATTACACTACATTTCCTACCATACCTACTACTGATGTTGTAATAGCATAACTATTAAACCAGATTTGGCATATTAACCAATATGTTTGTTGTTTGTCTCATGCCAAAAATTCTAGTTACAACGTGAGTGGCAGCAAGCACTATATCCATATTAGTATTCTTCCTTTTGCAACCCTTGGTAGCACTTCACTTAAGTATGAGGAGTGGTGGGAAACTTTAAGGGGAACAGGGTAACTAAGACAAGGCAACTGGCTGCCCTTGTAATCTGCAGTCAACTTAAAGAGCCACTTCAGGTCATGAGAAATTTCAAGATGACAACTCTTTCATAGTTCTTTTCCCACGGTCAGAAAAAATACCACATGGAAAAGAAATACTCCATGAAAAAACTACTCTTTCACTAGCTTTTATGGTAACTTGCACGTAAGCCAAACAATGTACAAGGGTATCACTCACTTTCCTACTTAAATGCCTTTTCATAGTCATGCACAGACTTATAAGAACATTCAACCAACATATATCAGCTGGCTCATGTACTGTTTTCAGATATTGGTATCTGCAATCCTTTTACCGGATCTAGCATCATTGTCTGAACTCAGATGACTCAGATAAACACAATGTGAAAACATAGTTTGTTTTCATGTTTAAAGTCTCCATTGGTCTCCTGCAACAATAACAGGAAAAGCTGTACGGATCGATATACAAGATTACTAATAGGGACTTTTCTTCTCCTACCCAACACCACACACGTGAAACTTTCTTAACCAGGTAATGCATGCAACACTTACCAGATCTCTGTGAAGCACCCAGTTTGCATGGAGGTAATGGATTCCATCGAGGATCTGGTAGAGTAGGGATTTAACCATAGATCTTGGCAACTGCATGGGCTTTTTATTTGCTTTTGAGGCACGGTGAAACTTGATAATATGCTAGAAATAAAACAAGTAGAAACAAGCAGCATGTTAGATAAGTGGAAAGGTTTTTGTTGTGTTGTTTTTTTTTTTAAACTATTAACACTAAATAATGGAATGAAATACAGAGTTTGTTAAACTTTGCAATTAAAAGTAATATTGAAGTGCTCACAATTTGCTTAACATCTAAAAATGGTTATATTCTCACTTCCAAGTTTCGGCTGCATATTTCATTGATGACAACAAGCTAGTGGTTCTTGGATTACAGAAGTCAGTCAGCCCACTAGAGGACAAATACCACTTGAAAACATGGAATGCAGAAAGGGACCCCAGCATTAGTCAGTTGAAGGAATGAGAAAAAGATCGTGAAAAGGTTGCTGAGAGATCATGAAATATTCATAAACTAATTAATATTTATTGTAAGATCAAAGTGGAGATGATGGGTTAGGTTTGGTTTTGCTACTCTGTACAAGAAATAAAGTGGGGTGAAGCCCTTCTACCTTTTCAATCCTCAGACAAGGTGGGGCACAAACCCAATCTTCACATACTGCCATTCAGCAAACAACCAAATCCATTCATTCAGATTTAAAAAAAAAAAAAAAAAAAAATCTCTTTTTTGAAGGCGATTCAAAGAAACATCTCAAGTAACAAAATAGTTTTCAATTATGTGCTTTTTGAAAGACAGAAATAATAAAGGCAGTTTGCATTTTTATTGAAAGCAATTCAAAATGCTAATCTGTAGAGTGACAAGACTACTAATTACCCAATTCTTTAAATAGGATTTATCTAGTTCAAGATCATCCCTCTCTCCAGGTTAAAGACGTAGCCAATGGCTGTGCTTTCATTAGACCTCTGCTCCCTCCACTACCACCCCCTGCCAAGTTTGCCACTACTACACCCAATGAAAATGGTAACAGGTTAATGTTTCCTCACAGAAAATGCTACCTCTGGCTGTCACCACTACTTCAGCCACTGTCAAATTGTGCTTAGCAAAGGTGTAGACAATATTGTTTAAAGAGAAATAAAAAAACCAAAACCCCTCAAATTAATCAGAACAAGAGCCTGCTTACTCCCTGTCAACAGCAATGTTCCCATGGATCCTTCCACTACTACACATAGTACACATACAACAGTGATGGCTGTATATTAAAAAGCAGTATAAAAGAAATCTACAGGATTATCAGTTTTCAATATACAAATGAGGATTAGTAAACAAACCAAGCTTTTAATACCTGATCCTTTAATTGTGCAATCACTATGAAAACTCTAATGGAAAACCTTAAGGGATCATTTCCTTAGAAAAGTTTTTTCTTGTCATATCACAAGAAGATTTTGTGTCAGAACTTCAACTGGGAGTCCCTACCTTCCAGTACTGCACAATGCTCACCAGATAATGACGTTCATGTATAACTACCATATGATTTATAAAGCAGTAATGACACCATAAACCCCCAATTTAATGTCTTTATTAATACACAATACGAAAAAAATGCAAGAGCAAAGGTCACAACAGAGACCCATAAAACCAGCTCAGCCCTTTTAGAAGGTGCATGTAATCACTAAAAGGGATTTCTACACCTGTTTAAAAACTGGCTGGTACCCACACAAAACATTATTCCTTATAATAAGGGCATACAGAAACTGAAACTGAAAAAGGGACTCATGGGACAGAATAGGACACAACTAACCACAGATGCGCTGAGGAGGAACGCTCTGCCTCTGGCGCTACCACAGCCCCTCTGGTACCCCTCGAGGAAGGGAGCACGATGGCACCAGGCTGCTGCCCTCTGGGTTCTGCCCCTGCCCTCCCCTGTGGCTCCCTGCTTCCTTCCAGCTGATTGGGAACCCTGCCGAAGGTGTTGTCTTGTGAGAAACTGGGAGACTGAGCAGATGCTTAAGGCAATGGAAGAATCTGTTCAGGAACAAGATAACTACTTATTAATCAGGCAGCTACTGGTATGCCAGGGCCATCCACTAGATCAGCAAAGCAAAGCTTACACCGGAGTAGAGGGGGGGAAGGTTTCCTGCGGTGACTCAAAGCGACAGCATCCCTCTTCCTTCCTCTTGTTCCACAGGAACACGTAGGTGAACTTTTGAGGCAGATAACCGGCCCTTACGCTGAGCTTTAGGTATGCAAGTTACCTCTTAACCAGAGCTAGCGCAACTAAATCGGAGCAACACTAAGCTAAGTTACCCGGCCAGACCAGCCAGCCGAGGCTCACCGCCGCACTTAGCAAAGCTGGCTCACGCTCCAGAAGATGGTAGAGCTTGCTCTTATCTGCCTCTGAAATACCACTTAGACACATCCTAAATCATCTTGCTGAGATGTTGGTTTGTCCCAGTCAGAAAGTCTAAGAAAGTACACTCCCTTCTTGAAAAAGTTCTTGAATTGCAGAAGAGAATTAAAACTGATAGTTTTGCTTTAAGCAAGCAGTATCACTACTAGATAAGATTCAATTTCCTACAAAAGCAAATAAAAATTATGGTTGCCAACTTACTCTACAGAAGTTTATATTCATCAAATCACAAACTTCACCCATCACAACTTAGATTAGAGAACTAATTAAAAATTAAACTAAAAACATACTGCAGGACCAAATAGTACAGGGAACTGAAAAGCTGAGTTTGCCCTGTGCCATTGGAATGAATCCATAGTGCTTGTGACCAAGCCCTACTCTCAAGAGTTTTCTAAAAAGATTACTTTATCCAATTTCTTGCATGCAACTAGCCATATGAAGACAGACCAACATTAAACAGCAATTTTAATGGCAGTGTCCATCTAAGAAATAGAAGGGCAAATAGGTGCCACTGCTGAACAGCATCTTTTCTGCTGGAGACAGCAAGCACAGGCTTTTACTTTTTCTTTATATTTTCAGAAATATATCTGTATGGCCCTACCACTGTTGTGGGAAAATATTCCTCAAATTAAAAAACTAACTAACTAAGAGCATCAAAACAAAAATAAACGAATGATTGTAACAATTTGACAAAAGTTTTGGAGATCAGGTAGATCAGGTGTACAGTAAGCTCCAAAGCAAAGGATGCCATACCAGCACAACTATGCTAAAGGAGTTTTTTTTTAACTTGAGCAATTCTGCTGACTTCAGCTATGGCAGAGAGGCATGCTCTTTCCATGTCAAAACATTTAAGATGTAATAGTTTAAATCCAAGACCTCAGGTGTAGAAATGGGTGCAGGTGCCAGCAGAAACTAGGATATTCTTTATACATAACTGCACTATGCGAGTGGATAAGGCATTCTCTACCAGCTTCACTTCCTAAATAGTCCTAAAGTGCAGCCTCAAGTACAGCATAGAACAGCCACAATCTTAGACCTGATAAAGGTAGGGAATAATATATAGGAATTATAGGACTTGTAACCTGCATTTGCCATTCCCCAGATGAGTGCCCTAACCGCTAGGCTTCAAAACCACCCCCTCTTTTCTCTCACTCAGTAAATCTTTTTGCAGAATAGCACAGCATCAAGACTGTCCTGTGATTTGGGAGTATAGATTTGAATCCTGGCAGGTACAAAGGACATTCTGCATCTCTCCCTGGGAACCAGGAGGGGCGCTTGGACATTTCAGCTTCTTAGCTTTAGGTATGCCTAAATTCCCTAATGTATCCATTAGGGAATAGAGAGGACATGCCACAGAGAGGCATGTTTGCAGCAAGAACACAAGCAGACAGAGGGTCAAACAGCCTCAGCATTCTCCATGTCTTTTTTCACTGTCACTCCCTAAAGATAACTTAATTCCTGTATTCTGATAGACCACCTGGCCGCAGAAGCTGGAAAATACCCAGACACATTCAGCAAAAGTCTAGGGAAGCCTTAATCATCAGTGCGCACTATACCAGTCACATGCTACAGAACGGAAACCCATCCCCAACATTATCCAGCCATAATTTCATTTTAATTAGTTCACTGGTACACTAAAGATGCAAGCTCCCTTTCTGATATATCTAAGATATTTCAAAATGAAAGAAGAACGCCTGTCATATGAGGTAAATGAAATCCAAGCAATATTCAAATCTATTCAGAAAAAGTGGCCCAGTCGCTTTCCCTTTCCATGCAACTGTATTTTCAGATTCCCCGATCTTAAAAACATGCTGCTACCGATTGCATTCCATAAACATTGTGAGCCAATTAGGTATTTACTTTTGAAAATAAACATAATGTAAAATACTTCTACTGCTTTTACATATTTTGTTTTAACCTTAAACAAGGCATCAACTTTGTGGCAGTGGCTTTAAGTCTGTATTCTAAATTAAATTAATACTTCATTGACCAATGTTAAAATATAAATTTATTAACATTCTAGAAAAGTAATGAAGCTTCTAGAGGCTTGCTATAATTTGTTGTTTGCAATCTCTGGAACTATTGGTTTTATTTACTAACTGCCTATACCCAGTTTTCGACTTCAAAAAACGTAATAAAAATTGAGGAGAAAAACGAATGAACCCACCTATTTCAGCAAGACCATTTTAGCTTTAGCAAAGCCAAGACCATATAAACAATAACAAATAAACAAGTGAAACAGAGCTAAGCATTCCAAAAGAAAATACAGTGGTGACTCATGAAACAGTATTCAATCTGGTCGTTCATCTGCCTTCTCTATTACCTAATGTGTTTAAATTGGTTTGAAAGTTGGCTGATGTGTACCTATGTACATTTTCTAAATCTTCCACCGTAAACAAAGTAAACATAATGAATTTAGTTTGTTCCATGAAAACCTCAAGTATTTGCTTAGCAGTTAAATGAACATTCAAAAAGATCCTAATTTTAGCCTGCTTCCAAGGAAGTTAAGTTGATGCAAACATACTCTGTCTGTGTTTGTGTCATCCCATTCCTGATTCCAAGAATTGCTGTTCAGTATGACAGAGTTTAAAACGAACAAACAAGTCAGACCTGGAAAGTTTTCATGGAAGTAAGAAGCCAGCTAAAGGAGAGATTTTATGCATGTCTGGCTAAATGAATTTGCAGTGTGAGCTCTTACCTCAAGAGACGTGAGATGATCCATAGACCTCAAGACACAACCCCCTAGAAAACCTGACTTCTTGAGTTCTTGCTTAAGGCAATGCTTGTTTCAAAATTACATGCACCTCCATCAAACTGAAATGCAATCATGTCCACATAGATGCCTCTCCCTGCTGAAGTAAACAGTCTGTTTGCTTCCACACTTTAGCAAAAACCCTTCCTCCTATCCAATCCCTAATCCAACCTTTGAGAATAAACCAGAATTATGTCAATGTGCCAGTAAAAAGTAAAGTTACATTTTAATATTTAAAGAGACAGAAGCTTGGATACACACTAAATTTGTGCCAAAGTCAAGAGGAAGATTCAAATTATATGGTTTCAAGTCTCATTTTAAACATAAAATTATTTCCACCTTCTCTCTTCAGCAATCAATACCCAAACAAAGGTGACAAATATTCTTTAGTGTTAAATGTAAAGCACTTAAAAGGCTATGGAAGAATAAATCAAAATCTAAAGGTGGTATAAAAACTAAATGTGCATTGTTTGCACAATTTTCAAAAAGAGGCAGCAAAGATAGACCCAATTAACCCGAGTAACATTTGTTTGCTGTTCCAAAAATAAATCACAGCTTCATAAGCCTAGAGTTAGGACTCATTTCAGACACCGAAGTTTTAGACACTAAAAAAATTTTGTCAAGGGTGTATCACAAGTAAAATAAAATAAAATAAAAACAAAACTGGGTAGAAGTATTTCTACAGCAGTCACTTACGTTTCCAATTTTTGGAGCATTACAGCAATCAATACATAACAGTCCTTCAAAAGAGAAGGGGGAAAATTGCCTCAACAGCCTCCCTCTAAACGATGCCAGTACAGTGCCATCATCAAATATCTTCTTTAGAATGTCATTAACCAAACTGTCTAATGAAAAAATCCATTTCCAGGTGACAAGAGGTCAACATTTTAATAACAGTGAAAAGATCTTTAATACACTAACTTTTGGTAAAACTAACTTGCTTTAAATACCTAAGCTTTGAAGCACAGAGCAAACAGATTCAGTATAATTTTCCCAGGTTCTGCTGGGGTCTTTCTCGTTCTTCTAAATCTTTCAGACCTAAATATGACAAAATAACTCTATACGATAATAAAAAAAAAAATTAGAATTCAACTGCTCTTTCAGTAGATATTTGAAACACCCAGTACTCACACCACTCTGTTCATATTAATTTTTCACAGACTTCATGCTTTTGCACCCTTGCCTCTGTCTTTGAAGTCTGGTCCTACCTGTTGTCGCCGCCAGTTCTCACATTTCGTGGTACAGGAAATGAACCCACAAACTACCCTCAATTCCCTACAACTCTGGCAGAAAAAGCAAATTTTGTGACATGACAAGCACATTCTCAGAACAGACTGCTATCAACGAGGAATGGCACTGCTCTTTGCAAGAAATCCAACCATCATTTTAATGTCAAAAAGACCCCATCCATTATATTTGGAAGGGATAAATCATAGGGATAAAGACTCTCTTTAACAATGGCTGATGATAAAAATTGTAACTTTAAAGCAATCAAAACCTATGCCAGCCCACTCCCTTCTGCCTCAACAAATCTTACATTCTGCTGCCAGCTAGCAGAATCCTATACTGGCAAATACGCACACGACAGAGAAGACTGCACAAAGAATCACCTAGTGGAGCAGGACTGAATTAAAACAAAAACATACACATGACTATAGAAAATTAAAAGAGAAAAATAAGACTGCTACGCTGAGAAAAACATTTTCATGTATATAAAAATATTTGTGATCAACTAGCATCTGAATTATCCTCATGATTAAGAGCTAAATTGAAGCCTGGTGGAAGGAAGAATTATAACTGATTACACCATATTTGAGGAAGACTTTGCAACTCAGATCTATTAGAAAACATTCATGCAATTAAACAAATGTGCAGGTTTATTGCACAAATCAGTATGCAACATCCTCATAATTTCATTTAGCAAGTAAGAACGTTATTCAAAATGTTGTTAGCTGAAATTAAGTATGTTTATTTGTATATTGAGAGAGTCAGCTAGTGTTACAAAATTCACATGTAGGAAGAATATTTTCTCCTTTCCATTATTTGATGATTATTTTTAGGTACACACAGCTATGCTTATAATCTCTAGCCTACATTTTTAAAAAGAAGAATATATTCATAACAAGTATTTCATATAATACAAAGCCAGTCTGTCCATATATTTTTATTATTATCAACAGTAATTTCAAGCTTAATTTTATTCCAAGTTTCTCAGTGGTATTTGCTGCTAAGCAGTTAGTTGTTAGAGATCACTGGAATCTAATAAGAGAGAAATATTCAAACAAACCTAAAAAATACCCAGATCATGGTTCAACTGGTCTCGGATAGTGAATGTATCATCACATTCAATATTACCACATCACAGTTAATAATTTATTTAATCACTTGTTAAGAACCATCAACAGTTTTTATGGCTATAAAACACATTCAACACATTTTACTGTGATAAAAATGTCACTGTTTTTCAGAATGAGTTTAAAAAAGAAAATTAAGAAGCTTCTCATTTAAGTTACAAACATAGATTTCCAGAAAAGGGGATCTTAAAGCTTTCAAGTTACACACACATATTAAATGAGTCTGAGAGTTAACTCTGTACCATAGCTAGAAAAGTAGATACCCTATCAACTTAGAATATATATAAAAAAAAGAGTTACAAAATTGTTGCTTAGAATCAAAAGTCCTATTTAAAAATATAGAGACTATGGAATTGAAGACATTGAATGTGTGCTTACCTGCAGTACTAAAACCAAAAATGTATGCTTTAGAAAATATTTCCAATACTAAAAAGCTGATGCTGTAAAAGTATAGGAGAGTAGCTGGGAGTAAAAGAAAAGTTCTAAGTATTATAACCTCTCCCATGGCTAAAAGTAACTACACTGACAACAAACAGAATTCACCTCCAGAGCAGATCTCATTTGTATCAAACTTTTCTTAAAGTCCAATTAAGTAATCATCATGCATTTTATGTATTTACTATAAATTTAATAATGTCTTGAAGTGCATAAGCTTTACAAAGGAAGTTCTGGACAGTAGTATACAACTTAAGACTAAGGTAAAATAAGAACATACATGAAAATTGAACAGGAAAATAAGTTATTCCTTAGTGATAAAACAGCAAAACTTCATGCATTTAAACAACCTTTTTTTAAGGTAAAAAATGAACATAGCAGAAAAATACACATATCAGTTGAAGGAATTACATTTTTTCTGGGAAAGATTTCATCCATGCAGAGTTTGTAAGACTATGAAGTTCTAGCTGTGTACTGGAAAAGGTAACTTAAAAATAGTTATCAGTTCCACTTGTGGACTTAAGATTAACTCAGCTATGTCTTAACTGAATTATATTCTTTTATCTCAACATATATTAATCAAGGCAGAAAACCTGGATACAATTTGGATTAAAAGCATCTAAGACCTTACGAGTAGACACTGAAAAAAGAATGCCTCTTACAAGAGAAGGAACAGAAGATGGTTGGTTCTGTGGCTATGAACATCTGAAGCTGAAAGTTTCAGACAATTGGAATATAAAGGTGTGAGACTCAAGCAAGTTACCAGGAATTAAGAAAGGATGTGGCTTATAATGTATGAGATATTCAATGGCATCTGTTAAATCTGTAAAAATACACATTTTTAACCTTGCGTCAGGTGCTCCTTTTACACTGCGGTACAAGCTAAGGAATCTTGCATTTACTTCATAGCATGAACATATATAATCAGTGATGACAGTGTAGACAATACACTATAAATTAACATATGTGGCACACCCAACAGCCTAAGAATTTTACCAGTTGACAGAGACTAATAGCCAAGAAAAATGATAAGGAAATAAGTCTATGGATTACACTAAGAATTTCGGTAATTAAAGCAAACAAGAGTTATAAATCAATTGGTGAAAAGAATTGCTATATTTTTAGACATTCTTTATCGTAATCTCATGAATGGCTTTGCATTGTTTTGTATAAGGTAACTTCAGAGGTGATGAAGGAAAAAAATCTTTGATAGGCTTAGTTATTAAACACAGAATATGTTTGTAGGCAAGGACAACATAGTAAGTCTTCTCCAATACCTGTCAAAAGTAGTTCAAATTAGCAAAACTTTCTTCATCCCTTGGTAATGACATCAACAGAAGTTATAGCAAATTATAAAGTATGCTGCTATCTATACTCAAATTACAGATTTGAGCAGTCTAATCCTTGGGAATTAATTGCAAAGTAAAAAAAAAAGTTCTTGCTCACCATAAAAGAACTTTTTAATAAGCTTAACTGGCACCATAACTTTTCCTCATTAGAATGGGACAATTTTTTTCAGTATTACAAAATGAACAAAATAAGATAGCATCTAATATAGTTTATTCATCTCTTGCCAAATGTTTCCAGTACAGACGCTGAAAATTTAATGATTTTAATTAATCTGATGTTTGTAAGTGATGAGCATTTACTCTTCTTCTTGAAGCCAACGGGAGTTACTAAAGCTGGGCAGCTTTGAACACAAGGATGATTCCCATACTTACAGACAAATTTCGGTAAGTAACTCTAAGCTACCTACACTTGAAACCGTTGGTCTCTGGGAATCTACGTCTCTCTAGTGACAGCACATCTACAATTGCAAAACTTAAATCCTTCTAAACGAATACCCACAATGAATAGACTTATTTTGTTTTTATGTAGTGCTGGCAGAGCACATGGTGCTAAGCAATAACAAAATGTGCCAGTCCCCTACGACGATTTCTACCCCAAAGGGCTGAAAGGGCACAAGCTGTAAAGCACAGGAAATGCAAAACACAACACAACACAGACAGAATGACAAGTGGTTGTTATTACTGAAATGCGTTACAAAGTAAGTGGATTTTCAGGAGTTTTTTTGAAGGAGGATAGTGAAGGATCTTTACGTACGTTAATTGGGAGGCTGTTCCATGTGTAGGAGGCAGCGTGGAAAAAGACACAAAGTTGGGAGTGAGCAAAAGAGACAAAAGGGGAATTAAGAGTGATGCTTGGGAAGTGCTGACGATAAAGGAAATGAGGACCAAGGTTAAGCCAGAACCAAGAGTGCCTTGAACATGGCTAACTTTATGCAAGGGAGGAAAAAGAATTCCTGGCAAAGGCTTAAGAAGCAAGGAAACATGGGCAATTATACAGGAAAGGAGAAATGATTTGTGTAGCATGTCCCATAGGAAAAAAAAAAGTAAGAAAGTTAGGAAGTGGGAGACCAGTTCACATCAAATAACTAGTGTAACAAACATTTCAGTCTCAAATAATAGAAAAGAATTAACTTCACTGAGATTATGACCAATACCCAGCCAGATGTGAGGTGTGGTAAAAACATTCAACTGCAGTGATGCTTTATCTAAAGCTGTTAAATCATGTGAAAAAATCACCATGTAGTGTAAAAACCACATGCCCAAAATAAATTCAAATGGAAAAGGTTAGAAAAAAGGTGTTTTAAACATGCCATTCAATGTAGCAGTAAAATGTGTTTGTTGTGGTTGTTCTATAAAATGAGTAAATTCAATTGATGCACAAATAAATTCTGTCCATACAGGGTTTCAGCTGCTGCATTCCTATTCATCATCACTATCACCAGTTGTGAGAAATACACAAACTCCCAGCGTACACTGAACTTTGATGAAGAAAACTTTTAAAATACAATGCTGCTACCCCATAAGAGAAATAAAATTAAATGTTTTTTAAGCATATGAAGGGGAATGAAATACCATGACTTTACTTGTTCTGAGCCAGAAGTATCTTTTTGCATGGTCTAAGTTTACTTTCCTTCCAGATTACAATTTTGTACTTAGCTCTCAAGACACAAAAAAAATTGAGCATTTTGTCACTAACATTAGTAATAGCAACTTCTGTATTACTGAAGCCTTAAAAAGTAATATTGGAATTAATATTACCATTTCCCCTCCTTGCCAGTATTTTCAAAGATATAATAAGCATATTGATTACTCTTAGTAAGTGTTTGATATCTTTTGGGTTTAAACACAAATCCAGGTGCAAGCAACTCACATCTTATAAGTGTGGAACTTGAATATTTGTAGCCAAGTTCAACTTATGATGTCATTGATGTCCACCTCTACAATAGATTAAATCAAATCATATCATATTTTGCTGGAAACTTAAAAACATCTAAGACATCTAAGTCTCTATACCTCTTCTACATAGTGATAGTCCATCGGTAGGCCCAGTTAGCAGTGCTTACCTTTTTTTTTTTTCCTTATTTTCTTTCCACTCATACTGTCACAAATTCACTGTTTAGAAATAGATGATTTGATGTTGGTCAATTCCACTGTATCTCAGTGAGAGGACTCAGTAAAGCAGTCCCTCTCCTTTTTTTTTTTTGTGTGTGTGTGTGTGTGTAAAACTGCAGGAAAAAGAAAATACTAAATACATTTCCAAACTCTATTTTAGAAGGTCTCAATTTAGGAATGCTTTCTTTAACTCCAATTAAAGCTTGTAGGAAAATTCTTTTAGCTTCAAAATGAAATCTGAAAAAAATTCTACATAGCCTTTTGCAGGTTTTATACAAAGAACAGGATGTCATTTAGACCTTTCATTACAGAGCAAGAAATTCATGCATCTCTGCGCTATATGAAGGTGTGGCACACACCCTGCAGTTTGAACAAGCTCATATTACGCTACCTCAAACACTCAGGAAAATCTCTACTTACCCACAAATCATGTTCCGCATAATCAAACAGCAGCCAAACCTTTCTGTCACTGTGAGAAAGGAAAACCTTCTGCAACGCAATCACATTAGGGTGCTTCAACTCTCGTAAAAGCTGTAGAGAAACAGAGAAGCTCTTGTTACTTCTGTGCTTGTTAGGAAAAGCAAACACAGCAACGAAAAAACCAAACGGGTCTTAGCACAGAGAGCAAACAAATAATCCTAAATCGGGCTCTAGAAGAAAAGATGCCACTGATTCAACACATTATCCTCAAACTGTCAAAATGAGGATATGCACAGCCCCCGTGGCATGGGTCGCTGCCCTGCAAGCACTGCTGCCGTCACTCGCTACCCTTCCCTCCGTTCCACGCTCAGCGCACAGCTGCCCATCCTACCTATTTGTCCCACTCGCCGCCAGCTTCTGTCTTCAAGGATGTTACCACACACAAACCTAACTGTTCTCTCATCAAAAGTGAACATCAGGATTTAAGGATGCCAGAATGAAGCTTGTGCAGCTGGACCAATTTATGTGGACACCCCAGTTCCTGATCACCACATAATTACTGTACTACCAATAATTTTCTTTTGCATTGGATCCCTGCCTTGTTTGCCCTCCAGTCCACGGGGTGGTGGTTCTCAGAACATAAGGGTGTTTTCAAGGAAAAGTTTACCAAAACCATTTGTCTAATGGTTGTTTCAACTACTATCCTGTAATCCAAAAATAAAAACAAGCTTATTTACTGCTTGCCAGAAAGAAAACTAGGTCTCATGACTAATTAGACAACACATAAAAGCATGCACCACTGCTGAAGTCACCCTTCTGCCAGATTAAATCAATCCTCGGGAGAAGCTGGGAAGCACTATTCCCAAAAATATAATTTCCAAGGAATCACTTTTTTTTTCTCCACTCCATACTGCAGTCACAAGAATGATCAATCACTTCTGTTTTATCTGAAAATTGCTTGCATCTGCAGCACTAGTATATAAATTGCCAAGAATCCATTCATAATGGTGAAATAGTAAATGGAGTAGGTTCCAAGGCACATTTGAGATTAATTAATCTTCCATCTTTTTTACCTTACAGAAAAAGACAAGAGATGTTTATTTTAGGGGAAAAAAATCAGGAAGAGGACTAATTTTAAATTGTATTATCCTTTGGCTATAGAGGTATCTGTCAAGACAAGAAATCTTCTAAAGAATATTACAACTGCTTAAATGTATTCCAGTTTTCCAACAAATTATATACTTTAAAATGCTTTTTCTACCATGCACTAAGTGTTTTATCCTTTTTGTTTCTTTCTCTCCCTAACACTAAGCATTTCTAGCTGTAAAAGAAAGAAATTCCTCCCTAATGAACTGATCAATACTCACACCCAGGTATCATTTATGAGATACAGTAAAAATAATTTTCTCACATAACACATAGTAACAACTTGCAGAATTATAAACTAACAAAACCCTACAAATCAAAATTGTCTCTTCAACATGCATCAAGAGATGTTGCTGTATACCTTGCCTTTAGTAATATTAAAAACTATTTTCCAGTAGGGATTTGATGTGATGCCTCTGCCTTTTTTCTTTTCTTTTTTAATAATGAGTTCTTTTCATTTTAGGATAATTTTTAACCTAGGGGGAGAAAAAGAACCATTATGGTAGGCATATTATTTTTTTTAATTGCTATTAGATTTTTCTTAAAGATACTGTTGGCCGTAATAGCAACATAAAATAATTCCAAATTGTGTTTAAAAAAAAAGCATTCTCTCACAATAAGTAAAACTTTGTAGTAAGAAACAGCCAAAAAGAATATAGTTCCTTATCAAATGCTAGCATATAATAAACAAGTTAATAAAAATATTATGTGGAGCATAAGAATAGAAAGAACGCCTAAAGTGTTGTGCATTAACAGAAAGGTGCTACATGAAAACGAGACAGGAATGTGTATATTCTGCAGCTCTCAAACACCACTGCTCATGCTAGTCCACACAAGAGAAACTGTACGTGGCAGTGGTCACCATCTATCAGAACAGCCTGATTAATAAACGAAACCTGAAACCTCTCCTTTTCACACAAGTCATGCAAAAGGATACTTTCATATTAAAGAAAGTGGTAAATTCCTTATCCTAAACAATGACATACACTCATTTACAATGAGTAAGTTATTTCTAATGCCTTGTTCTCCTCTTTTGAGTCAACTTAGATGACACAACAAGCACCCTTATCCAAACCCAACATTTTTCACATGACAGAAACTGCTACTGGTATGATCCTAAACACTGATTTTTGTAAAAACCACGAGAACATGAGGAAGAAATCATTATGTTAGTTTTATACTACACATGTTGAGTTTCTAAAAAAGAATGTCTGTATCTGACCTGAAGCTGAAGAATAGAGCGCTCTAAGGCCAACAAACAGTCCCTGCAAAAAAGTTTCTGATGCTGTATTTTTCAGCTACTGGATGACTGTTTGTAGTTGCAGCCATAGATGGCAAGAGCTCCCACCAAACTAAGAAAAGTCTGTTTACACACGTTACAGATGCACTCTCTACCCGCCTGCTTCTCAAGTCTGCTCTGCCTGGAAAATCTAGCAATTTTTCTAGCATACTGTAAATACTGTACCATACTCAGGGGAGGTTTAGATTGGATATTAGGAAAAATTTCTTCATGGAAAGAGTGGTCAAGCATTGGAACAGGCTGCCCAGAGAGGTGGTGGAGTCACCGTCCCTGGAGGTGCTCAAAAAACATGCAGACGTGGCACTTCAGGACATGGTTCAGTAGGCATGGTGGTGTTGGGTTGATGGTTGGACTGATGATCTCAGAGGTCCTTTCCAACCTTAACAATTCCTAGTATTACTTTCATTAAAAAATAATCCAGCCACCAAGCCAGGAAACATGAAATTAATTATTACTCTACCCTTAATTGGTTTAGTGGTAGACTTGGTAGTGTCAGGTTACTGGTCGGACTTGATGATCTTAACAGTCTTTTCCAACCTGAACAATTCTATGATTCTAAATTAACATGTTAAAAGCAATAAGATTATTTTTAAAGTTGCAATCTAGAGATGTTCCAGTACTTTAATCATAGGGGCTACAGCAGCCTTATAAATAACAATGTATTTCTTTCCTCTCAAGAGGAGCAGTTACAAAGCAAAACATTTCAGAGACATGAATACTTACCAAAACACATCTTATCTAACAGTTATATTTAAGAGGATATTCATAATTTATACAGAACATTTAAGGACTTGATTTCCTGACTTAAATTCATTCTGCAGTTGTATTGGACACTGACCAGTATCAAAAACTAGACTGAAAACTTGTCAAATTATTTTGTCCCATCTAGCAGTTTGTAATAGAAAATACTGATAAGTTATTATTAAGAATATTTAAATAAGCTTTCGTGTTACCTATTCTGTGCTCCAACAGACGAACAAATTTGTTAATTAAGGAGGAAGACAACTCATTCTTTGTGTATTCCCATTTGTCTATCTGAAGTGAATGCTTTGCAATTACCACGTATAGTCATTTTGGAAGTGCTTTTGTAGTTTTAGCAAATTACGGATCTTTATACCTTCTTCTTCTACGGAGCCACAACCCTAACATAGCAACAGGCCGTAAGGAATTTCATGTAAAACAGAAAGCTTCAAGTGGAAAGAAGTGGCACACATCCAAACCAGAATGGTTTTAAAGGCTTTGTTGCATTCTGGCCGTCAAGACTACCAGTGCCGCAGCAGCTGGTGGCTCAGCAGTGGGAGCCAGACCAAGGAAACGTCGGCTCTCGAGTCCAACGCACTGGGTCAGGAACGGGAGCTCTGCTCTAGCTACACTGGGCTTGCAACAGTGCTAGGCACCAACGAGACGAGGTCAAAAAGTATAGCTTAGGGTACAAGTAACTAGCTTGAGTCACGAACAGAAATGTTGGCCAGATTTACGTCTGAAAATAATCTCCTCTAGAGACGGACTACAGCAGAAGAGAGGGTGACCGCAGGGACCGAAACAACGTTACTCGCACGTACAGAAAGAGCAGAGATGAGGAGAGTCATTCAAAAAGCACTGGAAAGACACGATCAGAACGGAATACAGGGCAGAAACAAATACACAGCTATTGAAATCAAGATACAGCAAATTTCAGACAAGTGCTTCAAAGACAACTGTTGATCTAAGATTTACCTAAGAAGAAATCAGAGACTTCAGAAACAATATTTTCATTAAAGCAGACAGGTAGAAGCCAGTAATGTAAAAAGAAGGGGATGTACTTAAAGCTACTTGCGTCACAGTTATATCAACTACCTACCCTAACGACTTTCATGTTTGACCGGAATTTAGGCAATATTTAATTTCTACACCAGCCACCTAATTGTATTGTCATTAGTTTTCACCAAAATGGCTTCAAAATTATGTATTGCTTTAAAGGATGCCAAAGGTAGCACCTAGTTCTTCAGCTAACCCTAATCCTGAAAACAAAGACCTAACTCATCTCAGGTTACATTTGCCACTCTGGCTTTTCTGCCAGCTTCTGCTATGAAGGGCTGGGAGTTCCTAATGCCTTTGTGCAGGCTGAGAACAAACCTGACTTTGAATCCTTGGAATAAGGGAGTAGAAAAACTCATTTTTCAATATATTGTCCAAATAGGAGATATAGGGCAGAACGGGAAAAAAAAAGAGAGAGTTGTAAGACTACATTTAGGTAAGACTTTAGCCTAGTCTAATGGCTCACCTTGCAGTTTTGCCTTTCCACTACTCATCTTATTAGCTGTCACATGCCACACACCTCTAACAGTTAAGTCATGCACATTTTCCTGAAAAGGTTGTATGTTCGTTCACCACCATAAACATGCTTCACAAATGTGCATTTTAGCCATACCTAGAATCCCAAGGACAACTTCAAAGACATGGTAAGTGATTGTCTACAGCTTTTCTGCACCACAGATTGCCGTATAAACTTTAAACATACAAAACAGATGCATGAAACATAATACCAATACTATTTTTCTTAGGTCTTGTGCAGAAGTAAATCAGTTTGGAGACTTGGTTAATTCACGTCTAAAGCTAGAAAGAAGAAATTAATATACTGTCCTAGTAATTGTAAGATTCCAGTGTACCTGACAATATTTTATTGCAGGATAACAACCTGAACATAAAAAGGATCTGCAAGTGCTAGAATTTATTACTAAGTGAACACAGCATCATCTTTTAATAGTACTTTAGCTTATTGTTCCTCTAAAATTTAAGTTCCATACCCAACTTGCAGTAAAATGCTAATAAAAACTTGTCTCTCAGGTGAGTTACAGTACCTTTCTTGCTTGGTAACAGCATACAAAGCAGTTTAGGCAGAAAGTCATTGAGAAGGACATCATTCTGAATTGTCAACATCTGTGCAACTTTGACTCGCCTGTGCAATGGCTTTCTTGTAAACATATTAGATTTTTTTTTTAATTATTCTTCTGGTCAAGAGAATTGTACAAGCATCTTTGCTCATCACAGCTCTTGGTTGATGCCACAGACTCAAATTTTAAAATGCTGCGTTTGGATAGCCCAAATAGCCTGAAACAGCTTGTATGATTCCAGACAGCTCCACAGTATATGCTGAATTGCTCGTAATTTCTTCTGCTGTCTGACAAGTACTCTCACGAGGGACACCGAGCATTTCCCTCAAGTGAATGTCTCTTATAGCAGGTGAAGGTGGAGGTCATGACTGGAAAGTCTCTGATGCCTGAGAAAAAGTTAAGTCGGCAACAGAATTGGTATAGAAGCTTGAAGCATTGGAAATGTAAAGTGTCAACAGTCAAGCTGAGTTAGAGTTTCCATGGAAAGTCAAAATAAACAGAAAAGATGGTGCAGCCAGAGATGGAGCACAAGAGAGTGTGCAAGCACAAGAACAAGAAAGTAAAAGTGGGATATCATATAGTTTAAAGACAAAAAAAAAAGACCTAAAATGTTTTACCTCAGGTTTTAATGACAGCTATGATACTGACAGAAAGAACACACACATAAAGGAAATGCCCCATGTTTAAGAAAGTGAAAATTAGCACAAGTCAGACACAAGCGGAACTCAGAGGTGTCATCATATGATTAGCAAATACAGCACATACATTTATATAGAGGACAGAGAAAGGACACAAGGCATTTGCAGACCTGTTAATCCAAGAACAGTATCATGCAAAGCATGCAAAAAACATTTTGAAACCATGAATATAAAGAAAAATGTATTAAAAATAAACTATCTCTGAAAACTGATTTTCTATACAAGCAGAGATCTGTGTTCAAATTTCAACTTAATAAGAGTGTTAAGTACTTCGTCAGATGGGAAAGATGACAACTGGAAGAAGTTTGAGGTGAGCAAGAAACTACCTGAAAAGGCAGTTGCTGATGGAAAACATTTCAAGGTAAAGTAGTTCTATATATCAACTATTTGGAGAGTTACTAAAGGATAGGTATTGTGTTTATTAATAAAACCCATCTTAGCATCAAAATCACAAGTGTGAACAAAATTACTTGATTAAATAAAAGTAGCATTCCCAATGAATAAAAGGAGTGTGATAATACATCACCTTTTACGATACTTTATTCTATGACTCAATAAACAAAGGGTAACAGCAATGGGATGAAGTTAACAGCACAAAATCTGAATTCATGCACTTAGAAACTAACCAAGAATTTCTACTACAGACTGAGAGGTCCAAGTGACAAAAAGGTAAAACTGGATTAGTATAAAACAACAAAGAAAATTAAGAGGGTAAATCTGATACTAGATATACTAGTTGAGGTATTTACAGAAAAGAAAGGGATGTATTGATACCAGTACACAAAAGGCTTCTGTGATATTTTTTTAAAATACTATTGTGATATATTTTTAAAATAATATATACAATTTTCTTTACCTATGCTTAAACACCTCCCCCTCCACACACAGAGAAAAAGCTGGACTCACCCTGAAAGAGGCAAAGGGTGATCAAAGGAGCGAACAATCTATCCCTCAACAGGAAAGAAAAAGCTTGCTCAATTACCGTAACTAATCAAATCTTGAAAGGAAATAAGATTGATATCCACTAAAATACAAAGGCATGAGCACCAAAGATGAAAGACATAATTACACTAAATGGCAATCATGGTTTAAGAACAAACAGATAAAACTGATAACATATAAATTTGCCCTGCAAGATGGCATCTCATGAACAGGAAGGTTCAGGAACAGCTTTTCAATAACAGGGAAAGCAGCGTATCTCATTTGCAGCTTGATCATCATTGGAAAAAAAATTATTTGATGAATTTGATATAACAGTCAGCCACTAGATTCAGTGATGTAATGTCTATGTAGTATGTGCTTTTATAGAAGCCTTCATGAAAGGTGGGTTTCATGAGGTTTTATTGATCAACTCCAGAAGATGAAAAAGATCATGTACTGATTGATAGCCAGCTCCTACAGTAATTTGGTTTAACCTCTCTGAACTTAGCCTACAAATTGTCTGTCACCATATAACGCAAGGAACTACATGAAGTAGGCTAGCAACTAGGAATTCTCTTGCTCTTTTGAGGTATAGAAAGTTCTGCCTTTTTCTCCCCAAAGAAAATGACAACTTCTGTCAGACAGAAGGATAAGAGTTACACTGTTACCAATGTAAACAACATGATCAATTATGAAGGCGTTTAGCACATTTAAAATTAGTCAGACAGTATGCTCCTCAAGGAAATAACTCTTGCACAGAAACACTTTTTCACCATAGGATGAATAATGCTTTCTAGCCACCACCTACAAGAGCAGGGTGAGGACAGACGCTTTCATCTCGCTGTGAAGGAAACCCAAGAAAAATTAGAGAAAACAGGAAGACAAACACTGCTCTCACTACTTACACTAGTAAATCTTGCAGTAAACATGTATTTCTGTGTCAGTGATGACAAAACCCATAATCATCTTCAGAAATTTATTCTGAGGCCAATCTCATCTAAGAGGTGTTCCTATCTTTCATGTAGTTTACTCCGGTCTTTTGATCTACGTAGTTAAACTGACCTGGAACAATCTTAGTAGATGGAAATGCACTCTGCAATGTATTTAACTGTTTTCCAGGTTAGAACCAAAACATTTAACTGGCAGAGATGTGGATCAGAAGAAGTCACAGGGAAGACCAAAGCACGAGCCCGATTGCTCATAAAAGCAATTGTATGGTGTAGAATTTTAAAGCCGCCTCTTGTGTGACGAATATATTCAAAGCCTCTACGGTCACTGAAGTTGGTTTTAAATTGAAGCTGGGGTTTTCAAAGGAACACAAAGAGCATCATTTTACTCCTTCAGAAGCTCTTTAAAAATTCCAACTTACTTAGATGTTATTAATCAAGACTAGATCCTCTCCTCTGTGTTATTAATATTATCCTTTCCACATAGATCTTCTAATGCCTATTATCATATTGAGCTCACGCTGCAGCTTTTCCCTCAGGGAAGTATATACGGGTATATACCTTTTTTATAAAAAGTAAAAGCAGGCAGCTGTTAATTTTATTAAACTTGTAAGAACAATCCTTTGCTAACTGTGCTACAGGTCTCAAAGTTATCAGGAAGACGAAAAGAGAGGGGAACTGAAACAGTGTACCACATTAAAAAACTAATCAAAATTCAGCTTTGTTTAGTGTTCCAACTGATGCTCAAGTTTGGGATTTTCCAGTTTGGATTCCCTTTTCTAGTTGGAGAAAGTCCACTTACAGAGTTACTGCATAACTGAAGTAAAAAAAAAAAAAGTCTTTACCTAGCAATAGCTTCAGACTAGAGCAGGTACAGAGCGTTCATTTATCAGTCCTTCCAGCTGTAAGCTGTCTGTGGCTGGCACATGTGTAAGAGGTCTCAAAAAGATGTAGGTGACATAAAAATGGACATGGATACACATACACACACACAAAAAAAAAATCAAAAAAACCCTGAAACTGTCCAAAGAACCTAAGAAGAAAGGTAAAAGTTTAAGTGGCAGCTTAAGCTCTGCTTCAGAGAGGACATATTCTCTGTATACTGGTCTGGTCAAGCCCTGTCCTTGGACAGCCTTTGGCATGCAAAACCAAGTAGGGGAGGCAGACTGAAATGCCAAAAATTAACAACTGCTGTTCTTACATGAACTGCTAGGAGTGCTTCCTCAGTTTACAAAGCACACTCCAAATTAAAATTAACCAGCTAAAATATTTTAAAGCATGAGTCCAAGCAGACTCTCTTCTTCCCTCTAATTCTCTTACAAGCACGCAATTTTAATCAGTTTTATCCCAAGCAGTCCTTCATACTGAAACATCCCTCCAAGTCTGCTCTACACGTCCTTCAACCTTCTCCTTTCTTCATGCTTCCACCTCTCTGAAGCACACAGCCCCCAAACTGTGAGGGCTCCAAACTCCCACAAGAGAAAGATAAAGTATGTTCTAAAAAATAAGTAAGTAAAAAGATGCTGAACAGAATCTAGCCAGTAAATTGCCAAATGTCAAGACAGGAAGAGGACAAAAACCTGCCCCACCCTCCTCCTATGACAAGGATTAAGAAAGTATTTATTCTATAAATATTTTCATTTCGGGAGCTGAAAATGGTCTGGCATTACTAAACATCATTATTCTTCTGAAACAAAAGCTTGCTTGGCAAAAGACTTTTCGTAAGTGTTACATTTTAACTAAAATAAAGGAATAGAAACTAGGGTAACTCCATTTTTAATTCTTGAGGTTCCTAGCAAAAGAAAATTCAGTAACTTTATCATTTTCCTTGAAGAACATAGGCAGAAATACAAGTATAATGATTCTTCCATTTCTTAGTTACCAATATGGTATACCATGTCGTAGACTTTTAAACAGAAAGAATGAACTATTGAAAAACTACTTCCAAAACAAGAAAATTGTTAATTTTTAATACAACTATATAAGGAAATGACAACATTAAGATCATACAATATCAACTTAGCTCCAGTGCACATATTAAATATCATTTATTTTCATATCTTTTCTATAAAATATGTCTGAATTATTATTGAATTTCTGTATCTTCCTAAAAGAAACAATTATGATTGAATTCTATGCTCGCTCTTCTGTTAAAGGCAGCCCTGTAGTCAAATTTGGTCAGAGATTTAACAATAACCATTTTCTTCCCAATTGAAAGGTATAGAGAAGTTTAAGCTCTGTCTCTCTCAACAGAGATGTTTTTCTCCTTATTTGGCCTACAATAAAAGAACATTCATCCACTCAGATAACACCAACAACTAAATTGGAAACATCTATAGAAAGTAGCTCTGCTAAAACCTGCTAAAAAGCAATATGGAATGTTTGTCATTTCTGAAGATTTTAACATACCCTGAATTCACTTTTCAGTTGACTAGAAGTGTCTTCTGTTACTGAGAAGATAAAGAAATATCCCATCAAACTATCAAAGACTCTTAAACCTAAAGCTATGTTAGAACAGTCTTTACAACGGGGTGGGGGGAATGACACACCACTTCGCTAATATATCTTTAAAATTTGGAAGTATGGTCACATAATCCACAAACCTACACATTCAGTCTGGGGTTTTAAACTGCAACAAGTTTTCCCTTGCAGTGCTTATTCTAACATTTCTGCACTTTTCTGATTTCCTGGCAACCAGTTGCCACTTGCTCTTGCACTGTATCTCACAGATAATAAACAGTGACGGCAACTGAGGTTTTCCAAAGCCCTTGTAGAAGGGCAAATAACAAGACCAGACATCAATTCTGATCAATCGTCCATTTTTCAAAGTAGGTTTTCCTCTCAAAAAGACTTCAGAAAGATAAATGTTAGATGAACCAGAGTAAGAGGAATAGTGTTTTAGCAAAAGAATGGCCAAAAAGTATGTTTTTCCAAACTCAACATAATTAATTATGGAACCACAGTGATGCATCTCTCAAGAGGTAATAAATTTCTAACCTATGCAAAGGATTGCACAGTGATTGCAGTGCTATCTGGAAAAGAATTCCCATAGAAAATATTTTTACAACCTATTTTTCCTTTATTCCTAAAGTTTACTTATGACCTCCTCTACCTGACTTTTTGATTATTATTAAATCAAATTTTCATTTTTGTGACACACTTCCATTTTCCACAGTTTATACATTACAAACTACACAACACAAATTATAATACAAGTTATGTGACAATTACCATGAAAATAAAATCTAGATCTTGAAAAAACTTCCATCCAAGAACTTCCTGTATCCTACTAGTGATAATGACCAGACTCCCAACTTAGTAAATATGTCTATTGGACTCAGAGAAAAGCGCAACTCTGCACTTCTGCTTTTGATCCTGAAGTTCGCTATCACATGATATGAAAATTTGCTGGGTTTGCTTCTCTATAGACTCAGAGCACATCAAGCATGACAATGCTGAGCTGCTCAACACCCTTCTTGCACCTATACCCAAGATCCAAAATCTCTGTCAAAACCACCTGTAAAATTCGGTCCATGAGGGGTTCTCTCAGATGATATATAACAGATTTGGCTCTTTAACAAATTGGCTGAGACTGCCAGTATCTCCTCTTAATCTGACAGCTCAATAACCAAAGCACTCCCACCAAGTGGCAAATCTCTACTGCTCTGACCCGATGAATGGAAGGGGCACGGTGCCTGAAAGGACACAGCTCAAGCACATAAGACTTCATGACAATATTCCGAGTAAATAGAGGTGACTCCCTGCAGCTAAAAGGAAAGTATCCCAACCCTGGAAAGAGCCAAGAAATGTTGCATACATCATGTAATTTAAATCCTACATGGCTTCTCAAATGTGCATGCTGAATGTTATGAATCCAACTCCAGAATTTAACTCTACCCCTGCTTTGGAAAGGACTCTGTGTATTATTCAAGGTCGAAGAATATGCTGCTGCTGCCGAGTCCTGTCACATCCAAGACCTCAACTTGCATACAATTATTTCTCAGATACAAAAATACACAGGAATATAAATCAAGTGTTATAATTAGGTAGCAGTCTAACAATAATTTAGAATTTCCAACAGCATATTAAAAAGGCACTCGTCTCATAATATAAAGTATTAATCCAACACTCTCCTGTGATTCAAGAGAAAAAGGAAAAAAAGAAAAACTAATGATTATCCTTCATATGTACTCATTCTACTTACTCCAGCCTGGGAGGCAGGAGTTTAGATATATAATTTATAGTTCAAGTTGTCTTTAAATGGAAAATTAAATCAAATCAGATGTATGAACTCAAAACATATTAAGCACATTAAACCTCTGTTCCTTATGCGAATCAAGTTAAAGCTGCTTTGGTTCTGAATGACAGCATCCATTAAAGTTTGATGTACTTCAACTGATCTGCTTTAATGTCTTACCTCTAGTTAAACAAGCTAATAGACAAGCCTACAGTTGCAAGTATAAATTGAGTCTAATACCACGCTCCAAGTGAAAAACGTGCCTGCAGACTGGAGGAGAGAACATGAGCATTTTTTGGTTATCTTCCCTTTCATTAACTTGGGTCTGTTTTAGCAAAAGTTCTGCACTTAGTTTTACAATCAGGTTTCTTGTATACTGTTACAGGGTAAGATTAATTTAAGAATATTACTCTTTCAGAGCTTTTATTCAAGAATTATACAGTTGATTAGTCTGTTGACAGTTATATACAACAAATTCAGCATTTCACTCTGGAAGCACAAGGCTAGATCATTCTTAATGTTTATTAACACAATTAACCATTAAATTTGTTCTGCTTTTGCTCATAGGTTTTCACTTTTTACCCAAATTTTCTGCAATCTTTCTAGCCACACATTAGACAAACGTAACGTGTAAAGCAAGCTAAAACAAGACGTTCGTTGGCAGTCTCCCAAGTCATTAAACGCCCACCACAAGATTCCTCTCATACTCTCAGGATCAGACTGCAACTAGATAAAAAAAGTCAGTTTGTAATCTAAAGCCTGCTATTTCCTCATTCTTCAATTAAATATGAAAAATTCCTCAATGAGGCAATGAATGCAGCAGACCAGTATTTCCCCCAATAAGGACTGATAGAGTTTGGGAAGGCTCAAAAGGTGTCTTAATGTGATTCACAAAATTTGGTGAGCAAAGAGATGCAAATATAAACAAGGTATAGTAAACACGCTCTTACGGCAACCCATAAGGACTAAGAACAATCAGTTTTGCAAGAGAGGTTTTGAAACAACTGTAGGTAATACGATGAAGAAACTAGTAACTAGTAGAAACTAGTAACTGGTTAATATTTACCACCACGAGAGATTAGGCATGTGGCATTCTGCATTTAATCTTCCACTGAATATAATCTTTCCCTAAAGTAACTTTTACTGCAAGCAAATGGGTGCCAAACTGACTTTTTGCCCAAGGCAGCAAAAGCCGTGCAGCCCTGAAAACAACATACCGTGAACACTCACATTAGACTTTCTTCCTGAGAACTGAGCGCAGATACTGTCCCACATATTATGCAGAAATTACTAAATGGGAACGTATCGGGTTGGCGTGGCAAGGTTTTGGTAGCTGGGGGGCTACAGGGGTGGCTTCTCTGCTGCTAGAAGCTTCCCCTAATGTCCAATAGAGCCACTGCCAGCCAGCTCCAAGATGGACCCACCGCTGGCCAAGGCCGAGCCAATCGGCAACGATGGTAGTGCCTCCGTGATAACATATTTAAGAAGGGAAAAAAACCCAAAAAACTACCGGGACACAAACTGCAGTTGGAGCAAGGAGTGAGAATATGTGAGAGGAACAACCCTGCAGACACCAAGGTCAGTGCAGAAGGAGGGGGAGGAGGTGCTCCAGGCACCAGAGCAGAGATTCCCCTGCAGCCCGTGGGGAAGCCCATGGTGAGGCAGCTGTGCCCTGCAGCCCATGGAGTTAGTGGTGGAGCAGATATCCACCTGCAGCCCATGGAGGACCCCATGCCGGAGCAGATGGATGTGCCCAAAGGAGGCTGTGACCCCGTGGGAAGCCCACGCTGGAGGAGGCTCCTGGCAGGACCTGTGGACCCATGGAGAGAGAGGAGCCCACGCTGGAGCAGGTTTGCTGGCAGGACTTGTGACCCCGTGAGGGACCCACGCTGGAGCAGTTCGTGAAGAACTGTAGCCCATGGGAAGGACCCACGTTGGAGAAGTTCATGGAGGACTGTCTCCTGTGAGTGGGACCCCACGCTGGAGCAGGAGAAGAGTGTGAGGAGTCCTCCCCTGAGGAGGAAGGAGCACCAGAGACAACATGTGATGAACTGACCGCAACCCCTATTCCCTGTCCCCCTGTGCTGCTTGTGGGGAGGAGGTAGAGAAAATCGGGAGTGAAGTTAAGCCCGGGAAGAAGGGAGGGGTGGGGGGACAGTGTTTTAAGATTTGGTTTTATTTCTCATTACCTACCTCATTACCCTACACATGTTCTCACTCCTCTCTCCTACTCAGTTTTGATTGGTAATAAATTAACTGATTTTCCTCAAGTTGAGCCTGTTTTCCCCATGACAGTAACTGCTGAGTGATCTCCCTGTCCTTATCTCAACCCACGAGTTGTTTCATTCTATTTTCTCTCCCCTGTCCAGTTGAGAAGGGGAATGATAGAGCGGCTTTGGTGGGCACCTGGCATCCAGCCAGGGTCAACCCACCACAGGAAGTCACTCTCAAGACCTACAATAGAACTCTTCCAGACCTGGTATATCTCATTAAGCATGCAATTAGCAGTAGCAAATAACATTTTCATAACCCTAACCAAAATGACAAAGCTCATTTATGTGCATCTTCCTTCTAGAATAACAACTTCAGACTGCCTGGAGAAAAAGAAATACATCTTTCAGAAGTTAGGAAAATTTCTTACACAATTATGCCATCACCCACTACTGAGAATCCCCAAGACTACAGCAAGCCTCCCTGCAAGTTTGTAGCTCCTAACTTTGCCAAACTAATTGTTTGGGCTGAGATTTTCCGGTTTGGGCACGAATCAACACCTGATTGTTGACAAAAACCATTTAGCCATTTACAAGGACAAAACATGTAATACATGTATGTTCCTACTCAAAGAAGTAAGGGCTCATGTACTTGATTGAGACTCAAGAATCATTTTAAGTCTGATTACTATCCTGCCCCTAATGTAGCTGAGGCAAATGCCAAGGAAAAGAACATGTAAAGCAGAACACAGACAGCACAAGCCTTTCATGGTATGTGCAGTCTGCTTCCAGCAAGCCACCAGACCAGGGACTTGAGAATGAGTTTAAATCAAGGCCCTTCACCGGTTTTGTGCATTTGCTTGATTAGCCCCCAACCACACTCCTCCTCCCTAACTTAGTCCCATCCCTGGTCTCTACAAGATGAGGAGCTGTGTTCCAAATTAAGTTGTACTGGGGAGAGACTGGCTATCTTCCTTCAGGTGCCCTAGTTCTTCTGTTCTAATAAACACTGAATAGCAATTCCCTAACTAACTTTTCCATATAAGTCTGTGATTTTAGACCTCCCACATCTTCCTTCAGCTTCCCCCCCACTTCCAACTCACAGATTCCCAGTCTATTTTGTCTCTGTTCATACAGAAGTAGTTTTGCATCACCAACTTTCTCAACTGCCCTTCTCTTTACCTTTTCCAGCACTACTGCACCCTTTCTGAGGTGGAAAGTGATCAGGATGGCATATAGACGCTCAACATCTGAACGCACCAGGGATTTATGACATTAACCAGGTCTGGTTCGTTCTCAGGTCTTGACTTGAGTAATTCACTTCATCGTCATTCTAGTGACTTTGAATTTGCCTTTTTGACTGCTCCTAAACTTGGAGCTGTTTCCAGAAGAATACTGATGAAGGTTCAAAGATTCTCCCCCTACCCTCAACCTGCACCAGAGTAATGATCATTCAAGAAGCCATCGCTGCCTGTAAATAGCTAGGGTTGTTTCCCTCCCATTTCCACTACCTTAAAATTCAATGCTGATAGACGCAAACATAATTTTATCACACAAGCTACTCAGTATTATGAGATATTTTGCACTTCTGCACAGGTTAGCAAAGAAACAAAACCAGGCTAAGCAATTTTGTATCATCAAACTGTCATCTGATGCTTCCCTCGGGGGAAAAAAATTTATTTGCGCATACTCTGTAGTAGTGGACTTACAAGACCTTTAGAGCTGTTAAATGACGCATGCCGGAGACAGCTCTGGCACTAAACCAAAGGAGAACGTTTCTCCTGCTTAATTCAGTCCTCGAGAAGGTTGACTTATTCTGGGGCAAAGGACATGAAACTCACTCCAGAAAGAGGAGAGGTAGGAAGAAGGTGAAGGAAGAGGTGATCAGGAGAACCACCCAGGGGGAAGGAAACCAGGATGGCAGCCTCCAGGAGGAGAGGGACACAGGCTGCAGCTTCCTGGCTGCTCTGCTCAGCGACACCGGGAGCAGGAGCAATGGCAGAGCCAGAATCAGCAGTGAGGAGACACACAAGACCTTGGAGAAGGACACTAGAAAAAAGAGACTGGACCAGGAGAGAATATACATGGGTGAGAGAAAGAAGGGAGTACAATAGTAAATCAGTGGTGAGGAATGGGATTGAGTGTGGAAACAGACATGAAGGGAGAAGAAAAAAAAAAGCAGGTGACAGTAGCAAACCTGAAGAGGGAAAAAGTGGCATTGGTAAGGCAAGGAGTGGGAAATGGGACAAAGAGTATGAAAAGGAATGAACTAGGTAGGAAAAACAAGACTGAGCCAAAAAGACCAGAGAAAGGGAAAGCAAAGGGCAAACACAGAAAACGTCAAGGGGGCAGAGGCACACAAAAAAGCGTCCAACACAGCAAATACCCCTCCTAACCTTCACACAAAATCCAGAGCCCCACCAACCCTCTGGCAAACATGTCCTCCTCCTTTCTTCTTTTAAGCATTAGTTTCCATGAAAGTGAGGTTTCTTAAGACAGCAGACTAGTGTCTGTGTTGTGAGCAGAGGGTCAGAAAGGAGAAAATGAGGCATAAGAGAATAGAGGCATTGCAGTGAAATGAAGGGGCATAAGGAAGAAGCTTCTATTTTCAGGACAGAAAATGGAAAAATATATAGTACCTGTCAAATTCTTTCTTCCCTTTCAGCATGACCTTCAGGAATAAAATCAGTTGGATTTGTATGAAAAGGCAAGACAAAAAAAGAGGAGGGCTCAAGAAGTATGTCAAGGGTGGTGAAAAGAACCTGGGACTGACAATTAAACTGTAAAAACTGAGAAAATGCTTGTGAAAGCAGGTGAAAAATCTGCAGCAGCTGATTGTAAGATTTTATTATAAGCACTCTAGCGTACAAAAGCAGCAGCAAAAGTAGTAAATATTGCTGCTGACAGACCCTGTGATAGAATAGAGAAACACAAGGAGAATCAAAAAGTGTATCAACACAAGAAAAGCAAGCAGGAACAAGAGGATATGAGAAGACATGAATACTTACACACCAGATATCATAAGGAAGTGTAAGCAACAGAGTATGAAGGATACTATACAAAAAAGAAATTATACAACAAAGAAAATGTTTCGAACAGGAATTAGAGACAACAGCATCTGAAAAGGACAATAAAAGAGCAGCTCTGCTACTGAACACGAACATTGTAAGTAGTATTGCCCCTGACTGAAGAGGCAAACACAAGCTAATACATACAGCTAAACAACCAGATGCATCATCTGCATTAAATTACAGAGGATGAACGCAGAAGAGTTTACAGAAAGAGCGCCAGAGTCAGAGGAAGGATGACAAGCAAAAGAGTACAAGTTACATGCAAGTAGCCTGGTAAACAGGATTAAAAAACCCTACAAATATTTTTTTTTTTCCTATTCAGACCACAAATGGTTTACAATGGTTATTGAAATAACTGAATGTAATAAGACATTTTGTCCCAATCAACATGTCACTGCTATACAATAGGATAACTCAGCCAAATAATCTAAGTAGTGCAACATGCACTTTGTTTCCACTCATTATGACATTTTCCAGTTAGATAAAAATCAAAACAGCACGTCCTTTATTGGAGCCGATAAAAAGAGAGTAGGTCAAGGATTCTTCCTTTATCCTATTACTGCCAAGACAGAAAACATGTTTTTGCAACGCCCTACCTAAAAAATATAGGCTAGACCTTTTATATTTGCCAAGAAGTATGGAAAAGTTCAGGCAAGGAGACAGATGTTTTGTTAAAATGCATAATGGTATGGCTTAGCTTTGCTGAGGACCCACAAACAGCACCCTGAGAATCTGGTCCCAATGCCCTCTCTTCTTACTTAATACCCAGCACCAGTTTTTATCCCAAAGGTATAAAAATGTCTTTACATACACCCCTACCCTCCCCCAAATCTCTTATAAAAGAAAAGAGTATATCCTATGCTGTAAAGACTACAGTAATCTCCCAGGAAGACAAAGCTATATCCATAAGCACAATAAATACTTTAATTCATACATGAAGTTATTTTAGCACAACCTTTCATAAAACCGAGGCGCACTGCTGATGAGTGCTGCAGTGAGAGAGCTTGGGCACTCCTTGTTCCACGCTGTCCCTTTCAGCTTTCCTCTCTTTCTTGCCACTATCACCACCTGCTTATCCCACTACACACGGTATCTTCCCACCTAAGCAGCACACAGTGAGGTTTCATGTATATACATGTCTCTATGGCTTCCCTTTTGCTCCAGCGTTTTATGGCACAGTCCCTATCGGAGCAGCTGTGCCTGGATTTTGCCACCCAAAAAAAAAAAAAAATCCTCAGAACAGATTTACATGACTTAGAAAGGCCCCTCAGTCTCTTATTCCACTGTGAGCATCCTTTTATCCCATTGCCTTCAGATTTTTAGGTATTTTAAATGAACAAAATAAATTAATGTGATATGACACAGATTTGATGGAGCAACAGGACTCAACAATCATGAAAGAGATGTTACAAATACCAAATAAAAAGACTGAATGATATTGAAGAAAATACAATGATAAATGGAAGTGTGAAAAGACACACTGATGAGTGCTATTTTATAAACCGCAAATATTTTTCAAAAACCTCATTCAGGAAAAGCCATGCAAGGAAGATTCCTTCCTTCAAATTTTCTTTACTATTCATAGCATATGAATTGGACTGTATACAACAACGGAGCAATTAGTTTAAATACTGCCAATATTCTCACTGGTGATAATTGGTCGCTTCTTGCAAGAACATCTGTTACATCTTTCTTAAGAAATGAAGTACAGACCCTGTTACCTAGACAACAGAACCCTCTGAGCATCACGCACTATAAAAGGGCAATATCAACCTAAGTCACACTTCATACTCGTTCTCCCCACCGCTCCCTTACTGCCGTTAATGTAACTGAATGGCGTGACTTTTTAACGTTAAGCCCGTATTTATCAGATCACATAAACTCAGGCCCACTTTCGCATGCATTAAGAGTAATAGCTGCATTACTGTCCTTTGTCCAAGCAACAGTCACTCTGAGGCTTTGTATCCAGCCAGTTTCCACCACCTCGACTGCCAAGTTGTCAAACTGAAAATGTTGCAGCTTACGAGTGCTCTGAGAACAAGTCCTACCAAATCTAGAAATCTCAGCTCAGTCCCTTTGAATGCAGTCCAGAAACAGTCACCTTCACTGCCATGCCCCTGGATTACTGGAGATATTCACAAGTGCTATGGGGACCCATCCCATACTGGCACTCACTAGTGCCCTCCAGCCAAATTAAGGAGAGTAGCAGCAGATTAACCCCTGGAAGATGCCTTTTGTTGCCTTAGCAAACTCACCATAATTTTATAGATATTGATAAAGTATTAACAACAATGATGTGCACTAGATGACAAACTCCTCTGAGTGCTTTAGTTAGATGGATGGATTTTTTTTTTCCTGTGGACATTTGATGGAGGACCAATGAACACAGAAGCTGAAATGATGAGTGAAACCTAAGCATTAAGCACTCAAAGGAAAAGAGAGCTCACTGGGGCAGAATAAGCTGCAAAACAATCACCACCGCTCAACTATCACCCTAAATTCATCTCACTTCATCCTCTTCTGACACTTCTGACAACACCCTAAACTACTTTCTCTCCTCCTTCACCTTTTCCCCTTCTTCTTGGCTGCGAGAAGAGGAGCAGCACTGTCTATCCTCAAATGCATATGCTGTCACTGTTGGTGTGTTGGGGGGGAACTTCTGCAGGAGAACCCCTATAGCTTTTATGCATTTGGTTTTGCACATGCAATAGCAATCATGTCCTGGGTATGCAATTAAGGCTTCAAGTTAGTCAGTCAGTACAAGTCAACAGCACAAGAAAATGCCAAGCAAGAGAAGGAGAAAAGGCTATTAAACCAAAACATAAGCAATCAGTTCACCACAGACCACACAAGAGAACTGAACACTTTAGGACTTTAGTAATGCCAACATGACCGGTGCTTTTGGGAATGCTCTGACAAGTTATATCTCCATGTATTTCCACTAGTATGCAGAACAACACAAAAATAATTATATGAACATCTGATAAGCAAGTAGATGGCATTTTAAGCTTTAACTAACAAGGAATATTAATTTTAAAAATTAATAGAAGACAAGCGTGTTTGTTTTGTACATTCTGCATTTTTAGAGGGGACTGCAAGGCCACTTAATTTGATAAGACAGAAATGGAATGGTTTCAAGGAAGGCTTCTATAGCGGCACCTTATACAACAGTGTTTCATAGGAGAAAGAAAATGTTTGAAACAGTCCCAGTGGGGTAGGAATATAGATCTGGTTTTCAGGCCCATCTGTGTTGAAAAAAAAAACCCGTAAGTTCTAGAAGTACTGAAGAAAGAGCGAGGGAGCTTGAAAATGGTCTGGATTTGAGATGCCCAGAAGAAGGAAAAATGAAATAATCCATCTGGCCTCAGATTGAAAATCTGAACAATGGAGATAGCTGAAAATGATTAAAACTTAAAATCACAGTAGAATTGCTTGTTTAGACTACAAGGTTTCGAGCAAGTTCAGTGAATTTCAGATGTGGAACAGTACAGAAGACGATTTAGTAGCGAGAAAATATTTTTTTAGGCCACAAGTATAATAAATACTTGGAGTAGAATGTAAAGCTGTAAGGATCACCCATCCTCAGAAAAATAAAACAGACTAGATAAAACCTAGGCAAGAACAAAATCACTAATACGTAACAAAAATAACATGTCAAAAAAGAAGGAACAATTATTAGTCTGAAGTGCAAAGATACTACGGCAGATGAGGATACTGAACAAACCTTGGAGTTTGGTCAGAGAGAGATCATTAATCACAGTAATAAGAAGCTTTTTTTAGAGCAGAAGCTTAGGGAAGTCAAACCAAAATGGATCCAAGACAGAGCTAGTGGACGGGAAACCAGTGTATTGCTTGTAAATACTAAAGGCATCTGGACAGAAAGGGAGAAGAAAGCAAGGAAAATAGAACAAAAGGCAACTGAGGTAAAAAAGAAACTAGAGTAATCTAATAAGCAACTGAAAATACGGAAAGACAATGAGAGTTGAGAAACAAACTCTGCAGGGGCCATGGGATGGGATAAGTTCGTTAGCCCAGAAAGAAAAGGCAGAGGCTCCCTCAAATGTCTTCAGGAACTGGCAGCAGATCTCATATTTCATAACTGTCTATAATAAAAATTATTCTACTGATAGCTTCTTTCAATATGCTGTTCACATATTCAAAAAACTGATGACTTTTTCCAACAGTATAGCCTGTCAGGACTACCCTAACATCAGTATCCTCAGGTGGCTGCATATGAAAAAGCTCAAGGTCAAGTATACTGAGTATACACATACACCCACAATTTAGTACATGCGCTACATACAGGCAACAGGCAGGTCTAAGGAAGCATCCCAACACCGCTAACGAGATAGGAAGGATGAGCATGATGTTCTTCTACAAGGCAGGAGCATTTTGCCAGTCAGATGGCCAAATGGAGCAGAGAACAAAACCGTGATGCTCACATCTTTGTTATCAAAATGCAAACTAAGCAAACTCTACATAGTAACCAACCTCACACTGTAAGCCCGTGGACAAGATGCATCACAGAATTAGCCATCCAGGCTATCCATTTAGTGACTATTGTACTGTTAACTACAGTTTGGAAACAAGAAAGCCTCCCTATGTCTCAAAATACCCATACAATAATGTATCAAGTCATCATAAAGACAAGAAAAATTTCAGTAAGATACAATGGAAGCGGTATTTAAACAGAGCTATTTTTCAGTTTACCACAAAAATAGACACAGAGGTTCACAAGAAAACAAACATCACACTGAAACTTTTAACATAATGAAATTCAATGAAGTGAATAAAGTTTCAGCAGAAGATAACATGACATCTCACCTTCAGTAACAAAGCCGACTTCAGCTTACAAACAAAAACCTGCAGAGTAAAATACAGCTGTAGACTAAAAACACTATTCACTTAGCCATACACAGGACTGAAACCAATGCCAAATGATGTATTGAAAAAAGCAATTAATTGTTTAACATTTAATCAAGTCCTAAAGATTTTTCCACTGATGTTCCATTTTCAATACAGCTATCTCTGTTCTGTATTAATTTACCCAGTTTAGGCACTACTAATAACATTTTATTTCTGCCTCACAGACTTAATGGGCACAGAGAGGCCTCAGACAGTTTGCAGGTCAGGATCAGCAGAGAGACCAATAAGGATGACATTAAGTGTTCAAAAAACGGGTAGATGTGGCACTTCGGGACATGGTTTAGTCTAGTCTACCCTTGATTGCTTTAGTGTGGACTTGGTAGTGTAGGTTAATGGTTGGACTGGATGATCTTAAAGGTCTTTTCCAACCTAAACGATTCTATGATTCTATGATTGTGTTGGGAGTACATCACAGAACCACCCGGTAACGATGAAGAACCAGATGAAGTCTTCTCTACAACTCAAAGTCGTCTCTGAACTACAAGCCCTGGTTCTTACAGGAGACCTTAACCTCCCTGACATTGACTGGAAGGGCAACACAACAGGGCAGAAGCAACCCAGGTAATTTTTGGAGGATATCAGGGACAAATTCTTGATATACATACCAGAAGGGCCAACAATAGTGGCACACAGCTGTTCTCAAACAATGAAGAACTGGTTGGAGATACGACAGTCAAAGGCAGCTTTGGCTGTAGCAACCATCAACTAGTACAGTTCAAGATCCTGAGTGCAGAGAAGGTGGCAAATAGCAGAGCACAGACCTGGAGCTTCAGGAGAACAGACTTCAGCTTATTGAAGGAACTGGTAGGTGGCCATGGGAAGTAGCTCTGAAGAGCAAAGGAGCTCAGGAAAGCTGGCAGGTCTACTCAAAAATACAGGTATCAGGAGACCAGCTTGGCTAAGCAGATTATCAGAGTTCCAATGCAAGAAGGGCAGTATACACAGGTGCACAAACAGGGACAGGCTACATAGGAGGAGTTCGGAAACATTGCCTAGGCATGGCATCAGGAAAGCCAAAGCTTACCTAGACTTGACACTTGCAATGAATGTTGAGGGCAACAAGAAAAGCTTCTGCTACTACATTAGTTGTAAAAGACTGAACAAGAAAACGTGAGCCTGTTGCTGAATAAAGTGGGCAATTTAGTAACAGTGTCTGAAGACAGAAGTCCCAACAAAAAAAATCCATCATCTGAAAACCCATGCCATCACCTCTCAGTCTGAGGCATCAAAAACAGTCACATGTAATGTTAAATTAGAAAAAGGCACATTCTAGAGTTATGTAAAGTCATTATACCATTCAAACTTTTTTACAACTCCACACAGAACACACTGAAAACATACATAAACTAATTTCACTTGGCTACAGCAAAGTACAAATGGAGGAACATAAGGAAAACATATAATGAGAGAGAGAGAGAGAAAATGAGAAACAGAAGAGAAAAAGAAAGGTTTGACACAAATTCAGAAAAGAACCCCAAATTTACAAAACATTTCAACTGAAGCTTTAAAACATATATGTTCATGTGCGCGCACACACACGCGCGCACGCACAATCTTGCAGGAAACATTTAAGTTTGGCAAGTAAGTATTTAAAAATTTATTTCCTGCATTATCTGCAACTGTTCTTCTTTATCCAAGTGATAAAGTAGCTATTTGCTTTCAGTGGATTGCTGCCTCCAGCTTAACCTGAAGAGGCCTGGCTTCGCTTTTTTGTTCATTTCTGTTGAAGGCACTGTCAGTTGGTTTTGCATTTGTGTGTTCTGAGAATATTCAGAATCCAAAGTGAACAGCAAATTCAAAGTGAAAACAACTGAGCCTGATCGGCACTGAACACCCATCCTCCCCAGTCAGCTTAACTGGGAATTTGGATTGTATCCTAACTGATGTTGACGACCAAATTTTTAGAGCAGCTTCTTCAGCTCACACTGAGTTAGAACAGGGTAGAAGCTTTCTTTTTAACATACATGCCACAGATACTGTTCTCCTGCTTTGAGCACGGAGACACAACCTCAAGAAAAGGAAAGCAACTTCTGTATGGGGGAAAAAAGAAAGTTTCAAATATTGTAGTTAGAAAGTAACGGGGTGATAAAAGCAGCGTTTCCCTTTTCCTTTCTCCTCTGCATGTTCTTTATTGTTGTTAAACTGCTGAAGGAGGTGGCTGTAGTTAGACAATGGGGCTGACGAGCTGCTTCAGATGATGTTCTACTTTTCTTACAATTACTTGACAAAAAAATTATACTTCAAGCTGTGAAACTTATTTTTGTAAACACTGCAGTGCATTTACAGGCCAATAAGAAAAATGTCAGCTTAATTGATTAAAACAAAAATCTCTTTTTATTCAACAGATTTACTACCTGTGTACTTTTTAAATTTTATTAAGTTAATTGTTCTTTCAGATACAATAAAACAAAAAAGACAAAAAATGTCCACAGAACTCTTTTGAAGAATAACCAAAGCAGGAATTTAAGTACTCCTTTACACAAAAAGCATTTAAATTACACAGATTATACAAGATTAGGCCATGTAACACAGTGAGCTCTTATTCTTCCTATGGCATGCAAAACATGAGTTGTCATGTAGCTGAACCAAAAACCTTCTTCCAGCTGATTCATAAAGTCACGATGCACAGATACTTCTAGCCAACACATGCCCTAACTCTCTAATAAAAATCCCTTCAAATTATTATTTTTTTAAACTTATACTTATTTCACTACCTCCAGCTATTGAAAGAGGGAGTGGAGTTTCAAAGTTTCCACAAACACAAATCAAACAATCTTTTCTAATTAGGTAGTAGAGAATTTATGGGGAGATTTTACACTGCCAAATATTTTACACATTTATATCATCTTGGCAAGGGAAAAAAAGTTCTGACATTCAAAAGGAATCTCCTGCAGCAAATGTGCTCAGGGACATAGACTTTTTTAAAGCTTTGTTTTACCTAACCTTGCCTTAAACAAAGCCAGGGACCAAGGTTTGGAAACGTACCTTCTCTGCCTAACAGCAAATACCGCAAGCTGCTGAGATAGTCAAGGAAAGGGTCAATATAGCCAAAGCAAACAACTTGTACCTCTTTCGAAATTCTATGTAACTGTATTTGAAGAGAGGCAATGGTATTACAAATCTCTGAAGTGATTCATTAATACTGAAAAGCTATCATTATTCCTGTACAGCTGATCTTTTCTAAATTCCTAAGAGATGCAGAGACAGGTCAAACAGCCTGGTCCACAGTCTCAAATTAAGTAGCTTCACATTTAGTTCACTCAACTAAGCTGTTTCTAACCAGGGAGGTGAGAACAGCTTGTAAGCGATGTGCAGCACCTGACAGAGGTAAAAGAAAATGAGCTTTACTAGCTCTACCAGCAAGGCATGACATGTCCCCTTGAGTGTCCCTGCACCATGCCACCAGCAGCACTGCTGGGAAGCACATGGCAAAGGCACAAAGTGCTTCAAGACGGAGTCAGTAAGTCTAGCTGGACCTCCTTGGCTTAGCTTCAGCAGACCACCGCAGACCCCCAAAGCCAAGAGAAGGGAGACACAGCCCAAGAAGAGCTGCCTACATGCAATGGAAGGCCACAGGCAGCAGGGAGGCAGAAAAGAACATAAATACAGTGAGACACAGCCTTGTTCAAAGGAGCTGACAAACACAAAAAGGTTACAAGAACCTATCGTTTAACCTGTAAGGCTTCAAAAAACCTTGCCCACCCTCAGAAACTGAGGATGCCAAAATATTTGTACCCTCTAGCACTTTGTAAGATACATTGCATCAATAGGCAAAAGGCCTGAGAATAATTTGTGCACACTAAATTGTTCGAATGAGCTTTCAGTAACTCATTTAACATTACAGTCTGAATTATTTCAGCCTGTGCCCATAAATGCAAGTATGAATATAAAGGCCAACTAATGTTCCCACTAGTGTCCCACAGTGTACTGGCAACGTTTCAAGGTCTCCCAGAAGGAGCAGCCGCTAGCAGCTTCCCTAACAACTAGCACACACAGGCACAGGATGTGGCAACTAACATGGTTACGCATCCCAGACCCAACATTCACCCAGGGCAAAACTGCAGCAATTCAGGGCACTCCTAAGCAAAGCTAAGAGAGAAATGCTGCTGGTTTGTGGCTCTACTCCTCCCATTTAAATCACCTGTAACAGCCTAGTCTAATTCTTTTTCCCCATAGAAAAAAAGGCTACTGAGATATTAAAAAAAACCCCAACCCCGATACAGAAAAATCCAATGAAGTTTAGAATTAAGATCACCATTTACAGAGAAGACGGCTAGAGTTGGTAATTTATCCTTGGAAGAGGGAAAGTTCTCAGTGTTATGGGTGGGGAGAAAAGCTGGAAAGGACCAGGAGTTGACAGAAAAGCCTCCTAGGACCTAACTCAAGTCACTGGTTCACATGAAACCTTTAGTAGTAGTCATCTTTGTCTACAGGCTTTAGGGGGAAAAAAATGATCTTATAAAAGACATTCTTAAACTATCCTCTTTTGGGTTAAGAATTTCAGAGCAAGGCTGTATTCACTGCAGTACAAGTAACTGTTACAAATACTTCCTTGGTTTCCAGGACATTTTTACTACTATATTTAATATACTGAGACAGTTCCATGTAAGTAAGACAACAGTCAGAATAAACTAAAAACATTGACTGTTTTTCAGAGGAAAACTGAACTTATTTTTCATTTATCACTGATTTTTTTTTTTTTTAAATATGTGCAACTCATACCAGGGAACTGTTCTAAGTACTAGATTAAATATGTGTTTTGGTGACAAACAGACCCAAAAAATACATCTGGGAATAAAGCTCAGACCCTTCAAAAATTTCCCAAGAACTTTGCATAAGATACCTAATTTCAGTGACCAGTCAGGAACCTCAGAAGAGCAACTCACGATACAAGAGGGACTTGCATCTTTTATTGGAACTTAACAAACCATGTTTGTTTATTGTATTTCACCACCAAGTAGTGTGCAATCATACTATTTGATTAGTACAAAATGCTTATCTGCTTATTAGAAATATATCTGAAAGACATGGCTCTATTTCTACTAAATGGACAGAAATACTAGAAGATTGTTTTACAGAGTCACAGAATCTTTCAGGTTGGAAGGGACTTCTTGAGATCTAGCCCAACCTCCCTGCTCAAGCAAGGTCAGGTAGAGCAGGCTGCCCACGACTGTGTCCAGTTGAGTTCTGAGCACTTCCACAGACGGAGACTTCACAACCTCTCCGGGTAACCTGTTTCAGTGCTTGGTCATGCTCATAGTAAATAAGTGTCTTCTCATATTCAGGAGGCATTTCATGTATTTTAATGCCTGTCCATTGCCTCTTGTCCTGTCACTGGGCACCACTGAGAAGAGTCTGGTTCCCACTTCCTCATTCCCTCCCATCAGGTGTTTACACACCTCGATAAGCTCCCCCAAGCCTTCTCTTCTACACACTAAACAGTCCCAGCTCTCTCAGCCTCTCCTCATATGTCAGGTACTCCAGTCCCTTCACCATCTTCATGGCCCTGCACTGAGCCCACTCCAGTTGGTCCACATCTGTCTTGTACTGGGGAGCCCAGGACTCCAGATGTGGCCTCAGCAGGGCTGAATTAGAGGGGAAGGATCACCTCCCTTGACTTGCTGGCAATGTTCTGCCTAATGCAGCCCAGGATGCTGTTGACTGTCTTTGCCCTGAGGGCACGTTGCTGGCTTGTGGTCAGTTTGCTGTACACCAGGGCCCCCAGGGCCTTCTCTGCAGAGTTGTTTCCCAGCCGGTCAGCTCCCAGCATGTACTGGTGCCTGGAGTTATTCCACCCCAGATGCAGGACTGCATTTCCCTTTGTTGAACTTCATGAGATTCCTCTTGGCCCTGTTGAGGTCCCTCTGAATGGCAGCACAACCATCTGGTGTGTCAACCACTTCTCACAGTTTTGTGTCAGCTGCAAGCTTGCTGAGGATAGACTCTGTCCCAGCATCCAGTTCATTAAGGAAGATACTGAACAGTATCAGCCCCAGTATCAACCCCTGGGGTACACCACTAGTCACTTGTCTCCAACTGGACTTAGCACTACTGATCACAACCCTCTGGGCTCAACTGTTCAGCCATATTTCAATCCACCCCACTTTCCACTTACCTAACCTGTACTTTGCTAGCTTGTCTATGAGGATGTTACAGGAGACGGTATCAAAAGCCTTACTGAAGTCACAATACACAGCGTCCACAGCATTCACCTCATTTGCCAAGCCAGCCATCTCATCATAGAAGGCTATCAGGTTGGTTAAGGTGGATTTCCCCTTCGTAAATCCATGCTGACTACTCCCAATCACCTTCTTGTCCTTCATGTGCTTGGAAACCGTTTCCAGGAGGATTTTCTTCATCACCCTCCCAGGGACTGAGGTGAGGCTGACCAACCTATAGTTCCCCTAATCCTCCTTCTTGGAAACAGGAGTGACATTTGCTCTTCCATTCTTCAGGAACCTCTCCTAATCACCATGATCTTTCAAAGATAATTGAGAGTGTTCTCATAATGACATCAGACAGCTCCCTCAGCATTTGTGGGTGCAACCCATCAGGCACCACAGAGTTATGTATGTCCAGTTTAAGTGCTCCCTAACCTGGTCCTCCTCCACCAAAGGTAAGTCTTCCTTTTTCGACTTTCCCTCTGGTCTCATGAGCATAATACTCCTGAAGGCTGGTCTTACCGGTGAAGACTGAGACAAAAATGTTATTGAGTACCTCAGCCTCTTCCATGTTATTTGTTCCCATTCAGCAGCAGGCTTATGTTTTCCTTAGTTGTCCTTTTGCTGTTTATGTAGTTACAGCATCCTTTCTTGTTGCCTTTCAGGTCCCTTGCCAGACTCAACTCCAGGTCAGCCTTGGCTTTCCTAACACCTATTGTTGCAAGATCAAACAGCAACTCTATACTCTTTCTGTGTTACCAATCCCTGCTTCTACCTCATATATGCTTCCTTTTTATGTCCGAATTCAATAAGGAGCTCTTTGTTCATCCATGCAGGCCTCCTGCTGCCTTTGCTTGCTTTCCTACTTGTTGGGATGGAACTTTGTTGAGCTTGGACACGGTGATCCTTGAATATCAATGAGCCCTCCTGGATCCCTCTTCTCTCCAGGGCTGTATCTCATAGGATTTTTCCAAGCAGGTATCTGGAGAGGTTGAAGTCTGCTCACCTGAAGTCCAGGGTTGTGATCCTGCTTTTTGATATACTCCCTCCCATTAGGATCCTAAACTCCACCATCTCAGCTAAATAAGCCAGTAACAATAATCATATTGTAGGTCCCCAAGTTATTTAAGACTGCAATTTTTCCAAGGATTTCCAGATTAACTGCTACTACTATTCAGCCTTTGGTTTCTGCAATTCCTCATGTGAAAAGCAACAGGGAATCACAAATTTTGGAAGTGACTTAGCCACTAAAATAAGTTCCAATGGAGATAGCTGCAAACAGTTTAAGGTCCAGCAGCATAAGCCTAATATCCACCGTCCAAATCAGTCACCGAATTAATCCCTTTCTCTGAATAAAAAAAATTAAATTTAAGCAAAGACATTTTACTGTTTTTTCCTACCCTCCTTTCATTAATACTCACAATGAGACCATACTTCTCTCACACCATTAGCAAACCTTATATAGTCACAACCAATTGCACTGAAGTTCTTCCATGCTCAGGGAGAGGCTACATATCCAGATATTTTGACAGTAGCCACTGAAGGGCACTGATTAAGAAAAGGCTTATATTTTCTTTTCTCTGAATTAGTTTTTTTCAGAATCCACAATTAGAAGTTTATAGTTTCTTCGCTGTGGAAAGCAAAATACTTGAAGTAACCACCATAATCCTCTCACAGCAAGTAAAGCCTTTGGGACAAGAAATCTCAGATAAAGCTGTATTACCTTGGTGCTTTTTTGATAAACAAACACAAAATTCCATTACCATTAGCTGTTTGCAGAATTTTAAAGTTATACCTATTGATTTCATAACAGATGATGGCCAAGATACTTCACAGGAAAAAACAGCCCTAACAAATAATACTCTCTGGTCTGTTTCTTCTGTCTCCATCTGTCATTCTAAGAAAGCTACTTAGATAAGGTAAGGAGCAAAAAGTAAAACACAAAGGCAGCAGAACTGAATGAAAATCTTCCTTTCCCCAAAAAAGTACTTGTAACCTTTTCAGCATAATGAAGAAAAACCTTTCCAAACCATAATCCAATTATTTATAAATCCAGTTTATTATCCTTGTCTATCTCTTTACTCGATTACGTTCGACTCTTTAGTTTCCTTCTTCCAAATCAAAGGATACAGGAAAGTCCCTCCTGCATCAATTTATATCCTTGCCCTAATACCCAGTAGCATAATCATACGCTCTTTTGTTGTGCAGGCTTCCAATGTATCTTTAAACTACCTCACAGTGAATATGCTCTGACGTCCTACCTCTGAATGGAAAGGAACAGAGTTTTCTTAATGCCTTAATATCTAAAAATGTATTTTATTTCTCTTCCATCTCCTACTATGCAAACTAAATTAACAAATTCCTAGAGCTATTTTGTCTATAAATAGCTCTAGGAATTCAGGAAATTTCTTTGCCCACATTACAAAACCAATTAGAAATCCCACCCTGATGTTCAAGCAATAATGAAAACATTTCATCCATCACTGGTTCAAAAATAAGCTAATACAAGTCTCGAGCTTAAAGAGGTGTCACATTCATTAACTAAATAATCATGTAAAAATGAGAACTCTGTATTTCATTACTCTTATTCATATTTTCCAGCTCTACTCTTCAAAAATGCTATTGCTTAAGCCCAGCAATAATCTGCCTCGTGACAAGAACACAGAAATTATTGGCATTTCAGTCATCTTCAGAATAGACTCGAATTACAGGGAAGAAATTAGCTACCCCGCAATTCTTTATTATATAAGAACCCCCTCTAGTATTTTCTTATTCAATACAACAGAATCGACTAATATAGTGATTCCTTCAGCAGGTAGCACCCTATATTTGAAAGAAAGTAATCATCACTTGCCCCAGAAACCACTGCCTATATGATGTTTTCACTGACATAAGCCTTCTCCCATGAAAAGCTCATATGTAGTAAAAGAGGCTTTATGTTTTTCAAAGTCCTAAGCAAAGACAGACCAACTTGATCTCTAATGTCAGGAGAGGAGTAGCCGCCTTTTCTTTTGGGAAAGTTAGCCAGCAGATCTTATTCTGAGTGTCTAGGCAACACTACACACAAACTGAACTGCAAAACCAAATGCCTTTTAGTTCAGCAATATATTTCTTGAGCACATTCTTGAGTGTCTTCAGCTTATAGAGCTATTAGAATATTCTGAACACACACAGAACTAAGTACACTGGTGCTTCTTCCATGTTCTCAGCTTCCACAGAATATAGGTGGGGTTTGGGTTGGGGTTTTGTTTTTTGGGTTTGTTTTTTTTTTTCTTTGGGGCGGGGGGGGGGGGAAGGCGGGCGGTGTCAGGCAGGGGAGAGGGATGTTGGTTGCTTTTGGTTTGGTTGGGGGGGGGGGGGGGATGTTCAGGTTTTTTGTTTGGTTTTTTTTAAGACATCAAAAAGAACTACCCATGATATTTTAGCATGGCCTCTTTCCAGGCTGATAACCGTTATTTAATCAGTAAATACTACCTTCTTTTTTACCTATCTAAGCCTTTAAATACAAGATAAATATTAATGCATTAATTATAAGTCTGATTCTCTTTGTGGAAAATGCAATTCATTCTTCTTGTTTCTGTATGACAAAAAGTTCGTATTTCTTTTTCAACTATTTCACATTTCTAATATTTGACTAACCTGAAATTTCACCCAGGCAAACAGTGATTTGCTACATTACCTCAGGTTATAAAGTTTTACGATAAAGTCTGGAGAAGAGTAAAATATCATTCAAGGAAGAATTACAGGAAGAACCATTGAGAGGATTTAAGCAACTTACATGGTAGTTGAGAAATTTCCCAGACTGTACTGAGCTTTGCACAAAGCTTCATCAATTTAACAAAAAAAAAAAAAAAATCAAGACTGAAATGGTGATGCATCATCAGTGGGAAAAAAATAATTTGTCGCTCTGTACTTCCTCATGATGTTGTGCCCAGGTGTCACAGAATCAGCTCCATACCACAGTGCTATCATGACAACGGGAAAGTCTCCTTTGGACTATTCCACACATCATCTCCACAGTAGTACAATTTAAAACAGACAAAAGACAGACAAGAATCAAAGAAACAAACAAACAAACTCACTGCTGTCAAAACAGACTTGATAGTAACAAGAATATAATCTAGTACTGATATTAAAAGAGGACTTCTAATTTCCTCCAAAGTCAAAAATATGAGCAAAAAGGTCACAGGGTAGATTCTGTGTACACTGACTGACAGCAGCGCAGCCACCTCTCAAATCCACGCGTGACCTTGACCTTATAGTGACAAGCACTTTAAAAGGATAGTAGTTTTATCTGCTAAGTCTCTTCATGCAGAATTACCATGAGCATCACGCTAAATACAGTACAGAGCTTTGTTCAGTTCATAAACATCATGAGTTTCTAATGCCTCACCCTACATTGCATACCTGATTGCTATATTTCAATGCAACACTACTAGATTATAAAAAGCTTTAGGCCCAAATCCTATCGCACATTTCAACAGCCCTCAGCTACTGACAGCATTGAAACAAGGTAAATATTTAATCAAGCAAGTGCACTGCTTTTGCAATGCAAGGACTTATTGCATTACAAAATTTTACTCACTATCCAGCACTTTGACAGTAATGCACATTTTCAGTCATAAACGAACATGTAAAGACCAATCTTCACATACAAATGCCTAATTAGTACCAACTCTGAAAGAACGATATATGCACATACATATGTGTGGGCACTACTGTGCTCAGAAGTGTGCAGTTTCTGAATCCATTTTTTCCTCCTAAGATACAAGCAATAAAAATACAATTAAAGCTCCTTATTTTGCTATGAAATTTCTCTGTACTCAGCAAAGCAAACAAGGAATGAAGAGAACAAATTGTTCTCAGCTGCTAAAGAAGAGTAAGCTACCCTTCGTCTGAAACAGAATGCATTATTAGCATGTGGACTTACAATGACAGCTGTAATCTTTCAGAACCTTTTTACTTCAAGTCATTTTAAAAAAATCCAGTTTTAAAATAAATCTTCATTAAAAAGTTCATGTATATTTCCCTCTCAACACATAAAAGCAGATAAAACAAAACTATACTAGAAACAGGCATTACCATTATCTAGCAAGAACACCTCTTTCCACTCAAAAAAAGTATTATTTAGAAAGCATTTTAAGAAAATCTTATGTTTGAATAACTTTCACACTTGCATACTTTAAGGAAAACATTTAGATCAACTTTGTGTTATTTAATTCAAAGAAAATAAAATACCTGTTGAATAATAGTGTCAGTAAAAATACTTTCATTTATGTACACTTACTGCAATCTCTCTACAGGCCGACATGGATATCCCTGTACCTTCAATTTGCTTCAGTGCATACTCCTTTTCATCTTTTCTGTACACAAAAAAACAGAGAGAGGAATATTTTTAGCTCTTATATTACGCCGATTAATACAAGTATCATGGTTTATTTTAATTTGGTATGGATCACGAAGCTGAAAAGCCAATCTCGTTTTATGCATAAATTACACTTAGATATTAAAAATAGGTTTCCTTTTTAGACAGACTTCAAAAATTCCCAACTCCTGCATAAAGAAACTTTGTTAACCTATATCCATTTCTCTCTGAAACCATATGGATAACTGCAAATATGTCTACAGAGAATTCTGGAGGACACTTTGGAGTGGAGGAATGTGGGGAAGGGATGAGATTGACCAGAAATTATAACTGCCTACACATATTAGTAACTACAGGTGATCATTTTTCTCAGTAATTTTCAGTAGCAGCTAAACCCACAATACATATCTACAGTTAACATTGTGCTTGGCTTCCATTTTACCCATTTTGCACTATGTTTTTTGACGCAAAAATATGACAAGAAAAATTCCAGATGTATTCTGACTACACATGAAAACTCACTGTGCTGCAAGTTTTGCAAACAGTAAATCGACCTTTGACGTAGGAGTCACTCAGCAGCTGCTCCAACTGGGAAACCTGAATTCCGGTGCTGCACCTTAGCTCGGAAATAGTTGTTACTCCTCTCTCAGACAAGCACTTACATGAAATCTCTGGAAATCTTTGAAAAGATATTCCCTCCAAATTAAAAAACAGAGAAATTTAGTTGTAATGGAATTACAATCCATTATTTCAAGCAGGGTGTTTCAATGTGTTTGGGATTTAGTGTAACACTGATCTCTAAGGAAGCAAGACCAAGCATGTTAGGCTACAGGCTTTTAGGGCCTCTTTCTCCAGATAGGTTTGGAGTAACAGAAGATCCTTCTGCAGCTGAAACTAAAGGAATGGGTTACTGTGAGGTGACCTAAATGATTCTGAAACTGCCAAAGAGCGAAATACATTCTCGTTCTGCACAGATTTTCCATGGAGAAATGGGAAGGACAGCAACTTACAACATGTCTTGCAACTACCCCCAAAATATTCACCCATTCAGACAGGTAGATGCAAATCTTAACAGTCAACACACGACAAACAAACATAACAAGACTGGACCCTCCTCTTCTAAAACAAACTTTTATTCCTCTATGCTAATGAAAATGAAATAGCTTCAAATTGCAGTATTTTAAATATATAACTTCTGTCTCTGTACTTGGGGGGGTAGAGGGGGCAGACCCAAAATTTTTCAGGGGCAAAAGAAAGCCTAAGAAGTTACTGTTACTAAAATTAGGCCAAATACTGCATGAACAGCTTGTAAGAGCTGTTCACCAAGTACGCTTTCAGGAGTAACTTCAGAAGTGGACATACCTGCTTCCTAAGCAGGAGGATTCACGAGGATCTACTGACGTGATAATTCAGATTTCTTCTTTGCTCCCCACTGAGCAGCCCTTTATTTTCATGAACGAGTCATTTACAAGAACTTAGCTCAAGACGCAGATGCAGAACCAAGAAGTGTGTAACTTCACAGGTAATAAGCTCATAGCTTATCTCAAAGAAATTTCTTTTGATTTCATTAATTAGTCCAAATTTGGAAGAGTAAATAATAAATGCCTATCCCCTCTCATACACGGTTCTGCTATCTGTACAGATGATTTATGTAAACTGCAAAGTATTAACTCCGTAACTCAGATTGCTTACTGAGACTGTGAAGGCAAAATTATATTGTCCACAGAACCAAAACCAACTCTGGACGTTCAAAAATTGGTCATAACTTTTAAACTATGGTAATGTTTAAACCACGCAGTACAGAACAATCCCAGGCAGAGATAGCAGCTTGGATCCCAAAACAACGTAGTCACTACAGCACCGCAGCATACCCTTCTTCTGGCGCGTCTACTTAACGGGGCACACCACCCCACTGATACAGCTACCCTTGAACTAGTTCTACAGATGCAAGCAGCGCACTCCGTTACTCAGACCGTCACAGGCTGAAGGTCGCCGCAGAGCCTAGGCATGCCGTTTGGCACGCACCGCCGTCAACAGCGTTGCTTAACACCACTGCCACTGTGAGTCTGTCGCCACTTAACAGCCAGCCACTCTATGTAGGATTTCAAGGTATAAAGAAGAAATGATGACAGATGTTTAAAAAAAAAAGCCAAACAACCCAACAACTTAAGATATTATAGCATGCGGGAGAACGCGGCAATCTTACTGAGCTGCAAACATACTTCCAAGACACTGGGTTTTGCGAACGTTGAGCAAAAATGGGGATAATGAAATACGTACCTAAAATAAATGGGAATCAAGGATAAAGAACTCCAAAGATACCATATTCTAGATCTCACAGAATGTTTTTTTTACCAACCGCTTCAGAATCATAAACATAGCCTCCTTTAAATACATAAATATAATTTACTTGCTTTGGCAGAAATGCAGGTCTATACGAACACTCTTCCAAAGTTAACTGTTCTCATTATGCAAACATAATAGCTGTTTAAAGTACTTTCCAAAAGATCTCCACCAACTGCTATTTTAACTAGTAATATTTGCCATTTAATAGTAATCTCAAGATAATTTGAGAAAGAAAGAAATATATTTAAAACTTCAATGCCAAGTCAGCCAATGCAATCTGATGAAATACACAATTCTGGTTACTCAATAAAATGGTATTAAATGGCCAAAGAGAAAAAATAGGTACTTTATTAGCTATTTCCCCACTTGTAAGAATTCAATAAATAATGTCAAATGGTGCATGTGATAGGTAAGTATACTGTTCAACTCCCTAAAGACCTATGCTCTTATGAAACACTTGAGGCAGAGGGAAGTATTTCTACTTCATGTTGAATATACAGAAAACTCCAGTGAACTCTGAACACATTTCAAGAACTTGTACAGAATTATACAACAGGAAAGTTTTCATAAATCCTTTTCTGACAGATCCTATATCAGTACATTTTTCACTAGAGAGTGGAGCAAGTGTGATTAAATTTAAAAACCAACCCCGAACAACAACAAACTACACAGCTCTGGTAGGAGGCAAAAGGCACCCATGCTAGGGATAGCCAAGCAGAAGCAAGGTCTTCGTCCGTAATCATTTTCATCTGGTCCATAGAAATACTGGCTTGGGAGCAGGCCAACTAACTTGAAGGTCCTGCTGTGTGGGGGTTTGTCTGAGGGTAGGAGCAAGTGGCCTAGACCGAGGTTTAATCAAGCAGGTTCTATTAAACAGCCACCCCAGGCTAATGGTGCTCTCTGAATCTGAGCAAAAAACATAGCAAACGATAACTGAAAAGGAACTCTATTCTTTAAGAGGCTGCGACTCAAGAATTTTTGTTAAAGCTTTTCAAAACTGATGCAGAAGAATTTGCCTGATAAAACAGGTACCAGGTCACAACTCCACAAGGTTTCTCCACACTCCAAGTTCCCTTATCCAAAACTTGGGGCAAAGATTAAAATGAACATTGTTTCTAGTTCCAGAAGCTTTACAATTTACTATTTTAATAGGGATTAACTTTTTATAAAAATGGAACTGATGAGATACCCGTCCCCAAAATTTCCTGAGTCAGTATTCTAGATAGCCATAGGCAGCATCCAAACACAAGGCTCCTCACGCCTACCAGCAATAATTCAGAACACCTATCTTTCATAAAAATCCATACTGGTGTAAGGCCATAACCTGGTCTTTGAGCTTAAGCTTTTCTCCCTCACCAATAAATATCCCATCCTGCAAGTCCTTAAGGTTAATGTTAACATTTTAATTTGTACAGTGCAAAGGAAATTCTGTCCCCTTTCCCCCACAAAATTGTACTCAGCTGGCTTATGTCCAATTGCAGTATTCAATGCAGAAAATGAAAGTATGATTACTACTTCTTCTGGGTAATGCTTTCATTTTCCATATACTTTGGAAAGAATAAAGTACCAAATTCACTTTAGAAGGGTGCAGTTCAGAAGACTTAGAATAATTAAAACATTTCAAAGGAGTTAAACTGACTTAATTATTGCAATTGTACTTCAGAGTGCTCCCATCATATGAGAAACTACTTTACAAACAAGCCAACAGAAAACTAGAAACAACTTGCCCAAGACCTTAAGAAAAAAAAAAAAAAGGAGGATTTGAAAACAGCGCATGGTTCAAACTATTGTTTTATCCCTATTATTCAAATTTTAAAATTTTTAATGATAGTGCTGCTTGAATTCACAATTTAACATACATACATCCCAACTTCAGAATTAATTATCCGTATCAAAGAACTGGCTTGAAAGACTGCAATCACACTGAAACTACAACTGTGACTATCACATCAGTTAATACAGATATTAAAATTACAGTATATACTAATAATAACTTCCTTAATTTTAAGTGCACAATATCATAAATAAAGAAATAATAGTTAAAGTGCACATTTTCTTAAACAAATGAAGTGCACCATAAACACATTCCAAGACCTAGTGTCCTGGTTTTAGCTGGGATAGAGTCAATTTTCTTCCAGGTAGCTGGCATAGTGCTGTGTTTTGGGAACACAAGGGGTTTTCCCCTGGACTCAGTTTTGCGGCCAGCCTTGTTTAATATCTTTATCGATGATCTGGATGAGGGGATTGAGTGCACCCTCAGTGAGTTTGCAGATGACACCAAATTGGGTGGGAGTGTCGATCTGCTGGAGGGTAGGATGGCCCTGCAGAGGGACCTGGACAGGCTGGATCGATGGGCCGCGGCCAACTGTATGAGGTTCAACAAGGCCAAGTGTCGGGTCCTGCACTTTGGGCACAACAACCCCATGCAACGCTACAGGCTTGGGGAAGAGTGGCTGGAAAGCTGCCTGGCCGAAAAGGACCTGGGGGTGTTGGTAGACAGCTGGCTGAACATGAGCCAGCGGTGTGCCCAGGTGGCCAAGAAGGCCAACAGCATCCTGGCTTGTATCAGAAATAGTGTGGCCAGCAGGAGCAGGGAGGTGATTGTTCCCCTGTACTCGGCACTGGTGAGGCCACACCTGGAATACTGTGTCCAGTTTTGGGCCCGTCAGTACAAGAAAGACATTGAGGTGCTGGAGGGTGTCCAGAAAAGGGCAACAAAGCTGGTGAAGGGTCTGGAGCACAGGCCTTATGAGGAGCAGCTGAGGGAACTGGGATTGTTTAGTCTGGAGAAGAGGAGGCTGAGGGGAGACCTTATCACTCTCTACAACTACCTGAAAGGAGGTTGCAGCGAGGTGGGTGTCAGTCTCTTCTCCCCTGTAACAAGCAATAGGACAAGAGGAAATGGCCTCAAGTTGCATCAGGGGAGGTTTAGATTGGATATTAGGAAAAATTTCTTCATGTAAAGAGTGGTCAAGCAATGGAACAGGCTGCCCAGAGAGGTGGTGGAGTCACCATCCCTGGAGGTGCTCAAAAAACATGTAGACGTGGCACTTCAGGACATGGTTCAGTAGGCATGGTGGTGTTGGGTTGATGATTGGACTGATGATCTCAGAGGTCCTTTCCAACCTTAATGATTCTATTCTAGTTTTACTTTCTTTAAAAAATAATCCAGCCGCCAAGCCAGGAAACATGAAATTAATTATTACTCTATCCTTAATTGGTTTAGTGGTGGACTTGGTAATGTTAGGTTACTGGTTGGACTTGATGATCTTAAAGGTGTTTTCCAACCTAAACGATTCTATGATTCAGTATGAGAATAATGCTGATAAAACACTGATGGTTTAGTTATTGCTAAGTACTGCTTATGCTAGTCAAGGACTTTTCAGCTTCCCATGCTCTGCCAGGTGCACAAGAAACTGGGAGGGGGCACAGCCAGAAGAGTTGATCCAAACTGACCAAAGGGCTATTCCATACCATATGACATCATGCTTATATAAACTAGCGGGAGTTGGCCAGGGGGCAGCAACCGCTGCTCAGGAACTGGCTGGGCATTTGTCAGAGGGTGGTAAGTGGTTGTATCACTTGGGTTTTTTTTTCCTGGGTTTTGTTTCTCTCTCTCATTGTTCTCCTTTTCATTACAATCTTTATTACTATTATTATTATTTTATTTCAATTATTAAACTGTTCTTATCTCAACCCACGAGATTTCTTACTTTTGCCCTTCTGATTCTCTCCCCCATCCCACCGGGGGGGCAGAGGGTGAGCGAGCAGCTGTGTGGTGCTTGGTTGCCAACAGGGGCTAAACCACAACACCTAGCTAGAAAAACCTAACAGAAAAAAACAATTCACTTGTAAGAAACACTAATGGAATTTAAACGTTTGTGACTTTGTAGGACAAAGCCTGGGACCACTATGGAGTTCAGTGTCCTTCAAACACAGTACTGTCCAGAACACAACATTCATACAGGTATCTTGTTATGCTCTAATCACTTTGTTTAATTGCTGCCATAACAGCATAAAGTTAATCACTCATCAGGAGATCACCCGCAAGAGTTATAAACTTTTTTTCCCTCTCCCAAGATAAGGCAAAACCATGACACCGAAGTGCACCTAGAATTTAACTGAAAAACCCTCTGTGGTATCTGGAACACGGCAGCAAAGCCACTAAATCGATCACATTCAGCACTGGTTACCTTATGCAAGCTACTCACAGGTTTCACTCTATACATAGCACATGGGTATAGCCCTTTACAAAGGCAGTAGTGTCCACCTTTTACAAAGGTAAAAGTGTCTATGATTGACTGGAAAAAGGGACATAATCCTTCCCAAAAAAGTGATGAGTTCTTATGCTTTAGTGGTGCATATAGAAATAGCCACTAACCCAAAAGAATTACAAGATCAAAAAAATCTACACATGGTGTCACTAGGGTACATGTTCTTCAACAGACTAGGAAAGTAATTTTATTATCCTCAAACCCTATCAAGCCTTATCCAGCCAGCAGCTCAGCCAGCTCCTTTTCATCCACGCAGCAACCAGCCACAAATGACATAAGCTAGAAATCTACAGGTTGATCTTAATTTATTTTAGAGAACAGTATACATGCTGAATTTCAATGCATGCATATGAGCTCATTTTTAAAGCTGCATAAGAAACTCAAAAGTGTGAAACAGTAAGAATAGCAAGCAGAAATTTAAAAGAAAACTATGACCACATCAGTCCTTTAAACGGTTTGTCTTTCTTTACCTTCAAGGGCAGCTGTGTACTGCTCTGCTAAAAAACTTCACAGCAGCTACAGGTTGTTCCTACAGCCCAGACAATATGACATGGATACCTGACTTACATTTGGCTGGTTTTGGCCATTAAAACAATAGATGAAACCAGCAGACTTTTACCTCATTCTGCTACGGTGAAATGTTTACCATTTTAGTAATGTCTGTGTAGCTGGCCTGCCTGCTGATGCATCCCTGAGAGGTTTGGTGGGAACCTTCTCAGTGTTGCAAACAGACAAGCACGCATGCATATGGCACAGGAAAGGACTTCTTATACAGAAAGAGCAGACATGTATGTCACCTCATCTGCTTGAACCTGGGCCTGGACTTTCCTCTTAGTGGCAGGGTGGGAAGCCAACCTCCCCAGTAGGCAATGACCATACAATCTTTAGAAGTCGAGCTTGCATCTTGTCTGGAACAGCATATAAAAGTAAACTTGGGGAGTGGGAGCAGAGCAACAAACCTACACCAAACAGGACAGTCTTTACTATGCAATATAGAAAGAGCTAGAGGGAAAAGGAATCTCCAAGGTTGATCCAGGTACACATAAGGAAAACACTTTTCAGAATGAAAACAATATGCTACATTTCATACTGCATTTCTGAATTTTTCATCTCACAAAGTCCTTATAATCTCAATTTTCAAAAAGGGGCCTGAATGCTACACAGCTCATTAGTGTCACTGCCTGACGATACCCACTAAACTCCGCTAGGTCTCCCTCCAAACATCCCAGATGATGCCAGCTACCCCAGCATACACAGACAGTACACCATACTATAAACATAAATTGGCAGAGACATTCAAATATAGAGCAACTGATTACAACAATTACCCTTTTTTAAAAAATAGCTGACTTCACCTACATTATGAGAAACATGCAGCAGAACAGTTACACAGAGCTTAGCCTGCTGGAAAATCTGGCACGTTCCAGCCATATAGAGATCATACTAAAAGCACCACTGGCATCAGCTTATGATTAGACACTCAGTGTTATCACAGTACCCTATTACAAACTGAACTATACCCACATTTTGTTCTATTCTCTAGAGAACATCCCCAGATCATAGAATCATAGAATGCTTTGGGTTGGAAGGGACCTTGAGAGATCATCGAGCCCAACCCCCCTGCAGTGAGCAGGGATTGAACCTGTGAACTTGGCATTTTTAGCATGTACCTCTGAAAACCACTGTTGATATGGCTACCCTTCTGTTGGTTTATTCCTCTGTAAACCAGCCTATGAACTCAGGAGGAAATGTGCATGTTAAAGAACAAGGCAAGTTCTTACATTGCTGCTAAGCTACTTGCCATTAAACACAACACCCTTATATTGTGCGCTTCCACAGTCTCACAAAAGATGCTTAATACCTATAAACCGGCCCCCATCTTCACCTACCATAGGTGATGTGTTCTTTATGCATGAGATGACAGCTGATTAAAAAGACAAAACAGAGAATCTTATCAGTACTCAGATTCACTATGTTATAAAAAAAAAAATTCCTTTACCCAGCTATAATTTCATTAGACTGGGAGGAAGGAGCAGAGGTCTTTTCATATCAACATGAGTAGACTGTAACTATTAGAGGACCATTACACATAACCTAACCATATCATCTTCCTTTTTGTCCGGTAGTTTCTAATTCAGCAAAATTAAAAGCAAATCTTCGTAGCATAGATAACTTCTAACTCTTAACAACAGTTTCAGACTATTTCAGCCACAACCACAGACAGATTTTTAAGATCTCTCTAATAACAGACCACTGGAAATCTTACTAACCTTAATCTTATTAAAATTTAGCCTTTATACTATAATAACAAAACTTTGTATTTGTAAGGAAAGAGAGCACAGCTTCAGTCACTGCCACCCTCGCTCCAAATCTATTGATGAAGATTCAGAGACCAGCGGCAGGGTTGTTGCCATTGCTAAAATTAGGCTGGCTCCAAAGTATCTTGAGTGACCAAGAGCTGTGAATTTCATACAAGTAGGTGTATTTTATAACAGATTGGCATAAGCAGACTTGACAGCCTGTTTATAAAGGTAAACACTGAAGCATTCACATTAAGCCTTGAAAGCTGTAAATTGTTCTGCTGCTTGAGGTAATTTCTTCCAGCATTTGCTATATTAAAGCAGGGGATGGAGCTGTACCTGATCTTATTTCTTTATAGACAGGCTTGATTACAGATAATGAACATATTTAGGAAATACCTTCCTTCCAGAAAGGATACTGCATGTGAGGATTTGTTATCTTAAAATAAGGAACAGCAGCAGCAGCAAGGAGAAAAATACCTCTGAAATAAAGAGGACACAAGCTTTTATTTATCTGTGATTTATTTACCAAGACCACAGACTCAGGGTCCTTTAGACTATGCCAAAAAAGAATCTGCTGTTTGTTTCATAAAATCGCTTATAAGAAGAATGTTTGTGACTAACTATAAATGTCACGAACATTAGCTGTCTGGTTTTCAGTAATTTTGTAAGTATAGGTCCTAAGCCATAGTAAAAGTCCTAAGCCATAGTAAAAACATACTGTAATTACACAGTCCAGCTTAATGTGCATCACATCTCTTTCTCTGTAGTACTAGATCTGGCTAAATACTATGAATTTGATAGGTGGAACATTACTATTAAAAAATGAAATACTACGAAGCCTGTATTTCGAGTCTGGCAAGAGCCTCAGTTTGAAACACCAAATGCAAATTTCTTCTAAACCATTGTAATGCATTAGCTTCACCTATAGTGGAAGAAAACCATATTGACTCAGTGTAAAACCTATCAGAAGGACAATGGCCTAAAACCTGCAGTTATTTAGTTATCCTTTTCTAGCTCATGACACAATCAAACGCTTCCTCTCAAGCAAATAGAAAGCCCAGATTTGTCAAGAGATATCTGTTGCACAACTGAGCACATTTATTGTAGTTGGGAAGTTGCTGAGTAGAAAAAACACCCTCATGAGAAGGTATAAGGACCAGAACAAAATTCTACAAAGTCACCACAGGGTCCAATTTCATTCAGGTTGAAACGTATAAAAAAATTCATCATTGTTAATGGAGCATCTACATCTTTCCCCTCACGTCAACATCAGGCAATTAGGATTTCACAGTTACAGATGTCTTTATTCCAACCACTAAGATTTGCTACTTCCCAACAAGGAACAAGGTCTTTAGTCAGCAATCATCACATCTGTGCCCAGGGAATCCAAGTCACATTCTGCCTCCTCTGAACTTTAAAACTGCACAACCCATACTAAGAATAGGTTTCTCTCACGCTCTTTCTGTAGCTTAAGAGCATCATCTGGATAAAATTTTACACTGACTTTTTTCCCCCACCACTGACGTCACGCTAAAGGTAGAATAAATGGCATTCAACTTGTAACAGTCTTCTGGTTGTTCTGAACTGAAGGTCAAATTAAACTTAGTAATTTGTCTACCTCTGTTTCTCATTTGGAACATGACAGAATTGGGCAGAGGAACTGGCTATCCTGTACAATGACTAGTTTTAATCAAAAGGTATGAACATAAAGCTAACTTTGAAGCCTACAATGCCCTTGAGAACATGGCAACAACTTATACAGGAACAGACACACTCGAAGACACACGCTGAAACCTACTGTCAGCTGCACTAACGATAATGAATCAAAGCAATGAACATGGCATTTCTGAATGAGCAAGGTCATCAATCTTAGCATGAATCTGTGGTAATCCATGGAAGTATTAATAGGGGTGAGAATTTTTTCTAAACATGTTTGAATTTGCACAATTCATGAGCTGTAAGATAAGAAGGATCTCTCTCAAAAGAATCTACCTAGGAGTCAAACAGATAATCTCATGCTGCTAGAATTTCATGCCTGAGTGGCCTTTGTATCATCAGATCTCTTCAGGCACTCAGACCCCAGGACTTACCAAAGAGGTGGGAGAGCCAAGGACAACTGCAGTCAGAGCAGTCCCAGCATTACCTGTGTGAATGCTTCCAAGTGCTCTAGTGAAGACAGGGAAAGAAAGGAGGGACAGAAGAGACAGAAAACCTTCTGGCCACATAAAAGGGATTGACTCTTCCTGCAATTAATGCATGAGGAAACAAGATACACTGCTTCAAAAAATGTCCTACTTTACCTCCAGATGTAGTTTCCATTCCAGAAGATCTAGCTTCTACCTCCAAGTCAATTGCCTCTAACATTTATTTTCACTTGACTGTAAAAAGAAATCAATAGCATCTTCTACTTAAGTCAGCAAGGAATGAACAAAAAAATAATCATTACCACACGTGAGGCCCAGTTTATGGGAACACACGTTTAAAGCCATACTGTCTGAGACATCCCCACAGTTTGCATCTGTGCTCTTATTTAGCCCAGAACCCTTATCCTTAAGTGAGCAATCCAACACTCCCAGCACATGCAGGAAGCTATAGCTGTTGCTTTGCCTATTGGAAAACCTGACCTCAGTGTGGTTTCATCTACAAGACGAATGACCCTAAAATATTTCAGGATCATGAACTTTCTAGAAAAACAGACATCTGAGGGAGAAACAAGAAGTTATGCAGTAGCCTCATCTGAAAATACTTATTTAAAAACCATTAGTCCCAGAAGACACAGAAGCAAACACGAGTAATACCCTTCAGAGACCCACTATTCCAGTAATCTCAGCTCCTCCAATCTTTCTCACAAAAGTCAGTTCTGCTTTCCAATTAAAAAAACTGAACAAAAAAAACCTCCAACATCATGTTGTGTCCCCTCCTAAAAAAAAAAAAAAACAACCCACGCTTACAGATACCAATTTTGCAAAGGTCAGTTAACACTATCTCTACAACATTCCTTTCACTCTTATCAGATACACTAATATTTCATAAATTCTCAAAAAAACACCCTGCTAAGCCAAAGAATTGTGCTCCCACTGAAAAGTCTAAGAATACATTAATAAGAAATTCAGATACAGAAGTTAAGTATCAGTTGATTTAAAGACTATCACAGGATTTTGTTAGTAACAACCAATTTTGATTTAAAAGGTTTCTGTGGGTTTTTTTCTTCCTGGATCTGTTGAGATAGCTGAAGTTTACAAGAGGTATAATAATTTCTATGTAAACCAAGTCCCCAGAGCTGGGAGGTCTTTTATAAACCTAAATTATTTAGATAATATAGATAGATACATGACACTCGTACAAAACCTACTGTTTTGACTTGACTTACTTGCTATACAAGTAGAAATTGTTCTTCATTTCCTAAAGTCACATGCCAAGTTAGCCAATTTATTCTAAAAGCAGTTCTCCTGGACCAGTTTCAGCATTCCTTCAGGCAAACACACTGTTATTGAAACAAATAAATCTTTTTAAGTTCTAATACTTTGTTTCAGAGACTGAAAAAAAAAAAGCAGCCTCTGTCAGTTCTCGCATGCCAGCAAAGAAGCTCAAGAACCGACACATTTTTGGAAGCAGGATGTCAGAGCTGCCAGTCGCTTCCACTAACGATTCCTTCCTCGATCATACACGTGGACTGTATCATCTCCTGAACCATACATTAAGCAGCAGTGAGCACATGCAAGTAGAATCTTATTTTAGAACACAGAACTCGGTGGTTAAAAATAGAGGAGAAAGACTTGGGTCAGAAGTCATCTATGCAAATCGTGAGCTTGATTAAGGCCACAGAAGATGCAAACACACCCCTTCAGTAGGTATTTTCAAAAGATACGGGAAAATTTAATGTTGCTAACAAATCTCTAGTGAAATTTGGTTAGAACATTCCACAGAAATTCTGGTTGTTGTGCAAACACATCTGTAGCATTCTGAATCACATCAATTTCTGGGGCTGGGAGGTTTTTGTTGATTTTTTGTTTTAAATCATGCACGATGTGAAAATACTCACCTTGAAAGTAAGTTTATGAAAGAAACTTTACAACACTTCTATCTACAATAGATTGGATGACCCAGAAATACGCTGACATTAAATTTCTATGTCAAGTAGTTCACATGAAAAGCATTTAGCTTCTGACCTTCTGTTCTACCTTGCTTTGCACCCTCTTACCAAGTGGGGGGCAGAAAGGAATCTCTTCTTCCCCCTCAAGCTCTTACTTCCTTTTCCTGCAGCACTATTGGAAAACTCTTAACCCCCCCACTCTGTAACAGTAAACTTCTTATCCTCTTCATCTCTTTTTTTTTTTTAAAAAAAAAACCAAACACTACTAAATCTTGGGAGGTTTTCCTTCACAGCTTATTATGGGCTAATTTATACATGAGTCTTCCTCTGCAAACTTGGCAAAAGCCTTAATCTGTTTCTCTCTCAAACAAATGCAACCTCTTCTATGGCTCATCACCCACACTCACCTCCTTTCTTCCTCAAGCTCCTACCACCACCCACCACCATACCTCTGTGCTTACCACGGTAGCTAAAGAAACACCAGCTGAATGCTACTTGCTTTCTGAAAGGCTATGGGCTGTCCAGGTCACTTCTGCACTTGGTTTCAGAGTAGCAAAAGGAGGAGAGTAACAGAAGAAAGGACAAAATAGCCATGGGAGACATCATACGCAAGAGCCTGTGGGAGGCACTAAAAATTACTCACCACTGCTTGCACCATCCTCTTGGGCGGGAGGCAGAGCCACAGTATAGTTGCACTAGCAGCTCTTAGTAAGGCACAGTTATGAAATACTAACGATTTCTTCCTAGACTGGGGTTTTGTATTAGAATGCATTGCGGGCAAGTAGTTAGACAGGTTTGGTTTAGTTCTGCTGCTCCTTCTCACACCGATTAAGAGCACTGAGTGGTAACAAGTATTTTCAGGATTTGCAGGTAAAGCTAGTATTTAGGTTTACTTAGCTATTGAGAGATTACAGCAAGGCATGAACACTTTCAGCCATTCTACCTTCCTCAAGATAGTAAGTTTCATTAAGAAAAAAAAATTATGAAGGTAAAGAGCAAAACCAGCTTTTCAGATACCATCATTGGCAGAGATTTTGCTGCAGAAAAAGGCAATTGTTCAGGATCAAATACATTGCTTCCTGACTTGGGTCAATATTTCTATGATTCAGCCTGTCGCAGGATTACATTAGTAAACAGCAACTACATCTGAAAACTCAGAGTACTTACATTCAAGACAACATCAAATAGAGGAAATAATGAGATGTAAATACCTAAATTATTATAGACCATCAAGTATCTTACAAGTACATACTTGCATTGCTACATAACACTCCAGTTTGACATTCAAGAGAGTATAATCCTTGCCACGTCAATGCATTGCCTCTCTCTTAAGGGTAACTGCAGTATACATGTACCCATCCCCCCTGTGATTTTACCGCCAACATTGTTAATTTGTAGCCTTTAGTCAACTTAAGTGCAAGTTTCATTTCCTGATACACTCGTGCAGTATGAATTCAGTAATTTAAGTTCTGTAGAGTAACAATACGGGGGGAACAGTACACAAAGTATTGCGATGCAAATACTGATTTAAGCGAATAAGCAGATTACCTTTGCCTCTTCTACACTTAAAGTTTTCTACCACCACAGTGCCTCAGTCATAAGTGTGACCAGATGAAACCTCTGAACAACACGAAGACATTAGCAGAAACCCCCACCACAGCAAGTGGCCCTGGGAGAAAGCTGTTTTTTTCCAAGAGCCATGCCTAACAGCATGCTGTTTTTTCTCTCTTAATCAATATTTTTCCACTTCTGCTTCAAACGAGTAAGATTCATCAAATAAAAAAAAAAAAACCAAAAACCCTAAACCAAACAAAAGGTTACATGGTCAGGACCACAGCCAGCATTCCTAGGTTATACACTGGCCTTGGCTATGCACTTCCCCTTCCTTTCTCTTCCCATGGCCTTCCCCTAACTTTCACTCGACTCTTGTGTGGACTTGGATGCTGTAAGCACTTCAGATCTGTGTTAAGAACTTTAAGAACTAATTTAAAAATTAACGCTTCTGCACACCCCTATCAGTCCAAGGAGGAAAACAGACTCCTCTTTAGTTACAAGCTTACAGTACTCAAAAATGGGAGGGGAAGACAATTTCATTTGTCTCCCCCCTCCTATGCCTGTACTTTACAGTGACGGTTTTGGACTTGCATCACTGTTGCCCAATTTCCAAAAGAGAATTCCATATTTGGCAGCTAAGGCAAAGCCTGTTTTATAGCAATTCTCTTGTTTGAAAGTTACAGATCCATTAACAACAAGGTAATCTGACGAGTTACAAATAGTGACTTTCTTTTTTTTAAAAAAAAATATATATATTACTATATTAGCATATAAATCTACACACTTCATTCAGCTGATACATTGTACAGTACATGGCAGTGCCAAACCTTTTACACTTGCCAAAGGATAGCATGGCAGGAGGGTCTGCAGAGGCAGCACCTGCTACTGAGCAGGCAGCAAGCCTGGGAGTTGCCCAGGGTACAACTCCTGGCCCTTCTGCTGCCATCGTCTTGGAAGTTGATCACTCTATATTTCTGTCATTGCCTCCATAACAAGATTAGAAAGTACATACCTGCTTTTTAAAAGATGTTTTGAAAGACACAGATTAAAAATATTACCTACATAGTTACTTGGAAAGAAAAAAAAAAAAAAAAGCTGTTTGTAATTTTATTTTAACAACCTCTGTTGCCCAAACCCAGGTAGCGAGTAAAAGAAAAATAGCATCGCCACAGCATGAGAGAAAGCAGCCAGCTCAATTGTTGGTTTAAAGGTAAGCAGAAGCAGCAATAACTAGAAAGGTTTTATTCACATGAAGATTTCAGCTTTTGCAAGTGTTACATCTGCTGTCACTGCTACAGAACGAAGAACAGTGGCCTATTTTCTACTTGACTCGTGCATCCCATTATTCCTTGCGTGCTCCTGACTAACCAACGCGGTATCTTTTCAGCTTGCTGATTCATCCAGACATCCTCCTGCAGGTGAGCTGACATCCTGGTGAAGGAACATAAGTACTTTGTAGTGGCCTGAACCTACAGACTGATCTTTCCCCAAGAGTAAAGGGAAATAAATCAGGCATATACAACAAACAGAATTTCCAACCCTCACTTCATCCTAAAAATTGCCCCCCATGGGATAAGGAGATACAGGAAGTGAAACAACTAAGCATAACATCATGGCTTAAACTGTGATCAAAGAAGCAGCAAGGAACGTAACAAGGAGAGGCGAGGCATGCAACTAAATCACACTTTCCTAGGCACGACTGGAAAAATTGCGTTCTTTGTTTTACTGGACAAACGTGAACAAGTGTCCAAAAAAATGTTCGCGAAAGTCAACATGATGTTTTGAGGCAGTACACACACACAAAAAGCGTAACACATTTTCCAGCTACATAAAGAGCTAGAAACTTAACAACTGAATTACAATCATGAGGCTTTTATCACTATTTCCTCCCTCAAAGCCACAGGTCCGGTTTTTGTGTGCGCTGAAATAAACCATTAGACAGCTTATATAAAGACCCCTATTTTCTAGCCCCTCTGGACTACAAAGATATTAATGAAAGTTTTGCAAACCCAGGTGCCTAATTTAGCTAAATGCATAATGCAGGCCTCTAGACCTCACCAGAGCACACAAACACTACTGAAGTAAACGGAAGCTGCAGGTGCTCAACATCTTTAAAAATATGCTCATGCAAGTGCATGCAAATGTCACACCAACATTGTTCAAACCTGACTGCCTATTTAAAAAAACAACAACAAAAAAATCTTTTAACCTTCACAGAAATCAATCAGCTCACTAGAAACATGCCCAAATGATATTCCACTCCAGGCTGAAAAAGCCAAACTAAGCTGTTACTTTGTTGAAAAACTGCTTTTATGCCCAAGCTATTCACCAAGATCTAAGCAATGCAACTGCTTTTTTTACAAGCATTTTATCGAAGAGCTTGCCAAGCTCCGTATAAACACGTTTTACTATTTCATAAAGTTTCTATGCCAAGTTTTTGAAACATGAAGTGACAGGATCTCAGTGGAATTTCTGCAGAGCTACAAGGTTCTTATTGCCCTCAGCCTCCCGAGACTGTAAATTGACTATAAGAAGCAAGTAGCCAGAATCTTTTTCTTTTGTACAGGAACGCCTTGCAAATCTGAAATACTGAAGCAGGCTCTAAGATCAGCCAAAGAAGAATTCCTTTACACGAGGCTCAAAATCCCCCAGTCATCAGCAGACTATAAATACGCATCACTGCTGGGTTTCTGCTGCCAGCACTGGAAAAAGTTTCTCTCTGTCGTTAAGGACCGTTTAAAGTTCAGGACTAATGCTAAATATCCTCCACCCCGCAGAGATATTTTATCTCGATATTTGCATAAGGAAATCACCTTATCTTAATGATTTAGGTTGTTTTCTAATTTTTTTTTGAACTTGTTCCCATATTACTTTCACCCAAAGTCCTAGAGTTACACAAAAGCTACTGAGAGTGAACTCACCAACACCATGAAAAGGAAAACCAAAAAAGGGAGAATAACCCAGTTTCCAAGCTTCATGAAGTAAAACCTCTGAGTATATAGTACAGTTGCATTTGTGCCATCTTACATTGCATTTCAATCTCTCTGACTGCCTAACTGAAACTTTGCACTTCTTTTTACCAGTTTTCTTAAGGCTCAAAGTCCCCCTTTGATTATTCCCAGCTCTGACATACTAGCTACCTTTTTACCATGTCTACTTTTGCTTTACTACCCATTTGCCTTTATACTAATATTATTATTGTAGGGATTTTGAAGACATATCCTTTACGGTACTTTGTAGCATCAATGTAATTCTTGCAAAGGCTTTCCATTGCCAATGACTGAAATGAAACAGATAAATTAGAAACAGACATCAAATTTCATTTTTTTCACAAAATGGTAAACTCAAAGCTCTGCCTCTTTTATGCTGTTCTTACAAGCAGTAACTTTAGGACTGCTATATCAAAGAACAGCAAAAAACATTTAACCAGCATTTCAGGTGTTTTTACTACTGCTTCCTCTCATATACCTGATATGTATATATAAATATATATATATAAAAAAAAAAAGAGACTTTAAAAAAAAAAAAGAAAACACGACTACTAAACACACAAATATCAGAAGAGCTCGGGGCAGCTGTAATACCCAGAAAGGCTTTACATTTTCCTTTTCAAGCTAGCTATACTCTAGTATTCTTAAGATTGCAGAGCAAGCTAGTTAGAATCAGAGCTCATTTCCCAGCATTTAATCCTCCACCTGAATTAGTATGCTACCTTTCAGCTATTAATCACTTCAATACTACATCCTCTTAACTCAGAGTTCAAATTTGCAAGACACACATGAATGCAATTTACTCCTACAGAAAAATCCCCGGACTTCTCTATTAATCTAAAGCAGCAACGTTCCATTAACCACTTCCAGAACTTTATTTAAAAAATTGCCATGTTTCCATACTCAGTCTTTTCTTTTTCAAAGTTTCAGGTGCCTGTAATGGAAGGCTATTACTCTTTGGCTTTCTGTTAGAAAGGTATCACATCTGATTTGCAAGTATATTTTAACAAACTTTACAGTATACTTTGAACACTTCTATAAACACAGTCCGTGTCTGTGCAGTATTCACACACCACAGTGAAAAAGTGTTTAACGGCTCTTCTGAAAGAAGAGGGTTGTATTCGGAACCTGCACCTGCATGAGAGCCTTACTCAGGCCTCAGGACTGCTCCTCTTCCACGACTGCACACCAGCCAAGCGATCCCAAATTGCAGCCCGAGCTCCCCATTGCTCTCTTAACCACAGTGCAGTGCCAATGGCATCCACAGGACACCCACCCCGTGGCGCCAGCTGTGTTTTCCCCAGGAAAAAGAAAGAAGCCCCACTTAGCCAACATGCATGGGCTTAATGGCAAAATGACCTCCCAGGATCCAGCCGCCCCTGTATTTGAGGACAGGGACCGGTATCCTGCTCCAGCATGGGAAACGATGGGCCGATGGAGACGCACCTCCCGCGCATCCGTGCACAGGTCCCGACAGAAGCCGTCAGCTCTGCCTGCCAGGAGCCTCCCAGGCCAAGCCAGGCCAGGCCAGACCAGGCCAGGCCAGGCCAAGCCAGGCCAAGGCTGCCGGGCGGTGGGTGCAGCAGGGCGCCTGGGGCTGGGGCCGGCGCAGGGACCAACACACACCCAGGGGTGCCCCGGGGGGCTCGGGCGCATCGGCCTGAAGGGGTGAAGCCGGGGAAGGGCGGTCGGTAGCCAGCTGCTCCTCGCATCAAACTTGCTCGTTTTCCAATCCCCTGCGAGTTCTGGGAGCAGAATGTCAAAAGCACGAAACGCAGTCACACAAAAGATGAGAGCGATGACGTGAAACCCGGTATGAAAACCAAAAGCGAGTCCCAACGGCACAACCTGCTGACACAGCACCCCCGCCCGCTGCGCCGGCGGGGGGGGGGGGGGGGGGGGGGGGCACGGCGGGACGCGCCACCGGGGCCCCGGCCACCAGCACCGCCGGAGCGGCACACGGGACGGAGGGCACACGCGTGGGACCGCGGCAGCGGGCGCAGCCACGGGGCAAAGGCGGGCGGGCGGGAGCGTCTCCCCCTCAGGCGACGCCAGGGCCCGGGCGGGCAGCCGGGCACCCACCCGCGGCCGCGCACCCACCGCGCCGCAGGGCCGCGGGCCGCCCCCGCCGCAGGGCCGGGGCACCGCGGCCCGCTCCCTGCGTGGGGCGGGGGCTGCCCGGGCGGGCTCCGGCGCTCCGGCCCCCGCGCCCTGCCAGAAACTTTCCGGCGGGGAGGGGAGGGCGCCGGAGCCGGGGGGGGGGGGGCTGGAGGGGGGGGGTCCTTTGGCGGCGCGGCCCGGCGGCGCGGCGCGGCCCTTACCCGTCCTTGCGGCGGGCCTTGTAGACGTGCCCGTAGGTGCCTCTGCCCACTTTGCAGCCCTCGTACTCGAACAGGTCCTCCACCCGCTCGCGCTCGGCCGCCAGCTTCGACTTGAACTCGTAGTCCATGTCTCGCCCATGGGCGGGGAGGGACGGGCAAGGGACGCGGGCGACCGGATCAGCACCCCCGGCTGGCGGAGCCCCCTCCCGGCGCCGCCATTTCCGGGGCTCGGCGGGGGCGGCGGGCGGGCAGGGGAAAAGGGGGAGGCGGGGGGGGGGGGGGAACACGGGACGGTTTGTTTTTGTTTTGGTTTGGGGCTTTTTGGCGGGGGGGAGGGGGTGCGCTCCGCCGCCACCCGCTTCAACTGGGCTCCTCGCGGCGCGGCGCGGGGGTTGCCGGGAGTCGTAGTGCGGCTGCGGGCGCCGGCCGCGGCGCCGCGGGCGGGAGGCGGCGGCGGCAGAACTACAACTCCCGGCATGCCCCGCGCCGCCGCGGCCAGGCGGCGTCGGCGCACTCGGCTCCCCGGAGACGCCGAGCGTTTCAGCGGCCGCCGGGAACTTGCTGACTCCTCACATTGCGGGGCAGCGGCCGAGCTCGGTGCCCCTGGTTGGGAGGCGGGGAGGATGCGCTCCACGCCCCGCCGGCGCCGCCGCGCCTCGCAGCGCGCAGCGGGCTGCCGAACGGTGCTGGAACTTGTTTATCTCCCGAGCTGTCACTCAAGGCTCCTCCCCGCCCCCCCCGCTGGATGCTGCCCTCTGATTGGCCGGTCTCGCCCCGCCCCCGCGGCGGCTCGGGCGGCCGCGGCCGCGGGTGGGGCCGGGCAGGGCCCCGCACGACCCCGCAGCGGCCCCGCGGCTGTTCCGGGACAGCGGCCCCAAGCCGGTGGGCTTGCGGCGTTGGGGAAGAGCCCCTGCTCGCCTGAAGGGCCGGGGCGCGGCCCGGCAGCGGCGCTTGCCGCCACTCGGCCGGGAATTGTCATTCGAGAAAGCGTGGAGGTAGATTTTAGGCAACCACGATGCTGCTTTCGGGTTCAGGTTTCATGCTGCGTATTTTGAGATCATGGAAGCATTTAGGCCTTTTAAAGTTACGTCTCTCTCATTCAGGGATTTCTTCGTGAAAAACATCGCTCTCTGCAAGCGTATTTGCGCTACGGAAGCACCACGCCGTGTTAACCAAATATCGGGGTTATATCCTGTCAGGCGAGCAAGTCATGATCCCCACCTCGCATGCGCACCCTTAGTTTATAACAGTCAGCAACAAGTGAATGAAACATAATGATACCAGAGAAGGGAACGTAAAAACAGAGGCTGCCCATACATGGAACCCATCTCTGTCCATCACCTGCCCAGCCAGCATTAGTTACCTAAATGGAAAGCTTTTCCACTGCCGAACCCACACTGGATGGGAGGGGTGGACGAGCTGATGAGAAGCTGTCCTTGCTGACAAAGCAAAGGGAGGCGTCAACTGCGCTATCAGGTAAGGTACGACATGTGATCGCACGGCTAAGTCATGAGGTCCTGTCGGGAAGTTTGTTTCTCAAGCAACGACAGAAGGACTGAAACGATTCTGAAGTGATTATTTCTTCCAGTAAGCAATAGATGATTCAGAATTTCCCGTGTGCCAGGTAGCTAACAACCAAAATTCTCAGAAAACTTTATCACTCCTTTACCGAAGTAATATTTTCCAGAGAACTATTAAGTGCTTTTCTCCGCAGTTGCAGATACAGATCTTTCTGAACAAGGCCTGATCATGAGCTGGCAAATTTACTAAACACAGGAGAGAGAGGACCATTGATCTTTCAGTGTCAGCATTAAAGACATTTGCTAAAATTAGAGCTTTAAAATTAGAGATTTAAATTTTGCAAAGTGGTCACCTAGTAATCAAAGCCAACACTGAGAAGAAAGGGACACACTTAAAAAGACAAGCATGTAGCTGTAGAAGGTTCTGCTACCCAGATGTATTCATCCAGTCTTAAAGTCACTAGGAATAAGGACTACCGTGCTGTTGGTAATAATAAACTCTACAAGTAGTTCCCGTTGCCCTCTTTGAACGAAAAAATAGCTGTTACTGCCCATTTTCATCACTAAGGCTTTTGTTTTCTACTCTTTCAATTCCACCATGTAATGGCAAGACTTTTACTATAATTCATTGTATGTCTTTTACTACAATTCATTGTATGTCTGCAGCCCTGGTGAGAGAGGGCTAACAGCACCCCCCATTACGGAAGCTCAGCTAGCCTGGCATTTGTAAGCCAAGGCAGCTTAATTCCCCTCTGCCCTATACTGTACCCAGCTCCCTAGGGTCGCAAACAGCCATTTTATTCTTTCGTCCACAAACTGATCGTGCTTTGCCAGTAAATGTTTTGGCCCTCGCTGCTGCTACTGGGAGGCTGTGTGAGAGAAACCTCTCTAACAGCTGGAAGCCTTCTTAAAATTTGAAACCTACATTTCCCTGTGACCGGTCCACATCCATCTTTTCTTCCTGTGCAAATACTGTCCTGAAGTAGCCTTTGCCGCTCTCCTGTATGTATCCCCTGCCAAAAGTATTTATAGACGGCAATCTCGTCCCCACACAGCCTTTATTTTGCAGGACTAAACAAGCCGTGCTCTTCTCATCCCCCTGGTGAGACCCCCAGGGGAAGCTGGATGGGTACGAAGCTGGTTATGGAAAACGCAGAACGTGATCTGTGCCCCGGTTCCTTCTCTCATGACACAGCCCTGCGTCTAGTTTCTGAATCCTTACCGTCGGCCACATAAAAGCCATTAAAAGCACAGAATCAACCAAGCAGCTCCAAGTGTAGGCCAGCTCAGAGGCCAGTAAAGAACGAGGCTACCTTCTCATTTGAAGCAAAAGTTTCATCGATTCACGGTTAAAAGATGGAAATGGGCACATTCATCTCTTCTCGAGGTTGGAGCACATGGCAGGATGCCACTTCGTAAAGATGGGAGAAGATGGTTTCTGCGGGCATGAGCTGCCTGGCATCTCCTCTCCAGGTGGTTCCCAGAGGAGGAGCAGCGGTGGGCAGCCATTTAGAAAGCAAAGATGAATCTTTGAACGGCGGCAAAGGGGCCGAGAGAAAGAGGCAGAACAGTACTGTGACGTTTCCATTGCTCTTCCATGTTAGTAGAATGGTTGTGATACCAGTAATGCATATTTAATAGCATTCACATTTTCTAAAACTGTGTTATTAATTGTATTATTCAATTCTAGTCAGAAGAGAAAGGACCGTATCATTTTTAATATGTCATGCCCTATCATTTGTTAATTGTGCTGATGCAGGAAGTCTGAGTAGCCCCACCCAAAAAAATAGAAAACAACAGGCTTGGAGGTTGCAAGCATGATTTTTTTTCAGCCTGCCAGCCTAACTGAAGGTGCTGGCTTGTCAGTCATTAGAATCACCATTTCTAACAAATCTCAAATCACTGCTGTTAAATAGTGCCCGGATTGTTGGAAAGGAAAGGTGTTTCAAGCAAGACTGAAAGTTGAGGAATTTAATATTCCCACCAGTTCTCTAAGCAATTCTCCAAGACAGATAAAATATGAATTTCTAATGTAAAAAGGAAGAATTTGGTCTTTAATACTTCAACCTCCAGACAGTGACACACAGAGACCATTCTTCTTCTTTGTGGATTGCCTTGTGCATAAAATACACTGTTTTATTTTCTTTCCAGCTTGTCTTAACATCGTTCCCTGGCTTGGGAAGTTGTATTTTCTGTCATAGGCAATCTCCTACAGTTTTCTCTTCGTGTATTAGTGAAACCAAAAAATATGTGGCCTTTTTTTAAATTTTTCTAGGCCACATCTGGAAGTCGTTGCACCTTTTCTTAACTCACTCTCTTTGTAAGCTTTTACTTGTTAATCCAGTGGGAAATTTTGGATTCTTAGGGATCAAGACAGCATTTGTCCAGTAGATCTTGAGTGGGGCATTAATAAACATATATAAACAGTGTTTACTTATGTCTGTCACATTTAAGCTGATGTTGCTTCACTTAAGAGTGGAAGGATGCATCTCAGAAGTCTGAGGAATAAGAGTAGAGAAAATTCAGAATGAATGGAGGTCTCACATGAACTGTATTATCATCTCTATAGAAGCAGAGAAAAACTAACAGTTCTATTTCAAAAATGTAGAAATATACTTGGGATTTTTAAACATATTAGTGCGAGAGTGTGAAGAGCCTAAGGAGAGTGGAACAGCATGTCAGAGGATTTCTAATAGGGATAGATTAGAAAGTCTTTAACTGTCTGTAAGTTCATACGTTATCATTCCCAGTAAAACTCTGAATTTTGGAATCTTTTATGTCAGTTAACTTCCAAACACCCATAGTAGCAGTATTAACCTTATTTTATAGGTTTAGAAAATAAAGTACATAACTAAGGGGCTCTACCATTTTACAGTAAATCTAGAGTATGCTAGGAATGGAAGATGCGAGTCCTGACTTCTGCTCTCATGATATAATTATTTGGCTAGCTCTGGGGTTTTTTAATTCATTTTTATAGTACCATAATCCAAATAATACTAAAATAGAAACTTTGTGCTGCTTATTCTTGAGTATAATCCAAGAACCTGGTCTCAAAATAGGCTGTACTGCTTTTCACCATGTTTTTTTCCTGAGAAAAAGAAAATCCTCACAAAATCGCAAAAGCTATTCCCTACTTTCTCTTTACAGACTAGCAAGATTGAACAGTTACTCTTGAACAGAACCTGCGTTCAGCAGCTAAAAAGCAGTGGGAGACAGCAAAGTAAAAGTGAAATAATTCTGCATTGCACAGTGTGCCACAGTTCATCATTGCGCAACTAAGACTCAACCTTATCACCGATCAACCCGCATAACCGCGTTGTGTATCTTTCTCAGCATATCCACTTACTCCCTGTGAATTGTGAAGCAAGATGCATGAGCTTATTTCATTTGGGGTATAGCATGCAGTGTAGTGGGCTTGCTTAAGTTTGTCAGAAAAAAACCCAAAAGCCAGAGCATACTATTAACTAATGCCATTGCATTCACATTTGAGAATCGGCATGACAGCTGGTTCAGAGGGCCAGCCAATACCTCCAAAGCAGAGATTTAGAGAAAGCCTTGAATTCTAAAAACATAGAAGTTGCCCATAATTATGGAGAAAGCATAGACTCTGATTCTGAATATAGCAGCCCAGAATTTCATACTTTGGAGCAGCACAGTCTGTGTAACTGAGTTTCCTTCACTTTGTTGGTATACATGGTTTCAGTCTACCTGCGTTGTTGGCATCCTCATTCCAGCACCACAGTATTCCACCTACTCTTACCTCCTTGCCAGTCATTAAAGTTTTTAGAAGCTAAAACAATTCTAAACTTCCCTGTAGAATCCACTGATCTTTTTCCATGAACTGGGAAAGACAGTAGCATGTAATGAAAAAGCAAAGATGTTTCTTTAGTTATCCTTGAAGTATATAAAGGAGAATACAGCAAAACTGCACTGTCTGATAGCTTTCTGAAGTTAAATCCATTCCCACAAAAGAAACAGAACTGTGCTAAACAGATAACCTGAACTGTATCAAGTTCTACTGTTATGTTTCAACTTTTTCCGTTGGATGTAATAAGCTTTATACCACTGTGCTGGCAGAATCCATCCTAAAGACAAGCTACGACTATAGAACAGTATTTCATGACAAGTCTATGGAACATACATAATTTATATATATAGAACTATTATACTTCAGTGTTGCTCCTAGCCAAATAGATTGTGATGGCCTATTACAAGTGTTTTCAACAGTAAATGTTCAAAAGGGCTTTAATAAATTGTCTTTGGATAGGAGACATAGAACAAGAAATAACAAACTTCAGTTGTACCAAGTCAGATTTATATATAGGAACACCTCTGAGTGATAAAGACAGTTATATACTGAAATTGTCTGGAGATACTGTGTAATCATTAGACTAAAAGTAAAATCATTAGATATTTTTAATAAAAGGTTAGATAAATCTCTGTCATAGATTTTGTAGGTAAGGTAGCATTAACATGATGAGAAGAACAGCTGGAAATTAGATTTCTTGTTTTCTTTCCAGCCCTATTTTTCTATGACTCTGTTATTCTACATGACATAAGAAGGAGCCTCATTTCATGGACTAACCAGTTAAAAGACAAAACCCAAAAGACAGAAGTAAACCATGAGTTTTCGTGGCAGAGGGGTTATCCCATAAGGATTCATACTTAAAGCTGAGCTGTTCACAGTTCATAAGTGAACTGTGAAAAGGAATGAGTGATGATGTGACAACATTTGAAGAACATATATAATAATTTAGATCTAAAGCTGATTGAAAAGTACTGCAGCAGGCTCCAACGACACCGTGTGAGTAGTGGTAGTGGAAAAGCAGTGTTCCAAAGTGCAGCGTAACGTACATGGAGGAAAAAACATACAGACGTGATGACAGACTTTAAAAGCTAGTATCAGTCAGGAAAATGTCTTGAAGTCACTGTGAGTAGTTCTCTGAACAAAAGTTCAGCACTGAGAAGTAGTTAATAGGACAACAAAGGCAAACTCTTTTAGGAAAAAGATAAGAAAACAAAACGTAAACAACATTTATAGTACTGCATATAGCTCTGGTGCACTGCTTGCGTATTGCTTTCAGTTCTAGTTACCCCATCTCAAAATCCGTATAGTAGGATTACGGTAACATTCAGGCTCGGGTAACCAAAACTTAGAAATATGAAATGGCAAAATGATGGGATACAAATACATTAGCAGTTATGAAACACAAAATACTGCCTCTGCCTTAGCAAGTCTGCAGGACTCAGATTACTGGAAGCTGGGAAGGCATACAGAAGGGATTATTGCTATCTGCTTGCCCTTTTCTCATACTCTTTCATCGTGTGCTAGATGGGCCTCTGGTCTGATCTACTAGAGCCATTCTTATGAACCTATGAGGATAGGCTAAACAAATTTGGATTTGTTAGCTGGGAAAATAAATGATCACGGGGGCGATAAATGATAAAAAATACATTGATTCAAAAGACAAACTTTATTATACTGTGTCATTTGCAGCTATTACATACCATGGTCCAGAGGAAACTTCCAGCTCAGGAATTCACTATGACACAGTTTGTTAGACGCTGAGATGTACTAAAAAAAGAAATGAGCAATCCAAGAGTTGAATCCCTCCTGCCTGTGAATGATTTTGAGCTTTGTGAAACTACGGTGGAATTAGATTTAGGAAAACCTAAGAAGAACTCATATGCTGAGAGCCTCAATATATTACTGAAGTTCTGGTTTTCTTATTTCTACTCTAATTTTATTATTTCCTAACTCCATCCGCGCCTCAGTGACAAAATCCTGAAGTATCTAGATTCCAGAACTGTATTTACAGCCAAATAGGAAATGACAGCATCGGCTGCTGGCTCACTATGCTGAAGAGGTTGAGCAATTCTGAATTTTAAAAGAAAGCCAGATGGTCTAATGAGAGCAGGAACCAGGAGTTCCATTGTCCTGCACGGTTTTATTTCTTTTGGGACCAGGTTTTCTATCTGTAATGCAAGGCAGAATACTTCCCCATCTTTAGGAAAACTTTTGGATTAAAGTATTACTAAACCTATCAGTTAGCTTTACTAAATATGTCCATTGACCAGTAAAGAATTTGCAGTCCGCCAGATTTCAGTCAGCCTGAAAAAAGGAACTGACCAAAATTTTTTTATACTTCAGGCTATGATCTTGCCACTACAACTCAAAAAAAGATTATCCGAGACAAATACCTATTGTTAATGCCACATACAGAAAAGACTAAGCACTGACTGTTGAGGCAAAAGTACTTTTTAAAGCCTTGCCACCAGACCTCAGAAATTTTATTGTCAATACAGTGCTTCTGGCTGGATAAAGTATCAAGGAGAAGGTAACTATGACTTTGGCCTCACAGAAGATGCAGAAACAAGAGCTGATGCAAGGGAAGTATGGGGATGATGCATCCACAGACAATCACTAGCTGCTCTTACTACAGAGTGTGAATGCCCTTGCTGCTGAGTAAGACTACTTATCACTAGCTTCTGTGTTATCCTCACTCCAATTTTACATATAGACATTCAGCAAAATTAAGGCAATCAAAAGTATTAAATTAATGCACCTAAGCTGAAGTACTTTCAACTGCTGCATTAATGTTTCTTTGAAACATAAAGTGCCCTTGGTTCCCTGTAGCCTCTGATAGTGTATTGTGTCTGGTTGGGATGGGGTTAATTTTCCTCATAGCAGCCTGTATGGCGCTGTGTTTTAGATTTGTGACCAAAACAGTCTTGATAACACACCAGTGTTTTAGCTATTGCTGAGCAGTGCTTGCACAGCATCAAGGCCTTCTCTGTTTCTCACTCTGCCCCCGCAGCGAGTAGGCTGACACGAGCTGACCAAGGAGATATCGCACGCCGTATAACATCATGCTCAGTGATAAAACTGGGGGGGAGTTTTTGCAAAGTTGCCATTGCTTGCAGGCTGGCTGGGCATCAGTCTGCTGGTGGGAGGTGGCAAGTGAGTGCCTTTCCATCACTTGTTTCTTTTTCTTTTTTTTTTCCTTTCCTTGACTTATGAAACTGTCTTTAATTTAACCCACACATTTTTGCCCTTGCTTTTGCCCTTTCGATTCTCTCCCCCATCCCACTTCGGGGGGAGTAAGCAAGCAGCTCGGTGGGTGCTTAGCTGCTGGCCAGGGTCAACACACCACCCACAGAAAAGCTCTGAGGAAAGAATGAGAAGGCAGTGGGATGCATCTTACTAGGCTAATTGCTTTGCCATGGCTCTCATCTTCTCCTCCGTACGTGGAAACTACCAAATCCCTACTGTTAGGAATGGGTGGAAGAAGTCACAGTTCATTTTCTCTTTCCCATCCACTGGTGTCAGCAAGAAGGCAGTATGGATCTCCGAAGGATTAACAAACTGGTATCAGTTCCTGTTGTGTGAACCAACCAAAGAAAATGTGCTGCTTCTTCCAACCTCTAACGCAGGCATAGGCAACCTATAGCTCTTAAACCACAAAAAGCTTGTGTGTGGCTTCTGCAAGAGCTACACCGTATGACAGATAGCAGGCAGTGCAAGTATGGAAGTTCCTGCACATTCTGTATGTCCAGCTGTCAGAAAAAGCAAACAAACTGAAGCTGCTGAAGCCACAATTACCCTGTCACCTTGGACCCAGCTCTACAGCAGAATGCTTACCAACAGCCTATAATGTCATTTGACAGAGTTTGCCCTCTCCTTAGCATGGTCACATGAAATTGAACTTTCATTTCTCATCTTCCTCAGTCTGAAACTGTTGTGTTTAATTCTGCACAGCCACAGTCTGATATCATGACAGCCAAACCAAACTCTTCCTCTGACTGAAGTTTTCTTACCATTGGGTAAACCTGTGGCAAAACAGGCTCCTCCGCTAACCCTGGGACTTCTGAAGAACTGTAGGAATTTGGATTCTACAGGTGCATGAGCTTTTCAGGACTGTCTGAAAGCAAAAAACATGGAAAGGGGTTTTTTTTTGTTTGTTATCTCAGAGTAAGGAGACTTAAATTTTAGGGAGTGAAATTCATACACTCTAAAAATGGAGCTTCAACAGTAACTTAATGGAGCCACGTTTACCCCAGAGTCTGTTTCAAACCTCATTGTTACCATTGGAAAAACTACATCATATGTGTTTCAGTTCTTGTGTCTATAAAGTAGGAACAATAATATTTAGACATCCTTAATAGGACTGTCTCAAATCTAATTGGTAACTTTGGACACTGAGTATGAACCATTACTTTACTGTTATTACTTTATTATTGCAAAATGATAGTTGCTAGTGCAAACAAAACTTTCTTCATATAACCTACTGAGTCCATCACTTGCAATGGATTCTTTGGTATAAGACAAAACACAAGGAGCTGTAACTTTAGCATACTTGTTATAGAAGCAAGCATGCTTGAAATAGAAATAATTGTGATATCAATGGTAACAGAAACAATAGCAGTAGACTAGCATCAGATTACCAAATTGTTCTCAGTAATGAAATCCTGAACACTGTATGTAGTGAACTGGATGCTTATGGAAAAGAAGATAAACTAATGTAAAGAAATGGTGACCGTTGTGCTGGTTACATTAAGCATCCGCTTTGGGTGCCGAGCACGCTTCAGTCTGTTTAATTTTGATGTGTTGCTTTTGACTCAAGTCATTTGCAGGTAGAGATCAAGTTGTGCTGTTAAGAAGTGGCAGAAATGAGGCCCTGGGTTCTTCGGATCTGTGTCCCATTCTTCATCCTCTCCCTGTGTCCACAGCTCGGGCTCCCTGCCCATCATCAGTCTTCCCTTCCCCAGTGTCCACAGCTCCCACCCTCTGCCTCCCAGCTACCAGCTGGGTGAGAAACAAGGGGATGTGGCTGCTTTTGAGCTAGGCATGTGCTGGCTGCCAGCAAACGAAACATAATAAACAACCTTTGAGCTCGGGCAACAGCCTTTCAGTCACGGTAATAATTTGAAGGAAGTGGTCTTTCCTTTACTGAGCTGTTAACATGTCATGAAACTTGGAGGAATTTCATAGCCTGAAGTTTTCTATTGCTGTGTCAATGAAATGAACTTGTGGGTTCAAAAGTTATTAGAGAGGGTCTGTCAAGATTGGTAGGCAAACAGCATATCACCTAAGCCCTGATTCCTGAGGCTTACAGTCACAGAGAAATGCCCTGTGACAATATAATAGGTAAAATTCCCAGTAGTTTATAAATAAGGTTTGAGGACAGAAGGCCAGAGCAATATGCAAAATAGTGGTCTCAGGACCAATACCATTTACAGCATTCAAGGGAAATCTCCAAAGCCATTTAGTCACATCGCAGCAGAAAAACTACAGTTGTTTTGATTTATCAGGATTAATACAGAAATTAGTAGAGACAGGGATCACATTTCAGGAGCCAGAACATGAGCCTTTGTTAAATGTCTCTGCTCCAGCAGTTAGGCATCATTTCCCAAACATATAGAATTTTAGTTTGTTGTCAGAACCCTGGGGGGGGTGGTGGTGGTGGTGGTGGTGGTGGTATTTGTAAATTAAAAAGAAAAAAAAAAAAAAGAAGTATTCATAGGTCCATACTATACAACCCTACTAAATGAGAGATTTTCACTGCCTTCAGGAATTCCTGCATATGAAAGGTCTTCTACTTGAACATCCACAGATGAGAATCATATGCTCTTTATGTATGAGTGTACTTTCTGCCTTTATTAAGTGCATTCTTTTTTCACATTTCCAACATCCTAGACTGTATCTGACTTAAAATCTTTACTTTACTGGGTTTGGCATAGTGCAGGTAATATGATACCTGTTCTAAAGTCTGATAAAACTGCATGCTTTCTTTTGTGTGTAATCTCTTTTCCTTGATATCACTTAAGTATTGGTACCACATGTCATCCTTATCCCCCCCAGAACACATTAAAAGTTGCGGGGGGGAAGCCAAACATCACATTCACCTTGATATGACTTTGATGGAAAGAAGGCAAGGACATGAGCTGAACTCAATGGCATTACAAATGAATTTACTTCTGTCTGTCAATAATTCAGATTTCATTGAAAGTATGTCAGGTCACTGAAATGGTAGAAAAAGCCATCTAGTGTCAAAAAGATGTTTAAGAAGAACTTAATGCCTGAAAGCAATCCGGTGGTTATACCAATTCTGGATGAACTGAAAATAGAGGAGTAAATTTGGTAAATTACTGATGAGCAAATAATATGAGTGATTATAGCTTGTATTGGTCAGGTAGCAGGGCACATAATACACTTTCACAGAGAAAGGAGGTAATAGAGGTGTTCTGCACATTTATATGAGAAACAACGTTGAAAATAAAGATAAAAGATAGAGCAAAGCCCCAGAATACAGGGAATTTGATTTCCCAGCTCAAGTTGGTCATACATAAAAAGCAGATCTAAGTGCTGTGCCGTGACCACTGCATCAGCAGGCCAAATCCCGTAAAATCCCCTTCAGGAGCTCTTTCCTACATACAGAAGCTATATGGACTTAATTCAAGCGATATTAACTATACAAGTTCAATTTTTGTGTGTGGTTCTCTTATATTGACTTAAAACTACTTTTATGTTTGTTTTATGACTATACATTTCAACCATAAGCACAGACTAAGTTTGCAAACAGTTGTTCCATTCAGAGTGGCTACTCTCCCCAGCCCTTCACCACTGACCTTTTGCAAAAGGCCATTTCCACCCACAGTTCTGCCAGCCTGCTCCAAAACCGGTCCCTCGGTGCCAGCAAGGCTGGTGAACAACCTCCAGTGAAGTGTCCAAGGGACGAGCCAAGGAGCACCTACAAAATTCCTGCCACTGACAGATGTGGGTGCAGTAACCTGCTGCTGGATGATGACAAGGTCCCTTCCAACCCAAAGCATTCTATGATTCTATGACAAGCAACGAGATGCTGTATCTTCACGTGTTCCAGCTATGTTGGGAAGGAAACGGCAGTCTGCTACCTTGCTGATGGCTAAACCGGTATAAACAGAGCTAAACCATGCTAAAACCTTGACTGCGCACAGTCTTGGGTACTATACTCGCTATATTGATTTGGAAATCAGTACTGCTAACCTGGTAACCCCCTTGTGCAAACATATTTATACTGTTCTAAAGAGTTTTTTTCACTATGTGGTATTCCTATAAATTTATCTCTAATACAATGTTATTTTATCATAATCTACAGCAGGAAGTTGTGTTGCATCCTGAGCCAATATATAAGCACGAAAGAAGATGAGTATCTTCTTATCTTCATCTACATCTTTTCTTTATCTATCATCTCACAAGACCGTTTTAATTTAATCTTATCTAATTATACTGTAATGTAAAATAGTGCAATGTTTATGTAGGTCTAGGAGGCCTTTATTAGCCTAATGCAGCAAAAGGAACACCAAAAAAACTACTGAGCAGGGCCAAATGAAGCTGCAGCATAGCTGGGAGGGGACGGGCTGTAAGTTATTATGTTGTTCCCATGCTATGTGACACGGAATGTGCCACACTGAGGGGTGCTAGTAGCCCCCAACTGTAGCCAGGTCTCCTGAACGCCCTTTTGTGGCATTTGAAAGGATACAACTTGAAACCAAGTAAAACAGCAGAATAAATGGATAACTTCTGATATTAAAATCCTTTGGTCCCCACATTGCATTTATTACACAATATATTTCTAAATGATGCTCCTTATTTAAAAAATATCTTCCTTGAGAAACCTATCCAGAAGTTATTACTATATGCAAATATATATTGAATGCATAAATACATAACACATAAAAGTGTTATATTTTTCTAATCGTAAGATTGCATTAACAGGGGTAAGGCTGCTTACCCGCTTTGATTGTTCTGTCTGTACATTCACTTTGTGGGTGAGCTTTACAGCAGTATTGCATGTTACCAGATTTATAACTAGTGAATTATTGCCTGAAGTGTAACCTTCAGGTGCAGTTTAGCACCATGCCTTCTGTGTGTTTACGTACTGTCATAAGGGTCTGCTCTTACCTTTCAGTTTGCCTGAATCATGAAGTCCTCAGAACTTGCTGTCCTGCTGAGTGGAGTGAGCTGTAAAGCTACATACACCCACAAGAGACCTGGAGAACCAATACTTGCAGACAAGTAATGCATATTTGAGCACTTGCCAGGGCCTGTGGCCACATGGTGGGCAAGCAATCCCATACTGTGGCTGTCAGCCACCCAGGTCCCTAATAGAGTAAGAATGGAACGACAGTCTTCCCAAAGGCAGCGTCAGAGTTAGAGACTTCAGAAGTGGCTTAATACTTGGTAAAAGCTCCACCTAGGCACTCTACATGTCAGGAATTCACATATTTTGCAGCACTGTGATCCTGGTAGGAGGTTCCTTCTTTGTAATCTTGTAACAAATCCAAATCCAATCATTTTATCCTGTGGGACAATTTCTGCATGAAAATAGCCAACTCGGATATCTTTCTTAGTCAGAGGATTTGAAGCTTAAGTCATTCTGAAAGGTCCACTGTAATTAATATAAAAAAAGAAAGAGCCTGCTAATATAAAAAATAGCAAGCATAGCATATGCAGGCAAGAAGCTTAATTTCTTGATTTAAACAATTCTGATAGAGCATTAAAAAAAATTTTAGATGAGACATAAGAAAGATTGTACATTAAAACATGAATCTACCTACTTTTTCTAGCCAAGCTTCACTTTACTGGAATAAAAACATTTTGACAGACAGGTACCAAAAAGAGCTGGCAGGAGCTGATACCCTGATAATAATGGTATATTGTGTAAGGGTATCCCAGAGTAGAGGCAAATTCTGGGACTGCACTCTGACGGCCATAATAATTATTGAATCCTGCTGGAGTTAATGGGATTACTGCTACCCTTCCCTGTTTTTCCTTTAGAATAGCCTTGCGTAACAGAGAGAGTTGGATGGAAAATGTACATGTCTTCCCAGCTCAGGAATCAGAGACCCATGAGAAGGACCCTGAAGACAAACTACCCCTGAAGCAAAAAACTACTGCTTCCTGTTAGAAGTCAGGACGCAAAAAAAAAAATTGACGTATACCCTGCCTCGGAAAAGGTTTGGCAAAACATGACTCCGTACCGTTCAGCAGCTCAAAACAGCTGGCCCGTTTGGTACTCTGGGTGGGTAGGCTGCGGAAGGTCCCACTGTCGCTGCACTTTCTTGCATAGTAGAGGCCACCTTGCACCATCATCCTTGTTGATAGAAAATAAGGGAGGGGTATTTCCCTTTTTTTTCAAAACAGATGATCTCAGCTCCTGGCACAGAGCATTTGATTGCATTTCTCACTGCCCTGAGTTCAAGTAGATCAACGCGTGGCTGTGCTGTACCAGGGACCACAGACCCTGAGTCTTCGCATTATCTCAGTGAGATGCCTATCTGCTACTGCTACTGCATTTATGCAGAAAAAGTGGGAACGCTCAGCAGCTGGCCCAAGGTGTGTCCCTGACAGACATAAATACCTTGTAGCAGTTTGCATAAAGCCTCACATACTGTGTTAAATCAGTACAGGGAGCAACATGCCACAGAAGAGCTAAACAAACCCAATGCTTAAAGTGCCAAACTTGTGCAAAAGCTTTGCTGTTCCTTGAAAGAAGACCCGTTGGAGGTAGGGTTTGACAGGAACCGACAGACTTAAGGTGTTGTATGAGAGCTGGTTGTGACTTCCAGAAATTTAGCGTGAAATCCGGAGTATAAGGACTTCATTGTCTCTATTAATTTTTGAACCAACGTAGCACCTAAGCTATGTGTAGGCATATTTTTAGAATGGTTTCAACCTTTGTATAGTCCCCCTATTATCTGTTGCAATTACATGGCAAAATTAACCACTTTAGTCTCCTACTGAGAATGCTACTTTTGTATTATGTTTACTACATTACCTTATATACTGATAATAATCATACATACTCTTGCTTTTTTTATACTGGTGTTTTCCATTAAATGCACTTGTGTCATTTAAAAAAAAATCAATAGCTGTATTATCTTCAGATTGCCTCATGTATTGTGGCACTGTAAGGAACTAGGTGTTGGAAATAAAATGTTAAGCCACCCAAAGCCACTGCAGTTAATCATATTTAACACCTGACTAAACTGGGCTCACCCAGAGCTTTTGGTAGGATTGGGAATAAACAATCCCGCTCAAGTAATTCTGTTGTATTACGTGAGAGCCCATTAATAGCTGCAGTTTCTATTAAAGCTGGATGTAATTCTAGAAGCCAAAGGCCCTGTACAAGTTTAGGAATATTTTGTACCTCTCATTTCTCTGGTACAGCAGGTCTTGGGAGGGCCTACCATTTATTTTTCTATGACCTACAGACAGACAGACTACTGATCATAAATCTATTTGCTTTTAATTAATATATCATCATGAGAAGCATATGAGAGGAGAGTGCAGAGAGTACGCTCTGCTGGTAGACCTACACAGTGATGCCATAGCACTGAGTTGCTTTTTATCTGTTCTCCTGAATCCATAATGAAAATGTATATATTCTACCACAATTAAAGTGTTACTTTTGTCACATTTATCCATATTTCCACCACAAAACTGATGTGAAAACTCAGCTTTTGTTGCCTTAGTGTTGTGGTTTAGCCTCAGCCAGCAACTAAGCACCACGCAGCCGCCTGCTCACTCCCCCTACCCCGATGGGATGGGGGAGAGAATCAGAGGAGTAAGAGTGAGAAACACTCCTGGGTTGAGCTAAGAACAGTTTAATAATTGAAAGAAAGTAAAATGGTAATGATAATAATAACAATATAATAATGATAATAATAATAATATGGAAAGCAAGTGATGCACAATGCAATTGCTCACCACCCGCCGACCGATACCCAGACAGTTCCCGAGCAGCGATCGCTGCTCCCTGGCCAACCCCCCCAGATTATATACTGAGCATGACGTCATGTGGTATGGAATAGCCCTTTGGTCAGTTTGGATCAACTCTCTGCCTGTGCCCCCTCCCAGTTTCTTGTGCACCTGGCAGAGCATGGGAAGCTGAAAAGTCCTTGACTAGCATAAGCAGTACTTAGCAACAACTAACACATCAGCGTGTTATCAACATTCTTCTCCTACTAAATCCAAAACACAGCACTGTGCCTGCTGCTAGGAAGAAAATTAACTCTATCCCAGCCAAAACCAGGACACTGAGTAACGTAATTCCCCCAAACAACTCACACTTAAAATGGAACAAAAGACCCACCCCTGAAGAGTAAGCAGAGAGCAGAGTGCTAAGGCAAGGCAGGCATCAGTGTGGAGAGCCAGGGGTTCTTTGAAATGGGGTGAGATTAGAGAAAGATTCCCAAAGAGTCAAGAGGAGTACAGCAAGGAAAGGGGACAGGAGCTCAAGGATGTCCTACTGCATTTTACTCTAAAAGGTATGCTTTTCCTTTGTGGCAATGCTTGAACTTGACTTTTTTTCTCTTAAAAGGAACAGCCTTTTCTTCTGTGGCTTAGCATAACAAAGGAAGAGGCTTTTAATGGTAGCTTGCTTTTCTTTGGCTTTCAGGCAAGGGAAAAATTCTGATTTCCTCAGAATATATATTTTACCCATAGAAAAATGGCCTTTTTATCCTCCTGGATCCTTTTTGATCCCTCCACATAATTTTCTTAGGTTCCCATGCTTTTCTTATCTTCACTCTGAAGATCTGCCCTTGGATTGTCCTAGTGCATATGGTGGGGAACCTGAAACTGTGTGTACCTGCGCCTTTGTCACTGCTGGGGGCATTATCGTGGTCATAACCACCGCTTCCTGTACTAAGTTTAACACTGACTGCGCTGTTCCAGTGCTCATACTTTAAGATCCCCTATATCAGTTCCCCCTTTCATAGGACTCACAGGCAATCCCCAGCAATTTAGCTCCCCTGCAGCAAAGCCTTTACCCAGAGTAAACTGTCTGGAAGGAGACAGACCTTCCTGCAAGGAAAGAAGTCTCAGGAATTTCCAAATTCCTTCTCCTTCCTGTTACCAAGCAAATCTAACAATCTCTCCTTTGACAGAGGGTCCTAGAAAAACACAGCCTCCATAATTGCTGAAGGACTGATGCAGATTAAAGGGAAAAACGGGTTAAACAAGGGATAATACACTTCCAGAGCCTCTTTATTCCAGAGAGAATGCTGACCAGGAGCATACACAGTAGAGGGACAACATCCTGGGGAGATCACAGGAAAAATCCTGTTGCTGAAAAACAATATGCTTCAAGAAAAACAGAAAGGCAGATAGGTGCATCTGTTATCAATCAGCTCTTTAGACAACAAGTTTAGGAGTCGTGGAGCAAAAGAAACAAGCCTTCCCTCGGGCTCAAATTCCTCCTTGGAATTTCTCAAATGTCCATGGCTGTAATTCCTGGTCCGCCCTGCAAACAGCAGCTATCGCCAACCTCTTTACCAGCTTGACAACCCAGCCAGGGAAACGGGCAAAAATTTGACTACCTGTACAGAAACCATACTGGCTAGCTAAGAAAAGACAAGCCTTAGCAATACATTAACAGGTTTAGCCCGTTAATCTAACAAAACAACAAAGCACTGATCAATTCCTGATCATGTAAGCACTCAGTCATTGATTTCTGTTGGCTTTCCATAAGCATATTTAAATTACAAAATTAACTTCCTGCAAAGTTGTCTATAGTACCAATCCAGCTTTTCTCCCTGAGAATGTAAAACTGCAGAGTACATTACCACTACAGCTGACTGCTTATATACTAGTGTTAAAAGCAATCAAACCCCAGCAGTTTCCTTAGCATAAGAATGGGTTTGCTTTGTAATGACAATGCTGACTGAATAGCAAAAGCTTCTGTAAAAACTCTTGCATTTAAAGCTTGAGCACATGTCCTGGTACAACACCCTAGTCCTTAGGGCCCTCAGCTCTGGCTCCCAGCTCTCTCCTCACTCTAGCTGCCCCAGGTATCCACGTACCTCGTCTCTAACTCCGGGCAGCCCAATCTGCCTTGCCCTTTACTTGTCCTTCCTGACTTACTGCAGGGAACGTGGTCCCTGCCACTCGCCGCCCTGGCACCATGCTCCCCTGGCAGTTCCTGACAGCAGAGTGGGGCCTGAAGCGATGAACCCCTGGGAGCGGGGAGAGGTGGGGGGGAACCTCAGGGAGAATGTTCTGGCCATATAGAGAGTGTGTCCACATTAGTATTTTGGTTTGGAAGATCTTTTGTTCCGCAGATCCATTCCTAGAGGCGTGCATTGTCATCATGTGTGCGGCAGCAAGAGGAGGACCCTTCAGAAGTACCCTGCATCAGTGCCGTATGTCCTCTTTGCTTCCAAAGCGTGTTTCTGTGCTCCTGGATATTTCCAAACCCTCCCGCAGCTTCTGGACTCTGACCTCAAACCGAAGAGAATTCAGTAATGAATGTAGTTAATTTGAAACTGATTATTGTTTCTAAGGTCAGTAATGGGAAAACTGACTATCAGCAAACAGCCCTCCTGAGAACACAACTCTACAGGGATCTAATGTTTCCCTTAACCAAACAGTGCCATAGTAACTGACCTGATGTTTGCCTACTCAACCTGCCAGTCTACTACCATGCTCTCCCTATTGCTTAAAGCAGGCCTCACACCACCTGAACTAGAAAGTATGCAACAGTTACGACAGCATGCTTATTTCACTCAGACTAGGCTTCACAGGATGTGTTACTTCTGAATTTGAAGTAAATCATCCAAATTCACCTTGCATTTGCTGAAACAAATGTTGAATCTCTTCGGTTTCTGCGTTTGGGAAGCAAAGGCTAAGTTTCACTATCCACGCTTCAATAAAAAACAGTCAAAGAAAAATGTTTCCTGTAAGTACTGTGTATCTTCCTTGATCGGCCAAGGTTTACATCATGGACAAACGTGCCCATTTGTATTCAGAGGATGCAGACTCAGGATGCGTCCAACCTATTTCCCTACCACAACCTCGTCATCCCCCGCTTCAGATTCCTCTGTTCCCCGGGCACCACCCTGATTCATAATCTCAAGAAAGTAGGAGATGCTTAATGATCTTGCAGACCTGCACGACAACTGTGTTCACTGTGGATTTTCCAGCCCAATTGATTGCCTACTGTCTGGTAAGCAGGCTGGCGTTGCTAACTTCTACAGCAGGAATGCTATTTGCTTATCTGTCATCAGAGTGGCGCTCACTCTGGTGTCGCTTTGATGAAGGCCAGGGCCACTACCTCTTCAGCATGCAATTTCATTTATGTGGCTTTCTTCACTCTAAATTTCTTCATCCACTGCTAGTCACCCAAAACCTGCAACACACAATTTCACTTTCTGGGGTGGGTTTTTTTAGGCCCGGAAACATTATTCCGCAGTGCGAAGTTACTTTTTCCTCCTCCCCAAAATGTCATCATTCTTGTCCGGTCACTAATGACCATTTTAGAAGGACTTGCTTAAGTTCCACATATATGAAAGATACACAAACCAGAAATGTAAAGTACCCTACCTTTTACTGATTTCATGCTGATGGCAGAGAGAAAATTGCAAAGTATGGATTTAAAAGAAAACCTGTCTTTTAGAATGTACAATGGAGAATTATGGGAATCTGATTCTAGTACCTTGACACTGGAAAAAATTCTGCACAGGAGTGCAGTACAAGTCAGCACAGGGAGACCTCCTCACATTTTGGTGCAGCTCCACCCAGCACAACCACGCTTGCTGAAGCTGGGTTGTGTCAGGCTGAGCAGCTACGGATGAACGTCCTCTGATGCTGCAGTGTCAGCTGTTACAGGCCGACAGCGTGCCTCCTCGTGTAGTCGTATCTTTGAGCCTTGCGATTGTCAGTTACTCTGCTCTGACTCGAAGTCCAGAGAACTAGCTCAGATGCAGACATCAGTACTGCACACATCTAAAGTTAGATAATAGAAATTCCAGTGCTGGTGCTGTAAAGGTGGAAGGCAAATGCTCTCAGATCAATGTTCAGCAGGGGTCTTTGTTGCCATTCTTGAAAAATTTTCTAAGAAACTTATTAATATTTTTTCTCTCCGGTAAAGATGCATCAATCTTTCAATGCCTGAAACAGAAACGCATGCTTTTATGCAGCTGTTTCATGCAGCATTCATGCAAAATTCTTAGCAGTTTAAATAAATTATATTAATAAAATAAATTACTCCATAGATTATGATTTATTATAACATAGTCTGTAGTGTTCCTGAAAATGTGTAATAAAACTGTTGCTGTTGCTGCACAGGCAGTTCAGTTCTCTGCTCGCTCTTCCCAGACTGGCCATACAGTTTCACTGCCACCCTTATGCCTACTCTTCCAGTAGAACAAGTAGACCTTTTGGTGTACCTAGAAAATTTAATGAATCCTTGTCTAAAATAGATTGGGTGATTCATGCCCTAAACCTACCTGTTCTTCTACATTGACGACCAAGGGAAGCCCTGGGTGACACATCTTAGTTATCAACATCTGCATTGCAGATGTAAAAGTTAAATTAGTTTAATTCCTCTGGTGGTGTCCGTAATTGCTTCAGACATTTCGTAGCAAAAATGAAACATATGGCACCTTCCAAAGAGCTCGTATACACGTTTTTCGAAAGCCAAGAAGGGACTTGAAAGTTCTTTGACCAAAGCAAAATATTGATCAGCCTTTTCATTAATCTTTTTGCCACAGAGTGATTAACGTCTTAAAACTGCCCACAAAGTAAATGCACACAGACACAGTTGAGAAGAATACATAAACAGAGAAAGGTGGAGAGATCTGGAGCAGATAATCTGAGGCAGAGGAAATAGTCAGAACCTGGACAGAACTTACTGAGGGTCTACATAAGTAATATTTTTGAGTTTTCTGGGTAAAATTCAATATGGAAAGTTTCTCAAACTGAAATATATCCTGTTGTAGGCTAGAAAATTAAACTGAGAAAACCGGAAAACTTCATCATTCTAGTAGTCATAGTATTAGCATGCTGAATTACATTATTTTCCTGACAGAAACAGGCCTGGATACAAAGAAAGATAGATAAATTCTTAGATTACCTGCCTAAATCTTGCTATTTCCCTTATAAAACTAGAGATTGAAGAGATTGTCTGAATTAACTTGTTGCTCTAAATCACAGAAAAGAAATCTAAAGTAATGTTTGTACATGATGCTTTACAATTCGAAGAACTAATCTGAAGTCATTAACCTCTTGTACCCCAACTATGTTGGGTGACTATGAGTCAAGAAAATCTGTACTGTCTCCTACCATTGCTTATGTATGTCACTCTGACTACAAGGAACAAGTTTCCTTGTTGGGGTAAGTTTGGATATAGAGTATCCAGATCAGAAGAGCTCTTCAGATTAAAAGCCTTGAATGACTTGCTGAAATATGAATTAAAGAGACCAGAGAGATGGTGGGTAGGAGAATAACAGAGATTTTTTTTTTTTTTAATGCATAATCAAGTTATGTTGTATGTTGCAAGTACTAAGTTCTAAAAAATAAAAAAATCAAATTATTGATTAAACTGACTGTATTGCTTAAGATGTACTTTTTTTCATAACCAGGCAGCATATATTCTATAATTGCACACAGAATGAAATCACTAGTAAGAGATACTCCATTGATCAAATGACAAAAAGGCTCCTGCACCTGCAGTTAGTAATAAGTGTATAAAAGTTCAATGTGTGTCTTCTACCACAATTGACCTAGCTGGTGCACAAATGCAAAGCTGCAATCAAAGACAGTTGTGCAATTTAGACCTTAGCTAGTATTTTGAAAACATAGAAGGAGGGGTAGTATTAACTACTACATAAATGTTTTTGAAAAGTAAGGGCACAAAGTACAATCTGGTTTAATCGAGAACTACTGATCCATGGCAAAAAAAAAGGAGTGCGGTCATGAAAAACTAATATTTTTTGCCAGCACCCTGTTGGATGTTATAATCAGCTCCACTTACATACAACTCTATGTAAAAGCTTTGCCTTCCAGTCTCCAAAACAGTTAAATTACTTTTTTGTATCATCCAAAAATATGCCCTCTGTCACGATTTATCCTAGAGCAACTTTCAGAAATGAGTCACGACCTTTGTTTAAAGGTTTTGTTTTTGAAATGCTGACACAAGCTTAGCTGTAGCATTGTCAACAGGGAACACTACTACAGAGAGACTTAAATGATGCTGTCACGTAGAGTAGAATAAATTATTTCAATTGTAAACCAGCTAATTATACATTAAATCTGGTATCTACTCCTCTTTGTTACAAGAAAGCTTTTTGCTGCTATGGATGAAATACAGCAGTGTGCATAAAGACACATAAAGAGCCATTTTGTTTTTATCATATCAGTATTGCTCGGTGTCTTACTAAGATTTGTATTTCTATTCATGTGATAGCCTTGTGTTTTCTATTGGCTTCAGCTTCAGAGTTTTAAAATTTTGAATGTACACATTGACAAATACCCCAGAGGTCAAATCCCAATTTATTAATGTCTGAAATCTCATTATTTTTGAACAAATCTCATTAGTTAAAGACTTAACTGGTGATTTTTTATGCTTAGGCTTATTAACATTGATAATAATATAACCAATGTAAATCCCTTCTTTATATAAATGAACAATTAGAAACAATGTAAGCAATTACAAGCTACATAAATATTTTTTCATTACTTTTGTGATAAATGTGATGAAATTTTCCCTGTGGAAGGTTGATTATAAATCAATCACAATCAGATGTCTCTGCAGAACCGACCAGCATAAAGAGGAGACAGTCTGGCTTTCCTCAATCAAGTCAATTTTAATAAAGATCTCTTATGTGTTCATTTAGTATTTAACTACAGTACATGCCAATGCAATGAAATAATTTAACTAAAATGTCTAATTTTTGGTGATGTTTCTCTTGTTCTCTCACCATGGGCGGATGGAGGGGAGAGGGTAGAGCAGATACAACCTGAGTTCCTATTGTAAACATAAGCAGAATAAAATTCTGTTTTGACAAAAAAGTCATAAATAAGAACAAAGGGCACAGTTAATTTTCCTCCCTGGAACCCCTCCTCTGAGGTCAGTTCTGATTATCCCATATCCCGATGACAGATGACAATAGCTAATACTGTAAATTACCTTTTCTTCCTCTCAAAGGAGCTACAAGGAATCTACCCTTCTCATTCTGTTATGCATGCTAATGCTTCTGTACATGAATAGCTTCATAGAGTTGTGTACCTCTATTGACTTCAAATTAGTTTAAAAGTTAAACATGTAAATGTTTGCAGGAGCAAGGCCTTTGTTTGCATATTGACTTCCTTTAGACTGGACCGAAATGACCGATATGACCAGGGGCGTTTGGAGACTGTGGAAGGGAAGAAAGTATGAGTTTTGCTTATATATGTGTAAGATTTCTATTGACTGACAGCTTTGCTTTCAAGTGCCACAGGAAGACCGGGGTCATAAGGAAAGCCATTGGTTTGCCTCATTCAGTAAGGCAATCTTGACCGTTTTTAGGATCAGAAATGGTAATTTTCTTGCTTTGTATTAGTGACTGCAAATCAGCATTGCTTCAAAGATACAACTGATGCGATAGGGCAGAATAAGGGAGGTTTAAGTGAGTCTTTTCATTTTCAGGAACACAACTGCAAAGTATCTCAAGTAGCAGTTTCCATGTACTTTTTAATTATCCAAATGTAGGGACTGACACAAGTTTTTAGAACACTGAAAAAATAACATCGATAAGAAAAAAGCAGGATTACCCAGTTCTCTTTCTTCAGTCCCTCTTTGAAGATCACCTGTTACTAGTTCAGAATATGGCTGAGTAATATCATATATTTAGTAAATTAGGTACAAAGAGAAAGTGAAGTAGAAGGTAACTACAACTGAGCTAAAAGCATTTGTAAGTAATCTTCATAGCTAAAGACAAACATTTATGTTGTAATCCTTACATTGTGTATTACATTTGTTACTGCATTCGGTGCATTATATTAATTAATCAAATGCATATGAAAAAGTGTATAGGCATGGTATGATAGTTATTGCCTAACAAAGAGGTGATGACACTAACAACAGAAGAGGGCTACAACAGATATAAAACAATTTGGTTAGGTCAAAATTGATTTGGGGAAAGATGGTAAGAGCTTCTACTCCAGAAGTAAACAATATTCTCAATTTCAAAAGGACAAGCTTTGATAAGCAAGGGAACTTACTTGTGAAGTCAGGGACAGAGGAATTCAAATATTGAGGATAATATAATTGTTTTAAGTGAAGAGGATAAAAGTATGTGGACTTTGTGTCTCAAGAAAGCAGGGAAAGTTCTATTGAAGGGCTTCAGAGCTAGTTGAATAAATAACCACAAGCAAAAACCAAAACATTTACAAAATGGCAAAGAGGATTAAGCACAAAGGAAATGTTATCTGAGGGATCAAGAAAAGGAAGGACAAAGTGAGAATTGCCAAGAGTCAAGCTGAGTTAGACTTCCAAAAAGATATGAAAAGCAAACAACAAAAAAGATTCTTCATCCCCATAAACAAAAAGCAATAAAGAAAGTACTGTAATGCTACAAAATATGAAATGGAGAGAGATGGAAGATAATCTTGGCAAAAGATAAATTGCACTTTGCTATTGATCTGAAATGAATACTTTGCCTTGGTTTTAATGAGTACAATAACTGATCATGGGAGCAAAGACAGTTTAGATAGTGGCAGGAGTGTGTGGAAAAGCATCGTTCAGATCAAAGGTAGAGCAGAACTCAAGAAAATGAATGCAGCCTGTTCAAGAGACCACATCTTCTCCACCCCATTCCTGAAAGGAGCTAGCACGTGAGCTCATGGGTCTACTGCCAGGTGAATGGAGAGGAGCAAATTTCACACCTATCACCAAAAAGGTGGTTAATTCCAGCAGTGGTGCTTTTATAGTCCATCACCATGACATCAAGGCCAGCAGAACACACATAAACTGGTAGCAATTACAACTTAATTCCTAGCCTTTTTATTTCATTCACCTTTTCCAAATGTAATTGAATGATGATTCTATTTGCCAAATATTTGCTGCTGGATACGTAAGCTAAACTTCAAGAAGCTTCAGGAATTTCATGTTTTTAATAGGACATAATATACACTATCAAAGTATTAAATGTCTGCTACTTCTACTATTATGATTTAAAGCATACAGAATTTTACAAGACTTACTTAATTGTCAAAACTTCCTTTTTTTTTTTGGTCAGCAGTTGTCATTTGTCAGGAGATAAACTATGTGGCAGAACTACACTTACAACTATCAGTCAAATCTGAACTAACTGCAGAGGAAACCATAATGGCATCCTGAAAAGGATTTCACAGAAGGACAATTATTTGTATTTACTTTCCTCATTTAATTTAAAAGGATATTTACTGGTTGTAGACAATAAATTCATTTATTCAGTAGGAAATAACCATATGAGGTGCTTGCAATCACTATTTTGAGCTAAAAATAGCTCGAGTTACTGAAAGATCATTGCTGCTTGCTACTATAAAGACACAATTTATAATTTCTATCCTGTAGAACAGCAGCCCAGATTCACTGAGAAATTCTGTTCGATGACTTTTGACTCTTTGAACTGTGAAGCTGGCTGCAGTTGCTGTCCTCACCATAAGCAGAAATCTGAGAAGTGGGGCAAGTAAATCAGAATGGGAATGGAGGAGCAGAGCCACGTTGGTAATATTAGAGATGAATGCTTTTGTTTTTAAAAGGGAAAAAACACCTTGAAAGTCGTGCATTCCCTGTGCCTACACTGGCTCAGTAGCCACTTGCTTTTCTGTTCTTTTTGTAGCAACCATCAAAACAGTTGAGGAAGACAGCAAAAGTGCTCCTCCTCACAGCACACTACAGTTTTTGCTTTTAACGGTCACATGCCGGGGTTGCATAGAATTAGCGTAACATAATCTCATAATCTTTACATAAACATTAACAATGAATGTTCTCCTTCACAAAGAGCGAGCACGATTCTTTGCTGCCCGTTGGGTGGAGGGCTGGTAAAGGCAGCTTTATCCCATATTTGAATCTTCATTTTTCTTGGCAATGCCTCTCATGTAAGTTGGCAGCTCTAAATTACTTGGCTGCCACAGCCCCCTATGGATCATTGCAGCAGTTCAAAATAGCTGTTCAAAGTGAGGAAACCTCTGCACAAGGAGTATTCCCTAGGGAGAAATTTCAAGAACTCTACAGCCCCTTTGTGCTACTGGGAAAGTGTAAAGAGACTGGATAAGAATACAGAATTCATCATTGTCCTTTCTGTACAATAAAACATTCATACTTTCTCATCTTTCTTTCTGGACTTCATTATTTGTTGACACCAAGCTTGCCCTATTCAAGAATATGGGTAAGAGCAAAGATTGCTTCACGCTAACTCTATGAGCTCTGTGTTCTGCCCCTGGTTTAGCAATGAAAATGGGGGGCAGCTTCGGCACCATACAGGCTTGCATCCTGTTTCTGACTGCCCCAAAGCTCTGTTTTGGCATGCAGGAACTCTGAACCGCTGAGACTGTTGGGCTTCGTTACACACCTAACATAAACAAATGCAAAATGGAGTTGATGTAGTTACAACAGTTTTTACTACACACAATTCCCTCCTGTGCACAGGGTAACGTACCTGGCCAGTTACAGCCTGTCGCGCCAGCAGATTACTACAAAGGAACCAGATCATAAACAATTTTTAGCCCTGTGTCTCACAATCATATGATGATATCTGAGCCTTCCTGTCTTTCCGAGCCTTCCTTCCTCCAGATTCAAATGTTTGACTAATGTTATTAAATCAATTTTAAAACTGCTCTAGTTAAATTAGCGCAACCCCTTTGAATGGGCATTTTCAAACCTGCTAGGCCTTCAGCTCCTGGTCTGTGCTTTATCTCTGGGTAATCTCAGTTGTAAACATGAATGCAGTGACCGTCATGCCAATGATGACTCACAGAATCTCCCTCTAATCCACAACAATCTCCTTCTGTCCTTCCTGAAACCTCAGCCTGTCTCCCAGACAATACTTTCTTTATGTCTAGTTATCAGTCAAGTTCAAAAAAGAGCTTTCACTGTTTCCCTCCTTTCTCTCCTCCACCTATTTCATGTGTATCTTTCGGCAATCCAGCCTCTCATGAAGGAAGGCCTGCAGCCTTCAGCGTTAATATAAACCTCTTTTTAGGTGTTCATACCCATACTCGCTGGCTTCAAATACACTACATCACCCTGCTACTTTTCTATCACATCAGACGAAGTACTTGTCTTTGTTTTCAAATTCTTTCACTGCTTCATCTTACTCAGCGTTGAGATCATTTCCCTCCTCATGTCAGCTGGTGATACTGGGCTGTATTGTCCCTTGTTAGACTTTCAAACCAGTATTTTACACCGTTTCATAGGTTATCCTTCACACTGAGAAGCTTCCTAGAATAAAGAACTGACTTCATTTTTTTGAATTTTGTCCTTCTCTGCAGTGTCTTAGAATCATTCTTATGGGCGATTGGTCTTGGCCTTAACACCAAGAAACAACAGTCACAGCTAGTGGGTTAGGCCCACGCAGGCTAGTGTCTGGTAGCAGGTGAGAAGACATTGAAGTTCTAAACTGGAAAAGTAAGAGAAAGCAGTAGTTGAAGGGGGCAGGCAAGAGCACAGTCAGAGTTCAGGAAATGCTGGAGTTTGTGTGCATGTGCTCCAAGACATGGGGTGAGACCACACTACAGTCAAAGCTCAGGAAGTCAGAGCCTCCATACAAGACAGGATCCAAGACAAGAAAAGACACATCTGGCTGGAGCAATGTCACACAGATCACTTGCAAACAGAAAGTAGGATTGAGTACCCGACTGAAACCAGGAAGAGACAGGACTAAGAACTCGTATTACAGATCCAGAAACAAGGATGGGCGGGCTAGTATGAAACAGGGAATATGGCTGAGCAGAGTCCACAAACTCTCAGGTGTAGCTTTAAAAGCACTTTAAGCATATCAGCTACCCATCATGGCTACTGAAACAAGTGGTCCTGCACTCCCCATCCATAATTTCTTGTGCATGCCCAAGCACAGCCTCTTATTTATACCAACACAAGCGTTTATGTAGCTGGGATGTGAAGCGGCTTGGGAAACCAATGCAAGTTAAAGCTGATCACAATTAAAAACTATTAAGCATGATTAAAACTAAGTAGTTAGCATGAAACCCGATGCAGTCCGCTACACTACCACGACGTGCCTGTACTGGCACAAAGAAGGAGACAGAACGCAGGCAGAAATAAATGGTTGAGAAAGGAAGACCTTCTTTTTATGGCAGTGACAACTTACACCAAGTCAAGAAAAAAACACAGCGCTGGAGAACATGATTCTCTGCTAGCTATCAGGCAGTGTTAAGAGTGCATACAGTGGTAACTAGCCACCTAGGGAATGATTCACATACAGCTGCCTTGGGAATGACTCACGGACTCGGTGAGTCACTCCGATGGTGGACAGAGCCTGCTGCCTATTATGTTGTCCGATTCCATCTCACCGTCTCCTAGTCCGGGACTCATTCATCTGTCCTCAGCCATCTGCTGCTGCTTGTCCCATGCTTTATATTGTAAGCTCATTGGGGCAGACAGACAGTATTTTCTGTTCTTCGTTTGTTCGGTAGCGAGGGTTTCCTTGGACTATATGGCAATACTGGACTATAAGGTATTATAATATTGATGGAAAATGTTTTAAACGGCCATGAAGCTGTCTAGTTTGCAACGATTTGTTCTAAATATAGAAAAAGAAAATAATATCGCAGGTAGGCAGATACTTACACACGCACATACACCCACTCCTCCCCGGCAGACGCTTTCTCTCCTGTGCGGCGCACACGGCTGCACATTGCCCTCCGCAGTCACTTGCTCCTTCTGCCACACACACGCACACACACACGCATAAATAACTTCTCACTCCTTGGGCACACACGCACAGCTCCTCGGAGGGAAGAGGAGCGCGAGAATTACGTTTGAGTGCGCCGTTAAGCCTCCTCCGTTCTAGCTAGTACTGTGCACGTTAAGAAAGCGCAGAGGGAAAGAAGCGTTAGGTGCAGACCGAGTGCTGCAGCTCCGGCCCGGGAAGAGGCTTTAATCTCGGGCTTGCTCCTTGCTACGCGCATACGTGTTTCGGGGGTTGCTCCCCCGTCGTCTCTCGGCCATGTTCAGCCCTGCTCCCCCTCGCAGCCCCCCCCCCCCCGATCGCTCGCTGCCGACCGTAGGCCGCGCTTCCCCCCTCCTCCCCCCGCACAGGCGGCGCGGCCGCCACAGCGCGGCCCCGGGCGCTGCCCCGGCCCGGCCCGGCCCCGCCGCCCGCTCTCCCCGCTCCCGCTCCCTGCGGGCGGGCGGGCGGACTGCAGTGGGCGGGGCCAGAGGAACCGGCATATGCCTCGACAGACGTCAGCGCCGTCCTATGGGAAGCGCGGGAGGGCGGGCCCGAGAGGCGGCGGCCCAATGGCAAGCGCGATCCGACGTTATCCGGCCGAAATATAAGAGGGGCTGCGTGCGCGCTGGTTCCTCGCTTACACAGTATGGCCGGCGACATTAGCTAGCGCTCGCTCAACGCTCTTCTCTGTAACAGGGGAACACACGGACTACAAGGAACCGAACCGCATCGCCTGCCCGCCCGCACCCCCGCTCGGACTGTAACCCTCTCACACACGCTCACGCCGCATCCGCCGCCGCGCACTCCGGGTGGTTTTCGCTGGTTTAAAAAAAAAAAAACAACCTTTCTTCTTTTTTTTTTTTATAAATTAATATTAAAAAAAAAAAATCCCCTAGAAGGTGAAACCCGCCCGGGACGGACTGGGACCCGGCGGCGGCAGCAGCGCGGCCCGTGCAGCAGCAGACGGTAGCGGCCGGGGGCGGTAGTTTGGTTGTCGTTAATTTCTGTGGTTGTTGGTTGCCGAGTTGTCTCACCATGAAGGAGAACGGTGCACACTTCTTCGAAGGGACCGAGAAGCTGTTGGAGGTGTGGTTCGCCCGGCAGCAGCCCGCGCAGCAGGAGCCGCACCAGAGCAAGGGGTCCGGCGATCTTCGCACCATACCCAGGTCCGTTAACGGTTGGGGTGGGGAGGGTGTGCGGCGGTTGGGAGCGCTGCCCTTAACGGCCGGGGGGCGGGAGGGGCCGGTGAATGGCCGGCGCACGCGGGGCCCGGGTGTGGCGGCGGCGGCGCGGAGCTGGGCGGGGAGGCGGCGGGCGAGAGCGTGGAGCGGGGCGGAGGGGGGGGGGGGGCGGGCGGGTAATGGCCGTGCGCGGGCTGGCGGCAGCGCTGACGGGAGGCTGGTTCCGGGGTGGCTCGGCAGAGCCGTTGGTGGCAAGGGCCGCGCGCGCGCGCGCGGCGGGCTCGGCCCCTTGGCGGCCGTCGGCCTCCTTCCCCCCCACCCCACCCCCTCGGTGACAGCCCCGGCCTCTCCCGCCTGCCGGCGCAGCGCCGCCGGGGGAGGGCAGGGGGTGACCTTCCGCTGCCCTCCAGGGACGCCCCCATCCCCGCCTGAAGGCCGCGGCGCCGGCCCGCGGAGGCAGGGAGCCTCCCCTCGTCCCGGCGGAGGTGGCGGCGCTGCCGGGGACGGCGCGGAAGCCATTCCGTGCCGCCACCTCGTGCAGCCCCGTGCGGTCGGTCCCTGCTGGCAACATGTGGCGGCGGGGAGAGGAGAGCCGGGCGTGTGCCGCGCCGGCCGGCAGCGCCTGCGGGGGGGGAGGCGGGTGGCGGAGTGTCGCAGTGCTGCCGGGGGCACGGCAGCGGCGCCCGCTCCTCTGCGCCAGGCCCCCGCGCACGTTGCGGCTCCCGGCGGCCGCCTGGCAGCGGCTGGCCCCGCTCGCAGCGAGAGCCGCGGAAGTCCTTTTGCGGCGGGGCTTCTTGCTCCCGCCGGTTTCGGGATGGGGAGGCTCGGAAAATCCCTGCCCGTTGAGACCGGCTGTGCTGAGGAGAGTGGGGGGTGGGAATCTCGCTCCCAGTTCGCGGAAGCTGGAAAGGGGGGATCCCTGTCGCTGTCGCGACGAGGATTGATGGTTCCTTCACATGGCCGGTTTCGCAGCGGCCTCCGGCACGGTGTAGCTGGACAGGTTCGTACAGCGGCGCTCACGGAGGGAAGCGGGCGGTACGCGGGAACCCTTCCCGTGGCTCCCTGTGGCGTGCTAGGCACCGGCGTGAGGCAGGCAGCGGCGGGGGGGGTCGCCCCCCGCCCCCGCCCCCCCCCCCCCCCCCCCCCCCCGAAGTGTGACTGGAGCCGCGATTTACACGTGAGTCTCCCGGCTGGGCTCCCCGCCCGCGCTGCCTCTCCTTTCCCCCATTGACAAGTTGAGGCCAATGGGAGCTGGGCGCCGCGAAGGGGTGGGTCCGCGCCTGTCACCCAATGGGCATTTGAAGAATGTGCTGGCGCTTCTTTCACTGCCACCCGGGGAGGGAGGAAGAAAGGCCCGAGGCCCACACAGCTTCTTGTGCACACGTGTTTCAGGCTCGGCCCTCTCTGGGAGGGGGCAGCTCTTTCCTCCCGTGGCTGAGGTGTGCCTGCTCGGCCGTTGTTAGCACAGTAGCCGATGGCCACCTGCCGGCACACAGGTCACCTTTGAAACCATGCTGGGCAAGACAGGCGTGGGGTGTCTTTACTGTAGCTTGCCCGGACGGTATTTTATAGGGGGGGAGTGTGGAAAGGCTGGAATACCTAGACTTCTGACTTGGCAGTAATCAGGGGTCCAACCGTAGATCTGCAGAAAATGATGTTCTGGCACAAGTGTCCTGGAAGTGTCAGAAAATGGGAGCTGCAAGCTTGAAGTACAAAGCAAAGTCTGCTTATGGACCCAGAGCTATGCGCAGGTTTATAGGAGGGACAAGATTGGTATGTAGATGTAATCGGCTGACGTGGTTGAAAAAAGCAGGCTTGTCTTAAGCATACAGGGCAAATCTGAAGGTTATACTTATGTCAGTAGTTTACTGCCAGTGTGGTAAATTGTTCAACTTTCCAGGTTCAAATGGTAGGTGGAGGATCTGGTGGTTTTAGTGTATCAGGATCTGCTTGTGTATATCGCTGTTATCCAGTGGTCTTGGAGCAGGGAGCTTGGAGGAGAGCTTGTCATGATGTATTGAATGTTTGGAATATGGTAATGATGGTAGCATCTCCATTCAAAGGCATACTTAGCATATGCTATTTGTCTTTTCCTTTGTTTTGGTATTTCTCAGCAAATTTCCTGTTTGTATATATTGGTAGTTAGCTATCCAAAGATGTGAATAGCCAGTGGGCAGATAACTGAAATAATGAACAGCTCATTCTTCATGTGCGTGTGTGTATATATGTGTATATATACACCACTAGCTCATGGGCAGTGGAAGCTTACTTTCTGCTATGCCAGAAGCTCTACTGCAGAATACATGTTCAGCTCTGACCTGTTGGTGTGATGAGCTAGTTTGCTCATGTAACTTGAACTTGTGAAGATATTTAGACCTTCTTGAATCATGTGCTTAACATGGAAATCGCCAGATACGGTTATACAGTTCTTTGAGGTTTCATGGCATAGCAGATACCACAAGGTAACAACTCGTATAGTTAACATCCAGGCCATGCTGGAAGACAATTGCAAATCCCAGCTAAAATATGTGCAGATGATCTGAATTACGTAGGCACTACAGGATTCCTGTCGTGTTTGACTTCAAATGTGGAAGATTCCAAAAGTACTCCTTTGACTTTGTGTTAATATGCTGGTGTTGGGATATACAGATCTAGTTTAGAGATGGCATTCTGCAAATGCTTTCCTCATCAGCACATTCATGCGCTCTGGTGTTCTGTTTGTCAGCTCAGGCTCATGTTTCCAAAACTGCAAACTTAATTTTTAAAACTGCTCGATGGCATTCAATGTAATTGCAAGGCAGGTACTGTAACAGTTCCTTTGTATGGTTTAGATATGGCTGTAAAGTTTTAATAGAGTACATACAAACTGTTAACTGTTGAACATGTGGTCTTAACACAGTTCCAGAGCTGTGAGCAAGCTTTGAAGACCTTTGTGTTAATTGGCTCTTAATACAAGATGTTAATTGAAACTGTGTACTTTTTTGGTAGGAAGCTGTGACATGTCTGAAAATTGCTGTTAGTCTGTGTCCAGGAGTAATTGCCAGTGATACTGTGTTGCTAGCATGAAATGAAATTTTACAAACATTATTTTAGGAAATTGTCAGAATTATTTACTACATGAAAAAATTCTGAATACAATCTATCCCACTATGCTAATTCTATAAAGGCAGTTGAATAAACTAGTTTATGTTGAACAGAACTTGAAATCAAAGCTGAAACTGTAGAACAATGGCTAAATTAGAGTCAAGTTGCAAACCAGTTGAGCTTGCCTTTTGTATTGTAATACCTGCTTAGTAGTGAAATGTGAGCCATTCATCTACTGAATGACTAAGCTGGTGTTCAAAGCTAAAAATTTTCATGTTGCCTGTGCTTGCTAGGGATTAGATATTTTAAAGTCTTTGGATATCACCAGCAAAAAAGGGAAAAAAGTTCAAGAACTGATGCAATTAAGAAATTTTCCATTTTTTCCTCCTATGGGCAAGCCTGGTTTCTAGAGAAGAGTTTGGATAGGTGTAAAGTATTTCAGAAAAGATCTGTACTTACTGTTTTAATACATTCAGTAAAGGTTCCAACTGAAAACTTAAAAGTATTGAACGTGGGCTTTACTGTTAAGATTTGGGGGGTGGGGTGGGGTTCATTTGCTAATTAGTTCCGCGAAAAGGTCTTGTGGTTGAAATAGTGGCAAGCATGTGAAGATGCCTACCCTACTCATTCAAAAGTGGAATGAAGTTAACATTTTTGTGGTCTCAAAATAATTTGCATTAACTTCAGTGCTTGCTCTCATTATGCTTTGTAAAGCATGTTTTTTAAAAATAGCCTTGAACTATGTATAAAAAAACAAGGGTTTGCTGAAAACATGATGAACATGCTGTGAGCCCTGGAATTCTGTGGTGACAGAGTAGTGTGTTTGCTGTCTCCACAGTAAAAGCAGCTGTTTATTCCTTCAGGTGATACGCAGCTATGCATTTCCCATCTCAAGGCTTACCTTCATCTTAAAGTACAGAAGTTTGAAACCATAGGTCAATGATGCAAGTATTAGGAGTCCGTATCTTAAGCATTCAACCCTGAAGAATACTCTGAAATTAAGCATGTTTATGGATGTTCAGTATGCTTCCTATTTGTCTACATTATGTGGACACGTGAGAAACTGGAGAAAAAACAGTGCAGTGATGAGCAATATGGAGCGACACCGATGTGAGATTTTCATCCTGTGCTACACGAAAACTTGCAAGCACCAGTAGTCAGGCATCTGATAGGAGTCCTGTAAATACTTGCTTTGTACTGCACCCTGTAGTCAGTCAACTTGCTGCTGCACCTCTACCCACTCCCCCAGCCCTTGGGACCACAGCACTGTCATCTGCCTGTTTTCTCAAACAGTGAAGGTACAAGGAGGCTGGGCCATGAGCCTTATTCTACTTACTCCTGCAGGGCTTCAGAACAAAACAGTGTAGAGCTATTCTGTGTGGAGATGGGGAAGAAGGCAGGGTAGGTAGGATTGTGCCAGGATAAGGGCTTCTGTCACTGTGTACTTGCATGGAGGTGAAGGTAATCTGGAGAACTCCATGTAAGAATTCAGTCTTCCCCTTCTCAAAATTGATATTCATACACTAGATTTTAGCAAACAAGTTCAAAATTACAGGCAAAACATGTTTGCTTGTAACTCCCTTGGTTGTAATTAAGGAATGGTTTCACACAAAGGAAACGAGCCCTTTTACACTCACTACTACTACTGATTGTGATACTGCTTGTGGGAAGTTTTGCTATTTTCCAACCTAACCACTGAAACTGCTAAAGAATTTGGTTAGTCACTTTCTGTCAAAGATCTGGTCCCTTAGTGAGACTCCATAAAGTATCCTATTAAAATATGTAGCCACTGGTGTATTCTTAAAAGGGCTTTCCTAATGGCTATTTACTCAGCCAGGAGAACGGGAAGGTTTGAGGCTTATGGTAGATATTTGTTGCTTTACAGCATGTTCCTCCTGGAGAAGGTTACACTCACACTTGCCCTGAATGTTGCCTGTAAGTCTTGTTGAAGCCCTGATGTGCCTGTTGGGGCTCGTGCTTCCTTAAATGTCTTGTGTCAGGTATGTTTTCTAGTTTGATATGAGAGACTTAGGAATACCCATCGAATATCTTTGGATGTAAAGGATGAAGTCACCATTCCATATACATTGCTGTAACTTCAATAATGGTAAAAGGCCTGCAACAGCAGCAATATGCAGCCTTTAAAGCACTGTGTGTGTCCATTGTTGTGCCATTGCTGAAATATCTTGGTGTCATTTGGGAATGATTCTCTTTAGTAGTTGGCCCAGGACCTTCTAGGTAAGAAGTATTTTGTGAGGAGTGCTGTTTGGAATCACTTTTGATGTGGATGCAATTTTCCATTCAGGTGCCTGTCTTTAATTCATGATTAAGTGCATGTCCCTGGAGAGTTTTTTAAGTTTAAGATAAGGGAAATGCAGACAGTCTTTCTGCATGTCTCTGTTCAGAGCATATAGAGGGTGTGTGGTTTTTGTGCACTCCACAGATACTGCTGAAGTAAAATTATCAAGTTGCCAGTGCCTTGTGTCTAAACTTGGGTTGTGAACACAGTTCAAGATAATCTATCTTCAAGTGCAGTTTATAAACTAAGTTTGTAATTCTAATAGGAAATAATTCACATGCATCTGTCTGCAGAAGAATACACCACCTGCTAGGACGTGCTTTAAAAAGCATGTCATTTTTGTGTAGTTGGTCTGTACCTGTTTCAGGACGCTTGAAACGTATGTTGCAACTCTGCTGACACTGGTATTTAGCCAGCTGCCATGCTCCTTGGCTGCAGCTCCTCTGCATAGGCAGTTCAGACAAGGCATTGAGTTTGACTGTTCTGGATCATGGTATTGGTAGGAATTTGCCTACTTAACTGTAGCCTGCTAATGAGGTAACTGATATATCTATTGGCTCCTAAAAATACTTAGTAGGTAACAGGTTAGGGAATAAAAAGTTGTTCTGCAGTTGGATGCTTAATTTTAAAACAAGGTCTTATAGTAAAGTACAAGATTAAAATGCTTATTACTTTGATTACTAGCGACTTGTCAGCTGTTTTGTTTTAATGAAAAGCTAATGCAAAAGTATGTATACATCTTAAGCTGTCCTTAGGAGTTTCATACGACTTACTACTTAAAAATTCCTGCCCTACTACAAAACAACTTTTCCTCCCAGTGCTGGCTGGGCTGTGTTAGCAAGTTACTGTTACGGGGGTGGTGGGATGGTATGCTTGTGGAGGCTGTTAATTGCTGATAGGAACAAGTTCTTGTAGTTCTTTATCTCTTTAAATTGCTGTTATCCCCTTCCCAGTTGGCCAGAAACAGCAGTATTATGCCACTGCCTGATATGCTTGACTCTTGTGTTAAGAACCTGTTTTACCCCTGAAGGTAAAGGCTCAGAATAGGCCAATAACTTGCATTCAGAAGTATGATTTTATCTGGCAAGGAAAACTGGATTCATAGCTTATTCATTCTTTTTCTCAGAAATATGAAATAAAGGAGCAAGCATGATGGTTTGGAACTTGGTTGAGAGGGACTGTTGACTATTCATTTCATTACACACTTTAAGCATACTTATTCTAAAAATAAGTTAAAGTACTTCTCAGTTCTGATGGGTTTCCTGTACTGACATACCTGGGTGGCAGTTTGAATGGAAGCTATTTGGACTCAGGTAACAAGGCTGTGCTGATAAGGCACTAAACATTACAACACAGGTATACTAGTAGATTGCTAAACTTGATTTTTTTTTTTCTTTTGGCATGTTCTGCTAGTCAAGTATGGCGTGAGGTGCTTTCTACTGTTCAAGCATGGACAGTTTTTCACACTTGAGTAGATGTATTCCATTTTCATTTGGTATTCTCGGAGCATGTGCAACCATTTAAGATGCATGGTGCTTGCCTATTGGAGAAACTATTTTGACTTTTAGTAGGTGTCAGTTATTTGAAGTTTCAGGAACAGGATCTTACAGCTTTGAAATGAAGTCAGTAATAAGCCTACGTAACAGTGAGGGGTTGGTCTCAAATGTATTTTCAGTTTGGAGTTCCAGTGGATGCAGGCATGCTACAGAACCTAGCTACCAGTGATTGTCATGCATCATATTCTAGTATGCTTGGCTTGAGTGTAGAGAAAAGTGTCCAAAGTCTTTGGAGTTGTACTGATGTATGGCTATGGGAAATAATTTAGGAAATACTAATGCAATCCACATACTTCCCATTGAAAGGGGAGTTTCAAAGAGCAGAAGCCCATGATAGTATTTTATTGAGAATGAGTGGGTTTGCTTTCCCTTTTTCACTTGGAGGCTTTGCTTCCCGGTTAAAAGTTCACTCAGTTATGAAATAGGAAGTAATGTTCTCAAGTATTTCAGTTACTAACTTTGAGAATTTTTACTTGATGAAATGAAATGGGATTAGCTACAATACATGTACTGATAACCATTGAAATACTATTTTTAAGGTGGATTTTTTTTGTTTCCACTTTAAGTGGGGTGGACATTTCTTGTCTCTAGTAATGCTTAAATAATTATACAGATTAAAGAAAAGGAAGAAATGCAAGAGTTAGTCTTCTAGTGAACTCAGTCTGCTTGGTACAAAGTAGTCCCAGATGTTCTTCCTTAGCTCTGCTTTAAACAATGGAAAATGTCAAATACTAAGGTCATCTTGTTTAAACAGATTATATTGAGATCAAATCCAGCATGTTAGTGGCCTTTCTGTAGTTTTCTGTGCTTAACTTTAAAATGTGTATAGGTACAGGCTGGTATCTCTGCAAAACTTCTCCCTAATGTGGCCAAGTCTCATCCTGGGTGCTCCTTTGTTAGTCTATTTTATGTATGCTTCTGGATCAAGCCTGACATCTTTTATGTTTCTCAACTTGCAGGCTTTCTTAATGTTACTCTAATCAGATTAAAATGATGAATTTACCCTTTATTCCTGTAAAGGCTGAATGGATGAACATTTAGCATATGCTTAGCTATGATTTCTGTAGTGGAATAGTGAGCAAAAAAAAAAAAAAACCTGAGCCAAGTTTTAATATACAAAGGTCTTGTGCAACTGCAGATTTCAGCCACAGTATCTAAATACCAACTATAGTACTAACAAACATAACTGGGGACTTTCTTTGCATGGTAAGCTTTGGACTTAACATGCAATATTGTATTGTTGGTAGTATGCTGTACTGAGCCTTCATTGTTGGACTACTTGAACAGAAAAATTGTTACATCTTTCTCTACTAATATGTGATAGAAACTTAAATGAGTCATTTTCCTGAAATGTCTGCACTGAATTGCACTACAGTGATACTTAAAATTCTCACTTGCCTACATAGAGCTAAGGTTTTGACTGTCTGACTAGGTAAGAAGCTTGTGAAGGCTGAGATGTATGGTCTTGCAAAGCCTGAGGTAGTTACATACACATTAATACTTAGACAAGTACAAAACCAGATTTGTAATGATGTACAAATGGGTTTACTGCAGCTCAGCATGAGGCAGTGTAAGGGAACTCTGCCTCAGCTTTCACAAAAGCTATGTCAGACACTGTTTCTTCAGCAGCAGATAAAATATCGTCAGTAGTGGTGCTGGAATGATTTGAACAGCTATTCCATCATACCAAACCAAGGTAACACATTACCTAGTTTGGTTTACAGGAATAGCATAATAAAATGTTAGAGGGAAGGTACTAAGACTGGCAAATTTATGCAGGTGTGCTGTAGCTTCCATAGAAAACTAAATCCTTCAGCCCTCAGCAAAATAGCCTGATTGTCTAGGAGCATTTAAAAATAGGTGTAATATAAACTATTTTATTCTTTGCATTTACCAAGTTTTTCAAAGATGAGCAGACACTTGCATTTTCATACATACTTGAGTATCAGGAACGGAGCTAAACCCAGTCAATGACATAAGTGTAGAGATGAATAAATGTGTGGGGCTTTATCTGAGCATTAAAAGCAAGCTGTTTTTTTTGTTTGACATGCAGATTTGAGTGGTCTGTGCTGTCATGTCTGTAGTTGCAGAGGAGTATTTTATCAAGGTTCACTAACTGGGGTGGTAGGGAAAACTCACTTGGATTTTAAGTATCCAGTAATATCACTAAGCTCAAAGTTGTTCAGATGTGCCCTTATGTATAAGGGATTTTAAGCTGCATAGGATTCTCTTAAACTAATTTTTAATAGTTTCAGTCTGATCTAAGAGGAGGCTATAGAGTGACTTTGTAAGTTAAGTATGTTGTTCTGGTTGACTCCTGCATAAATACACTGGTTTAGTGCAGTATACACTTTAAAAGGGAAAATCCTCAAGTATTAGTAGTAAAGGTACAGAATTCAGTTTCAGGAGGCATTCTCAAGTGAGGGAGAAATTAAGGCATTTATTTGCTGGGGTGTTCAGAGAAGCAAAGAACATCTGGATGTGTTTTAGTTCCATGTACAGCAGAATCTAAAACTTCAACTTTGCACACTGACCAGTTTTCTAAGGGGTAAGAATGGTGGCTGCTGGAGGAACCCTGCTGATTGAATTAACAGTGAATGCTCTGCCCTGAAGTACAAGTATAGAACTTCTGCAGTGTCAATAAAGGGAGAGAGGTCTGACTCCTGAGGAGGGATTAGGCTGACAGTTACATGGGCAGCTGAGCCAATCTAATAGCTTGCTTGGTGATGAAAAATTGCATTTCTTCCATGCTCCTAGAGTTGTTCCAGCTCTACTGATGGGTAGCTTACTTTTATGCTGGGTTATTAAATTTCTTGGTTTAGGACAGGTCTGAGCACAAGAGCCAGTGCAAATCTGCAGCTGGAATATGATGTGGGAAGGGAGGGATGAGAGAAGTAGGGCAGCTGGGAGTCTTGTAATGTTGCAACTTCAGGAAGCTGTATCTGTTCCTGTCCGCTTATAGCAGATTTGACTATTGGATTCTACTAATCTGGTGTAGACACAACACTGAAGTGACAACCACAGTAGTTTTTTGCAAGTCTGTCACCTCTGAGTACTTGGAAGTCTTTGGGCTTAATTTGAGCCCTTTGATTTTTTTTCAGTTTCTTAATAAAATTCCTTGTAGAATGAGTAGTGACAGTAAAGAATTGAAATATTAAACTTCTACTGCTAGACTGAAATCTAGCACTGTAGCTTCAACTTGCGCTATATGAAAACAGTTCAGTTTATTTTCTTGTAAGTGTAATATTCCAAGCTATTTGCTGTTAAGTCTTTTGTATCTTCCAGAGGTGGAAGGAATTCTACGATGCTGATCAACCAGAGAGGAATTCAGGTCATTGAGATGTATTAGTTTTTAGGGCTGGCTTTCAATTAAATTATGAACTTGACTCTAAGCTGGACAACTAAAACATGTTAATGTTAACTTGCTGGTTTATAACTCCAGTAGTTGCCAATGACTGTGATTGAAGTACATGGAGATTCAACCTAAAGCATACCTTAAGTTACAACAATGAATTTTATCTTTGTACATGTGGGATGCAGGGCTTAAGTTTATCCTGACTGGCCTAGTTAGAAGCTTGGGGTTGCTGCTGACAGTTTTCCTCGTGCAGCAGATTACACTAACGGATCCTGAGGAATACTTAGCCATTCACTGAGAGCTAAGAATATTACTGGATATTACTGTATTGTGATAGACAGTCCTATATAAAAAGTCCTTGCCTTTCATGTTTTCAGATTCAGCAGCTCAAGACAAGAGCTATGGTCTTGTCTGGGCTATACTTTTTACCCAGGGTTCCAGAAAGCTTTGGTTTGTTTAACCTGTTCTTTGTGCTCTTCTATAATTTCTTCACAGGATTGAGTGGGACAAACTTCTGGAGAATGTGCATTGTTTGATCATAAGTGTGACAAAAACTGACAAGCAGGAAGCTTATGTACTCAGGTAAGTCACTAGCTTATTCTTTTAGTCTCCAAGAGGTAAAAAAGTGAAAGCTGTCATATGGGATCCATTTGGCTGAGATTCCAGTCCTGGGTTAAGATCCTGCTGTTCATGACTACAACTTGCAGGGGTCTGCTAATCATAATACTGTCATGCTTTGGTTCAGTAGCAGAAATGTCTTCATGGTTAGAAGTGTTTGTCCTTTTAAAAGGATTAAGGAAAGGGCTGTGGTGTTCCTGCACCTGATCATTGACTTTTTTTCAGGTATAAATAAGTCTCCCCAATTAAGAGGTTTAGGATTACTTCAGCAGAGTAGTGCATGTAGGTGTCACTTAGATTGGCAAAAACTATATCAGTAGATCGGCTTTAACTCTGGATAATGCAGTCAAGTGGAACAACTCTTGCAGCTGAGCTAAGGACATCTGTAAAAATGTAGCTTTCCTGAAATCTTGGAATTTTTGCGTTGTGCAGCAGTTAGTTGTAAGGACGCTACTTTTGCCATGTGTTTTTCATCTTGCAAAATACTTTCATGCTCTTTCTACATGAACTTTACAGACACATTGACATTCTCTGTTTTGCTTCAGATTACAAAAACTGAAGCTTTTGTACTCTGAAAGACTGCCTTGAGGGCAAGGTTGGGCTAAGAGCAAGCTAGTCAGAGAAACTGTGCTGAAGTCTTGTTTCCGCAAGCTTCATATACTTAAAATCGAGAAGAATGTAACTAGTTACAACTGTACTTTGGATGAAGTATAACCTTTACTTTGAGTTCTTAAACAGCATTCCAGACTGACTTAGTTATTTAAGATAGACTTATTCCCATTGTTCAGTTACATGGAGATAAGATACTAGTTATACATGTTTAAGTATAACATATACATTATACATATACATTAAGTTCTCAATGTAGTATCAATGCTAATCTCCATTTCAGTGGAACTGTAGTTCAGTGTCTGACTTACAGAAATTACCTATACATAAACTGTTATCTTATACATAAGGCATATCATATAGCTGTGTCTATACTCTCATTATGAGACTTCCTGTTCCTGTGGACAGGTGCTGATTTACAACTTTCCAGTAGTCAGCATTCCTAGAAGATGCAGCTGGACAACTTCTGAAATTCTCTTAAGGCTTTTGCCCTTTTTGAGTTGACTTTCTCATAGGCTTTATTTCAGCTGAGAAAGTCAGATTTCGAGTTTGACCCTGTTCTGTGTCTGGGTTAAGAAATTAAATTGCATGTCTGTTGTGTGCCCACTTCACAGCATGTTTGTATTTCTCGAATAGATTGAGGATATGTAATGCATGTAGTACCTCTTTCCCTGTAGAGTGGTAGCTGTGTAATATCATGCTTGCAGCAGGTATTTGTTTTGGGAAATCACAACAGCTCTCAAATGATAACTAAAATCTATTGGTTTGATCCATCTGCCAAGTATGTGTATACCATATGCTGAATGTTCACTTACAGTAATGCATTTAGTTGGGATAAGAACCAAGATCTAACCATTCTCCCCTGGCTTGTTTAATATAGAGCACTTAAATATATTTAACACATCTTTTTTTGCAGTGAGAGTAGCATGTTTGTCTCCAAGAGACGTTTCATTTTGAAGACGTGTGGTACCACCCTCTTACTGCAAGCACTGGTTCCCCTGTTGGAGCTTGCTAGGGAGTACAGTGGGTTTGACTCAATCCAGGTAAGGTGCCAGAAATGCTGCATCTTCCTTAAAATGTACAAAAAGCTTTTACTAATATTTCAAATTCACTGATTTTATTAAATATTCTGAAACCTCCTTTGCCTTTTACGTATGCTTCCCATAATGGGAAGATTGTAATATAAGATTGCTTGCTCTGCTGTAGGATTTAGCATCCTTTAAGAGGCAAATAGAAGGCTAACTTATAAATGTTAGTGTGCTGAGTTAAGGTTACTTAAGGGTGAAAGACTTCCATGCCTATGTTGTCAGTGCTGAATGTCACTGACATTTTCTTGTGGAAAACAAATTTGGAAGTAAGCTGTCTCCTGTATCTTACTAATTAAGCTAGGAATAACCATATGCCTCTGAAATGGAAATACAGGTAGCAGTGTTTTGACAATGAAAACTTAGGCCCTGTGAAAGCTTACAGTAAATGCTTGTTTTTCTAGATTTTTGGATTCAAGGTGGACAGATAAATTCAGTATTTAAGATGCACCTTTATTTTTTCAGAGCTTCTTTTATTCACGTAAGAATTTCATGAAGCCTTCCCACCAGGAGTACCCACATAGGAATTTCCAGGAAGAAGTAGAGTTTCTTAACGAAATTTTCCCAAGTAAGTTCATTAACCCTCAGCAAAGCTGTGCAGCTTGCGTGAAGTGTTGATGTGAAATGAGAAGTGACAAGCAGTACAATACGTACAGGCTGCCAGGCCATTCATTCAGCAGTCCTTGCAGTCTTGTAGCTGGCACAAGCTTTGTCTGTGTAAAAATCAAAAGCTATAAGTACTTATTTTCTGAATCATATTAAGCTTGACATTTAACACCTTGTCTTAACTGAGGTCATCCTCAGACTTCCAAATGGAGTACAGTAGTTCAGTCTGTAGAATCCAGCTGTCACTAACCCTAAAAGCCTCATTAAAAAGGTAGAATAGTAATTTAAGGTAACTAATACACTGAAGAAAAAAAAATGTAAGCTTTTCTCAGAAAAGCTGCTGCACTAAAGATTGAGTTCAAACATTTAATAATCTAAAACCTACAAGAATAACCTTGAATTTTAACTACTGGCAGAAAAGTTTTTTGAAGGAACATGGAGGCTGTAGTACTTATCTGAGTTATTGGAAGATAAATGCTAATCGTAAATTCATTAAATAGATGCTTAAGAGTACTAGCGTTTCTGTCTGTGTAGCTAAAGCTGTAATCTGAATTTCCTGCTAGTAGGCTCTGAACTGGGGTGGTCCAGACCACCTTCTGAGGGAGCCTGTTCTTCTGATCATTGGCTTTACAAAGTTCCTGAAGTTAATTACCTGCTTACTTGATGCAGATGCTGGCTGTATCAGTGAACCTCTAGTGTTCTGTGAAAGACTTCACTATCTTTAAATATGAAATGAAGTTAATCTTTTACATAAAGAATCAGTTGTGATATATTAACTGGAGACTCTTTGTCTTGTCAGATGGAGCAGCTTATTGCATGGGGCGTATGAATTCTGATTGCTGGTACGTATGTGAAGACTTTGAAATCTTCGGGGCTTACAGTAAAAGTTAACTTGGTGCTGCTAGTATTTATTACATAAGTGATTTGTATTTCATATAGGTACCTGTACACCCTGGATTTCCCAGAGAGTCGGATATCCAATCAGCCTGATCAGACACTGGAAATTCTGATGAGTGAGCTTGACCCAGTAGTTATGGACCAGTTCTACATGAAAGATGGTGTTACTGCAAATGATGTCACTCGTGTATGTTTGCTTGAAAACTAAGCATTTTTGGGAATGGTGGAAATTGGGCAACAAAATGCTTCACTTACAAGGCTTGCTTTTTGGTAGGAAAGATCTCATAGAAAATGTCAGGTTAGTGTTTTGAGGGGAAAATAGATTGAAATCTAGAATGTTTTTGGAAATACAACCTCACATTTTCAGTGCCCCTACTTTAATCTATTGAAAGGAGCAATTTGTGGTGCTTTGGGTGGTTGGAAGCTTATCCTCTGAAAAATGGAAGAATAGGAATAAAACAACAATTGAGTAACTTCCACTGAATGATGGCAACTATGAGGAGTAGGACTTAGACTGAAGATAATGAATGCCAAGGGGATCTAGGTATCAAAATTAAGGTTAAATTGTGGAGCCACTTGGATAGTTTGGGGGGAGGGGGTGGATTTAAGGTCTAAACACAACTTGATGGTTTTGCCTCCTTTTCTCCTTTTTCTGAATGGGAAAGTCCTGTGACATGAACAAGTTTCTCTGACAAGTACATTGACTTTATCTGGTTTTCCATCTTAGGCTTTGATTCTCACGCTGTATTTGCTATTGAGATGTGGCTGTAACTAAAGTACTGTGTGGGAAATCAAAGTGCCTGGGATTGTACTTCATTCTAGAGTGTAAAGAAGTATGTTCTCACTCCAGAGTAAATGTAAACAGCCTTCACTTTGTGGATACTGCTTGAACAGGAGCTCTGTTTTCCATATTAGTTGCAGAAGCAATTATGTATTGGATTTCTAAGCTGTTGCCTCATCTTGAAGGTATGCAGCTTGGTTCTGTAAGAGGCTAAATGTCTGATAACTTGCATGCAACTTGGCATTTGGCCACTTATTTGGGAAGTGACAGGATGAAAAGCAAGTTCATGTACAGTGGTACGAATTCTCAAACTGACTTGTTATTGGGAGAATTCTGGTGTCCTGTCCCCTAAATTGGTGTTCATTCTGCCTTTGAATTAAACCTAAACGAGTGCGAGGATGCATGATAAACTGAGTGGTGTAATTTTAACTTCTATTTCAGATGAGTGGAATTCGTGACCTGATACCAGGTTCTGTTATTGATGCTACAATGTTCAATCCTTGTGGGTATTCAATGAATGGGATGAAATCGGATGTAAGTTTTACCCTTATTGATAATTAATGTTAAAATAAATAGTAATTATTTGGCGGTAATAATATTCTTTCCCCCGCCCCTCCAGGGAACTTACTGGACTATTCACATCACTCCAGAACCAGAGTTCTCTTACGTTAGTTTTGAAACAAACATAAGTCAGACCTCTTACGATGACCTGATTAGAAAAGTTGTAGAGGTTTTCAAGCCAGGAAAATTTGTGACAACCCTCTTTGTTAATCAGGTGAGTTTTCTTGCATCAGCTTGTCAGCTCCTGAAATGCATATAGACACAAACAAAGCAAAGCTAGAGATTTTTTTACTGGGGAGTTAGTAGTTTCCAGTTTGCCTCTATTTGGGTGGTAGTTTCTTTGAAAAGTAAAAATACTCTTCAGTATTGCTTTGGCATGCATTACATCTGATCTCCAGAAAACTTAAGAAATACTAAGATGAGGCAGCCCAATCTTGGTATTCTAATGACTTCCTGTGCAGCTCTGTAGAGGCATCACTTTTTGCTTTGGTGTTTTTCTGGATTTGGCTGCAGCTGTCAGTTGTAGAAGCGTTGCTGTTAATGGTGATGCTGCCTGCTAATGATTCATAGAAAAAAGCAATACCATACATAGGTAGCAGAATTGCTGCTTGGGACTGAAACTTCCTGCAGTGCTGTCAGGCATGGGTTTGAAGCATGTTGGTAACACAAGAACCATACAAAGTAAATACTGTGCTAGTCTATCTTTAAATGCTAAGTTTAAAAAAGTAAATTTCTTTTTTTTGTTTTCTAGAGCTCTAAATGTCGTACAGTGTTTTCTTCTGCCCAGAAGATTGAAGGGTTTAAACGTCTTGATCACCAGATTGCCCAATTCAGTGATTATAATTTTGTTTTTACCAGTTTTACAAAGAATCGCCAGCAACAGCACAGTTGATTAAGAATGAAGAAAAAGCGCAAAAAGAAATCCCATATAGAAGGTGGTGGTTGCTTTCTAGTTAATGATTCAGGGGGCCATGCTTTCCACTCCCACCACCTTGTAGTTGTGGAAAGCCCTAGGTGTAATCATAGTATAACCATTTTGAATTGTATGCATTATTATATCAAGGAGTTAGGTATCTTGCATGAAAGCTCTCTTCTGTGTTTAGGTACTCTATGCCACTCTTGCTGTGAAATTGAAGTGCATGTAGAAAAATCTTACTGTATGAAACTTTACAACACTTGTAAAAACGATTCGGGTAGAATTACACACAGTATAGTTTTTCTCCAGGTATCACCAAAAATTCCCCACAGACAAGGCTTTCGTCCTCATTAGACTTTAGCCTCAACCTACTCACTGGGGACAGTTCTCATTTAAATTGTCACTCTTTTTTTTTTTTTAATCTATGTTGTGATTTCAGTCTAAAACAGTTTTTTGACAAACTTTTATGATTTCTAATGAAACGGATTCCTAATTAACACTTTCATGTTTGGAGAAAGTTCTTAAAGCAGTTACAAATTGTTTTGCTACTACAGGTGGTGGTTGATTTATTTTTGTAAATCAGACTGACTTTTCATGCTCTACTCAAGCTTATAGGAATTTGCTCAGCTATACTGTAGCACTGGGCTAATGCATTGGTCTTTCACCTTTAGAAACTTGGGTATTGGTACTAATGCAGGTGAAATTTCATCTCACCTTAATGCTTGTTTGTCTGTCACATCCCCAAGCTGTCACACTGCTACACAATGGCAGAATTTGTAGAAGGTCCAAGACTTGATAGGGGAAGAGCTGAGTCAGGATGCAAGTGCTTTGGCATAGTTGCGTGACTGCTTTGCAGAGTGCAGGTTCATATTGGCACCAGGCATTTTTGTTCCTAATCACCAGTTACACCAGACTAAGGAGCTGGTGCTCTTGAGCACTGGCAGGTAGATCTAGTGAAGGAGTGGAATTTGCCAGGCTGGGTGTGTTGATTGGTTTGGATTATTCTCAGTAAAACCTGTGACCTACCACTTCTAACTGTAAAGAGTGCTTCTAAACTGGTCCAGTGTCACTTCATTTTGTTGTTCCAAGCAAAGCTAATGCCTCTATCTTGTGACAGTCCTGTGACATTGTTGTGCATGTGACTTATGTTGTATTTGAGTGTTGTGACTTCATCTGTTTTTTCCTCCTCATTACTAAGGTGGTTCCTCTTACTGTGACTTGAGGGCATTAAGTGAAGGCATAGAACAAGAACTGTCTGGGACACCTGGACAGAAGTGAAGTAGAATGCTATTCATAGAACATGAACAAGTGTGTAATTCAAAGTCACTTTAATGGGTATTGACTAAAATGCAGGCTTTAAACACTTTCAGCTACATTTGCAAATACTGCGATTTTAACAGCTGTAAGACCAGCATGTGAACTACAAAATTGAGATTATTTTTTTTCCCCCTCTTGTCCTTGCAATGTTTTGGCTCTTTCTGGTTTGACGCAATGGTTTTTTGTTCCTTCCGTATTTATAAATGAAGCACTTTTTCAGTGCTTCTAAACTAAAGTCTGCTTGGTTAGAAATCAAGTGGTTGGAACATTTTGAATTTATTTTAAGCATATTGTTGATGTTCTTTACCAATGTTATCAACTACATGCTGTAAATGGCACTAATGCTTTTTGGTGTTAATATTGAGGACCAATATTTCATTGTGGTTTTTTTTTGTTCTTAAACATTATCCCAACTGACCTGATGTTTGTTGGCTTGAGGTCCTTTAAGTAGACTGAAGATCCCTTTTCAAGTAATACTGAAATACACATTTTTACAAATAGAAGCATAAGCCTTGGCTATAAAAATGAAAGCTATTGAATGGTTTATTGAACTATATAGGGTGATCAGGATGGGGGGGAGTATGGTGTTTATAATTTCTGTGGTGTTAGACTTTGATCATTTAAAAATCTGTACCACAACTTAATGCTTCAATAAAAGTTCGCTTAAATTGTTTGTAGTGATGATCCAGCAATTTTACCCTTCACACTCTTTATGCTTTTTGGTACCAAATGGTTTAATTCTGAAATAGATTTATGTGTTTCTTGTCCTAAATTACTTTAAATTTACTTTGCCCTTGTAGGGGATTCATCTTGACTGTTAACATGTTGGTAATTTAAAATGAGACAGCATGTCAAAGGAAGCCAGATGAAAATGTTATGCTGTTCTTGAGGCTAAAAATGTTTGTCTAAATGAACACACAAAAGATTTGAGATTTGCTGTCTTCATCTAACCTGTATTTTTTCCTCAGCATTAAATATTTAAAATATTCCTCTGAATTAAGACAACTCCTGCTTCTGATGGTCTTAAGTAACAAACTCTGGCATACATTTATGGTACTTAAACTTAGACTGACTTTGAGAGTTCAAAGTGAAGTTTGCCTCTTAAGATAAAGTAGTCATATACCTAATCTGGATAGTAAACTACACCAGAAGCTAGTGGCTAGGAATGTCAGTGCTAAGCAGATGCAACCAGTGTAACTGAAACTTCCTCAAGTCCATGTGAACAGTCCCACAGGAACAGCAGCTGCAGTTTAGCCATACCTGCAAAGCTCTGACAGTGCTGATATCCCCCAAGGTCACCCACCTAAGCAGGGAAAACCTGTGTTAGTGTTGAAGGCCTAATACCTTAAAGTTGTTCATGTCTGAATACAAGTTTCATTAGTCACCCAGAACCTATTCTGTGATGCTAGACTTCTCTAATTGTGCTTCGGATGTTAAATAATAACTTCTAGTTGTTTCAAGTACTTAACACTGTTGAAAATGTTTAAGTCTTCTATGAAAAGAAGAAACTCCAGCTTGCAGCATCAAGTAATCCTGTCCAACAGTCTCAGCTATGACAAGTTAGCAGTAACCTACCTCTGAAGAACTGTTTTCTAGACTGACCTCCACAAAGCTGAAGATTTGTCTTAATGTTTTTCTATTTTAACTCACTTTGCCTGAAGTTTGCAGGCTTACTGTAAAATTACTTGTCATCTTCACTCACATGATTCACCTTAGGAGTCTTTTTCAATAACACTCCTTTACGCTAGCCATTCGCTCTTGTAAATGGTGCTGATAACTGACATGAGAATATGGTATCTGCATAGTTCTTCTGCTGTGCAACACAAATGCAAAGCTTGCTGTAGTCATTAGCTCTGTTAGATGTTTGTATATCTCGGAAACCAATGGAGGAAGTGGAACTGGCTGCAAGTCCACATGTCCACTTAACTTCTGTGAATAAATCAATGCAATAACCACTGTAAAGGGGTGGGAAGGGCTTTCTGTGGATCTTTTCCTGTCAGATGAATCCTGTCCAGTCTCGTGGGTTTGTGAGGTCCAGCTCAACATCTAAGTCTCTAACTTGATGCTACCTGTAGTAGAGTTTGTGGAATGAGATGTGCTCCCTATGCTACAATGAACAAAGACCTGTGTGCTTTGAGAGGAGACAGTGTCAGTGAGGACTGGGGTTCAGGAGAAGGCACTGAGCATAGCAGGGTTTTTTCCTGGTGCTAGGTTGCCTGCTTGATTCAGCAGTCTTAAAACTGAACTTGGCTGTTCTGGTTTTATCTCTGTGTGCCTAGGAGATGCTTTGTATTTCCCCTTGGTAGCCTGTCCTTCCTTCTCTTTCTTGTGGACTTCCTGTATTTGAGGTCAGTCTGGAGTGGTGAGTACTGGGGTCAGTCTTTTTCCAAGAAAAAGAAGAGATAAGCCTGAAAGCTAATAGAAGCAACTGAAAGTCTGAGGAATGAAGACGATACTGGTTGTTGTAAAGCTGAGGGTCCCATCTCAGACTGTGTAGGGGTGGAGGGGGATGGAACAGGTACTGACTGTCTGGCTGTTGCTCTGGTGGTGCAGGATTATGTGTTGGCAGAGAAATGTTGAAGCTTCCCAGCTGGGGTGATGTAAACTTGGGTTTCCCTGGTGATAGTCCTAAAAGCAATGCCACCAATACCTAAAGGCGCAAGGCTTGGAGACTATGCTGACGATGTGCTCTGGAAGTGTGGCGTTCTCCTGAGCTCTACTGCCAAAACTATGTTAGAGGTGGAAAAAATTGCTTCCAAACACAAGATGTATAGTCCGAAGCCTGTTGGAAGTGTTAAAGCAGAGCCTGCGGCCAAAGCTGAGAAAGAACAGGGCAGTTCAGTGCTGACCTGTTAAGCTCCAATGCGACCACAGGAATTTTCCGTAGAAATTTTCAGTAGAAAAGCTTAATGAACAACCGAGAAACTGCTCTGACTGGGCAAGATAGAGCTAAAAAAGCAGGATTCACATGTAAAGGAATGCAGAGAATCACCTCCATGTTCTTAAATGCTCTCAAGTAAAAAATACTCCAGTTTGAAATGCTTGCACAGCTGCACTGTGAATGTACCTACGGATGAGCACTTGGGAAGAGAACGCTGTCATTAGAAAGCTACTGAGGCAGGCATTTCCTGGCAGTTTGTGCTGTTTGACTTCAATTACATGTTTAACTTCAGGTTAAGTTACACTTGCACTTTTTCATCCTGCTTCACTTCATGCTGTGGAATTGCTGGTGGTGTAGTCTGTGGGGTATTCTGCATACTACTTACAGTTCAGGCAGGCCTCTGCTGTTTGGGGGAGATCGGATTAGGGTAAAAATTGCTTATATTTGCTGTTAGTATACTTCATGCCCACAAGGAAGCACTGCTGGAAACAAGGTTTAGCCAAATTCCAATTTAACTGTTCAATTTTATTCTATTTCTTGTTATATACTGTACTTACAATACCAAAGCTGCTGTTACATTTAATAAAAAAAAAAATCAAGCAGGCCCTAGAGAGTCTTGCTTCTGCAGCTGCCCAAGAGCTGTATCTTGATACAAATTTTACATTCTCTGCAACATGCTTAGTTCTGCCTTTGGCAACTACTATAAATTTTCAATATATGTATACAAGTATAATACGTAAAGTCACATTTAGGAGCAGATTCAGACACATGAATACAATGATCTTGGCATTTTTCATTCTTGGATCAGCTAGAACATGAAACCACATTTTTGCTATTATGTAGTTCCTAATGTGCATGCTTTACCTAATCCCTAATTTTAAATTATGTAATTTACAGCATTCCTGTTATTTTCCCTGCATACCTTTTTCTAGATTATATTGATCCTCTCAGTCCATTGCTCTAAATTTGTCCTAAAATACTAAGATTTTAAAATAGCATGCAAGGCATCTGCCCATCTAAAGATGTGCACTGGAACTACTGCTTTTTAAGTCTGGACTGAGTAAGTGTGCCAGTGCAAGGTTCCTGCTGCTCAAACCAACCCAGAAAAAAATGCAGTTAGCCCTGAGAGAAGTCAAACTGGATCCAGAGTGACCTTTCCAGACATGCTAAGCAGGGAGCAACATGTTCTGTGACTGATACCCGTTAATTTAGCAACTTGTAGGCTTCTACAGTGTTAAAGGCAACCCAAGATACAACAAATGCAACTACTTCTTCCTCTCCTCCTTACCTACTATCCACTGAATTTTATTTTGCTTGCTCTTAATTGCAACAAACAGGAGTCCAGGTATAACTATCAAGATTATCTGCAATAAGTAACCTAATACTGGCTGACCTGCAATGATGTTTAATTTTTCATTTCTTTAGCAACATTTGAAGATTCATATACTTGGAATACAAACCCCACCACATTGATTTATGATATGCAAAGTATTTGATCTCAGAAAGTCTAAATTAGAAATCTGATTTTTCAAAATATTCCTGCACTAGCCATTTTGCTTGATTAACTATTACATGCAATGTAATGGACTCAAGTATCACATATTTTGTGTAAATATGTAGTTGCTGGCATATCAGTTACTGTAAACTCATAAGCAGGAGCATGGGTTAAGATAATCTTTTTACTAGGCTAGTGAGAAGATTACTCCGATGCAAAACCACAAAGCATATGCATGACAAACCATGCCCACAGACATATGCACATATCTACGCTTTCTAGTTTTCTGCATCTGTTTGAGCAGAAACAAAGGCTTATCGAACAGGCTTCTCAAGATGAGCTCCATAGTGCTGGACCTTCTTTTGAAGGGCTCGCTGGCCAAAAATGGGTCTGTTCTTGAAGGTGAGTTACGAAAGCAGCTACCTCCAGTTCATAGCTTCTGAAGTGGTTTGTTCAAAGTAAAGCTTTCATTACGGGTACAGTGCTTGATCTTGGTGATCCAGTTTATAATATTCCATTTAGACAGTGCCAGTGAAAAACTGCAAGTTACCCGAGCTGCTGGTAGCCTACTTATAAAGCATGCCTACTTAGAAACACAAGACACAGCAGACTTCAGTCTGAAGTAAATTCAGATTTCAGAAGCTGTGTGGAAAAAGTATCCAACCTGCACTCTAGAGAACAAGCATGTGGGGGTAGAAAACAATGTGATACTCCTTCCAAACCACTTCTATAACATAATTAAATATTGGTTCGTTTCATGATCAGAACTTGCAGACATCTATGTGTAAGCTTCCTGAAGTAAACCCCGTTCTCTTTTAAACAAATACACTGCTGAATATTAAAACTGAAAACAATTTAAACGGGTATTTTGTAAAAAAAAAAAAAAAAATTTTTAAACAGTTGCATTTGGAGTACTCCCTGAATTCATGCATTCATTTAACTTGCTGTTTATACTGCTATTGATTAAAGGGGAAGGGATGGGGCACTGAGTGGTGAACTGTAATGAATATTTGCTCTCGTAAATTCAATCCCAGGGAACCCAATGGAATGACTTACATGGGAGCATGTTCCATAATGGAATTGTAACTCTTGCACTACAGCCCTTGAGAACATCTTTCAAATTTCACATTGATGTCAAAAGTAGCGGTGCATTTTGAGTAAGATGATACTTAGCAACCGTAATTCAGAAATGCAAGAGGACTTTAAAACAAACTTCCCTAGAAATAAACATAGCTTTTTGACTTGGAGAGTGAATAAACTGATAGCATTATTGTTAAATCTGTTTGGCTGCTTAAATGTCTCTTGAGCCACTAACATGACCAAGTTACAGTTACACAGCCTTGCATACCTGTTATGCAATTGCATATTATATATCATCTTTCTGGGAACATTTTTTGTATTCAGTTATAATGTGATTGTGTTCTTATTTCACAATTGAAATTCTTGTGCAAAGGGATCACTATAGAATTGCTGCTTTATAACCGCAGATGTGTTGATACATGCCTGTGCATTAGAAAGGTGCAAAGTTCTGGTTTGAGTTTGTAAAGCAGCCATAGAAGCGGAAGTTCCGACTCCACTGCTTTAATTCCTATCTGTTAAATTTCATTGTCTTACTTTATGGGCAAAAGTAAGGATTTTGGTACTTGTTTTACAGTGTTAAAAATGCTGCACCAACAAAGCTATAAAAAGACAAGAGAAAACCAGCACAGGATTGAACAGAGTCATTAGTTGCAGTGACAGGGCTCGATTCTGTCCTCTTTTCTGTGTGCAGTCCTACTGCGGACAAGAGTTACACAGACAGAATGGAACAAGACAAAATGTTCCAAGTCCATTTTTCTTGCTCATAAACTTAGAGCAATACGGTGCCTCTTCATCATCTGCTTCTTCCAGAAGAGGCACTTGCCTCTGTGCCTGCCAGAGGTTATTCTTTAAAACACTGTATGACAGCTCCATCGACACACCAGCCGCTGCAGCTTCACAGCCATGTCCAGTCCCTAAATTCGGACTTGCTTCTTTCAAAGAGGAACTTACTGTGTATCTGGCAGCTTCATTAGACTCATCTTTAACAGCATGTGATCTTAAGGGTTACAAAATGCTTAGCCAAACGCAAGGTCAGATTTCCAATTACAGAGTTAGATTCCAGGCTGTAAAAAGGCAGATAAAGCTAGACTATGCTTAACTACAAGATTCCTTCTTAGCTGCTCTGATACCCTGCAGCCAAAATCCCTAACAGCCTAGAGAGCAGTAACATACAGTTTCCACACTATTTCAGGATGAAACTTAGAACTAACCAGAGGGCCTAAGCCCTTTGAGGGCTATTCTCTCGTGGTAACCCCCTCTAAACTCGGAGTCTTCTCTTTGTTAAAGATGTCTCCCTCCTGTTTTTATTTCATGACGCCATTCTAAAGCAAAGATAGTGCTGCTGCGTTATCTGAGAGAGGGAAGAATGTGGCTTTATTCAGTTATTAAAGCATTTCCAGTACTGTTACAATATCCTGCAAGGCATGTACCGTAAGGAGTACTCATTGTATGTTCATTTGATTAAACTTTGAGATTTGTGTTCTTCATATGCTGCATATCGCCTAAACCCATGTTATAGCTAGGATGCTCTGGCCAAACCATCATCTCTCTCATAGCCCAAATTTGCCAGTTTTAAGGGTTCTTACAGACACATTCAGATAGTGCAGAAGTTGGGGTTTTTTTTCTTATTTGAAGATCTAACATTTTATAGTTTCTAATTCTCAAATTTTATTTAGAGCAAAAACCTGATATAAACCAAAAAGTGTTGATAGATTGCTGATTTAAATAAAGACCTAATTTATTTATTCCCCCAAACTCTTGTGAAATACAATACTGGGGGAGGGATGACCCAGAAAAATAAGAAAATGATTCATTCCTGTTACAGAAGGTATATCTTACCTAGTGTGCTGTAGTGAAAGCTGGCATATATAAGAACAAGACAAAGCTACAAAGGCTTCAGGGTGTAATTGCTGAAGCTACAGTACCTACAACTGAAGGACACTGAGCATGAAGCTGACAGGACTAGTGAAAACAGTAAATGAAACAAACAGCCATCATTGTCTGTACTCTTCTATGATTCATATTGGGTTTAATGTTAGTATTTAATTTGTTCAGCTGTGCTTTCACTGTTTTTAGGCAGATAATCAACTGTAAATTCATCGGTTTTAATATTCTGGTTTTAAGCTTGGTAGAAAGTTTATTTGCAGCTGTACTCTGTTGTTAAGTGCCATGACATGGAAAGGTGAACAATTTATATTTGTGCCTTTCAACTCTTCCATTTAATGTGCTGCTACATAACAGGAAGATATGTTTTCTGATTACCTGCTCTCTTGTAATCTCATTGTAATCTCTTAAATACTTCATTCCTGAAATATTTAAACTATGCAGACCACCCAGAAGGGCTCGGCAGACAAGAAGTTACAAACCAGTGATTTTTCTCTTCAACTCCTCATGTTACTATGTCAAGCAGTAGGGCTATCTGGTTTTATTTTTCATAAAGAAAATGCTACAGACGCACATAGAAATCACATGTTTAAACCAGCTTTCATAAAAGTGTCCTAACTCCTTTTTAAAGAATTGTAATCCTGGTTATTCTTACTAAATTTGGACAACTGCCATCTCATTCGGTCACTTCTCAGTGTCTTACAGTAATAAAGCTTGACTATAGGATTTTAGTGTAAACGCTGACCTATAGATTACATTTGTTTCCTGATCTTATAGAGCTCAATCACGCAAAGGCAGGAGAGCACTTCATTCTACGATCTTATATAACATAAATAGACTTCTTTATAAGCTAGAGAAACATGCTACTGTTACTTAGTCATAGCACGTTATTAGACATTTGGTTAAAATTTGTTGAAACCTATGTATAATTACAACCACTGCTTGTCCAGGCCAAGAGTTCTCAAAATATGTCATTGTCTAAAGTAAACACGTATATGAATCTGTTCAGAAATCAGAAGGGTGTAAGTGGAGGGTACTGCTTGGTATGATTCTGTGTGTATTTATGTGTGCATGTGTGTGCGTTAGAAGAACTAACACAGGAATATATACAGAAAGAACAGAGAGCCAGCCTCAGTCACAGAAGGGCTAATAATATGACTCCTAAAGGAAAAGCATATTGATAAAACTATTAGGTTGAGTGCTAGTTGAAAAAGAATGGAAACTCTGAGCAAGGTAAGTCTCCACTTGATTCCTTCTGTGTTCAGAGAAGCGGGACTCTGTATAAGTGGTTTTTGCAATATTGTATACAAAACCCTGGGGAATTTGAAAGATTTGGGGAAAAGAATTAAATCACAAAAAATAGATGGTTACAGAAACAAGTGGTCAGTTCACACTGAATCTCTCAAAATATTCTGTTTTTTTCAGTTTATGTGATGGTGACTGAAGAAATCAATACAATCTCTGTATTCCACATGTAATACATATTTTAGATATAAAATAAATATATACCTCTATATGTATAAACATGCAAACTGTAAACAAACTTGCAAACTAAACAAACACGCAAAATATAAATTCTAGAATATAATTTTTGTTACAGTTCTTCAAGTTTTCTTATTTTGGAATACTTAATTTTCAAGATTGTTCAAGACTCTGAAGGCACTCTAAATTATTTTGATCATTCTATCTGCAAATCTAACCAAATTGCCCTGTAGCAATAGAGCCTGAGCTCTGAGACAGTGTGATGTGAAGTTTCTGTTATTCCAGGATCATATGTCCCATCCAATTTCTTAATGGACCTCTATCCTTCTGCAGAAAGATATATTTTTATGCATCCTGGGATGGAGTGGGAAGATTTGAAGTTAGGCCTTTTTGCAGATGCTGGATCATTCCTTCCACCACTGCAGGGACCCTGTAGGGATCTGAGGAACGGTTGCTTGTATGCAGATGAGAATACAAATACGACGTGCGTCTCCCCCTTCAAGAATACGCTGAGTGCAGCCAAGCTGCTGAGGAGCAACACAGCACAAAGCATAAATAAAAGTTGCCATGCAATCCAAAAGAGATATGCGGGATTTTACTGTACTGATAAGCATCCTGAAATACAATTAAATCTGACATCATCTGAAACCACCCAGGAAAACAGACAACTGTCTGTTTAAACTCTTTAAGGACCAAATGGGAATGAGACAGAACCTAGAAGTCTTCATCTTGAAACTTGGACTGCTAGTGAGTCGGTAGGGCTGCCTGCAGGAACAGAAGTCCTCACTCCTGTCACAAACGTATATACTAGTTATATAATACGGAAATAAGGATATTCTACTCACTTGACAGAAGCACCAGTGGCAACTAGAACATTAGAAAATGTGGCAACATGCAGAGGCTGAATGAAATGATCCTTCATTAGTAATGACCCTGACTCCCCAATATAATGAGGACCCTTTTGATAAGACAATCTTAAGGCTACATAAGAATAAATATATGTATCCAAAATTAGGTCAAGAGATCTGAACTATTGACCCTCTTCTGAGTAACCGAAGTGACATTGATTAAAATCACCAGCCTAAAGATGTAAAGGTTGAATCTTTTTTGAAGTTTTTTTTCCTGTCTCCAGTAGTGAGACAGCTCATCATAGTACCTCTTCTTTCAGTCCTGTACTAGGATTAGTTTCATAGTTTCTAAAATTCTTGAGAACACTTCCCGAAAAAAGGATGCAGTTGGGGAATTCCAGAGAAGGCGTAAAGCCAACTAAATCAATCATTTACTGCTGGTCACTGTGTGTATCTGCTAATATGGGAGGAAGAGCTGATTGGAATAGCATAGAAGAAGGCAAGAGAGAAAATTATTTGTTGCTTCTAGTCACAAACTCAGGGCTGTTGCCTGCTAATTCTAGCTGATTAGGGAAACTGAAGTAAAAGAGAGATGTTGGCAGTGACCACTGTTCTTGCTAGCAATGCCAGAACTGGCCATTCTGTAGCTCTTGCCAAACACACAATCCCTTGCCCAGACCAGTCCAAAGCTGGACTAGTGTCAGCAGAATCTTTCCATCTGGATTGCTCCCAAAATGAAGATGACAGAAGGGTATTTGTAATGCTTGTAATGCTTTGCCTTGCCTTTTCTGGTTTCCAGAACAGTGATGGCTGAATGAACTTAAAGAAACTGAGATGGTGCCAGTTACACATCATTATGTGTTTTAACACACTGAATATAAGGGAGAGAAAGTCTAAGGTGCTACTCTGCAGCTTCTACAGTGGGAAAAACTTTTCTGCTTCCAAATGACTGCACATGCTTTCATGCACAGTGGAAGTGTACTATATTATAGCACTATTACTTAAAGACAGAATGTCTTGGGGTTTGCCATAATATCTTTTAAAAAACTGTCCCCTTTAAAAATAAAGTATTTTGGTCTCTTAAAATTGGTACCTGGTGTTTTTATCATAAGAACACAGGTATCTAAATGCCAACAAAAACTTCTATTCGTTAAAAGAGAAATCTCTTCTTTGCAGGGGAATCCTGAGCCCATGATAGATAATAATGATGGACCTTACAGCTAAGATATTCAAGTCTGATGTTTGGAATGTCATGTTCAATCCTTTAAGGAGGATAAAGCAATAATATCAGATCAAAACACAGATATGACAGTTTAAGCTTATAGGCATCTTCTCTCATCTCCTATAATTCTGTTGCTCAATTACAGTGTGAAGGCCCTGGCAGATAAAGCAGTACTTAATAGCAATCTTTTTTTTAAAACTCACATAACACATGTTCAGATGAATGTACTTTAGCATCAGTCACCATTCATGAACGGTATTTTATTCAGTATAAACTACTCAGAATGCAAGAACTGCAATAAAAAGTTATGAAATTAGTTACAAAAGAAAGTATTAGAAGCTCACCCACTGGGGACTTAGTACAAATGCAACACATGCCTGTAAGAACAGAAATAGGAAAACAAAGTCTTCAATTAATTATATGTAGAGCGTGTAATATATGTGTGTTGCTGCTGAGTGTACAAGATGATCCTAAGTGTAAACCACATGCTTTCAGAATCTCCAAGAGAGCAAATAAAGAGAGCTAAAAAGGCCAAGGCCAACAGAATTCAATATTCTCCATTTTGATTATAGACCTGTATAGGGTGGCTCAAGTCTATCCACCATTCAGAAATCCACAAGACAAGGTATAAACTCTTCTCAGAGCAGATCTCTACAGCAAGAAAAAAATCAAATCAGCAGTAAATACTGCTGAGGCATTTTCAGCCAACTAATAACTCCCTCCAGAGCTGCTTAGGTCCAATTTGGAATCTGAGCTGACAATTTTATCTCCCTCTCTCAATTGCTTGCTGGGAAAAAACAGCTATGCTTCCCTGCAAATGTAAGTAATAAAGGATGGTAAGGTCTTTAGGCCTTAAGGCTAAAAGATCTTTGGTTTTTAAAAAAGATTGTTCTGCTTTTCTAGGGGGAAAAAAAATCTTTAAAATTACTCTTTTTAAAAAAGAATCTGCTCTGGTATAGTTTAGAAATCAAGAGTACGTTCCTAAATATTGAAAATATCATGAGCTTACTGTAAGCTAAACAAGGCAATTGTCAGCATTGACTTTTTTTTTTAACAAAGGCAAAAATCTCATTGACAGCAGCTATAGAAATATAGAGAAATTATCTCAAACTTCATCTCCTGACCTGCATTTCTGACTAGCTTACAGACAGACACAGTCATGTCCTTTGCTCTATTCACACTTTGAGCCAGCTGGACATAAGACCAGCTTCTTTCCAGAAACCATGTGGCCACATTAGCACAGTTCTGAGCCCAAGCTAATATATCCTGCCTCGCAGCCAGCGTCATTAACTCAGGCTCAGCAGCACACGAATCACAACTACACAGCTGCTGCACTGGAGCTGGCTCCCAGTTGGCTGGTTCAGGGCACAAGCAGAGTGAACGTGTCACTGTCCGCACCCATCCATGTAGATATACCCCCAAATGACCCTAGGCATTGTGTGCTGTAACAAAAGCAATTTTTAAGAATTGGTTCTCCAAATCATTGCATTTTAATTACATAATACAAACCATATTAGAAATGAAGCAACAAAATCTTACAGGATATGGTAGTATGAGTGTTTGTGTCAACATAGCCACAACAGTGTGGCACCTGAGCATGTCTATGAACCAACTTAAAAAAACCTGAGCAGACCCATTAACTTACTTTATTTTAAAATTTTTCATTATTGAAAATATGTACAACATTTAACATCTTGTCCTGTAGCAGGAAACTGATCCTCTACAGAATGCTTCTACATTGCCATCTAATACTTGTGACCATGTCATTTCCATTGTTGCATCTAAAGCATTACTCTCCTCTTAAAACAACAATATATGTAAAACATTGAAAAAGATCCAACTGCTATGGGAAGGATTATCACTGTTGCATTAGTTGCCTTGCTTTCCAAACACATTATCTGTCAAACAATGAAATGAATCAGCAAAGTAAGAACTACTGAAAGAATGTGGTCAACTATGACAATTTCCTTCCTTCACCTTTTTTGTTCGGCATTTCTGAACAGTATTCCTCAAGCAGTGGAAATGCTAAGTGTGCTTTGCTATGGATTCAGGTCCTTCTTACCCATTCACTACCCTTCCTCCCTCCTGAAAACAGAGGCAGCACATGCTGTCAGTGGGTTGGTGCCCTGGCTTTACTTCAGACCAAGCCAACACAACTCCTCAAAATTACTTTTCCCATAGCTTTAAAGGCTTAAAAGTCATTCACAACAGTACTTTTCAGAGTCTTTCCACAGAGAATTCCGAAAGAGCTCAATAACGGCCTTTTTCAGGTACTGATGTCTTCATGAGTAAAAGCAGTAATTGTAAGCATACCAAATGTCATGGTATGTTAACTGACAATGGGATCTTCACAGGGATTTCCACCTCTTCCTCTGTCATTTGCTGTGATTTATCTACTATGTTCTATTCCTCTGCTTCTGTACAAGAGACAGTTGAGTTAAATAGCAGGAATGAAAAATGAAGCTACTAAACAGAATTTAGGGTTCATGCAAGTGTTCATCTTTTGGGTCTAGCTAGCTCAGTATACGGTCCACAGCAGTAGCCACCTAGTGAAGAACACAAGTATTTAAGGTGTACTTCCAACTGTTCTCAGCTCAGTTGATGTCCTCAGCCTGATATAATCTGCCCATTTTATAATCCCCAGTGGATCCCTCCTTCAAGTACTTGTCCAGTCTCCCAGTGAGTTTGTTTAAATGTTCACCTTTACAAACTTTGGAAGGTAATCTAACAGGTTGACTACCTGTCATTCTGAACCAAATATTTAAGAGCCCAAACCAGCCACACACTAAGCCAGATGAGACATCCACCTAGCCAGTACCCTTGTCGCCTAAATCAACCGATAGTGAATGCCTGGAAAAGAGCAGAACAGGCAGGACTAGTGTGCAAAGGTATTTCACCTTGCAAATCTCCTCGGTCTTCAGCAATATTTGGCTCACGAGTTCCTTAGCCAGAGAATGGTTGCAATTCACCTGCCATTTTACCATCCAATCATTCATGTGCTAATCTTCACAACAGGCTTTCATTTCTACAGCCCTGAAAACACGTTATTATCATCCAACTTCAATACCTCACTTTTCATTGCCTTTTTTTTTTTTAAACAAATAATTTAGGAATATGTTTAACACTACAAATTTCCATGGCACTCCACTAATGATCTCCATTTTGAAAACAGACCATTTACTCCTACCCTTTGTTTCCCACCTTTTAACCATTAACTGATCCATAAGAACAACTTCTTATTCTTTGGCAGCTTCGTTTCTTAAGAACCAACTGATCTTCATTTTGGTGCAAGACCATCAACTGCAAGTACATTAAGATCACTATTTCAGAATGGCCATAAAACCATTTTGAAGCAGATCATGCACAATGGTGATCAAGAATCAAGTCCAGAGTTAGTTTCTATCCTGTAGGTTCCCTAAAATTTATGGCACCAAGAATTTTAGTCTCACGATTCCAATCAATACGACATTCACCTAGAATACTCAAGAGTACTTAGACAATATTTTCTTTTTTGTTTTCTGCTTTTACAGCATCCGATTTTCCTTATCAGAAAGTGATTGCCACCATCTAGATACTACAGTTCTAACAAGATGCATTTCCTATTTAGAATTCATATAAGTTGTATATTACTTGTTTTTAAAGATATATTTTGACTCTCATTTGACTCAACATCCTTTAGCAGTGCAAAAGGCTGTTTTCACCTTCCTTGCATAATTTATACACTGGTGTTACAGTGTTTCAGTGTTTATCCTTTTTTCCTCAAGTGTCTAGCATGCACAGTATTGCACTATCCCGATTTAAACTAGCTATTCCATTCTGGATTCGGGGGGTTTTAGTGTTTATGGAGCAATAGATTTTTAGTACTTGTAGAGATGCACACACAGATAACTAGTCAGTGCATCCTTCTGTTGGCTGTACAACTGGACTTATTTGTTTGACTACTCTTCACTATTTCCTACCTCACTTTTGTCAGTCTGTCCTGTTCTCTGAAGATACAGAATGCATTTATGATTTCACGCACACAGTATGAACTAACATTGAAAAAGCAACATTCTAACACCTTGTAGGAATATTACAGTAAGAAACCAAATTCATATAGCATTTACCCTCAGGCTTCAGCAATATGTTTCTTGCTTTTTATACTGGGTGAGAAACACTTTCTGTAGGTCAGAAAAGCCTACCTACAAAAGCACTAAACTACCAGGAATTCCAAATTGCTGCCAAGTTACACCTCAATAAAAGCCTCCTGAATTAAGACTCTGATGTTTCTGATGCAGATTGACTAATAAGTATTTCTTATTTCCTGCACTGCAAACCACTTTGGCAGTTCTTGAGGTGTGTAAAAAATGTTTTTAACAGCACTTCATTAACAAGCAAAGCAGTGTTCATATATAAGGAAAACAAAACACAATTCAATAAAGATATTTCACTTCAATAAAAAGTAAGCCCTGGAAGCATTGATCAAAATCAATAAATAAACATGAAACAGAAATAACCTTCTGCTTTTACATAATTGTATGCAAAAAAAACCCAAACCAACAAACCCAAAACCTCCAAATGCCTCTTATATCAGTTTCTTTTAAACATACTTTAAACAAATACAGACAGGCCAGCTGAGATGAAATCAGAGCTTGCCCCGAAAAATAATGAGTATTCCCAGTGACCTTTGAAATCAAGGGCATTCAACTGCTTTCAGCCCAACAAGCGTAAGAATTTACATCTGGGTATCTCAAATAACTGATGCCAAATAATCTGAGGCCATCTAAAAGATTCCAAACATTAACATTTCATAAATTAGCAAGTCAATTATATAGATAGACAACCTCTTCTGATCCAGCTGGATAACAAGTAAACATCATTTACTCCCTCCTTGTTATCACGTGCTTCAGAAGATTATCACCTGCTGGGTGGGATCGCTGGTTTAGGACTCCATGCAGGAGACTGCAGCAGTTCTCAGCTCTGCCATCCCACTCTCTTCCTGCGCCATCACTCACAGACACGAAGATACCTTCCTCCCACATGTGGATACAGCACCAAGTTCCCTCAGGATGTTCCCACTGCTCCTCCCCTCATACACTCCAGGACATGATACTGGCAGAAGACAACTCCTCACGGGAAGGAAGGGCCTGCTGCATGCAGGAGGCAGCATTCATTACTTTTAACCGCTAAGCCCTTCTCCCCTGAGGAAAGGACAAGGAGACAAAATGAGCCATCTTTGGCCTCTTCGAGGACTCTTGGTGGAGTCCAATGGGATAAGGCCCTGGAGGGAAGAGGGGGCCCAGGAAACCTCGTTAATATTCAAGGATCACCTCCTCCAAGCTCAAGAGTGGTCCATTCCAAAGAGTAGGAAGTCAGGCAAAGATGCCAGGAGGTGTGCATGGATGAACAAGGAGCTCCTAGCCAAACTCAAACACAAAAAGGAAGCACACAGAAGGTGGAAACAAGGGCAGGTAACCTGTGAGGAATACAGAGACATTGTCTGAGCATGCAGGGATGAGGTCAGGAAAGCCAAAGCCCAGCTGGAACTGAAGCTGGTGAGGGATGTCAAAGACAACAAGAAGTGCTTCTGTAAGTATGTAAGTGACAAAAGGAAGGCTAAGGAAAATGTGAGCCCACTGCTGAATGGGGCAGTGGCCCTGGTGACACAGGACATGGAAAAGGCTCAGGTACTGAATGCCGCCTTCTCCTCAGTCTTCATTAGCAAGACCGGCCTTTGGGAATCCCAGGCCCCAGAGACCAGGAAGAAAGTTTGGAGCAAGGAAGATGTACCTTTCGTGGAAGAGGATCAGGTCAGGGAATATTTAAGTAAACTGGACATACATAAGTTCATGTGCCCTGATGGAATGCACCTGATGGACAACTATTGAGGGAGCTGTCTGATGTCATTGCAAGGCCACTCTTTGGTAATCTTGGATCCATCATGGTGGAACAGAAAGGTCTCCTTCACTCAATTTCTTGAGCTCTACATGGAGCTTTGAGAGCTCCAAAGATTGGAGGAAAGCAAATGTTACTCCCATCTTCAAAAAGGGCAAGAAAGAGGACCCAGGAAACTACAAGCTGGTCAGCCTCAATCTCTGGGAAGGTGATGGAGCAGCTAATCCTGGAAACCAGGCACATGAAGGACAAATACCTGAAGGGAAGATGCAAGGAGGACAGAGCCAGGCTCTTCTCAGTGGTGCCCAGTGACAGTACCAGAGGCAATGGGCACAAACTGAAAAACAGGAGGCTCCCTCTGAACATCAGCAAACACTTTTTCACTGTGAGGGTGATGAAGCCCTGGCACAGGTGGCCCAGGGAGGTTGTGGAGTCTCCATCCTTGGAGATATTCAAATGCCATTTGGTCACGGTCCTGGGCAACCGTCTGTAGGTGTCCCTGCTTGAGCAGGGGGGGTTGGACCAGATGACCTCCAGAGGTCCCTTCCAACCTCAACAATTCTGTAATCTCACAGGCTATTACTTGGCTTAAAAAATGTAAATGTGTGGTTTAAGATGAACTACCAGATTAGGAGTGGTATCTTCCTGTTGTCCAGCAGTGGCAGAAGCTGGAGGCAGTAGCATGTTCAGCTGAAACAGCTGGGCCCAGAAGAGGACCCCTTCCAATTCTGAGCACACCAGCTTTAGCTCAAAGCCACCTAGTCCAATAAGACAAAGAACAGCTCAGTGAAATCCACTATCTCAGCTGCTGAATGGGTATATAGCAAGGGTCTTCAAAAAAGTTTTTAAGAGGGTACATAGGGAACGAGGTCATAAAATCTTGGGAGGCTAAGATATGCATGGTTTCTCAGTTATTTTTTAAAAAGAATAGTAAAACAATTTCTCCTAAGTTTCTCCTGCTCTTAACTCCTCTCGTCTGCTACCTCAGCCCAGGAAGTAGGAGAGAACAACCCCCCATGCTCCTTCTCCCATACAGGACAGCATGCTCTGGGGGAACGGCAGAAGTGGTGCCGTTTGCACTGTACATGCATATAAGGCAGGCATAAGAGGGTTCTCAGTAATAAGTATCCACCCTTGCCTGCCTCTTCTTTACCTTCGACTCCCCAGCCCTTCCCAGCTCAATTCCCCTTTCACAGCTGAGATGCAATGGGTGGTAGGATGCTCTCACATGCTGCTTCTCAACATTCCCTGCTCCTACCATGACAGACCTCACTCTGACTGTCTGTAGAAATGAAATGGAAGAGACTGGGGAAGCAGAGCCCAGGTAACAAGCACCTGGGCAGACTAACTGCTTTGTATAACAACTGGGTCAATGACACCTAGACTGGCATGAAGCCTCCAGACTCCTGAGCACAGAACTTGGGGAACACCTAACCCCTTCTTTAATCTACTGTGCTGGCATCTGATTGCAGCTGCTAAAAGTAAAGCAGAAGCCCAGCAAATTACTGTAGGAACCTGTACCAGGTCTCCCTCCCAGCCCCTCTTCTCCCTCCTCTTACTGTGCTCTTACTATGCTCATTCCAAGACAACTGGAGTGAGGCCATCTAGATTAAGAACTGGTGGAACAGAAAGGTCTCCTTCACTCAACTTCTTCCTTCCCTCCCTCCTACTGTACTGCATCTCACTCCATAGTCTTAAACTAGACACAGTAAACAGAATAAGCACTGTGGAAATAAACCACCCCTTACTTTACCCTACTCTCCTCTGACCATGCTTTGTCTAATAGGGTTGCTCGGATTTCCTTACATGATATTTAAGAAGCTTTTTGAAAAGACAAAGGCACAGATGCAAAGGAATCCAGCAGGTCTTTTTCTTTTTTTTTTTTTTTTCTTTTTTGGTGACACCTATGACCTGGTTTGGCTTGCAAATTCCTAACTGAAGAGGCTCAGCAATGTAGCTGCAGGGAAATGGAAATCATCCTCTGTAATACTATCAGCTAATTATGTTCATCCTCGGGCTGATTTACCTTTTGTAACCATGGCTAGAGCCAGAAATACACACTTGTCTCTCACAAGCTTTCTTCTGCATCTTTCTGCACCTTACAACATTGTATTTACTACATTTAGCCATTTCACATGGCAACAGTTTACTGAGGAGTCTCTTCTGATATTCACATGTGACTTTTTGTCACATCATCAATTTTAGTTACACTTCCAATTTAAAATAAGTCTAGAACCTACAACACCCTTCTCCTGATGCAGTCAATTCAACAAAGAGTACAGATACATAGATACATATACTTATACTATATATAGTGTGTGTATACATGCACACATATGATCTATTCTCATTTTTTAAATACTAAATTCTGTGGTTTTTCACTACATAATACAAAAAGTTTTCAACCAGAGGCACTCACAGTCTAAACAGACAGACAAAACTCAAGAACTTAAAGACTCTGTCTTACCCTGTGTTTTTACAAAACACTTAACCTTTTACTGAGATAGACTAGTGCCAGGGCCTCACAAAGAAAGTAAGTGTTCAGGAGGGAATGGAGAAAGGGCAACTGCGTTCTGCAAAAGGATTGAGAAGGAATTCCAAGCATGAAGATAAAAATCAAAAGAAAATTGAAAAACGAGACAAAGTAGAAAGCCAGAATTTATTACGTGTTGCAGTGAACTTTCTCCGATTTCCTGTAATGTACCTTAACTGCAATAATGTTTATTTGCTAAAATACACAGTCCAAGTCTCTAATCCATGAACTTCCGCAACTAAAATTTGCAAACTACAGGGCCCAAAATCAAATATGCATTGATATGCTTAAATTGCAAGTGAACCCACTGAAACTAGTGCATGCATATTTTGTACATAGATCTCAACCACGATAATTTATTTTAAATTTACCATTTGGTCGTCACTGACTCAAACTGACCTAAGTGCCACCTAGGTACTTGCTTCTGGCAGCACGCACACATAAATCTCTTCAGGCACTGACAGGATTGTTAGCTGAAGCCTCAGAAACCCAAAACCTGGATCCTCAAAACATGTATTTCCATATTTATCTCATCAAGCAGTTGAATCTCCCTGGCAGACTCTGAGGACAGTCTCTTTCAAGAGATAAGTTGTTGAAATACTCTTGCCAGGATATAATAGACCAAGGCAAACCACTAAAGCCCATGGCAAGTTTAGCCTGACAATGAGGTAGTCCCTTTTAAAATACATTTGGCACTAATGCACCAAAAATTTCCCATCATCCAACTGCACGTCCTGACGCATGATAACTAGGATAACTACACAGGCTGATCTGGCACACATTTATGTTCTTGTAAGGGCTTTCTGTAGTTTTAGTTAAGTCACTTAACCTCCTCCCACCTATAAAAAGAGAATGATGGTATTAATGTAACATTACAGAAGCACTGTCAGTTCTGACAATTAGTTTTTAAATATATATTCAGACTACAGAGTTTATTCTGCTTTATTCAGGAACAACTTTGTTAAAACAACAAAAATTTTATCTAAAGACAGGAAGACCTGGTGAAAATACGTAATTGCCAAATACAGCTATTTAATAAATAGAAAACAGTAGTTAAGAACTATTAAAAGACTGGGTTTGCTACACATGTACTCATATTATACAGCATAAGATAAACCAGCTAAAGTTACCAACATTTACACACAGCTTTAAAAGTTAGAAGCTCATTAAAAAATTCTATCAGAAATGTTGAACAAGCTCTCTAAGCGTAATTTTATTTATCTATCTCCTTCTAGTGGCAGAACATGAAATCAAATACCCAGAAACTTACTTGTTATTTTCCAAAGCCCTTAAATACAGCAGCCCAAACTAAGCAAATGATACAAACTATTATTTTAAAATATCTGATAACACTTGTAATATACCAAACATCCAGTCAAAATTCAAGCCTTTGCAATTTGCCTTACGAAAAGGTAAGTTCTGTATTTAGAACTAATCCAAATTTACAGGCTGTTCTTACCACAGCAGTATACAATATTCTAAAACAAGCTCTAAGAAAAGAGTAATTAAAAACATGAAGCTTAACAGAAAATGACATGAAGGCTGCTGCTGGCTTCCCAAAGAAAAATCCTGCTAAACTTACTCGATATGTTTAGAATCAGTGATTTTTCTACGAAAAGGGGAAACGCATTAGATTACACATATCTGGACATTGTTCAACACTTGATATGGTACTATGCTGACATTTACATTTATCTTCTATAAGATGGAGATTAAGTAGAGGCTGGAAGAAAATCTACAGCAAACTCCCTTGGCATCTGTTTTTATTTAACATTTTAATTAATGACTGACACAATGAGTAGGAAGATACTTTTGGCACAAAATCAGGAACACATACAGAAAGAAAACAAGGGACAATTACATTACAAAAAACAGTATAAGACTGAGGATTATGGTGTGCAATACCCTGCATTTATAAATAAATAAATTAACGTTATCTCAGAAATCCTTATCAGATGGAAATCGGACAGGAGTGTATTTGAACTTGACAAGATAACCAGAAAGCATCAGGCACAGGCCGTGAAAACAGCAAATACAATTTAACCACACACAAAGCGAAACATTTCCCTTTCTACCACCGAAGAAGGGTCTGGCAAGATTTAATCTGCAATGGTGCATACAAGGCTAGCACGTAAGAAGGGAGATGACTGGAACAGGTGCAGAGACAGGCTCTTAGGACGAAGAGGGAAACCAGGACATCCCTGCCTAGCAGGGATGATGCGCCTTGTTCAACCTGGAAAATCAGAACCGAGCAACCGGGCCTGACTCCGCTCTGGCAAACTGCTGGGTCTGTGGAAAGCCTCGGAGGCCGAATGCTTCGGGGACGCGAAGCCCGTTTGAACGAGAGCTGCTCAGGCCCTGGATGGCGCCTCCTGACCCAGCCGCCCCGCCCCAGCCCAGCCCCCCGGGCCGCCGCTCCTCCCTTTCCCCACCCCCTTGCCGCTGCCCGCCCCTCCTCCCGCTCCCACAGCCCCGCATCTTACCTCCGACACGCACCCCGCCCTCGGCTCCTCCCTGGCCGAGCTTCACCCTCTTCCCCGGGGCCCTGGGTGCCGCCGCCGGGGATGGCTCCTCACGTCCCGCCCCGTAACGCCTCCGTTTCCAGCCGCCGCCGCAGGGCGGGGGGGGAAGGAGGCGGGACCGGTCGCTCTCTAAGATGGCGGCGCCGGGTCCGCGTGGTGCGTGCTGAGGCGAGGGGGGGGGGGGGGGGGGGGAGCGGGGCGTTCGCTGGCGACATGGCGGCGGCAGAGGGCACGGAGGAGGGCGAGAGGACAGATGAAGGAGAGGAAGAGGAGGTGGAGGTTGGTGCATGCCGGCGGCGGGACGCGGTCCCCGGGGATCCCTATTCCTTGGAGCAGCCTTAGGGGAAGGGACGCGGCCCGGCCCCCCTCGGGGCGTGTCCCGCCTGTGGACGCGGCCCGGCCCCGCTCTCCCGGCGCGGAGCGGGCCGGCACCGGCTGCCTGCCGCCCTCCCGCACCGAGCACCTGCCCCGGGCCCCCGGGGAGGGAGCGGGCGGCCTTTCTCCTCTCACCGTGTCTCCGCAAGGTCCCCCGGCCCCCGGGTGTGCCCGCGGTCCGCCGTCGTGCCGCTGCTTGTGGGAGGGCCGGCGGTGGGCCGGGCACAGGGCGGGAGCGTTTCCCCGGGCCTGCCCGGTCTCTCTGCCCCCGCCGCGGTCGCGTCCCGAAAGCCGTGTCGTTTTGGCTGTTCTGCTTCAGGTTTTCTGGAAAGCGGCGTTGCCAGAAAGCGCTCTTCCAGTTTCAGTAGCTTCCTGCCCCCGTAACATCCGAAAATGCAAACTATTACTCGTCTATTATTGTCTGTGTTCGTGGATGCTTAGTAGATGGTGATTGTTGGAAACTCATCCTTGAATAAAAGATTTTTCAAGGTGGCTGTCTTTTTGTTTTGTTCTGGCATTTTCCTCGCCCTAAATTGTAAGGGATTGCAAAGAGGAACTGATTTCAAAGCAACAGGTTATAAAGAGTTAAAAGTAACCACTTCGAGCAACACGTTGCTTAACCTAACCTCTCCCTATGGTGTCTTAGGTGGGTACTAAAGCTTTGGAAAAACGTATTTTGGAATATGTAGCTGGTCATATTGTTATAATCCATAAATCATTTACCCATATCAATCCTCATTTTTTAAGGGTGAAAAAAGAGCTCCCTTCCTAGCTAGGAAGAAAAGGCCAGGAAATTCAGGTGTGAAACAGGTGTCTTATGGATTAGTGGGTCACTGCATTTCCCTGGGTGTTGCAATATCTGCCATTTTTTCTAGACAAATGCAGAATAAGTCAGATTTGGGGTCTGTTTATTCTGAAGGTCTGGGTCTTTGTAGGCTGTTCTTTTTGGTTTGGGTTGTTTGTTGGCATTTTCTGGGGGGCTTCCCCCCCCCCCCCCGAGTTCAGATATATTGATTACATGTGTACATTATAAACTTATCTTTTAGGAGCAACTGGTCATGGTGGAACTATCAGGAATTATTGATTCAGACTTCTTAGAAAAATGTGAAAACAAATGCAAGATTTTGGTGAGTGATTACAGCACAATAGGAAAGGGGTAAGTCAGTACTGAGGGACTGAGCCTGTTTCTAAATTCCTTGAAGTCAATGTTTAGATCAAATCTTTGGTAGAGAATTATGTGCACTGTCTTGGCCGTATTTGGCTGCATGTTGTGGGCTCTCTGTATTTCAGAAATGGCATATGGTCTTTGAATATAGTATTATGTAAATATAAGAAAATATTTTCAGAAGTATTTATAAGCTAGGACTGTTATCCCCTCTGATTTCAAGCTCTAAGTTAATTTTTTTAAAAATTATTTATTTTGCACATTAAAAAAAAAATTGTTAAGCACACTTCTTCAGATAACTTGGAATACAGATGACAGGTAAAGCCAAAATCTTTATGAATTGCATTGTATTTACAACAGGTTTATTTTTTTTCAGATACTGCCTGGCAAGTTCAAGTGTTGTAAATGTAAAGGATAACTGGGTATTAAGCATTTGGTAAACACTTTTGGATGTTTGCTTCACTGTGAGGTTATTGTAAGAATCAGGCTTACCTGCCCTTTTCCTTTTGAGTTGTTTAATCACTTTCTCTGTATGGGGCAAACTTTATTTGCCCTTCAAAACCTACGTGGACTGTAAGAGTTGCATAGGCAGTAAGAGTACTATTGATTTGCAAATACTTTCTGAAACTGGACCTTTATTATAGACTGAAAAGATGGAAGAGGACATCTCAGAGTATGCCACTGATCAGAATGTATGTGAGGTGGTAAAGTCAATTCTGAAAATCTCAAACTAGAAATACAATCAAAATTCATAAATTACCCATCACTGGATGGATATGCTTTTATAAGCAGATTTGCTTCCTGGATCTGACCTAAGTTGCTTGAAATGTATTACATGGATGACTCATTACTGGTGGCTGAATGGCTGCATATTCTTCAGTAGTGTTAATGGAATTCTTTTAAATCTGGTGCTTTGAGATTCTCTTGTAATGTTACTAGAAAAACTTTTAAGTATCTATGCTGTATACTACTCATATCCAAATCTACCTGCATTCATTCCAAAGAGTAAGAATTCCTTGAGATTTTTGCATAACAGAGAACTGTTGTTAAAACTCCAGTAAACAATTCTGCTTTGTGTTATTCTGTTTAGCAATTTTTCTGTGATACCGGTCACGTAAGGGGAAGACAGTCTCTATTTTTTCATAGTCCAAAAAGGAATGCATATCAGCTAAAGAAATAAAGTTTTGAGTATTAAAAACCTTAATGCTGTTGCCTAGTACTGATGTGTTCATTTTTTTATTAATTTCCTGTATTAAAAAAACCAACCAAAAATGTGTTCTAGATGTTAGCTATTGGTGTTCTCAATTTATGCAGCAGAAAGAGAATCCAAGCGCTTAAAACTTGCTGATCTTAGATACTTTTGGTTTTTAAAAGTATAAGAGGAAAATTGCACAAATTCCTATTAACCTGTGTGATACTCTGTTTTACGCAGTTTACCACATAGTGCCTCATCTTCAAAACTTTTAGTATGTGCTTATCTTCATGTCCTGAATAATGTTGATGTTCACGGTGTACTGTTAAAAGACATTTTGCCTTAATTAGTGTATTCTGTTCAGGCATTATTTTTTATCAAAATACAGTTTATAGGTATATCTTACATTAAGAATAATGGGATCCCGGCCTGTGTATTTGGAAAAGCTCTGCTGTAGAGGAAGGGAATGAGCTGATAGAACTGCTGCCTTACTCTCCCACTTCTTGTTTTTTAAAAAAAAAAAATAACAACAGTTTCCAACTCCTCCACAATGTAGACACACAGTAATCACAGAAGCTTCTGTGACCCTGCAGTTGCACATCTGGTGCTGGTGTAATGCTTTCTGCCGGACTTCTTCACCTTGTGTATCTTCCAAAGATTTTTGAAAGTTACTCCACTTTATAGAACTAGTATTAATTGGAGCTTAGAAAATAACATCTTTTTTCATGCAAATACATATATTTTTATGTGTTAATTTAAAATGGAGGTTAAGTTAATTTCCTAGAGGAAATAACAGCAGTTTAAACTTATTTACTGTAACCTAAATAGACTGTTGGCTGCAGTTTGATCTAAATTTCTTTGATCCTTTTTAACATACTAGAGCATTTTCTATACCAGTTCAGCATTGTTGGTTTTGTTGTGATTACTAGAATGGTATTATCTGGTATATTCTTTGTATATTTAATATGCTTAAAGTAACATGTATGATGATAGACTGAAAAATTGTCATTACATTTTATTTTTTTAACAGTACACTGATGCTACAGTAAGATTGGCTAAACCCTTTGTAACAGTTGTTATCACTTCTTAACTAAGCCTCCTACAAAACCAGAAAGAAAACTCCTTCTCCACCTGCCCCCAATGTTTAACATTGCAGAAGACCTCAGGGTCAATTGTCATGACTAAAACTACTTTTATTACTTTTTTTTTGAAAACTAATAAGTACTAATTTAATTGCATTCTTTCAGGAGTCTGCTAGCTTCTGTAAACTCATATCCTCTACAGAACTCTCTTATCTACTTCCATAAATCCTGTTTTAAAGAGGTACTTTTCTTCATATGAAGCTGACAGTTTGAGAAAGCTTTACAGTCTGGAATCCATTCCTTGTCTCTAATACCAAAATAAACTTTTTATTTCATGTTTACCATGTTAATGGAATGCTTATTTTACTATTATTACTTTATGTTGGGTTTTTTAACTATTTATCTTTTCAAGGAATTGATGTAATCTGGATTCCGATATATCTGTCTTTGGTCTTACAGCAAGAAATTTGCCTGGGCTAATAGAGACCTGACATCTGTGCAATTTTGTCCCTCTTTTCGTAGGGAATAGAGACAGAGAGGCCCATTTTACAAGTGGACAGATACGTATTTGCAGGAGAATATGAAGGTAGGAAAAATGATGCGGATACAATCTCTCCTTTTTCATGTGACCCAGAGAACTTCCTCAACGTCAGTTAACTGCACTGCAAATGGAGAACATGGTCGTGTGAGGTGCTGAAGTTCTGGGTGGTGTTTGTATAACACCACATAGAGCAGCACCAGTCTGAGTTCACTGCTAAATTAGCCACGCATCCATAGAATCATAGAATCGTTTAGGTTGGAAAAGACCTTTAAGATCATCCAGTCCAACCATTAACCTACACTACCAAGTCCACACTAAACCAATCAAGGGTAGACTAGACTAAACCATGTCCCCAAGTGCCACGTCTACCCGTTTTTTGAACACCTCCAGGGATGGTGACTCCACCACCTCTCTGGGCAGCCTGTTCCAATGCTTGACCACCCTTTCTGTGAAGAAATTTTTCCTAATTTCCAACCTAAACCTCCCCTGGCGCAGCTTAAGCCCATTTCCTCTCGTCCTATCACTAACTACATGGGAGAAGAGGCCAACACCCACCTCACTACAACCTCCTTTCAGGTAGTTGTAGAGAGTGATAAGGTCTCCCTTCAGCCTTCTCTTCTCTAGGCTAAACAATCCCAGTTCCCTCAGCTGCTCCTCATAAGACCTGTTCTCTAGACCCTTCACCAGCTTCGTTGCCCTTTTCTGAACATGCTCCAGCACCTCAATGTCCCTGTACTGACGGGCCCAAAACTGGACACAGTATTCCAGGTGTGGCCTCACCAGTGCCGAGTACAGGGGGACAATCACCTCCCTGCTCCTGCTGGCCACACTATTCCTGATACAAGCCAGGATGCTGTTGGCCTTCTTGGCCACCTGGGCACATGGTGTAAGTAAGTAACATCCATGTTACTTACTGGAAGGTATGCCTGGAACCTGATGCCAGGGTGCACCAGCTGATACTTCTGCAGGGAAAAATGTGGGACACATGCCTTAAACTAAGTACTTGTTGGCTCCTGTATAAGCAGGACTGACGTGTTGTGCAGTCTGTAGTTCTCCCATTTGCTTTACGGTGACAACATTGGTCTGGAAGAAAATGATCTGGAGTCCTCCCTTGTAGTGACTCTCAGTGACCATGAACTCCTGTCTGTTCCTGAGTTGGCAGCGTGGTTACCAGCATTGGGCCTTTGCGAGGGGCTGGAAGTCAGAATGTTCCCAGAGCTGTGCCAGTGGGTGCAGCATCTACAGCTGATATAAATTAGTCTCTTAAGACTTTCTCACTTTTGTTTTCCATAGATACCTTGGGAACCTGTGTGGTTTTTGAAGAAAACACAGAGCACGGTAATTGTGATTTGACATCCTGTTCATTGTGGTAGCCTGGGAGGTTAAAAATACTTACCTTGTTTCAGCTGATAGTGGAATTCACTATAATGATTGGGGTTTGGGTATTGTTTTTTCTCCTCTCTTCATAGTAGATGCAGAAGGCAACCAAAAAGTACAGCTGAAATATAAGTGCCACACAATGAAGAAGTTGAACATGACACGGACACTTTTGACAGAAAAGAAGGAAGGAGAAGAGAATGTTGGTTAGTGCCTCTGCTCTTTTGCATAGGGACAGGGATGGATTATGGTTGGGTTTCAGCATTGATTAAGTGTTCGATTCAATAGCATGCAGGAAGTTAGAGGAACTTTCTTCTTTAGGCAACAAATGTGTATATTTAAATACAAAAATAGAAAACACACCAAAAAAAAAAAAAAAACCACCCAAGAGAGACTCCTTCTGACCAGTGCTGCATCCAGAAGTGGCTAGTAGGCGATTTCCTACAGGAGAGTGTAAGAGCAGGGCAAATATATGCTGATGTTTCCTGGTATGTTTTTCTGTTGTCTAAAAGTTTTGGCACTAGTTCTGAAGTCAGAGGTGCTGTTTAGTAGTTCTCCACTGATTATTTCCCCCACCCCTACAGCCCCCACTTCCATCAATTTTTCTAATGACTTTTTGAGTCACTGTAATTGTTGAAAATCTGTAATATCCATAGTAAGAATCTGTATGTACTACAACTGAATTGTTCTTACTGAATTTACAGTTAACTGTAAATGAATTTAACTTGCAAAGACACACCCAGCAGACCATTCATGTTGATTTTCATTCTGTAGGCAGAACTCCATGCTTGTATATTTGCTTTATTTGGTGGTGGTTTTTTCATATGGAAGTCAGTACTTTTACATAGTCAGATACTGAGTATGCTACTATATATAGTAGTATTCATTAGCATATCCTATTGCTTTTAGTTGCTTTTTTTTTCAGTCAAGTCAGTGTTACTGCTTCATATTTTAAGAATATGTAGCCATCTTATATTAAATATGGGCAGTCAGCTGGACATCAGTCATAGGAGTTATAATGTGAAATGTCATCTAGAATGTAACCAAAGATCAGCATTCTTACCAACACCATGTACCGTTTCTTCTCTCCATATAATTAAGTAGGTAAGATCTAACAAACTTATTTTTAAAGTACAATAGACTAGAGGATATGTTGCTTAATGCAAAGGCCTATTTTGTTCTGATGGAGCAGTAATTATGATACCTGCTGGAAAACACTCTTGTTTCTGTACCCTGACAGAAGTTTAATGTTGTGCATACAAAGTAACTACACCATCTTGTGAATTGGCAATATGTACTGCCTAAAAATCTAAGTGGGAGAGGAATCCCAGTTCTATCTGGAGTCTGCTCGATACATGTTGTAAGAGCTTGATATACTTCAGTTCAGGAGATAACTCAAATTATTACACTATCTCTGATGTCATTCCCTATCATATTACCAGATGTTCTAAGATTGAGGTGAACAAACATTCTATTCTCTTTACTGCATTTGTAAAATATATTCTCAGCATTTTTGATTATATTTAAGTTATTTTAAGAGTCTAAGGGTGGTGTCTGACACCTAAATACAACAGGAACTGCCCTACTGGATTGGACCAAAGGTGTTTTAGCCCTGTGTTGTATTTCTGACTATGGGAAGCCGTAAATGGGTATGTGGAAAGTAGAAGGAGGGGATGTGTACATGAGCAATCCTTTCTTTTGGCTGTCCTTCCAGTGTTCAGCAGTTCATGAATACCCTGGCAAGAGTTTTGATCTGGACTACTATGCCTTTAGTCGTAGTAGTTTAGTTTTTGCTCTGTTATCTTTACTTGCTTTTTGAACCTGTCTATACTTTTGACTTTTACCATTTTTTATGGCAGTTAGTTTTCAAATCACATTTCTGTTGAATGGAAAAAGTACAACTTCACTGTGGGTTTTCTTGATTGTTTGTTTGCTTTTGTGGTTGTTACAAATGTATGATCTGGTGCTTCCAATGAGTGCTAGTTACTTACTTTGTTACCAGAATTAGGAGATAAGTTAATCCCTACTTGTTTATAAGGCTGTACTGGGAAAACATCTGCCCCATCTGAGCTGTCTCCTCCAAGTAGAATTCTAGTCTCTGTTGGTTTTTATTGCATTTTTTGTGGGTGTTTTCTTGTTGTTTGTTGGGGTTTTTTTAAAGTCTCTTCCCATGTGGAGCTAACTTTACTCTCACCAATTCTTGTTTCTCTTTTCTAGTTTTACAATATGGGTTGCACAGGGGACAGTACTTGTGACGTGGACGTAGCATAGTTTTGTATCTTGACATTCCTGCTTTTCATTACTTTCCTAATAATTTTATCTCCGTTGTGGCTGCTCTTTAGTGACCAAGCTGGTGACTGCACTGAACCACACACAGTGCCTCCAGTATCTGGATAAAAACCTGTAGCTATATGTCTCGGTTAAGTTGGTTTAGCCTATGCATATTGTTATTAATTTATCAACAGTTAAGCTTCTCTTAATTTTAAGCTGGTCTTTCTTTATCAAATGCCTTTCTGTTATTCGTAGCCTTATTTTTCAAGGAACATAAATGGTTTAAGCCCCATAGTGAGACTCACTACAAAAATTAGTGTTGGTCCAAATTCTTGAAAGACATCTTTCTATCCTAAGTGGTTCTTTTACTTAAATGTTGGTCATGCTCAGCCTTAATAACAGTGAACTTAAACTAAGAAAAAAACCTGCTGTTAACTCCTTTTGTCACTAATATAAATTTTCCTTCTTTGCATCAGGTGGAGTAGAGTGGTTACAGATCAAGGACAGAGATTTTTCCTACAGCAGGCCTAATACGATTTGCAGCTTTCTGCGTGAAAAAGAAGACTCTGAGGAGTCAGCTCAGGCCCAAGACAAATTGGCTGAAGAGTCAGAGGGAGAGGTGAGTGGCGGAGGAAATTCTGACGTGAATTGTGATCTGGAGAAGCAGCACAGCTTGGAAATAGATGCCTCTGTTCCTCTGCCTGACAGCCCTGCTTCTGGGGCAGAGGATTCTCCTTCTGGAAGTGTTGCCTTAGACGATGCCCCTCCATGATATCAGCTCTGAACTTTTCAGAATTTCTTCATGGAGTTAATGGGCCAACTTTTAAATGCAACTTTTGTAGGCTGCGATTTCCAATTTATCCGAGCAATTAGTAGTGGAAAAACGGACATTGGGTTCTTGTGCATTGCTTTCATGTTTGGATTATAGTGGGGAGGGCTTAAGTGTTTTGTTTTGCTTTGTTTTTTTTAAAAATGCTGATTGGAAATGTGTGTGTGTCTACCTCAAAATTGAAGAAGAGGAAATGGCTATGTAATGAAAAAAAAACCCTACCTTAGAAAAATGTTGATATATTGTACATTCTGGAACGCTTTTTACAAAGAAAAAAAAAATCATTGTTTAAAATAAAGTCCTGAATTTTTCAAGTATAGCTTCAGCTTATGTATCGTATTCAGCCGCATACTATGTCTGTTCTTGTACTGCAGTTATTGAAATAAAAATGCAAGTAAGTGTGGCTTTTATTACTTGTCTGATTACTCATCAAATTGCTTGGTTTGGATTTTCTCTAGTGTCCTTTGTCCTCTTGACAGATCTTAGAAATACTTCATGTGGGAAGGGACTTCAGGAGGTCTCTTGTCCAGCTTCCTACTTAAAATAGGGTCAGTATTGAATTCAGGCCAAGCTGCTCAGGGCTTTGTCCAGTCAAGTCTTGAAAACCCCTGTGGACTAGTCAGCAACTGAAATCTAAGTCTTAATGAGGCATCTGTCACTCCTTCTTCCCCCATTTTGTATGTAATGTATATTATACAAAAGGAATTCTATACCCACCCCCGCCCCCCCCGGTAACTTCTTGGCTCTGATCTTCTCCTCTGACATTTTCCTGAAGGTTTTCATGCCTAGGATCCTGTAACCATGCATCAGTGGTTCCCAAACTGATCCATGTGACTGTATTGTGGCCCCTAGCCAGTCTGTGGGTTGATGCTACATACTGCTACATCATTTATATTGTCACATACTATTTCATGTAAAAGTTGAGTATGTGGTGCATTCATGATAATGTTTTTAAAAGCACAGCGTTTTTTTTAAACAAAAAACATTTTCTTTCTGACTTCCTTCCTTTCTCTGCTTCCCTCAAAATAGTTTAACTGCAAGAATGCTGTGAGGATGGGATCACCTAATTAATTCCAGCATAATTATGTAATACTTTAATTAGTAATGATCAGAGAAGTTCACTCCCAGCGCTGTTCACAGTACAGGATTAGTAAAGATAAGTCATCAAAACAGTGCAACAGTTCCTAACCATCAATCCCACTCTTCCATTTTTATATGTGGAAGCAACTTGACTCATGGGGGAAGGGGAGGCAGGGAGAGGAAGGTGAGGAAGAAGAGGGGACACGTTCTGTAGGCCTCCAGCCTGGGTACAGATCTTCCACATGGTAGCATCTGTGCTTCAGGTTTCAGGGGGACTGCTCAGCTCTTCCTTCTGGATTTAGCCACATTCATGGAGGTTTAAAGGCATTGTTTGAACTTGATTTGTACAGTGCTGATAGAGGATAAGTCTAAGTGGAATAACGATCTTGGGAATATTATGAACTGGTGTAATGCGTGCTCTTGTCTGTGGTGGGGAGCATTTGCGGTGCTTGGCTGCACTTGCTGACAGCTGAACCTGCGGCTAGAGACCGGCTGCGCTGTGGAAAGCAAGCGCTCGCTATCGCAGCTTCTGCCGCTGAGAAGAGAGGTGCTTCCAAGAGTTTATTTTCTGTCAGAGTGTGGGTGTAGCAGCGCGCTCTTATGTTTTCTTAACCAATTACTAAATCTGTCACTATGTAGGTGTAAATTTTTTTATTATGTGCCAGGAGTATTCTAGCAGAACTGGTTTCTGACCTTTTTCAGCCTTTTCTTTCAGTAGTATACTGAAGCTGTTTCTTTGTTCTAGTTTATCTGGGAATCAGTATTATTTTTTCGTTAACATTTTATGTGTGTCATAAACTATAAGTACCTTCATAATAATGTTTCTTAGATTTTAAATGTTATTTATAATGCTCAAACTTTTGTTTCTATTATTATTAGCCCTGACTTTTTGCAACCATACTCACAAAGAGTTTCCATCTTTTCCCCCATCCTCCCAGGAAGCAGGTGCTATGAACCCACTGCTGCTGATAGCAAATTCTTCAGCTTTACTGATTTCGCCCCAGAAAGCCCAACAAATTGGTTATTTCAAGTACCGTTCAAAATTGGTGGGGGTGGAGTAAAAAGGGTATTGGGTACGTATGATAGCTGGACGTAGGATTACCACCATAATCATCCTTGCCTGATTATTATATATTGTTCATGTCCTTGTACCTAGACCCTCCCAGTAGTTCCTTGCCATGTTTAAGCACTTCTTGTTTGCACATTGTGACAGTTACCAGTGTATATGATGTTCAGACAACTGATAAAATAGGCATTCGTTTTCACTGTTAGCGCTTAAGAAAAAAAGATTCTAAAAAACCTTTGGAAAAGTTTCAGGGACAAGTGAGCTTACAAGAGCAGAGTGCAGCACGTGAAGTGCTCAGCTTACAGGAAGGCTGGGAGATTTCACATTAGATGTAGGCAGGCAAGGGATGATTTTTCTGCTTTAGGTCTTTGGGTTTTGATTGGTAGTTTGGCTTTCCTGTACCTTCAATTTTCAAGTTGCAATCAAACGACTTGTCTTTAGTTGTAGAGAAGCTCTTTGTCTAGTTAAAATCAAAGTCAAATATCCAAGATCTATTAAATAAACTTTTGGCATGCATACTATTTTATACGCTCTACAATGTGTAAATCTCTCAGAGGAGAGAAAACACATTTTTTTCTTGTCCTGTGAAGACACAGGCTAGCCAAACCAATATCCAGGACTGAAACTGGAAGGGGATATAAGTAAACAAAAATTGGACAGAAGTTCACAACCAGGCTGCTAATTCTATTCTATTCTAAACACCAACTTGAGGAGCAAATAGAATCATAGAATCGTTTAGGTTGGAAAAGACCTTTAAGATCATCCAGTCCAACCATTAACCTAACATTACCAAGTCCACACTAAACCAATCAAGGGCAGACTAGACTAAACCATGTCCCCAAGTGCCACATCTACCCGCTTTTTGAACACTTCCAGGGATGGTGACTCCACCACCTCTCTGGGCAGCCTCTTCCAATGCTTGACCACCCTTTCTGTGAAGAAATTTCTCCTAATTTCCAACCCGAACCTCCCCTGGCACAGCCTGAGCCCATTTCCTCTCCTCCTATCGCTAACTACAACCTGAACAAATTTGAACTTGGACCAGCTGACTGAAGGCCTGCGGGCTTTGACGTAACCGGAAGCTTTTTAGATAAAAGAGTAGATCCCAGTTTACAAGTCATGCTACCACGCTAGGGGTTTTAGGCAGAAATAAATCTTTGGCCTTTGGTTTCTATTACGTGTAAGGCCATGTTCTCCAATCACAACAGTTGCATTGGTCTGTAAGTAAATTTGGGGGGGGAAATTAGGCTTAAAACGGCATGCTTTAGCTGTGCAACTTCAACGTGGCTCCCCACGCTCTAGGGATGAGAGGAGGGTAAGCAAAAAAGGTCAGGAACAAGCTGGTCAGCCACTGCGGCAGGTACGTGCCGTTGCGTAATTGCATCGCCATTTGTGCGCTCATTCATTTGCCCCCGCCGCTCGGCGGGGACTCGTCATTTTTGAGTACGGGAAAGCGGCCCGGCACGCAAACACTGGAGGTGCCGGGGCACGGCAGCGCCCACCGCGCCTCCTTAACCGGGAAGAATTCTTTGAAACGCCGGAGAAGCGCGCGATGCCGCGCGGCCCCACGCGCACGGCAGCGGCGGGAAGCGGGCTCACCGCTGGCGCCACCCCAGCGCGCGCCCCCCCCAGCGGGGGGGGCGGGGCCGGCTCCGCGCATGCTCATTGCCCCAACCCGAGCGCTTTCTGGCGCCCGCCTATTGGCCCCGCCCCTCTCCCCGCGCCGGATGTGAGGTACCGGATGATGTCGCCGGGCGGCGGCGGGGCGCGCGCGTGAGGCGGCTGGGCAGAGATGGAGGCGCTGGACCGGGTGGTGTGAGTCTGGCGGGGGCGGGGAGGGCGACAGGCGACAGCCACCCCCACCCCCCACCCCCGGCCCTCGAGGGCGCCGAGCCCGCGGGGCGGCCGGTGCCGGGCGGGCCCTGCTGGGCGGCGGCGGTCTGGGGAGGGCGGCGGGGGGGAGGGGGGTTGGCAGAAGGAAAAGGCCTACGGAAAACGTGCGGGAAGGAGGAAAACCGAGCGCTGCCGTCTTTTTATCGGTGACTTTTTCTCGGTGAGGCGGCCCTTAGTCGGTTGGTAACTTAAAGGAACCGTGGTGACCGGCTGGCGTTGAATTTCTCTACGCTCGGAAGAACAGTCTTCATCTGCAGTTCGAAGTACCCGTGTGAGGTGTTTTGTTGGTGTGTTTTAAAAGAAAATAAACGCAGTGCTTCACGGAGAAGATACTAAAAGCTTTACATTCATCTAGTGGAGTAATGTAGTTCTTAAGCCCTGTCGTTATTAGCTTGGCTAAGCTCTGTGCCCCTGCTCAGGCCGGTGTATTCCACCTGAATAACGCGCAGTACCGCGCTCTCCTTCGTGCCAACAGATGTGCCGTGCTGGAGCTTTTCCTTTAGATGCCATTGATGGTCTTTGAGGAAATTTGTTTTCCTCTCATATGAGGGTCTCTGAGTTGGGGAGGGAGCTGGGAAGCTTTCAGCCTGTCAGTAGTCTGTAGGAATTCTGGCATAGCTTAAGCTCTAAATGAGCAGAGACTGAAAAGCCCAAGACTGTAAAGACCTTTGCTAGCTTAGGGGGACGGGGAGGAAGAGGAGTGGCAGTAGAACACGTTCATCTGAGACGGGGCTTTTAGCATTGATTGTAATTCTGCAGGTTGGGGTTCACTTGAGTCACTGAAACAAGTTACTTGGACACACCTTGTTCCAATTCTTGTTCTGCTATTTTCCGCGGTGTCGGGTGTTGTTACAAATGTTAAGTTTTTAACTGTTAATTTATTGTTACAGAAAGCCTAAAACTAAGAGAGCAAAAAGATTTCTTGAGAAGAGAGAACCCAAACTTAAAGAAAATACAAAAAATGCTATGCTTATAAAAGGAGGCAATGCAAACTTAACAGTGACTGAAGTGCTTAAAGACATCGTAAGTTGTTGGGCATAGTATGCAACCTTTAATTATGTAACCTTTTGTGCTACACCAAGAGTGCCTTACTTTCTCTTTTTCTTACAATTTGCATATTCTCTGCTGCAAGATCAATATTTTCATACTCTCCCTGTTCCTCAAATGTCAGGTTGACCAGTACTCCAAAGGTGTCATTATCTACCCCTCGACAGAGGTTATTTTCTTCCAATTTATTTGCCAGAAATTTTGAGTTTATTCTCTTCAGTATTATTTTTTCCATGATGGTCCAGTATGTAAGGCAAAGTGTTCCAAGTCCACTTGAAAACAAGAAGATTAGGTACCAAATTGGGACTGGATCACTCAGCTGAAGTCGTATCTCAGAATCCTGTAAACTACTTGTGTGTGTTGATACAGAGCTTTCAGCCTCTCCTAAAACTTAAACTTACCAATCCTGTCTCCTAACTCCATACCTGAAAACGTTATAGCTGTTCCTGCACTCTTTTCTCTCCTTGCTTTGTCGTTTTCTTACCATCTTATGCCAGTGATAGTCAGGTGGTTGTTCACTCTCTGGTTTTACTCATGCTACTAGAAGCAGAGATTCCATTACATGGCTTTGATTTCCGCTGTTTCTCAGTTACTTTGTTTTTTCTTAGTTTCTAGAAATAAGTCCTTCTGCAATTAATTTGGAACCAAGATTAGTACTATGAACTTGAAGAGTATTATTGTGAGCAGACCTTTTGAATTGAGTTTGTTTCTGGGCTGATTTGCACAAACAATTACTCTATTTCATGTGATCATGTACGTTGTAGGGTTTTAGAAAAAGCAGTGCTGTGTACTTAAATGTATTAGAGATAACACGTGTTTAACTTTCTCTTTTGCAGTATGCTGTGAAGAAGCCTTTTGCTGTGCTGTATAAAAAGTAAGTGGTCTCACTTTGACATCTTTGAGTCTTCTGATGAGACAGCTTTTGGTAATTTCAAAGCATGAATAGAGATGCTGGCTAGTGTGGGGGCTTGAACAATGGAAAGGGTTGCAGAAGGTGACTGAGACTCATCATAAATTTCAGTAGACTGGAAACAAGCTACATATGATCAGCATTGGTGCTCAGCCCGGTTCTGTGCCAAATGTTACGGAGCAAGATTCAGCAAACTTGAACAGTTGGCTTCTCTGACTGATCTGTGCAAACAGCTAGCGAGGTTCTGTGTCCAGTGGGTAGGCTGGAGTTCTTATATCCAAATTCTTAAAAATTTGAGTTACAGATTATAATGACGGATACGTCTTGCTCAGAATGGGAACCCAGTATCTGTACAGTGTAGTGCAAATTTAATGTTAGATGAACAAGCACGGGCGGTTGTTTATTAACTGTCACTGGTGGTGGTCTGGAAGTCAGGCCCCAGGAGATGCAAAACATGGAGGAAGGTACTTAAAATGGCAACTGCACTAAGGAACTCCTGGCAGCATTAATATGGCTTAGAGTTTGAACTAAAACTGAACCTCTACTGCTGGAGTTTCCAGTAGAAGGCAGAATTTTAGTGTTACCAGAGAATTAATTAGAAGTGCTTATCTGGGCCTGTTCATTGGGGGTTTTTTGTGGTTTTTTTCCTAATCTTTTTTTTTCCCCCTTTTTTTTCCTCCACTCAGGAAAAATATTACTAGGCCTTTTGAGGATCAAACGTCATTGGTAAGTATAAACCACACCTTCTCTTGTGACATTGTACAGCCTTCAAGTCATGAGGAACTTTATTGGAGGATAATTTGCTATTAGTTTGTGAGGAGCTAGATGAGAAATAAAGTTTATAGGGAGTTTGGATAAGTTGAGGGTAGGGTTATGTCTAGATTTGTGGTGTCAGCAGGCACATTTTTCCTCTGGCTGCAAGACAGAATTGTCATGCTGTGAGGACTTTGTCTTTACCTTAAATGCATGTTTCTGTAAACTGACAGGCAAATGTAGGCGTCTGTAATGCTATTACAAGTAACAGTGCTTGATATGAAAGGAAGAATAAAGTGTTTTATTTTGGTTTTCTAAGTCAGTCCTCTGTAGTGCCATAGCTTCTGAACAACTTGTTTTCAATTTTGTGAATTCATAGATTAAAATAGTTAAACGGAGAGGTTATAGTTTTCTGTGACTTCCTCGTGTTTGAATAGAGGAAGAAAAAAGCCCAACAGAGTACCACATGCAAACACATGCATCAGCTGTGCAAGTGAGAGATGGCTGCTGAGAGTTCTGTTCCGACATTCGGCCAAGAACTGTCAGAAAAATGCGCCATTTCAGTTAAAATGTGTATTTGGCCTGCAAAGAGGTTGCAAAAGTGGCTCTTCAGAGGCTTGGAGGGTATTTTGGAAGGGAGTGTGTGTTTGGAAATACATTTGGTGATATGCCTCTGTCTGGATTTGGTGTTGATTCAGTGCTTTAAGGTCGGGATAATTTATGAGCAGGAAGGCAAAAAATAGAGGGGCTAATCCTAAGATTGTATTGTGCACATTTGCACTTCAGTCAAAGCATTACTTTAACTGCTGAAGTATGTCTGTCATAAAAGCAGTACATGTACTTCCTACAGCAAAATGAGAGAAAGGAGACGGTGATGTAGAGCTGTAGTTTTACAATAAAGACAAAAATTAATTCTCCCAAAATAAGTTCTTTGGTTCCCAGTGATCGTGATTTGGTAATGTTTGCTCTGTGCCACTGCTGACTAACATAGGGAAATAAGGGTCGGCTTTCCAAGCGTAAGGCAGTTGTTGAAATGACTCGCTGAAAATGCACACTGAAGTTGGGAATTTGGGGGTATTGTATTAAGTAAATCTGTGCGTGAAGAAAAAAAGATTGATGTATACACACTGGGCAGAAATACACTTTCTTGTCTGAAAGGGATTGTGAAAATAAAGGGGAAATATATCTAAGGAATTCTCTGTGAGTAAAAAGGGAGAGGAGGGGAGAGAGAATCATTGAGGATCCTTTTTAAAAAAGTGAAGTCAGCCAATAGCGAGTGCTAGAGAAGCTGCTGAAGTTGTATTGGACAGTTGAGTTAAAGCATTTTTAATGTGTTAGGAACAAAAAATCACTGTGGTTGCAGCATAGATACACCAACGTAGAAAGTTACTTAATCTGCATTAATACCGATGCTGAGGTGTTGTAGTACATGCTTCTGTTCTGGTTTTGGCATGAAGCACATTAATGCAGCCATCCCTAAAATATCGTGAATGGAATGGAACACTTACTGTAGGCAGCGAGGAAAGACTTGCAACATTATTTGCTGAAACCAACCTCTTGCAATCCCATAGCTGCATGACTTGGTTTCACGGTCATTGAGAAACTAGCTGATCATCAGCTGACCGCTGGTTTAAACTTCTGATAATTTCTGGGAAAACATGGCACTTAAAATAATTCTTACATTTTAGAACGGGGTTCTTCAGGGAACTTTAATTCTTGTAATGTCAAAACAATGGGGTTGGGTCATTGAGAACAGTGTCAACAAATAATCAGAGCCTAGAAAGACACAGAAAGTCAAACCAAGTTAGTGGGGGTTTTTGGGGTTTTGTTGTTTTTTTGTTTGGTTTTTTTTTTAACTGGGTTACAGGCATTTTTTTTTTTTAAAGGGCAATTTTGCAATGTATGTGACGTTGCAGTACGTGCAGGACATGCTTGAGGCATTTGAGTTTGTTGCATCTTTTTAATAAAATATACAGCTGTTAGAGAATTTACATATATCAGCACACAGTGGTTAGCAGAGCTGTATGAGCAAGTGTTTCAAGGGGGTGGTTCTCTTCCTGATCTGTCTACAGTCAGTATCTTTCAGGGACCTGGTGGCAGAGCTGCGTGGTTTGTCCGTGCAGTTAATCCAGCCTAGGATGCTCATGGGGGTGTCTCTCTGACCTCCCAGAGGGGCAGAGCTGCAAAGTCCTCTCTGAGCTGCTGCTGTTGCAGGGGTGGGAGGAGATGCAAGGGCTTTTTCTGCTTCACAACTGCTAAGTGCAGGTATAGAAACTCTGGTACTTCTGGGAAGTACTGGGTAAATAGCGTGTGTGTATATCTAGGAGCTATGGTTGATCCACAGAATGAGGGGCTGACTTGAGAAGCAGCAGTGCAATAAAAAGGCTTTGGAGATGGACATCCTCAGAAAGAATTGCTGTAATGTTGGCTCCAGCCATGATACCATAATAGGTTCTCTATCTGCTCCTCCTGGAGAAAAGATCTTCTCTATGATGGTCGCCACTGGCTTGGTAGCATCTTAGTCTTAAATAATAAATTGACATGAAGTTGCTCTGTAGTAGGATTCTCATGCCCAAGTGTGAGAACATTAGGTGTTTGCAGATGTTCTTGGCTTGCTGTTGGGGGAATTAATTGGTTGTTCAGAAGCTGTTAGGCAAAGCTAATATGCTGCATAAAGCTTAGCTGGGTAACTAAAATGAGGCCTTACAACTGCAGCCAACTTGCAAATACTTACTCTTCAGGCAAGGAGAAGTGGTTGAAGGTATCTTATGTAAAAACAAATAATGAGGAATTACGAAAAAGGGCACTACAGATAAAATGGCAAGAAAAAATTGCCTGGCTTGATCTTTAAGACTGAAATGGGAAATAAAAAAAGAAATGAATTGTTATTTGAACCTTGAATCCAGCTACCAGTTTTAGCTTATGTGGACCTGGATGTGCTCAAAACTCTTCTGGTAAGTGCAGGTGCTTTTCTCATTAAGCAGCTCCTAAACTCATGTGTTTGTATTTTAAACACAGGTATTTTAAACACTACAAACTGGAACTCATGAGTTTTGTTCTTTTCCTCAATTGTAGGAATTTTTTTCCAAGAAATCAGATTGTTCTTTGTTTCTGTTTGGCTCTCATAACAAGAAGCGACCTAACAACCTGATAATAGGTAATATGTCTCACTTGGGTTTTTATTTGGATGAAAGGTCTGGTTTTCAATGAATGTTTACATAGCTGGATTTTCTTTTTTGACTTTCACAGGACGCATGTTTGACTATCATGTCCTAGACATGATTGAGCTAGGCATTGAGAAGTTTGTATCCCTAAAAGATGTCAAGGTGAGGAATCAATAATTCGGTATTACAGTGACATCTACTGGTGGATTTTTTTTTTGCTGCATTGGCTTTTTCTGTGCTTTGATGTAGTAAGGAGAGGAGTTGTTTAAACAAGTGTTCTATGCAGTATATGAGAATTGCTAATTTGTGTACCCTAGAATGTTATTTTTGTGCTCTGCTTTTTATTTTATTTTGGTTGTTTTGAGCAAGCTTGCAACTTTCTTTGCAAATTCTTTTTTTTTAGACTTGGTTTATTCCTAATGTTTTCCTCTTTAACTACAGAGGTACATTTACAAAATTCCTTAGTCAGGTTCTGTTTATGGTAGGTTCCTGTATAAACTGTTGTAGGCTTTGAAAACTGCGATCCCTCTTCTCAAATTATAACCAAAGAGGGTCACTCTGCTGACTAGAGATGATTCTGAAACTTTTTTAGCTTTCAGTAGCATATAAATGCAAGTTTTCAGGGAACTATACTTAATTTAGACAGGGAGTTAACATCTTGATTATTTAAACACAGAGAAGATTCACCTTTTATGGTTATGTTAGCCTCATTTTGGCAAGACTAAAACATATTTCATATGTGTGTGGTATCAAGCAGTTCATACACTGCAAAAATACGGAATTTTTACGGTCCTTACTTCTCACAGTGTAGAAATTGGCAGTGCAGTCTGGAGGGATAGTGAAGAAATTATGGTTTGTAAAGGTGAATCTTCCCCTTGAAGTCAGATTGTAGTGTGTATCTTCATAAGACTGTTTATAGCAGGGAAGTTATAGTTAAGTAAATGTATTTGTTGGCAAGAATTAAAGTTAGGTGATTGACTAAACTATTCTTTTAGCCTTTTTCATGTACTCTCCAGTGCCAGAAGTACAATAGACTTGTTTGCCTCTAATTTTAGTTTTCTTGTTAGTAGCTGCAGTCAACTTCACTCATTGTCACCAGAAGGTGTTATCTTATACATTTTATAGTAAAGAATCTCTCTTTTTTTTAATCCAGCACAAAACCCAATAGAATTCACCCTTTTAAAACCAAAGTCCTTCCATACACATACAGTGTTCATTGGGGGAAAAAAAAAAAAGTGTCTACTCTGTCCACATTGATCACTGTTGAAAATTGAAAACAATTTTTCATTTGATGTTGAATGGCTAACCACCTATTAAGTTTATAATACATTCCCTAACACGGTCTGAATTTTTGTTCTGTTTTAAAATTCTTATTCCGCAGAACAGTAAATGTCCTGAAGGAACAAAACCTATGTTGATATTTGCTGGTGACATGTTTGATGTAAATGAAGAATACAGAAGACTGAAAAGCCTTCTTATTGGTCAGTATTTTGATTATCTGAGCAGTAGGATTGCATAAAACTGTAGTAATGTGATCTGTTGGGAAATGCTGGTTTGTCAATGAATGTTTGCTTATGTTCAGCACAGAAAGAAAACAAGAACAGGCACTTGAAAGTTTCATGTCACATGAAATTAAAGTTAACTAATCATCATGTCTGTTTGAGGGGGGGAAAAAAGACTAGCCTAAAAGACTCTGAAGTTGAAATGTTGTGTTCATGACTGATTGTGGGAAAATTCCAGCATTTTTCAAAAAGCCTTTATGTTGTGTAAAGGTCATCACTTTTCTAACCAAACAATATTTTTGAGGTATCTAATTTGAAACCAGTGGATGAAGGTCATAAAGTGGGGTATTTTTGCTTACAAAAAAGTCAAATCAGTATAACTGAGCTTGCGTTTTTATAATGAAAGCATTTTCTGTTGGAAATTTGACCAATTCTAACAAAGGTGTCATTGATTAGAGTACTTGGAGAGAACATGTGCAGTAAAAATCAGCTGTAGATAATAGCTGTGTCATAAGGTCAAGGCAGGCTTGGAGCTTAGTAAACAAACTGGCATAAAGTTTTTTACTATCTCAAGGTTGGAGACTCTGGAAGATAAAGCACATTGTGGGTTTTTTATGGGGAACTACAAAAAATGGTTATACTTTTCTTAGCGTAGCTTTTTGGGACATAGAAGTCATGGTACTGTATCTCTTGACACTTAAAAACTGCGTCTTGTTTGGTAGAATTAGATCTAGTAAGTAGGGTGGTGTTTTTTTTCTTTTTAATAGGTTTCCTAAAAGTAGATTACTTTCTGTCTGCACCCCCCCCCCCCCCCCCCCCCCCCGCCCCCCTTAAGCTCTGGTAAAATACTGAAACTGGCCCGGTAAGAAAAATCTTGTTCTTTCAGTTCCATTCTTGGGTTGTACCAATTCATAATCTTACAGCTTTGCAAGATCTTCCTTTCATATAAAATAAATATTGGTTGGGCTGTTTTTTCCTAGACAAGCAGACAAATGATTGCTCTTTAGAAACAGACCTTAAAAATTAGATTTTTCTTTCCTTAGTATTATAATTCCTTAAAGCAAGGTATTTCATCTGGAATGAGACTGAAAAGGAGAGGATAAAACTTGCATCCTCTCAGTACAGCTGACTGTTTCTTGGGGATAGATTAAAGGCTAGTAACTGTGCTTATAAACTTTTGAGGGTGGATGAATATTGAATACAAAGATAAAGAGTTTTAATGCTGCATGTTTGTGTCATTCCAAACGAATATTTACAGTGCAGGAAGCAGGTGCATTATTTTCTGAAGTGTATCTTGTCTGGGCATCTGCACAGTGTTGGTGACTGGCAACCAGATGTGCTCATGCACCCCATGATCAAAGAGCTTGACACCTTAAATGGAAGACATGCATCGTTAGATAGTTGCCAAATAACTAACTAGTCTTTCCTGTCCTATTTCTTTTGATGTTCATCTGTCCTTTCTCCTCTCCTATTTATTTGCCTTTAATGACTCTGCCGTCAAATGTACCAAAATCGATACCCAATCGTTGTTCTTGAATGTACTCCAAGTACTCTAGGTCTTAATGTTCTGCTGACTTTGTGAAATACCTCGATGCAAAACAATAGACAAAAGAAAAGGTTAAGGAGTGTAAAGGCTTGAAGGTATCACTAACCAATTAAAATTGTTTGGGAATAATTTGACCTGCCTCAAAACTGCCCTTAACTAATAGGGAAGAACTGATTCTTTCTGTTCCTGCAAAAGGTAGTGCTTTTAAGCTGCCACTGTATCGCTAAAAAAGATGGAAAAATGTCTTTATAATGACAGCAAATATTTTGTTACTGTTACAGTATTGTTGGGATCCCAGAGGGAAACAGTTTCTTGTTGCCAAAGCAATGTGTTGCCAGTGATGATGGTGAACAACCAAGCTTTCATTGGCTTTTGTGGTATCAAAAGGGTTTATGCATGTTTGGAATATCATCTTAGAGCAGTTTCTTTGTAAAATTAAAGGCAAGGGTGAATTGTTGTTTTCATGGTAACCAAACCCTGTAGTCCACTTAAATTGTGAAGTAGAAGAAGTTATTTAGGAGAAATAAATGGCAGCTGCCTTTTTCTTTAGAGACCTGGAAGACAAAGACATCCCATTCTTTCTCTTTTGTTTTTCATTGCCTACTGATGTGGTAATGTAGGAATTCATTTACGATGTAAGTTTTTGGAATGCAGTTCATGAAATTCTAAGAACTTTTTATGCTTGTATCTATAAAATGTTTCATCTCTTACAACACTGCCTGCTTGCTAGTTCTGTTCTTGCGCACCCATTTCATCCTAAAAATGGCTAGGCGTTATGTTAGTTGCTTATATGCTTTCTAAAATCTCAGAACCATAGAATTGTTTAGGTTGGAAAAGACCTTTAAGATCATCAAGTCCAGCCATTAACCTAATAAAATGTTGGTTTCCAGACAACCTCTACAATTTTAGCTTGACCGTCAGCTTGTTCTTCATACAGCCTTCCTCACACAGATATTTTTTTTGAGTGTCTCAAAAGATTTGTGGATTCCTTCTGGCCAAGAAAGGGGATGGCTGGGAAATGTCTGGGATAGAGTTTGAACTGCGCTAATGCTAACCATAGCTACATAGGTTACGATGTTACCAGTTTTGGGATACGAATTGGTAGGAAAAGAAGTGTATAGACTCAAGTTCCAAAATAATTTAGGAATTTAATCTGGAAATGGAAAGGTCCTGCAAAGCTGTCTGCATGAAAAAGTAAATTAGAAGTTCTGGAAACGTGTTGAGGACAACGGGGAGAAAGAACTAGAAATGGAAAGAAAGGAGAAAGCTAGTCTCTAGTCCAACCAAAGCAAGAGTTGTAAATTAGAACATGTACATTAAAAAAACTTTAACTCTCTGGGTATACTGAAGTGTAAGGTTTCTGCAGCTGTTCAGCATTGCCAGGAAACAGAAATTCCTGACCACCTGCATTTGTTGGAAGAGATCGTCCTGTGGGTAGAAAGATGTACGATGCCACAGGAAAATACGAAAGGGAGATGTTGCCAATAAAACCACTGTAAATGTGAGCTTGTGTACCCAGAGAGAACTAGTCGAAGGGAAAATATATGCCAGAAGTGAACAAAATATTTTATGTGCAACTTTTCCTCTACAAGCTCAACCCACAGGAGGAGGAGAGAGAGTATTTAATTGACCAAGGAAATTTCCTGGCTAGACTCCAGCTGATATCTGCCAGCAAGACTTTGTTTTGGATGTCACTCCGGTGCTGATTGTCTATTCTTGAAAAAGGTAGTGGAGGAAAAGACGACTAGCTGAGGGATCTGAAAATGGGACAGAACGGAAAAGACTGATGTGTTTTGCATCTGTTAGCAGTTCTCCTGTGTTTCAGCATTGCCCTGTCATGTTTATTAGCACACCTTGTTCCCTCAGTCAAGGTCACATTCTTTCTCCACCCTCTGCATATTTTGGACAGATTGCTGTGCTTATTACAAGCTCTCTGATTGCACTTTTTTTTTTTTCATAACCTGGTTATGAACCTTGCTAGAGATGGCTCATTTTGTATTTAACCTGTATTTCGGTGTTCTCCTTGCAAACTAAGCGAGTATTTCAAGTGTCTTATTTTTATAGTTATGTGTTGCTTATTAAATAGAGAAAACATTAATTGTAATGATGAATACAGCTTTACCTAAACACAGAAGCGCTTTGTTGTGGGGGAGGTATGAAAGAAACCATATCTAAACTTTTTCCCCAAGTCACTGAGAGAAAATGCAGGTAAGAGTAGACAAGATACAGTTTCAGTCTGTTTTGTACTGGTTTTGATTCTTCTTTGTATTCATCCAAATCTGTCTCTGATTAAGAATCTTAAGTATCACTTTGTTGAATGATGTCTTTAAACAGATAATCTGAACTAATGGCTTCTCTGTATTGATCTATGTTTAGCTGAGCATGAACTGGCCTAAACACAAAATAAGATACATCTGATTTTTCTGACTTTAGAGCTGAATATTTAGAAGAATAGATAATGCAATTATCCCAATTAGCTGCTTAAAATGAAATTAGTGTTCTGAAAGTATATTTGCTCTTCTCCATGCACTTATTTTTAGGTAGCAGGTATATTGCAACCAAATTATCTCTGGGAAGTCACTGTGTTCCTGTCAGGATTTCTACACGTTTGGTTTCACCAGTGTGGGAGCTAACACCTGTAACGTTAAGTGTTTCTCCCATGTTTTGGCTGGGCTGCAGTTTTAAGTAGTGGCTATTGCGTGAGATTCCCATTAAACATATGTATTCAGCTTTTCTAGAGCCACCCCGTGTATAGCTTGCTTAGTTAGATGCAATAAAAATTTGTATATAGGCAAGGAGTTCACATCAGTGATGTGATACGGGTCCATTATGAAATAAGCCAATTTGTTAATCATCTGTTGGTTTGGTTTTCAGCCAAGAAACCTGGCTTTTTTTTTTTTTTTTTTTTTTTAAATATTCTTTCAGATTTCTTCAGAGGTCCTAGTGTGCCCAGTATTCGTCTGGCTGGTTTAGAGTATGTTTTGCATTTCACAGCTGTAGATGGGAAAATTTACATGCGAAGCTATAAGTGAGTATGTGTTTTATCTATTTGTTTGCTTTTTGGCACACTTGTCAACTTTTCCACAAATTTAGCACGCGGTTGTGTAATTGAACTGGCTTGAGCAATAGTTTGCTACATTTAAAACACGTGATGTGTAGAGATGTTCCAGCATAATGCAGAGTAACTTGTAGGAAAACACTTAAGCCCTAAACCTGCTGCTTCCTTCCGTGTTGAGCTCCCCCTTCTAGCCAGGGGGAAAGCTCTTTCGTATGGTTGGATTAGTAAGGTGGTGTGAATTAATTTGGTGGATTCAGAGCACAGTCATAGACTTCATAGACTTAGTCTGTTCTCAGGCTGATTTCGAGGACTCTCCTCATGTAGGTGTTTGTCAGAGAACAGCGGGTGGTAGGCTGCAGCCGGCGATACACAAGGAAAAACAGGTAAAGGCAGGACAAGACAACATTTGTTGCTGCATTGGTGTTCACCCTCACAGTTCATGGCCTTGCCTTAGCAGGCTGTGAGCATTCATAGCTCGTGTTCCATGCGATTGTGACTTCTTTTATAACAAAACCACTTTTATCAGTCTCATTCTTCAAAACAAACAAAAAACTTTCTTGATTAGTGCTCAGATTATTTTGCTGTAAACAATAGTAAATATTTTTCATGTCTATTAATACCCAGGACACTATTTTGAATTTGAGGAGTGATACGGCTTTCAGGGTACTGGGACTGAGTTTTAACAGTAATATTGATAATATTAGTCTCATTTTTTTTAAAAAAAGAAAAAGAAAAAAAAAGTTACTTAGCCAGGTTATATTTTGAGTGTGTTCAAATTGAGATTGGACAGATTTAATCTATTATAAATTGCTAGTGACAGACATCTTTCTCAATAATAGAGTTATCAGTAGCAATTGTTTTTAATAGTCTTCCAAACTACAGGATTGAACCTGCCCTTCAGGAAGACAGATAAATCTTTATCACAGAGGAAAATGTTGATTTTGGTTGTTTTTCCCTTCTAGGGTGCTTCTGAAGAAATCTGGCTGTAAAATACCAAGAATTGAACTGGAAGAGATGGGACCTTCATTAGATCTGGTTATGAGGAGGACACATTTAGCTTCAGATGACCTTTATAAGCTGTCTTTAAAACAGCCAAAAGCCCTGAAGGTCTGTACCGTGGAAAGTACATTACTTCCAGATCTATATGTGAAGAAGAGCAAAAGCTGAAGTGTTTATTATTGTGTGTTTGACCAAAGCTTACTTTTATATAGGCCAACTGATATTTCTGGGGCCATAGCACTTTTGCAGTGATCGGCTGGCATACAAACTCTCCTCTGGTAGCATATAAGAGCATGTCGTGGTTTAACCAGACTTGACCAAATCTTAATCTCTAAGCTCCAAACAATGTACGTGGCCTTGCTTTTAGGCACTTGATTTGGTAGTTTAATTACTGGTGAACATGGTGATGGTAAGGCCAGGTATCTGGCTTCTCACCAGAGCTCCTGGCACTCTCTAGTCAGAAATACTAATGTTCTTCTTCCCTTGCAGCCTAAGAAGAAAAAGAATATCTCCCATGATGTGTTTGGTACAACTTATGGTCGAATCCACATGCAAAAGCAAGATCTTGGTAAACTGCAGACACGAAAAATGAAAGGGTTAAAAAAGAGGCCAGCAGAGAAGTCAGCTGAAGATGGTGGGGTTAGTCCCAAAAAGTCAAAATCAGCTTGATAGTCTGTAACAGCTTTGAAAACCCTTTTGTACCTTCAAATTTAGTATATATATTGTAATATAAATGTGTCAGACACAAAAGATTCAGCGGCTGTTAGTTTTACTTTTATAAAAAAAATCTTTTTAATGTTTTGTCATTTTAAAGGGAACATGGGGGTGTTGAGCTTTAACATGGAACTCGGTTATTTAAAATAAAAAATGTGATATAACTTGCTTAGTTTTCCAAAGCTGAGTATTTATTCTCTTGGTGTTAGCAAACATGCTAGTCAAGCAGGTGACCCATTTCCCAATAGTTTTATGGCTATCATGTTGGGAAGCCTTGATCAATCAACTCATCTTATAAATTCTGCGCAGGACCAGAGTAGCATATGTGCATAACATATACAACACAACTTCTCTGTTCATTTATTGTTTACATATTTCAGTTTTTTCACAACTCAATAAACTATAAACCATTTTCTAAAGGAGAAACTCATGCTATGTGTCTGATGCCAGACTGTATTTTTAACTGTTGCACCAAGCCCTACTTTACACTTGCAGAATTGGGAGTGGTTAAGATGTTTTTACTGTGTTCATCACCATGGCAGCAAAGTACCTGATGTTTGCTTTAGGCTTAAATGAAACCTTTACAGTTTGAATTTCAATCATCGATGCTTGGTTTGTGCCCAGATGGAAGTATGCGAAGCAACCGTGAAAGGTACAAGTCTTCTTACCTTGCTTTCCTCCTAAGTTTGTGCTCATGAGTTAGTGAAGACTCAATTAAAGACTTGGGTAAAGGCCATGAGAGTTTAAGAGCTTAGTGAGACTTTGGTGTGGTGTTCTATGTTTTGGAACACGTTGAAAAACCTTGCTTTTGTTTCTTTTCCTTGTCTCTTTGGAAGCTATTACTCTGCCCTTTAGCATAATTATGATAAAAGTGTACACAATTTATCATCAAAAAGCAAGCTTACTCATCCTGGTTACGTTTTTAATATTTTGTCTTGTTAGTTTTCTCAGTGTAATCAGCTGCAGTGTCACATTAGAAATAGGTGGTTTGTTATTTTTACTTGTCTTCTGCATCCTGGGTGGAAGCAGTTGAACAGCTTTGCTCTGTGAGGAGCTGAGCCGTAACTGAGGCTGTACAAATGCCACACACGGTATTCTTGCTGTGCTGGTTTGATAAAACCTGTAGTGTGAAAAAAGAAAGAGCTTTAAAAATTTGGGATCTTTCTGAGGGCACAGACATATTTATTGTCAATGTATTAGCTGATTTTTTTTTTTTTTTAATCATTACACAAAATAAATTGGCGCTCTCTAAATCCTTTTCTCCTATCTATAACCATGTGTTTGAGAAATTGATAATTCCATAAGCTACTTCAGATTTGTATTTCAGAAAGATACAGTGGGGAAATACAAATCATCACGCTTGTGACTGAAAGCCACGTTTGGTAATAGCTGTAGAAGAATTGTACTAATGGGCATGCTGTCTTTTACAAACTTACGGTCGTAAAAGGCTGGGAATCTTATTTTCCTAATTTGGAAGCTAATTTTGGTGCTTAATTTGGTGTTTAAAAACTGAATTTCACAGAAGTAATGGAGACCATCTAACACCCTGTTATATCTTAATGCTAAAAGTGAGTCAGTTATTTGGTAGTAGGCCTCGGAGCTAAGCTGTTGCATCCCGGCACTGGTTTTGTTTAATGCTGCTGCTGGGTTTGCTCCTTGTATGAAGAGGAAGCTGGGACAGGTGAGGGCTACTACACCCTCTGACAACCGAGTTTTTAGCCGCTGTGGTTAGCGCGGCTTCAGAGGGATGCGCAGTCCTGGACACAGGAAATTGGTCAATGGGGAAAACCCTGGTGTGTTTATTCACCCTTTGCAGGCTCTTTTGTCTCTGCTGACTTGAAGTGGAACCTGATGTGCCTCATGTCCCACACCTGGGGCTGTTTGTGTGAATACCCTTTTATTCTTACTGTTTGTCCTTGTGAAATACAGCCAGATGGTGGACAAAATGCATTGGAAATGTGAGGCAAGGAGAAATTCACCTGGATATAGTGTAAGGATATTTAGGCTATGCTTTTTCATGCTAGTCACTTTAAAGTTATGTTGTTAGCAAGCATTAAAATTTGCTCCATTTCTAATAAATACTTTGTAGTACTCCAGGTGGTGCCATTTTGGTACAAACTCTGAGTGGGACGCGGAAATGCTCTCTTGTTTTGTTCTCATGGCAGAAATGAACCACTCTGATCTCCATATGGCGAGATAGGATGAAGCCAGATGAGCAACAGAGTTCGCCCTGTTTCTTTCAGAAAAGATTCAGCCTTGCTGTGAGGCCATGATTAAGCCACAAGACTGGTGGCTAATGTGATTTCAGATGTATGGCATGTACAACTGCACCTCTGCGCAGTAGGCAATTGCTACATTCTGAGTATCTGATTTAACTCAAGGTGAATGGAGATAGGAGGGCTAAATATAACCTTTCTAGGGGCACGTTCTTATTTCCCAGAGTCTTTTAAAGTGTGAGGGAATTCGTCAGGTGCTGCGATGTAGCTGTGTGCATGGGGAACGGAACATGCGGTGCTTAAAGGGCAGCTGATGAAAGGGGCTTGGCTTGCCTCAGTTGCCCCTTGCTTCCAGAGTTCACCGGGCTCTGAAAACACATAAACACAGCCCCAGGGTCTGCGTGGCACGGGCAAGGCATAACTGGCACTTTCACCCCTTTCCTTGGGCTTTCATCTTGATACCTCCCAACGCACTGGAGATAACTTTATTTATGGGTTGAGCATAGTAATAAATTTGGTTTCAAGAAAATCCCTGTGGGCAAAGCGTGGCTCCCGAGGCTGTGCCCGTGCGGTAAAATGGACGTGGAGTTGCAAATCAGCAGTCGAGCCTGTGCTGTCTTTAGTCTAGCTGGTGGGATGGCAAGGGCAGGGAGGATACGATTTGTGCCTTCTGTGGACCCTCGGTTTGTATGCTGATGTTGCCAGCTGTGCTGCGGGCATCTTCATTGCTACTGTTAACTAGGCTTCTGTCATTATAGGTAACTAATGATATACATAGAATTTATAGTCTACCTGCGCTATAAGTTTATTTGGCTCTTTTTATGTGTGGTGTAATTAAAAAAAGTAGGAAGAGAGGTAGATACTGTTGGGTGGCACGATGTGCTATGTTCTTGGGTTTCCCATGTTTTTGGGAATCAGTCCTGGGCGCACATAATCACAGCCTTAGCTCTGTGCTAGTCTAATGTGACAGACTGAGAGCAATGAGTGGTGTGTGTTTGAAAAGAGCATATGAGCTCCTTTCTATTTCCTGGATTTTGTGGGTTTGAGTTTATCTGTATGGTTCCTTAGCAACCTTATTTGTTTTCGCTAAGTGCTTTCTGGGTTTGACTGTGAGGGTTTCCCTCCCCCACTGGCTTGGTTGCAGCTGGGGAGGGTTAAAAAGAGCGCGAAGGGAGGACAGTTAAACATTGCAGACATACCAAGTATCACACTGCCTGCTGCATCCCCCAGCCAGGGGAAAAAAGGCTGACCATTGCTTATTCCATATGCTATCAAATATAAGGCAGGTGAAGAGACTAGACCAGAACTGTGTTAGATGTGTTAGAGACATTTTCAATATTAGAGAGAGGGAAGTGGAAAATGTTAGCTGTGCATTATATATATATATAAAAAAATATAGCCATGCATAATACACATGTTAATATGTATTACATGTGGTGCAGATAGTTCTCCCCTGTCTCCAGTGCAATTTATTTCCTCCTTCTGGACTTTGCTGAAGTGCTTCTAGCAGTGCTGACACATCCCAGATGCAATCCAAAGACATAGCTGAGAAATAGGTCAGTTGTATCAGAAGTCAGGTTTCCTAAAAATATACATGGAAAAGAGACATGAGGATCCTGAATGTGAAGCCTGTGTAGGACTGCCTTCCTAAGTGGAAGAGTGTTCAAAGTGAACAATATGGCTATCCCTGTACAGGAAGAATAGCTTTGCTTTCATGCATTTATGCAGAAGATAGTGAGGAGGAGTGGGAAAAGACATTTTGGGAGGGGACAGGGTTTCTGAGGGTCCTAGCTGAGAAGGCTGGGAGTTGATTACCTCAGATACCATGGTAGGGTGGAAGGACCTAAGTGCTGTGTGGGCAAAGAAATGAAGATGATGGGTGTTAGGAGAGGAAAAACTTACAGGTAGTAAGCCCTATCCTGAATACACAGGAATCATCTACTCAGAGCAAGCAGTGAATGCAATAGGTGTATGCTGACTGAGAAAGTTCTAGGGCATCTGTTCCTTTTTCTTTCTTCTTTTCTTCGACTTTAGGTCATATTCTGTCTACTTGATCTTTTCCCCCCTGTTTCTCTAAGATAAACAGAAAGTAGTTCAGGGGAAGTAGAGATTCTATAAAGTTTTGAACGGAACTTAGCAGAAAGCATGTGTGCTTAATGACTTTCCCCAAAATTCTCATTATGTTCCCTTGTTCCCCCTTGATAATCCCATAATCTTTCTTGTGATGCAACCCAACACCTCTGAAATCTGGATTTCTTGCTCCTTCCATGATATCGAAGTACAACGATGTGGCTCTAACTGTCTTCTGATTGCTGCAATTTTCTCCTCTTGACTTCCTTCACTCTCGCATTCTCCAAACCAAACCAGACACAGCTGCAGTGACCCGTTTCCTAGTGTTGTCCAGATCCTCTCCCTGTGCTGGCAAAAAGTCAGTTCTTGTCCATTATTGCTCATGGTGATTGTTAAGTTAATCTCTTCTTTCTGCTCTACTAGTGGCCATAATATTGGTCTCCCTCATCTTTCTCAGTTATCTTCTGTACTCTGCACTGACCATTATTTGCTTAGTTGCCTGTTCAGTTGATCACTGTAACAAGGCACTTACTGCGAGTGTCCGGACAAACTGAAACAAGAAAGCAAGAGCCATGTTCAGCGTCAGGAGTCAAACTCCAAAGCCAGAGGTTGGGAGCTGGAATAAAAAAAGGGAATGGGATGCAGAACTGTCCTGTCAACCACAGTATCAGGCAGTGTCAGTCAGGCAGGGAAATCTGCAGCAAAGGTTTAACCAGGCCCATTTCTCCAGTTGTTACCTAAGTGGGAGAATGTGAGCAAGAGCACAGACCTGTTGGCGCCAGGGGAAGGGATGCCAGGTTTTGCCCAGCAGACTCAGAAGGAGATCCTTGGTTGATTATCCCCTGCCAGGAGGTTACATACGTTTGCCTTGTGCTACGTTGCCTACAAAGTTCTGAGTGATACACAATAAACTGCATTTTTTTACATACACAATGCTGCAATGCAAAGTAAGATGAATTTAAACTCTATCTCCCTCTTTCCTGACGTTAACATGTACTCCGCTCAGCACGCAGGCAGTGAAAGGGCCTTCACTTAGGACTGAGGTGCTGGCACTATTTTTCCCCTTTTTAAATTTGCAAAATTAAACCATTGATTGCTGCTGCTGACCTCTAGGCAGGAGAATTACTGACGCTGCTTTATGCTCTGGAATTATTGCTGCAACGGTGACTATGTTAGCTGTAGATAGGCGTGCGGGGGCCTAACAGGGAGGGACTTCCCTCCCTGCCTGTTTTTCAGATAAAGGTGTATTCCTTGTACCTAGTCGGGGTTTCCATTTTCCTAATCCAAAAAAGTCCACGAGTAGTTACATCTTCTCAGTTTTGATTGCAAGTTGCTGGTTTTCTCCAGTGGAAATTGAGCTCCTTGGCTCAGAAGTTGCTCTCTCCTCTGGGGGAAGGTGAAGAAGGGAATGCAGAAGTGAGGGGGAAGAAAAGATTCAGGCAACATGTCTCCTCTCTCTCCTGTTGTGTCATGCTTTTGTGTGTGACAGAAACTAGTCCCAGTGCAACAAAGAAATGTAAGGTATTTAGCAGTATAAATTCACACCAAACATCTCTAAGCAAAGCTGAACTCTCCCCGTTCTCATGAGCAAACAACTCTTTGGCATGAGTCACTGCCGAAAGATGGGCAGTCACATCTGCTGTTTCTGGAAGTTTGTATTGGGATGGTTTGCTGCAAAAAGTGCGATGCAGAACTTGCATTCACCTCCCATCACAGCCATTTAATTTTTTAAATTGAAAACAGATTTTTATGAAGAATTAATGAGACCTTCTGAAGTGCACATGCAGCATGCCAATAAACAGTAATAAGCTTTTAATTCATAAGAGATGATAGATTTCAGCCCCTGTTGGCTTATTTTGCATACAGGAGTAATTCCTTGCTCATTAGGGTTATTTGAATGAAATATTAGGAGGCAGGCTTTATTTATTATGTCATGAAAATAAGTCTGTAGGTGCTTTCTTTTTTCTTCTCTCTTCTCCTTTCTTCTCTGAACATACCTGAGATAGCTAGGGGCTTCTACAATATTATAGGGAAACAGCTGTTCAACTCAAGTGCACTCTGTAAGTGATGAGCGAGGGGTTTCTGTGTCCCAGATGCTCGTCTCTTCAGGGCTGAGCAGAAAGGCTCACTTGAAGAAAGATTCAAAGACCTGCTGACTGCTGAGCATTTCCTTCTCATTTTCCTTCCTTCCAGAGAGGGATACCCACCCTTCCTGCCATTAGCCTCATCCAGTTTCTCAAAGGCAGCAGGACATACTTAATGACATTTCTTAAAAAACACCCAACACAAACCCAACACTTCAAGATAACACCATCTGGGGAGTTCAGCGGCAGTGCTGATGTAAGGAGTTACGAAGGTGCAGTTGTTTGTGGGACTGGCAACCAGAGCAGGGAATTAAATTGGCTTTAAAAGTGTGTGTGGAGGGGGTGCCTTTGTTTTGAAGTCCGATCGGTTCCCTGATCTGGCTCACAGCACAGCTGAGTGGTGCACTGCGGCACTGGGGAGGAAGCAAAAGGTGGGGAGCGGGACGAGAGACGTGAGGGAACTCCTGTTGCTTGTATTGCTGCTTACAGTAATATCTGTAAGATGGTGCCTGAGTTTGAGAAGTACTATGGTTCTGAGTCTATTTTTAAGGAAACCGACGGGTTTGGGGACCTACATTTGCCAGTAAGCTTCGTCACAACTTTCCCTGTGAAGGTTGCTTTTAGCACCATTTTATAGATGTGACAGTGAAGGTTAACTGACTTTTCCAGAAGGGATTTGCTTTAGTAACAAAGGTAAAATGTGAAAGCTGTGAGTTCCCTGTCTGTGTGGTCTCTGTTGGTGGCTTTCCTGTACCTTCCTGCGGCCGGAGTCTGTGCTGTGGTGGAGCTGCAGCAGCTGTCAACAGTGCCTGGCCAGAAAGAAGTTGACCTAAGTGGAACCACTCACAATTTGTGACTTTTCTTTACAAAGAAAACCCCTCAGAAATTTTGAGTTTTATCAACAAAGACCAACACCACCCAGCCGTGGTCAGCAGTGAAAGAGACACTAGTTCATCTGTGTGCCTTTTAGCAAAACACGAAGAAATCTGTTCAGGTTAAGGCAACCTTCAAAAGAACATTCAGGAAACTTCTCCTTTCCATCAGGACTAACCTTCTGACAAAACCCCTTATGTGGCTTCTGGTTTAGCTGGAAGGATTTTCTCCACTATGAAGATTTTTCAACATACTTCTTTTCCCTCTGATGCTACGGAGCTATGGCGATGAATACGACTTTTTGAGCTGTGTTGAATGCTTTTGTTTAATGAACTTGAATAAAAGATTAAGTTGTGCTTGTTCTAGTCTGGGCATGATCAGAAATACTGCATGGTGGTATGTTACGTTTGGAAAGCTAACACTGCATCTTAGCACGAGCCTCAAATCTTTTGAAGACAGATTTAGTTATTTTCTCCAGTTATGAAAAATATTTTAAATTTCATTTAAATTCCATTAGACCTGTGTTGCTGTTTTCAGGAGGTAATAGCTGATTAGGTTCTCAGTTACTTTTCTTTCAATTCCTGGAAGGAAATCTATTCTGTGGCTTACATGGTAAAGTGACTGAAGAGTTTAAATGCGTATAGACAAAGCTGTCCCTGTTAAGGAAAAAGTGTAGGTAAAGGAATATTATGAAAAAGTGAAAGGTGAAATGCTTTTTCAGCTGGTGGGCTGCATAAGACATGATAAATCTACCCTGAAGATGATCTTATGCATGAGATTCTGTCAAAGGTAAATCTCGTTCCTTTAGAGACTCATGCTTGTGGCAGGAGATTTATGCTACCTGACGGGTATGCCTGGAGGAAAAGATGTATTAAATGCTAGAATGAAAAAACTTGTCAAAATTTGTGGTTTATTAAAATGGTGCCAGCATTTGGTCAGAGCCAGCTACACTGGACTTGTAATGGATTCTGGGAGCTGAGTTTACAGGAAAGTTTTGTTGTTCTATTAAAAAGTAGAACAGGATGAACTTTTCAACCTAGTAGGTAAAGAGCTAGTTTCCATGGGCCTAACTCTGTCAGCAAAACAAATGAGTGTTAAGAAAGAACAGGCAAACTATTAAGACATGGCATTAGCGGAGGTGTTTTCTCACAGCAAAAGCCAGGTGACTGAAATCAGAAACTTTCTGGTCCTGTAAGTCCCCTCTTGGGCATTGAACTAGACATCTGACTTGGAAGATAGGAAGGAGAGATAAGAACTTATATGATACTTATTCATATCTGCAAAACCAGTTTTGAAACATGTAAAAAGTGCTTTTTGCAGGGGAAAAAGAATCATCTGTTATAAAATGAAAGTTGGAGCAAGATCTTTAAGACCTTTTCCCGAATGTCACGCAGAGAAAGCTGTCTCCTCCCCACACACACATAGCTGCATGGGTCTCCATAAGTGCATTGCAGTATAAAGTGACATATCATTCCTACCTGAGGATCATGAATCATGTTCCATTTGTAAAACGTCTTAGGCCCCATTGAGACTTACTTAAAAAAACCCAAACCACAGCTTCCCGATTTTCTATTTACTTGACACAGTCTGATTTATAGCAGACTTGTTGGAGAGGTTTGTCTTAAATCTTATTCTATTCTTATCCAAATCACAGTCCAACCTTCAAGAACAAGTTTTGAATGCTTACAATTATTTATTTATTGTAGGACAGTAATACCCAGGTTCCTAGGAGAAGGATCACAGAACCCTGTTGTGTTAGGTGTAGTAAAAACCACAGTGTAAAGAAAAAGTCCTCACGGAGATACTGAAGTAGCACATGGCTCTTCAGAGACTGAACACGGCCTTCCTGCATTGCCTTAGCTTCTCCTTAAAAAACAAAAAACAAGGTGCCTTAAGATCTTATCCTTTGAGGGCTCCTGTTTACGTGCAATCACACATTGCAGAAGAGTGTTGAACACGATCTGCCCTGGAGAACCCTGTTTCTTATTGCTGCTGGGTAAAATTCAAGGGAAACCCTTAATGAGAACAAGCATTCCTGTTTCTTTGTTTGGAGAGTCGTTATTCCTCTTTTGTATTTTGTGCTTGCCAAGAAGTACTTGAGTGATTAAAGTGGTTTGTTGTTTTAGATCGATAGTTCGGGTGTGGGGTATGAGAATTGCTGGATCCAGCTTCCATGGACCAGAAAATCTAAGTGAGCTCACTGCCACTCTACCTTCCTGCTGAGGGAGAGATCTTAGTGGGATCACTAAGGATTAGCAGTTGTATGAATAAAGATATCTATGAGATGAATGTTTGTAAGTGCCTTTTCCAGACAAACACACTGGCATTTCATAGTCAGTGTATGATGAAGAACAAGCTGTTAGGAAAACAGAATTTCTGGGACTTGCAACGTTTGCAAACCTTGTGTTGTTCCAAATCAGAATGAAAAGACAAAACTTCCCATTGAATGAAAACTCTGGGGATAGGAGAAAGTTGATTTGTGACCACAGAAACATTTCATACCTTTATATTCAGTCTAGCATGCTGATAATGCAAACATCAATGCTAATATTTTGTAAGCTGAAGAAAAAGAAATTCAGTTAACTGGAAGCACATTGCTTTACTTTGACATTTTTACTTCTACCCGTTTCAAATTTTCAGCCGTGTCACAACACCAAAAGAACAACCATGCTCAATTCACATCAAGAGTTCATCTGTGGGGACACCATCTAGAGAGTGACTTTTCCAAAGGTAAGACTCACCCCTTACATGCTGGATGGGTTGTCTGTGCGATTTTCCCAAACGTGGGAAAATTAACTGCAACATCTGTGGTAGTAGGGAACTGTGTTTGTGCTTCACCCTGGAAGTTTAAAATGAATAAAAGTGTCCTGTTCCAGGTACTTTGGGAAAGAGCATGAGAACAGGGAGAAGCTCAACAGAGCCTTATTTCAATACTTCTCCCATTGTTTCCTAGTATAAGGATACCTGCAGTTTATAAAGTTCTTGAGCTGGACATACTCTCCGGTTTGTTGTGTTTTGTTATTACTGCATCTTACTCTCATGAGTTTTCCTATTGGTTAGTTAGGTATATCATTTTGGCATCTTAAACACTTTGTATTGATTAGTTCCATAACTCAGTTCTGTTGAGTGAAATAGTAATTATTGGGTTAAAGTTGAGGCCTGATATTCTTGGATCTTCCTTAGGTCTTTCATTTGAGAGTTAACAGATAAACATTTCCCTTCACTTGTTTCATGCCAGTCATAATTTTACAGGCCTCATTTTCCTTACTGATTTCTTTCCCAAGATGAAGACTCCTGACCAATTTAAATGCTTTTTACGTAGAAGCTGTATCATGTTGCTAATTTGTCCTCTTTGCACTTTTTCTAGTTCTGTTATATTCTTTCTGAGAACAGAATTGTATGTAGTATCAAAGCTATTGTTGCATGACTAATTCTGACGTGGGCAGCACTTTGGTTTTGATTTTCTCTTCTTAATAATGATTAATGTTCTATGTGCTTGTTAGATATTATTGTTTAGGGAGCTATTGCTGCCAGAGGAGGAACCAAAATAAGTCCAAGATTTCTCTTCTGTAATGAACTTGCTAATGATAATAACATACTAGAGACCATTATTTTATGTACCTAGAGAAGGTTTTTTTCACATTTATGTTTCTCAGTATTGAATTTAACCTGCTATTTTTCTCCCCAGTTACTGGCTATATTCAAATTTTTCCACCGCTTGTAGTTTGGTAACACAATGATATGACAAAGTTTGTTGATGATGTTGGATAAGTTGGTGTTGTAAAGATGAGTGCCCCCCGCAAAGATATCCAGAAGACTCTTCTGTGAAAGCCATTTTAATGCCAGTCAAATTAATTTCGGCATTGGTATGTGCAAGTGATTGTTGTGGTTTAACCCCAGCTGGCGACTAAGCACCATGCAGCTGCTTGCTTACCCTCCTCACCTGCAGTGGGATGGGGGAGAGAATTGGAAGGGTAAAAGTAAGAAAACTCATGGGTTGAGATAAGAACAGTTTAATAATTGGAAAAGAAAAAAATGGTGAAAAGGAACACTACAAGAAGAGGAACAAAACCCAGAAAAAACAAGTGATGCAATTGCTCACCACCCACCAACTGACGCCCAGACAGTTCCTGAGAAGTGATCACTGCCACCCAGCCAACTCCCCCCAGTTTATATACTGAGCATGATGTCATATGGTATGGAAAAGCCCTTTGGTCAGTTTGGATCTACTGTCTTGGCTGTGCCCCCTCCCAGCTTCTTGTGCAGCTGGCAGAGCATGGGAAGCTGAAAAAGTCCTTGACTAGTGTCAGTACTACTTAGCAAAAACTAAAACATCAGTGTGCTATCAACATTGTTCTCATACTAAATCCAAAACACAGCACTATGCCAGCTACTAGGAAGAAAATTAACTCTATTCCAGCCAAAACCAGGACAAGCTTGGAAAAAAAAATTGAGTGATTCTATACCATCTACATCATGCCCAGGTCCTACCCTTTCCAATACATGCCAATTAATCACCACCACTTTCCCTGTCTTTTGATATTGTCCTGGTTTCTATCCCAGCCGAAACCAGGACAGATATATACACACAGATATAATTCCCTTAGTCTATGGGCCATGCCTCTAAAATGTCTGTTGAGTTAATTTAGTCCATGACTTTGGGCTCCATCTGTCATGAACAATCTTTCGGGCCAGGAGAGATGGTGTGTGACACCGGATTGTTGCATGCTGAAGCTAATTCTCGTTTCATCACTGCTGCACTTTGCTCAGTTTTATTAAAGTTAATTCTTCATTAATTTGGGTGATTCTTACTGTAATACCACTGATATGGCATATAGCACCCATAGAAGAAATGACATACAGTATTATATAGCAATTAACATAATACCATTCATTTCATTGGCTGTTTTCACCCAAAATCAAATCGCCTTGAGGTACACATCAGACTTCCCCATCCTTCTGCATTAGCCACCAAGTACACCCAGGGCCTTGAGCCAAAGCAATCCCACAAATGCGTTTGCCTTTGCCTGAGGCAAGAGTAACCCAGACTGTCTTCCCCAGCATATTTCTTACACACACTACAGAGACTTTATCCCCTTCTATGGTACATAAAAGTGTTGACTGGGCAGGGCCAGCTCAGTTGGCAGATCCCCTAGTGTTGACTAACCAGGTGGCCTTTACTAAATGTGTATCCCAATGTTTGAATGTCCCACCACCCATTGCTCTCAGGGTAGTCTCTAACAGTCCATTGTATTGTTCGATTTTCCTGGAGGCTGGTGCATGATAGGGGATGTGATATACCCACTCAATGCTGTGCTCTTTGGCCCAGGTGTCTATGAGGTTGTTTCGGAAATGAGTCCCGTTGTCTGACTCAATTCTTTCTGGGGTGCCATGTCGCCATAGCACTTGCTTTTCAAGGCCCAGGATGGTGTTTCAGGTGGTGGCATGGGGCACGGGATATGTTTCCAGCCAGCCGGTGGTTGCTTCCATCATTGTAAGCACATGGCGTTTGCCTTGGTGGGTTTGTGGAAGTGTGATATAACCAATCTGCCAGGTCTCTCCATATTTATGTATCAGCCACCGTCCTCCATACCAGAGAGGCTTTAACCGCTTGGCCTGTTTGATTGCAGCGCATGTTTCACATTCATGGATAACCTGTGCAATAGTGTCCATGGTTAAGTCCACCCCTTGATCACAAGCTCACCTATATGTTGCATCTCTTCCTTGACGGCCTGAGGTGTCATGGGCCCACTGAGCTATAAATAATTCATCTTTATGTTGCCAGTCCAGACCCACCAGAGCCATTTCAGTCTTAGCAGCCTGATCCACCTGCTGGTTGTTTTGATGTTCTTCAGTGGCCCAACTCTTGGGTATGTGAGCATCTACATGATGTAGTTTTACAACCAGATTCTCTACCCGGGCAGCAATATCTTGCCACAGTGCAGCAGCCCAGATGGGTTTGCCCCTGCACTGCCAGTTGCTCTGCTTCCATTGCTGTAACCACCCCCACAGGGCATTTGCCACCATCCATGAGTCAGTATAGAGGTAGAGCACTGGCCACTCTCCTCGTTCAGCAATATCTAAAGCCAGCTGGATGGCTTTCACCTCTGCAAACTGACTCGACTCCCCTTCTCCTTCAGCAGTTCCTGTGACTTGACATATAGGATTCCGTACCGCAGCCTTCCACCTCTGATGCTTTCCCACAAGATGACAGGACCCATCAGTGAACAGGGCATGTTGCTTCTCATTTTCTGGCAGTTTATCATACAGTGGGGCCTCCTCAGCACACATCACCTCCTCCTCTGGTGATATTCCAAAATCTTTGCCTTCTGGCCAGTCCATGATCACTTCCAAGATTCCTGGGCAACTGGGGTTTCCTATTCGAGCCCGTTGTGTGATTAGTGCAACCCACTTACTCCACGTAGCATCAGTTGCATGATGTGTAGAGGGCACCCTCCCTTTGAACATCCAGCCCAGCACCGGCAGTCGGGGTGCCAGCAGGAGCTGTGCTTCAGTACCAACCACTTCCAAAGCCACTCGAACCCCTTCATATGCTGCCAATATCTCCTTCTCAGTTGGAGTATAGTGGGCTTTGGATCCTCTGTATCCCTGACTCCAAAACCCTAGGGGCTGACCTTGAGTCTCCCCCAGTGCTTTCTGCCAGAGGCTCCAGGTAGGGCCATTCTCCCCGGCTGCGGTGTAGAGCATATTTTTTACATCTTGCCCTGCCTGGACTGGCCCAAGGGCTACTGCATGAACTATCTCCCATTTAATTTGTTCAAAGGCTTGTTGTTGCTCAGGGCCCCATTTGAAATTGTTCTTCTTCCAGGTCACCTGGTAAAGAGGGCTTACAATCAGACTGTAATTTGGAATATGCATTCTCCAAAAACCCACAATGCCTAAGAAAGCTGTGTTTCCTTTTTTCTAGTTAGTGGGGACATAGCTGTTATTTTGTTGATCACATCCATTGGGATCTGATGACATCCATCTTGCCATCTTATTCCTAAAAACAGGATCTCCTGTGCAGGTCGCTTGACCTTACTCTGAACAAACCTGACATCAGCTTTAAAAAAAGATGTGTTCTGAACTAACCATGGCTATTTGGGAATGAGACTTTGCGATTATATTAGAGAGTGAATAAGTCACTCTGATACTCACAGTCAAAAAAGCAAATCAAATGTTAAGAATTAGTACGGGAGGAGGAAAATAAAATAGAGTACAAACATTTGCTGTTGTATAAATTCAAAGTGTGTCCATACGCTGACTGCTGTGTGCAGTTCAGCTATCCTGTCTCCCATCTTGAAAAGAGCTATAACAGAACTAGATTTAGAGATCTGGATAGACTAGAAAGCTGGGCAATCGCCAACCATATGAAATTTAAGCAGAACAAGTACTGGATTCTTCACCTGGAACAAGGTACTCCTGGTTATACATATAAACTGGGGGACAAGAGGCCAGAGAGAACCCCCATGGAAAGAGATCTGGGGGTTTGGGTTGATGGCAAGTTGAATATGAGTCAACAGTGTGCCATGGCAGCCAAAATGGCCAGCTGCGTCCTGGGGTGCATCAAGCACAGCATAGATAGCTGGTCAAGGGAGGTGATTGTCCCACACTACACTGTACTGGTGTGGCCCCACCTGGTGTGCAGTTTTGGGTGCCTCAGTATAAGAAGGACATCAAACTACTAGAGTGTGTCCAGAGGAGGACGACCAAGAAGGTGAAAAACCTCAAGGGCAAGACTTAGGAGGAGTGGCTGAGGTCACTTGGTTTGTTCAGCTTGGGGAAGGCTGAGGGGTGACCTCATTGCAGTCTACAACTTCCTCAAGGAAGGTGGAGGAGGGGGAGGTGCTGATCTCCTCTCTCTCTTGTGACCAGCAATAGGACATGAGGAAATGGAATGAAGCTGCATCAGGCTAAGTTCAGACTGGGCATTAGGAAAAGATTCTTCACTGAGAAGGTAGTTGGTCACTGAAACAGGCTCCCCAGGGAAGCGGTCATGGCACCAAGCCTGTCAGAGTTCAAGGAGCATCCGGACAACGCTCTTAGTCATATGGTTAATTTTAGGTAGTCCTGCAAGGAGTAAGGAGTTGGACTTGATTTATTCCTAAAAACTGGATCTCCTGTGCAGGTCCCTTGACCTGACTCTGAACAAACTTGACATCAGCTTAAAAAAAAAGATGTGTTCTGAACTAGCAAGAGCATGGTCAGTAGATTGAGGGAAGTGATTATTCCTCTGTATCTGACGCTTACAGGGCCATGTCTGGAGTACTGTGTTTGGTTTGGGCCACCCCAGAGCAAAAGGGATATTTACAAACTGGAGAGGGTCCAGTGAGGGTCACCAAGATTGTCAGGATGCTGGAGAACATACTGCATGAGCAGAGGCTGAGAGTGCTGGGTTTGTTCAGCCTGCAGATGAGAAGACTAAGAGGGGGCTCTAATTCCTGTTTTCTACCACCTAATGGGTAGTTATCAGAGAAGACGTATTTAAATAAACCTATCCTGCATCGATGTTTCCCAAGACTTGTCATGCCTTTCCGCCTCCTGTGTCTTACCCAGGTTGACTTTAGAGAGGTGGAGTTGTTCTGAGCAGGCAGAGCAGGAGAAGTCAAGCAGCTGGGGCAGATATGCGGGCCTGCACTGAGGACTGGGGGCGAGAGGTGTGCCCTCTGGGATGGGGCTTCTTGGGGCAGGAAGGCTGGGGATGGGAAAGAGTGTGAGGGTAGGGGAAAAGGAGGAAGTCTTGGGAAGAAAGAGAAATTAGGGAAGGATGGGAAAAAAGATAGAAAATGTTCAGGGTTCTGAATTGAAATGATGAGGAGAAATGGTTTGACTCAGAGTTGGGGCGAGTTGCAAAATGAGTTTGGAGACAGAAGGGCTTGGGAGGTAAGTCACGGCTGGGAAAAAGCAGATGAGAGAGGGGAGTCAGGGGATAAGCGTGCTGTGCTACACAGGATTTTGGGTGAGAACAGGCAGGTATTACTGTGGTGTGTCCCTGCTGCCTCTAACCAGCTTTGATCTGGAGACAGAAATTTGCAGAGACCTGGCCTTCCTCTCCCAGCAGCAAGGGGTTTGTATCCCCTACATTCTCATTTTGTCACTCAAAAGTATAATATTTAATTTCCAGATGACAAGATAATAATAATTTTGCTGGCTATCTATTTTTAAATCAACACCTCAACAAACCATAGCAATGTCATGGATCCCCCAAACTCACCTCCTCCTCTACAGTTTTTTCTCCTCCTTTTCCAGTGTGAGACAGGGAAGTACGCGCACGCTTCTGTCCCAGCGTGCAGACTCAGCTGCCGTTTGCACTGTCCTGTTCCCGCGTTGCGCTGTCTCCTTCGCCCAAATCCATTTCCAAATTTAGCCAGATAGAAGAAATAAATTGTGGATGAAGACTATTCCCGGCTTGGCCGGCAGATGGCAATTACTGATCTTTAAGAGATCCTTAGGCGCCCTTTAAAACTTGCAGAAACAGGAGTTTGATGAGTCTTTGTAATATTATATTGAGTATAAAAACACCTCTGGAAATTAAGTTCAGCTTTCCTGTCATCTACTAACAGATCAGATATCGGAGCTTCTCAGTCTGTGAAATAAGTACCTTTACACATTAAGGAGAAAAGCACTTAATGTTGTTCTGAGTTGCTCACTCAGCACTTAACTCTCCGTTATGCTGGCATAACATGCAGTACAAGAACTTTTGGTCCCTTTTTAAAGGCATTGTAAAATCTACGTTGTTTCTGGGATGCTTCCTGTCACATCAAAGGGTTCTGATCAACACGGAGAGTTGAAATTAAAGAAAAATTTAATATATGTGTGCATTTCCTATTGTTGTTACAGATGTAGGGGAAATGAGCTGTTTAATTTCAGAAGGGAAAAAAAGCAGAGCATGCAGGTAAGGATAATATACATCATAAATGACAAACTTCTGGAACAGGTTAGCAGAGAAAGCTGCTGCAGGAGAATAATGTGAAGTCGGGTTAGTTCTTTGCTGAATAAGGAGAATGTTTCAGGGATGATGTAAAAAGACAGCAAGACAACAAGTTGGAACTGTGGTTACTAGACAAATACACCAACAGTATCCTTTTCCTTGCCTGAATTCCTCTTTCATTTTCACAGCAAAATGGTTCTGTACAGCTAACTACAAGGTGGTATTTAGGGAATGCTGTGAGTTTTTTATGGCTCAGGAGTGGTAACTCCCAATGTGGGGAGGAGGAAGGGTTAAGAAGGAGGTCCAAGCTGGCGTTACAGTTTGGTTCCTAGCTACCATGCTGACTGGGTCAGGAAGTACAGAAGTCCTGAGTAAGTGTGTGAGAAAATGTTTCTTAAATCATTCTCTGGTGATCTTTTTGCCTCGAGAAGCATAAATAGGATATGAAGCAAACTTCATCCAGCTTTGCATGGCTCAAAGTTTAGTTGTCCTGAGGCAAGACTGAGCACTGGAGGGAGCAAAGAAGGAAAATTAATGGGAAGAGGAACTCAGGGTCCTGCCAAAAAGGCTGGTTTACTTTTAAACACTTAATATTTCAGACTGATTGAAATACTATGTTTCGCTTTCCGGTGATACTGATGCAATCAAACTATACGAGAGAATGAATTCCTAGAGTGAGAGTGTGATTAAGAGTTTTTAACTCAAGGTCCTTTCCCGTGCTATTGCAGACAGACCAGAAGTGTGCGATGTCTGCCCTTGTATTTCTATTGTTAGCGGCCAGTACTCTGTGAAACCCTGAGTTAGAAGGACCCTCATTGTCAAAAAAGAAAGTGCTTCCTTGAGTAAGGTAGAGTCTGTACCACCAGAAACAAGCCAGTCGAAGCGGAAGTCTGGAGGGGCTGTCTGGCCTCGGGCTTCAAAGGAAGCCCAGGATTTGCTGGTGGTGAATAGTTTAAGCAGACTGCAGGGACTATGTTCAAAAGTTTGTTTAAAAACAAACAAACCTGTAACTCTTACATGTTCATGGGTAAGAAATTCCGGTACTAAGCCTGTGCCCCTTGCTTTAACACCAAAGTTGTTTCTGAAAACTGTTGTTAGGAAACCGTGTTATTAGGAAACAGCAAGGTAGACTCAGAAGGAATTTTTTATCCAAGTAATTAGGAGGGATGGTTTGGGGTAAGAGACAGAAGAGTCTCATGGTAATGAGAATGGGATCTGTACCTGGCAATTGGCTTGAGAAATCTGGAGTTAGGAACACGGGGTCTATCTGTGTCAGTGAGTCTTTGAAACGCGGGAGATTGAGGTTGGACACAATCACAACAAATCACTGTCTGACCAGAGAACAGAAATCAACCCACCTGTGACAATTACTGCTTCCAGTTAGTATCGCATACCTGTATTTCTCCCCCGAATAGGCTTGACATCTCATTTTTATAAGAAGCACACATCTTGGCTAGAAAAAATGAGAAGTTTAGCTCTCTCATATTGCTCCTGCATATCAGGAAAAGCAAAACGAGAAAAAATGGCACTCAGATCCCCTTGTAGCTTACCCTGAAGTATCAGTGCTACTGTGAAAGCTGAAGTCAAACAGAAGGTTGGGGTTTTATGTTTGTGTCTTTAATTCCTGGCTACGATTGGATTCATTGCACAACCAGAAAACTGCTTTTTCCACCTGATAGCAAAGTCATACTGGAAACAGAAAATAGTGTGTACTTTGGCTGAGGTATTACTGGCCATAAAGATCTGGCAACTGCAGCTTGCATAACAATTTTGCTAATTATATTTAAATTGGAGTGAATCAACCCTTCTAATACTGAATAAAGAATAACTTTATTTTTCCCAAGGAGACAAGCAGATAGGAGACTGGATGCATTCAGGTGAGCAGGTTCTTAACAAGTGTTTCCACACTAAGATTTAACACCACTTTAACTATACCCATTCATTAGGCTGGTGCAAGTTATTACACCGTGTAAAGTAAAAGATGGTCTGCAGTTAAAGCTCTGCAGTTACTCCACAATATCTCATGTATGAACCAAAGCAAAAGCTCTCTAGTTATTCCACAACAATTCATATGTGAACAGTCTTATATCAGAATATTTTTTCCCTTCTTGTTCAAATTTTTCCATATGTCCGTGATATATTAAGCTAATTCATGAAAAAATAAACCCTCTTCTGTATGTGGACATACATCAGTGTGTATAAGAAAGGGCCACTAGTCCTTCAGTTTCTGCTTTTCTACTGACTGGTGGCAGTATATCAGGTAACCTGCAGAAGTATGATTAGCAGAATGCCTTAAGATCAAAGGAACTACAGAATTACAATGTCTGGGAACAAAGTGGGTCATGAAAGGTCTGAAAACATTATTTCTGTAAAAATAGGGGTCCTGGGTTATTTTTAATATCACCTCCTTATGTCAGTGGTGACTTAGTAAGAATACTGGGAGTGAGTGGATAGTGATATAGAAATCTGAGATGACTTAATGATTAATAATGCTATTATCCATAGTAAATTTACCTCAAATAGAAGAAATGTACATAATTTAGTACACAGTTTTCATGCCCAGTCAGTAGCATTATAGGTCTTATTAATTGTAAAATCCTGTTACTACACAGTAGGATCCTGCAGTAAATTCCAGCAAAGTGAATTTTGAATCTATGATACTGCTGCTTGCATATCATTATAAATCAGATTCCTAAGTGTTTAGGAATCATTCATGTGGTTTAAGTGGCTTGGTTTTATATCATTTTTGCTTATTTGGCCCAATTTGAGCACACTATCTTTCCCTTAAAGGGTGGTATTCTGAGTACTATATTATTCAAACAGTTGGCAACTTCTTAAAGGTTTAGAAGGTGCTACTTGCAAAGCTTAGAAGAGTTGAAGGCTTTTAGTAAAATACTTTAGATGGAGTGTCATTTAATTTTAAATATTACTGTCTCAGGGAGAATTAACTCTTAAACATGACCTTGATTTTACCCTGGTGAGAGGAGGAGGGAAGACTCGCCTTTTTCTTTTAAGTGCTTGTAACAAATATGAGACACAGACAGCCACAAAAACATTATATACTATATACTATACTATTATATAAAATTTTATACTGAATAATTCTGCCTGAAAACTGATGCTGCATCTGTTGTGTCACATCTCTGTGATCATATGCTGCTGTAATGCAGACTCTTTCCATAGTCTTTCTTTTAAATGATTGGGAGGATCATTATGATGATAAAGCAAATTGATTATTAATTTTATCCATCTAAGGGAATGCAAACTAGGTTTCCCAGAGAGCAATCTTAGTTTATTTGCATCCCTTGACTTACCAAAAAATGCTATTTCAGAGGGAGTGCAACTGGCACTCAGGAGCTACTGAATCTGGATGATATACATCTGGCTTTCAAGTAAATGCTGCACTATGAACGACCAGCTATTTGGTAACCTGGTAGTCTTTGTGAGTGAGGCTAGCCAGGGCTAGCACATTGTCTTTCTCAACCTAAGCAATACGGGAGATGATAATAGTTAAATTTAGGATTCCTTTACGAAATTGACCTGTGTGAATATATGCTATACTATAGATCCTTTTTTTCTGTATTCATTTATTTTATTTCTATATCTAAAGTAAGGGTTATCCCATTAATCTGGTAGGAATGGATTTTTATCAGACTATAAATAGAAAGTGCAGGGCCTATGTATGTGCTTACTTTTGAGCAAGCAGTATATTTTTACTTAGCCACTAAGTAAATATATATTTAGAGGAAGGGCATTGATATGGGATTTATTTAACTTAAAGAAACCCCCATCCCTGTCAATTCAAGGATTAACTTAGTTCTGCTTTTGAGAGAGAGGAGATATTTGATGGTACTAACAAGAATTGTTATGTTTATTTCACAAAATACAGTCGTTGCAAACTGAACAAGGAATTTCCATATGCCTTTTTTTGAAATCTGTTTTACCCATATTACCAGATATGGGATGAATTGTGGGTTAAATAGTCTACCAATTGGAGAAAACTGAATGAGAGAGAGCATGTAAATTTTGTTCTGTACTGACCTGCAACAGACTGGATTTTTTGCTGTGGGATACCCAACTTCAAATTCAGGATTTCAGACAGTAGTTAAGAAATAGGTGTAGACCTAGCACAATAATTTAAAAAAAAAAGAAAAAAGAAAAAAGAAAAAAGAAAAAAGGAAAAAGAAAAAAGAAAAAAGATTGCATTTCTGTTACTCTTTCATATATTAAAGCAACTCTTTGTGAGTAGAAAAGTAGAATGAAATGAAGCTCTTCTGTGCCAGCTGCAAGGTAATATGCTGTATGAAGTGATTTATCATATATTTAATATGTCCTATATAGTTTAAGTATTTCAATGCAAATATGTACAACCTGAAAGTATTCCTTGCTATATTTAGTATCCTGATATTACTCTTAAAATGTCAGATTTTTTTTAATGTTTGTATTTCTTGATACAAACCCATTCAATTTGCAAAGGCAAGTAGACTTTCTACATGGAAGACTTTGTTAACAGTTTTCATATGCCTTAATATTTCAGTTGACTCACTTAGATAGACAGTTTTGCTTATCCAGTAAGTAAAATGCTGACAGTGTTGTAATTCATATATTGAAATGGGGCCAGTAACACCTGCTAACCCTTGCTATAGCCTTTACTACAGAAGCACTTTCAAAGTGACAAAAAGAAAATGGTCGTAAACAAAGTTAATTTAACTTGAATAGAAATTAGAATACTTAAAAAGCAAGCAAGCAATATTAGCATCACTTCTATTCCTGGTGGTTTGTTACTTACGTAGTATTCGCAGAGGTAGTAGCCCTTTGCTTTTTGGACTTTTTGCAACCTGAGAAGTCAATTGAGTAGCAACTGAGCAGACAACCAAAATCTGCTTCTAGACAACAACCAGATTGGGTTTATTTGATAAAACATTTGCTTCTCTAATGCTCCGAACTTTTGTTGAAAACAAAATTGAGTTCTTGAGATTACAAAGGTGGTCTGGAAGATATTAAATCTATGTGAACAAAGGAACTTTGAGGTGCTTAGATCCTATGATAATGGATGCAATAGGAAATACTTGACCTGGATAGCAGTATCAAACCAAGCCTGAAGACAGCCTAAACCAATGGCTTGAAGCAGTTCCTGCTCATTTGAAAGAGATGTTAACTTTGAAGCTGAATGAGAATGTTGCCAACAGCATTCGTTATTTCACTGCCAAGAAAGATATGAATGATCGTGCTAGGACAATGTATTCTTCATGCTTCCTCATTTAGCAATGGGATCAAAACAAATTCCGTGTTTGGGGTCTGAATAAAAACTATCTTACGCTGTTCTTCAACTTGGTATCCAAGGGTGGGATTAATTTCACAAACTTTTAGGTGCCTAGAGTTCTCACATCTACATCTAAGCTAGTTGTCTGGGCTCCTTTAATATCACTTTAATATCATCATAAATGTTAATGTTTTAAGTAATTTGTTCCCTGGAATTCCCTATTCCCTCCTACCAACACTATGTAGATGATCAGCTCTGATCAGATGTTCACAGCGGAGACAGTGACAAGGTAGGCTAGAGGAATCCTACACTAAAAGTCTGCCATCAAAAACTTAGCTTTGTGCCACTGAGGATTTGCAGGGGGCAGAGGGCTGTTACAGTTAGTAACTATCACTTTCTTTCACTTGCCTACCTTTAATAATAGCAGTTATATGTTAACTATGTCCCAGAAACAGCCTGTCAAGTCCCATCTACACTTTCTTGAATAAAAAACTAAAACCAAATTTAATTTGTAAAGGAGCCAGACCTGAGCCATAACCCATGCTTTAGGTGAACCTAAAAGAGGAAAACGTGAAGCCTGGAACCATTGTTTTAAATAAACGTAGAAGTGGGAATTGGACATGTTGCTTACCCTCAGCTTCACCAGTTAGACATTTAGGCTACTCTCTTTCCCTCTCTCATTCTGCTTGCTCTTTTTCTTTCAAAAGGACAAAAAAAGAAAATTTGCTACCTATTGGTGAAGTAGGAGGGAACCTATATTTAGACAATATTTAGACAAATAATAGCACTTTAGGAAACTTTTACTGTAGGTATTATGAAATGCTGAAAGTAAGGTTAGACACACCTCATGGTCCCCACAGTAAACAAGTAAAATCTGTGCTTTTTATCTTTGAAAATGTGATTAATTTGCTTCAACAATGAGATGCAGTCCCAGTACTTCATCCTACTCAGCTGGAGCCCAGTCAGAAACATCAGTAGAACATCCTGTCTGGCTGAGAGATGCATAAACACTGCTTACTGAATGGGATTTAATCTAATGTTGATCTTCACGCAGTTGGTGATAACATATGTTTTGTGTTTTAATGGTTATCTTGTTTATCTCATCTTTCTGACTTAAGGCCAAATCCTTCTGTTGCATAGGTGCATTATTAATGCTAGCTGAAAATTAAACAACAAAAAGGCTTAATCGTTAAGAAAGTGCATTAGCCTACGTGGGCGCATTATTTTGTGTTAGCCTCATGTCCTCTCCGTACAGTGCCTATCTTTCTTGGGTTTGCATCTATTGTACCGCTTGTTGCAAATTTGTGACACAGTTAGGCGTTTAACTAAAGACCTTTTTTTTTTCTGGATGATGTAGGCATACCCTTTCATTGATTACTGTATAAATTCTAATCAGATCAACAGGAAGGAAGGAAGAACTAGACTCTCTGGACATGTACTTTTCAGGCTTGGCATCCTGTCTACTTTACCTTTGCAGAATACTACATAATTCTGAAATGCTCTACAAATAAAATGATTTATGGAAAAAGCTGTCCTGGTGTGTCACTAGCAGCTTACTTCAATTATATAGGTAAATTTTTTTTGAAGTAGTTGGCAATCGAAACATTCCTTACGGTCGAAGAAAATGCTGCATGTGAGAGCTACGGAAGTATCGATCTATTTTCCTCAGCTTGTGAGAAAGCGAGTGAATGTTTAATAGGGAGCTGGCTAGAATTTCAGGTGGGATTGCAGAAGATGCCATTTCCTGGTCTGTGGCTTTTGAGAGCCCACAAATGACAGGACAAATTCCTCCTTTGGCACTGGCATTTTATATATTGATCCTAAAACAGGCATAACCTAAGTACCACCATAGCAGATGTCTGTCACGAGCATTATGTCTTTTGCATGCACAATTGCTGTTTGTTTGTTTTATCAGCTGTGGGGTACTAATAAAACATCTAGAATAAGAAAATTACTATCAACAGGAACAAATCTTAGACAAGACCAAGGGGTTTCTCACATCACATTTCTCAGCTTATCCATTCTCAGCTGATTCTTTCACTTTCCTCCGTGTTTTGGTGTTGGTTTTATGATTTTTTTTCCCCTTGCTCATAGCAACAATTTAGCTGAAATAGATACAAGCCTGTAATCTCTTTATTTTCACTGTTTTTATGGTAATCCTCTCATGTCCATCTTCCTTCTTTTTCCCCTTCTTTTTAAACTATTTTTCTCATAATCATGCAGGGCTCAAATAACAGAGCCACAAGGGTGGCTTTCTTTTTACATATCTTTCCAGAGTTAGTATTCTTTTTTTAATTTCAAATAGTCTTTTTTTTTTAAATTCTTTGATATCGAGAATTTAAAAGCCAATGATTTTATTGTGAATTATTTGGGTTACAAAAAATTTAGAAATCAAACTGAAGTCAAACCTGCCTGTATTCTGTTTGCAAAGTACATTTTCTATGGAAGGTGGGGATTGAAAACTATATGACTATGAAGAGTGAGCCTTTATAGTTCCTGTTCTTGGGAACTACTAGGGAAAGAGCTGAGATCTCGAGACCTCTCTTGAAAGGGAAGAGACATAGTTCATGACAGGAACAGAGTGTACCAAAGAGCAAAGAGGTACAAAGTTTCCCTCGGTAGCTACTTAAGACTTCTAGAAAGAGCCTGTAAAAGGAAGGCCTCATATGCCCTAATTTTTTGATAACATAAACCTCTTTTTTTTTTTAGTGTAGATAAGTAGCACTAGGACAATAAGATACAGAATACTGAATGAGGGTGCAGAATAGTTATAGCCATCAAATGTATAAAAATTATATGTGCTGGAGAATCAGGTGAGAACGGGAAAATAGTTATTTCATACTAATCAGGGGAAAATGAACACTTAACTGGAAAATAGAATCTATTTTAAAAATGTCAAGAAATAGAAGTTGCACACAGTATGTTCACAATGTTTCTTTTTTTAAACACACATCCTTTATCTTAAAAGGGGGGGAGGGGGGAGTCATTGGTGGTGTTTATGGGGAACAGGGAAATGAAACTGCAATACGTAAATATTATATTGAAAAACATGTGGAGAAGGAATTAGTCTTGTGCTTAACTGAACACTGTCCAAAACAGAAAAAATACATGATTCTTCCTTCCCTCAAGCTGATTCAACTATCATGCAGTTCATAGCCCCCCATTCAGGAAGGTAGTTGAAGTAATCTGAGTCTAACTAAAAGTTAGAAACATATTTAAGTGCTTGCAGAACTGTGTCCCTTCTGATCAGTCATATTAAGATCCAAGCTCGGATTTTGCCCTTGTTTATACCTATGCAACTGAAAGTTTAATTAAGTTAATCATTGCTGGCAAACGTAATGACGATTGAATCTGGTTCCAAAAAAAGGTTCGCTCTGTCATAACTCTTCAAAAATGTTATATTGTGGTGGGCGAAGTTTGATCTATTGTAAGAAAGCTCAATAGATTTGGACAACAGCCGCTGAACAAAGGCTTGCTGGAGAATGTGAAGTGTTAATGTTTGCATGTTAAATTGCTTATGAAATATTCTGAGCATGTTTAAGCTTATGATAGGCTTGGGGTTTTTCATAAGCATTAAAACTTGTTCCTTGGGGGGAACAGATGTGTTTCCAATGGTTGGCCAAAAGTTCTCTTTTTGCTTTGACAATTATTATGTATTTCATGCAGCTATATTGTGTTTTGTTACGGGCTTTTATTTTTTCCATATTCTTCTGCTGTTGTATGTGTATGTGTAATATTTTTATGTTTAACTTAGATGGGCAGCGTTAACGAGACAAAGGGAGTATGCAGCAAGATTAGCGCATCTATAAAATGCTTCATTATTATCATAAATGTATTTCTAAACTTTTTTTAAAAAATTAACTTACTTTAAAACAAATTGGAGGACACTAAACATGCAAAATTAAAAATCCAAAGGTCAATTAATTCCGAAAGCCAAGCATTCTTAAAGCTGACATCCATTCAATGTGCGTTATTATAAAGGCTTTCATTACGTCATTATATGGTTTTCTTTCTTTAGCTACTCTTTTTCATGTGGAGATGACTGAGTAATTTGTGCTGGCATGGTCTTAAGAATCTGTGCTTTATTTTGGGCTAAGTTTTGTTTCCCCATGTGGCTGCTGGCAGGTAGGCCAGAGAAGGTGATTTCAGGGTCAAAACAGGAGGAAGAGGCTTTAACAGGCAGGCACAGGAGTTGGATGGCGCAACAGGTATAGCAGTAGCAGCCCAGGTTCTGACAGAAGTAATGGGGATGGCGTACAAATGCAAGAGGCTGCTTTGTGCCCTCCAGGTCTCATGGGGAAGGACAAAGTATCCAGATTCAATCTGCTGATTTTCTTTCAAGAAGCTCCTCTTCCTCATTTGGCCCAAACTGCTTAAAGCGTAAGTAGTTGCCAAACATATAAACAGATGTGCGGCTGAGAGTTTGGAAGCAGGATCACCCCTCAAAAAGCTTATCGCTTGACACTTATGACCTCAGCTTTCCTTACCTCTCACTTTGCTGACTGTGGGGAGGAAAGGTAAAGAGTTGATGCCTCTGTGCAGGTGGGAAACATTTCACGAGGTGTGCAAGTGCAGTATTTTCTCTTCCTTTGTAAAAAAAAAAAAAAAAAAAAAAAGACAAGCGGGGAGAAATGGCTTCACCACGGTCACCCCTGGCAAAGGGCTAAGGGTGGCCCGAGGGGAGGTGGAGAGCTATCGCGGAGAGCTGCTCCCTGAGGACGGCAGATGCCCCGAGGGCCCTGGAGCGGGGAGCCTAGAGCCCGGGCCCTCCCCTCGAGAGGGAGGGTGGGCGATGGAGAGCTCCCCGGGGGCTAGCGAGCCTCGGGCAGGGGCGAGCAAAGGCCGTGAGGGGAGCGCAATGGCTGTCAACACACGTGGGGGGGGGGGGGAGCGGGGGGGTAGGAGCGGCGCCCCTCGCTCAGCGTTTTGGGGTGGCTTTTCTTTCCTTGGCTGTCGTTAGCAAACCGCCGGGGGAGGGAGGTTGAGGCTTTTCCCTCAGTTCGCGGCTGCCGAGAAAGGGTAGCCGCAGGAGGACACCCCTGGGTGTAGCTGCCCTGCCTCACGGGGAACTAACTCGGCCTGGGAGCGGGGCCTCCTTCACCGCTCTCCCCGCCCAGGCCGGCGAGGGCAGCGTGCGGTACCTGTGTGTGGGGACTTGAGGCGCCCGCCTCCCGCCCAGCGCCGGCCGTTAACCGTTGCCTTCCAGCCTCGCCCGCTCGCTCGCCCCACGCGCGGCGGCAAGGGGCCGCGGCACGAGCGCTTATCGCCGCCGCTGACAACGCCGCGGCCCCGCCCCGCCCCCTGCAGCGGCGGGGAGCGGAGCGGGGCGGGGGAGGAGCGCGCGGGGGGGGGGGGGGGAGAGGTGCGCGGCTTCGCCTCCCTCCCCTTGCTCCCCCCCTCTCCCCCCCCCCCCGCCTCCCTTCCCTCAGCCAATCGGCGCGGAGGAAAGCCCTCGTGCCGCTGACGCCCCCGCGGGAGCCCCCCTTTTAAAATAAAGCGGCGGCGGCGGGTCGCCCCTCGGTGCGCGGCGCGGCGGGAAGAGGGGGGCGCGTGTGTGTGTGTGTGTGGGGCGGGCGGGCGCGCGCGAGCGAGCGGCGGGGCGGCCTCGTTCGCGCCACACACACACAGACAGGCACGGACAGACAGACAGAGCGCCGCAGGATGCCCGCAGCTCCCGCGGCGAGGGGCTGAGGCGGGCGGGGGCCGAGAGGTCGCGAGGAGGAGGAGGAGGAAGGTGGTGAAGGCGGGAGCGGCGCGCGGGGAGGGTCTGGTGCCCGCTCCGCTCCGCTCGGCGGCGCGGCGGAGGATGGCGCCGGTGAGCGAGAAGCTGGCGCCGCAGGGCGCGGGGGACCCCGCCGCCGCCGCCCCCCTGCCCGGCCCGCCGCCGCCGGCGGCCGTGGTGGTGGAGCCGCGGCGGGAGAACGGCGGCGAGCGGTGCCCCGGCAGCGGCAGCCCGGCCGCGCCGAGCGGCGAGAGCGGGGCCCAGCCCCCGGCGGGGACGGAGGGCCCCGGGAGCGCGGGCTGCCCCGGGAGCGCGGCGCCCGAGCCCCCCGAGGGCGGCTGGGGCTGGGTGGTGATGCTGTCCGCCATGTGGTGCAACGGCGCCGTCTTCGGCATCCAGAACTCCTGCGGGGTCCTCTTCGTCTCCATGCTCCAGCTCTTCGGCGGCGGCGAGGACAAGCAGCTGGCGTTCAAAACAGGTGAGGGGGGCGGCGAGGGAAGGGGCCGGGGTGGCTTCCAGCCCTTTCCGCCTCGGGCCTCTCCCTGCCCCCAGCCCGGGCGGAGAGGGTGCCCCGGGCGGGAGCTCTCGCTGCCAGCGCTGCAGCCGCTCCGGCTGTCGGTGCCCGTGCCCCGCAGGGCTGTCAGGGCCGGCCTGCGGCCGCTGCCCGGCCCCCGCCGCTTTGTCCGCAGGCGGCGGGACCCCCCCGGGGCGGGCGGGGGAGCCGGGCCGGAGCCTGCCCCGCCGCAAGCACGTGGGGCTGGGCCGAGGGACTCGGAAATACTCGTTTCATCGAGGCGGGGAGAAGCCCCTCTCCCCTCCCTGCGGGGGTTTGCGCTCCCAGCCGTGCTCCAGAGGCAGGGCTTGGGGCAGCGAGCTCCTGGGACATCGCGGGAGAAGCTGCGGGGAGGGAAGCAGGTGTACTCTGACTCCTTCCACAGCGGCATTTTTAGGCGTCTGTCATCGTGCATTATGGGAAAAATGCATACTTTTGGTCCCAGAAAGTTTTATTCCCCCGCCCCCATTGGCCTAATGATTAGTCGAAATTATTACAGTGGGGTATAGCGGCACTTAAAATATGTCAAGAATGGGCTTAACAGTTCCCAAAACCAGCATTTCGATGTGCAGTCTAGTTACTGCTGTAACCAATATCCCAAACCTCACCAGTAAAGTTAATGAGGTTTATTACACTCCAAAGATGTAACAGTACTATCACAATCAAATCTCTACTCTGCTGTTACTAATTTAAATCATTCTAGACACAAGTATCAACTAATTCAAAAGTCAGCATATATTCTATTTTATTTTATGTAAGTTCTCTTTGAAAAGTGTCTTGTGCTTTGACTTTGTAAGTTGAGGAAATGCAGTTTTTGGCTCTCACAATAATAACAAATTAATAATTATAATAATTTCTTATAGTAAATAATAATAAAGTTGGCTCATTTAAAAGGTAGCTTACATAGTGAAAAGAAATGTTAGAAAACACAGACATTGTCTTTTATGGTTTTGTTCTTCACTAAAAAAAGGTGTTCTGGCTATGTAGCCCTGCAGAGCTGTAAGCCTTCTAGGAAACTTTCTCAGTACAGAGTGGTGTTACGGACCTTGAAAAGAGTTCCGAAATTTGTTTTTCTCAAATATCAGGAGAAGTGGGCCTAAAGTTGAGATGTAGGAGGCAAAGAAGCTGACTTTCCTCCCCTGACTTAATAAAAATATTTTTGTCTGAAGTAGAAAACCAGGGCAGGTGTTTAGATTGAAGTGAGAAAGCTGGAGAGCTGTGGTAGAGCATTAAGTGATGTGCTCTCCAGTGTTTGAACTGTTTGTGGTGATGTACAAGGTGTATTGCTTAGTGTTCTTGAGCTAGAAAGATGGGAAGCTGTGTATGTCTACACGTCAGGTGTGGCAGTGCCTTCACAGAAGGGAAATGCATATCCAGAAGTAGGTGCCTAGGCTCCTTAGCCTGTACAGGAGAATAATGTGATTGTTCAGAGGAGGTGCTGTGAACACTTGCGTGCTAACCTGGGAGCCACTGACCAGGTGGCTTTGTAAAAAAATGCAGAGTACCAACAGCCACCCATGTATTTCTGTCTGTTCATGGTACAGAGGTGTAATTGCTTTTTCTGAGAATCTGGTTCTCTAGTAATGATGTCTCAAAATAGTTGTATTGTACTTAAAAAAAAAAAAAAATTGACTTGTAGGTAGTAGTGCAGTAGTCAAAATAATCAACAAGAGGAGGACTGAAATTGTTATCTCTTACCTTCCAGAAAAGTAATTGCACCACTGGTGTTCAAGTGAGGTGAGATTGCAGGTGTGCTCCACCCATGTTGTTAAAAATTTGCCCAACTGCAGAAAAGAGTGGGGGGAAAAAATGGAACCTGCCTTTAAAGCCTAATTGTTTTACATCCTGTTTAGAAGAAGAGGAAGAGTTCAGAGTACTGGATGCAGCCAGCACCTCCTGCATGACTTTTTTATTAAAAAAAGACCCAAACCTACAGCTGCATTTTGGTTTGCTCTGTCAGATGTGCTCTGGTTTGGGTAATGCAGAAGACACTCATTTTGCTTTTTTAAATCCGAATGTGTTTAAGTTGAGGGAAAGAGCATGAGATAGCTGCCTTGACTAGATGACTTGTGTGTATCTGAAGGAGGAGCACTGCAAATACAAAAGCACCTACTGTAAACAGCAGAACAGCAGATAAAAAGGTGTCCTTCCTTTCAATACCTGAAAGTACCCTAATATATCTGGGCACCGTAAGGGCTAAGCAGCAACTGTCAAACAGGACTTTTTGTTCCTTAATGTTGAACTTCATCACCTAGAAACTGTTTGTCTACTATTCTGTTTCTCTTGTTGAAGATAGGACCAAGAGTGAACTGAACTAAACAAATTCTGATACAATACTTAGCTTGCCATAAAGGGGAGCTATGATCAGAAATGGCAAATTGCACTTAGTGTAGCTCTTACTGAACAGTGATTGATTAGCTGGCACGCTGTAGAAAGAGATTTTAGTGTTAGCAAAAACCCTAGCTTGATCATTCCCATGGCATTGATTATAGTATTTAATCTAGTTAGTCTCTTGTGTTAGGACTAATTGCGACTTAAAACTGGCAGTGGAAACTGAGTTTGCGTCAGATTTAATGAATTTGAAAACTGCGATTTGTAATGAAAGCTTTCTTGCTGTGTGGCTTTGCTTTGGAATACAAAGTTTAATATTCTACTCCTTCTGAAAAATAAATTATTTCTTTAAAATCTGAAATGCTGATTTTTGAGGCATGAATATTTCAGACTATCTTTCCTGGGACCCGAGGTGTCTGTGGAGTCTTGCAGTTGATCCAAAGTACCACAGAACTGAACTTTTTTAAACTACAAGATTACTTAGCTGTTGTCAGAAGTATGCGTGTTGCCAAAAGTTTTTGTGTGTCTGTGCTTTTGGGACCAGCCAATAGTAGTCTCTTGCCTGGTGTTTTCCTCAAAAAGAGGAATTAAGCAGGCTATAGTATGTGCTATTCTTGTTATCTCTTAATAATGTTTTGTAATCTCTTAATAATGCATGCCTATCTCTATGTAAGGCAAAATGGGAGGGAATTAAGTAATCATAATATGTGCTATTTTCGTTATTTTTAGTAGATGGATGGATATTTATCAGTATAAAAGGCAAAATGGGAGGAGGCAGAGGGGAGGAGGATGTAGTCAAATGACTCTGCCTTGCAGGTAAAGAGTGGAAGGAACCAAAAGTACAGACAAGGCAGCAAGGCTGTCTCCAGAATGCAGCATTGGCACTGGATAAATAAGGTGAATAACTATAATTAACATTGTTGCAGGACTTAGGAGTGTTAATGGAAAAACTTGTACTGTGGGTTATAGAGGGTTCACAAATTTCCTCAAGGGGCATCTAATTATAATTCATATTTTTTACAAAAAATTTTGAACATAACTAGTATACAATATTTTGGTATTCAAATTGATGACTGGTTGTTGAAGGAATGTACTAAAGATAATAGACACCAGGATATCTATAACAAGGAGCAGAAGGCCAAGAGATCTCTAAAACACTGAGCATATATCCTTGAGTGTCAAAACACCCCTTTACTCTTTTACTAGTCAGCAAGATCCACTAATTAGTGACCCCTAAGTGAACCAGATAATTATAATATGAAAATCACACCTCTGTTGGAAGAGCTACCCACCTCCAAAGGGAGACCCCCACCCACTGAGCATGCATAGTGATTTTAGAGGGAGCTATGTCTTTAAATTGAAGCAAAAGTAGACATAACCAACTACTAACAAGTAGGTGTCAAAGCAAAAGTAGAAATAACCCATGACTAACAAGTAGGTGTTAACAGTAGGTGTAGTGACTTTGTTTAATTGTATAAATATGTGAAGCAAGGATAACAGGGTGTACTAGCTTTGGAATTACCACTAGCACCCATCTCTGTGCAGAAATGGAATAAAGCAACTATCTTGACTCAGTGTGTGAATTGGTTCTTGCACACCAGGTGAATAACACATCTTAGGGACAACATTATTAGTAAAAAGCTTGTTTCTTTGGTTATGTAGTGTACTATTTCCATTGTTTCCTTATGTAGCGAGTTTTTTGTTCAAAAGCTAATTGATGCACAACTACAAAGAGGAAAAGCCTCCAATGTAAGTATAGGAAGATGTGGCTGAAGTCTCAGGAAACTACTCCGTTTGTTATTTATAGCTTGTTGTGTTTGAGGAACAAATTGGGTGGAAAAATGCAATGGCAACGAAATATGGGAGGCTCTTAGTCCTTGGAAATAGGGCAGACCTAGTAGGCCTCAAGTGTTCAAATGCAATTGTAGTCTGACTGTCCTTGAAGGGGAAGGATTGGGCCCTGGGGCCACTCCAGGTTCTGGCAGGAAGAGCACTTTGTTCTTTTCCCTGTTGGCATTGGCACAGCGGGATGTGGAGCACTGAGGCAGCCCCTGTGTTGTCTCAGTTAAGAGATCTGGCATGTGAGCCTCACTAGTCCTGTGTTGTGCTCTCTTGATAGATGCCTCTGCTATATAGGTTTTTGTGTGTGTGCAAATAAATACTAAGATACTAGTGACAACAGAGAAAAAGAGTGGGTTTTATTAAAAAAAGGTAGATAAAAATACTAGTTCTTCTGGTTTAATTAATCTTTCTATGATTTACAATGCTGGTTCTGTAATGCCACTGGATTATTCTCTGTATGTTTGTTCATCTTCACTTGTACAAATAGACCTGCACAGTGAGTATATACTGTTATTACTGTTCTGCATCCTCATGTTTGTTTTGTGTTAGCAAGTGTTATTAGAAGACAGTGCATCAGCTGGCCTGAACCGGTTATCTGTGTGCTTGTATGTACCTACCTTGGTTTGACTTTGTAAGGTGCAGCCTTTGGTGATGTGTCTGGATATTAGAATGATTGGTAGTTCACTGAGCTGGCTTAACCCCATCAGAACCATTGGGACTCCTGGAGCTGGATTGCTGTGGGTCTGATAGGGCAAGGAGGAGAGTTCTGCCTTTGCTGTCATATCCAGGCCATAACTTGGATACTGTGAAAATGATGTTGGATGACTACAGAGATCTACAAGTGTTGAGAACAAGTGAACCACTACTGTATATGGTAACTTAATTTTGCTGAGCAGGGCTGGCTTTTTAATTTAACAGGGCAGTTTGAAATTGAGAAGTTTTTCCTTTATAGTGTGGCCAGCAGGAGCAGGGAGGTGATTGTCTCCCTGTACTCGGGACTGGTGAGGCTGCACCTGGAATACTGTGTCCAGTTTTGGGCCCCTCAATACAAGAAGGACATTGAGGTGCTGGAGCGTGTTCAGAGAAGGGCAACAAGGCTGGTGAAGGGTCTGGAGCACAGGCCTTATGAGGAGCAGCTGAGGGAACTGGGATTGTTTAGCCTACAGAAGAGGAGGCTGAGGGGAGACCTTATCACTCTCTACAACTACCTGAAAGGAGGTTGTAGTGAGGTGGGTGTTGCTCTCTTCTCCCAAGTAGTTAGTGATAGGATGAGAGGAAATGGGCTCAAGCAGCGCCAGGGGAGGCTTAGGTTGGAAATTAGGAAAAACTTCTTCACAGAAAGGGTGGTCAAGCATTGGAAGAGGCTGCCCAGAGAGGTGGTGGAGTCCCATCCCTGGAGGTGTTCAAAAAGCGGGTAGATGTGGCACTTTGGGACATGGTTTAGTCTAGTCTACCCTTGATTGGCTTAAAGTGGACTTGGTAGTGTAGGTTAATGGTTGGACTGGATGATCTTAAAGGTCTTTTCCAACCTAAATGATTCTATGAATCTTGCTACCTTTCTGAGCTTTGCTTCAGAGATAAAAACACGATCAGCAGTTTTGTTATCATTCAGGACCTTGTTCTGTAACTGCCCTTCACAACCACACTTTCATCTCTAATTCAATGGGATGTGGTTTCCAGTACATTGGGAAGCTTGGCAAGCTGGAACTATGTCACATGGCTTATGAAAAAGCAGCTGACTTCTTTTTCTCTTTTTAAAAAGAAATAAATCAAATTTGGAACACAGAAGTTCCAAGGTACAAGAAAGCACACTACTATGTAACAGTTTGATCAATAAGGATTACATTGCAATGAAGGATGTAGTTCCACAAAAACTGGGACCAATGGATATCGGTGTACGTAGTCTGCCTTCCTTCCCATGTTTGTGCTGCCATTGAAACCAGTGCAGGGAACCAGCAATGCGAGCAGACTGGCTGAAAACTAACCTGATGTGAAAGTAATGATTCACTTTATTCAGCTGCAGTCATGTTTTTGTACTCTTTTGACCTGGCTTTGTGATTATAAATATATATGTAAATGAAGGCTCTGGAGTAGTTGAAATTATGACTGAGTCAAACTGGAAAGAAAGTTGAAAGTAGTTTCTTTAGTATGCTGTCTCTCTTTAGGATGGAATAGTTAATACCACCACTGTTTACACCTGCACATATACCTTTATGCCTCCAGCTCTGGACCATTTCTCTTGTACTCTTGAAAACTAGTTTGTAGACTGATTAGCCTTGTGCCTGCTAGTTAGGTTGTCTTTTTGTGTTTTTCTCTTGTTGGAATTTACATTGTTTAGATCTCTTCATGTTCCAACTGCTGATTTAACTTGCAACAAATTGCTTAATTAAGGAGAATAATCTTCCTAATGTGTCTGAAAGCTAGTTACCAGTTTATTTTTGTGGGCTTCTTTAGAGGTAGTACATTAATTTCACAGGGATGAACCACCCCTATAAAATTCTGAAGATGGCCGGCTATTGCCACCACTCGGCATTAAATGCGTGTGCCTCAAATTATGAGCTTTTGTGTGCTGCCTTTCAGAAAAAATGGTATCCTCTAAAATCTCCTTCAACAAAATCCACCTAAATACTTTTTACTGTACTTTATTCATGAGGTAAAAAGTTGGATGAAAGCAAAATGCTATTGAATGTCCTGCAGAGTAATTTGCTCTTAGTGTAACCTTATCAGTAAAGATGAAACTCTCTTAAAGCTATTACATTGTTGCAACACTAAAAAGCTAAATGTAGTGAGTGGTTGCCTGCAGCTATACTAATCTAGTTACATGCATCAAAGTAATGAAAGAGTTCTTAGAAATGAGGTCAAAATAGTTTAAAACATCTTTAAAAAAATTAAATGAAAGTGTTAAAATGAAGCTTTATTTTTGGCTTATTTTTTATTCATAAGAGAAATGCCCTCTTTGGTTCTTCAGAGAGCATTAAAACTAAATGTTTTCCAGTCTCATCCTTAAATGGCAATTTCTAAAGGGTGTGTGTAAAATCTTTTTATTGAGCACTCTCACTTCTAATCCAAGTAAGCAGCAGTATCATGTGGTTAGACTGTTCTGCGGATGGATGAAGACTCAAACTTGGTTTGATTTCCAAGTAGCAGAAGAAACTTTTTTTGTCCTTCATTTTGAAGATTCTTTATCTAGATGGCTTGCTGGCCTGTCATCTGCCATTTTGCTTTCAGACTAAGTGGCTTCGGACTGGTGTGTGTGTACATACATATATATTTTCATGTGTGTGTCTCCTTATGTGTTTTCCTTGAATAAATCTTTCAAGTCCTAACAGTGGGTTTTTTTTCCCTGTGGAACATTTTTCATACCCTTAGTTGATGTTATTTCTTTGTCATTGTCTCTGATGTTTCTATAAACCTTCTGTTATGTGGAGAAGAAAGGTACTGTGTGTCATATTCCAAATGAGGCTCTGCTGTTTTTTGGTATGACATGATGTACTATGATGATGCTGTGCTATCTAGTTTGCATTATTTACATAATCCAATGTTTTTCTTGCTGTTTTTTATTAATACCTGCATTCAGTGGACTTTAGTTGGCTTTGAAGTTTTCCAGTGTGCATTGCTCCTCATTCTTCATCTTTGTTTTGTTTAATTGGTCCCTGTAGTCTGTTCACTGTTGTCTTATTCATCCATTCTGGCTACCATTCTTTGAGGTTCCTCAAATCCCTTCCTGATTTTTTGAGTTAGCCTAAGTAACTGCTGTCTAAAGAGGAAGCTAGCAAAATGTATATGTTTATTAACAGTCCCTCTTCTTAGACTTAGCAAGATGTACCAGTGCTTAGTGTTGTTTGCCTATCCATAAAGATGATTTAATCTTAATTGACTTTGCTTTGCCTGTGGACACTTTAAGTTTCCTGATAATATTCTGTCTCTTTTCTCATTATTTGATTTCCTGAGCCTCTTAAGAGGTGTGTTGTTAAAGGCCAACTTGAAGTTTAAATGTTAATGGTCTCTCTTCCTTCTATTTAGTTATTAGTTTTGCACGAAGAAATGCAGTGGACTGTTCTCAAACTGTTACAGCATAATCTGTCTATTTACTCTTTTAGCCAATTTGAGTTAATTCAGTAATTATAGATAATAACAAAATGGTTATGGTTGTAGCCCCTCTGCTTGGAGCAACATCTACTGGAGCAGGCTGCTGAGGACCTTGCCCAGTTGGGTTTTGGCCATCTCCAAGGATGGAGACTTCACAGCCTATGTGGGTGACCTGTACCAGTGTTTGACCACCCTTGCAGTAAAAAAGATTTTTCTTGCATTTAAATGGCATTTCCTGTATTTCAATTTGTGCTCATTGCATCTTGTCCTTTCACTGAATACCACTGAGAAGAGTTTGGCTCAGTCTTTTTTTACTTCCTCTCCTCTGGTACTTATGCACACTTATAAGATTTCCCTGAGAGCTGTTTCTTGAGCCTAACCGACCCCACCTCTCTTAGCCTGTCATTGTATGTCAGATGCTCCAATTCCTTGATCATCTTTGCAGCCCTTTGCTGGATTCACAGTAGTAAGCAGACTACCTGCTCCTCCTTCAGCACAGTTGGGCATTCAACCTATTGAAGCTTCAGGGTCTCGGAGAAGATAAAGTCAACCTCTTTCTTGTCATCTTCGATGCTGTGCAGTGTGCTGAGCACCTCCCACGTTTCCTTCATTTGGTAACACACATACTTGACCAGCACATACCTCCTGCAGGCAAGTCGTCTGGCTCCTGCTGCCCTAGGGGCCCCAGATCTGCTCAGATGCATCCTCCCTCAGGAGCACAGTCTGGGGCTGCAGCTATGGTGTGACAGGGACAGTTGCTCCACTGGTTGCTGGGGACTGTGCCCTGCAGCATCACCACTGCTGAGCGAGTGTTTGCTCTTCTGAGAAGAGCTGCTGGCCTTCTTTTGTATGCCCTGCTGCTGGCTAACTGCTGTGCAAACTGCTGTGTCTGGCTGCCTCGGCTGCGCTGTTGGAGCTGTGCTCTAGGCCAGCCCCTTTCATAGTGTGAGGGTTCAACAGTCATGTGAAATTTGGTGTTTAAAGTTTTCTCGATTTTATATAGATATTATTTGCTATTAGAAGAGCCACTTGCAGATAATCTTAAGCAAGGAACTAAATGACAGTTCAGGTTTAGCTGTAGAATTGTTATACATGTGGAAATTGTCCTAATCAGTATTTCAAGTCCTCATTTCTAGATTTATGGATTAGTTTATTAATACTTATAAAGCATTTGGGAATTGGTATAAGTATTTGATCAGTCACATGAAAGCATCTTTAGTTTGCTAAATGTTAAGGAAATCTTGTAATTGGAACTCTCGATATTTTTCTAGTCTTTTAAACAAAATGTGTGTTAAAAGATCTTCAGTTTAGTTTTCAGAAATACGTATGTAAGTCTTAGTCTGGATTTTTTCCAAATCTTTATGTAATGTAACATCATCATAGGGAGGAGAAGGGTTTGTTGGTCTGAATTATGAATAAAAACTTTTAATAGAATCGTACACCTCAGAGATCATGCTTTGAAATGAGAGGAATATTCATAGAATTTTAACTTGCATTGTGGTGTGTTGCTAAGGAAAATAAGGATTTTTCAACAAACATTGATCTATAATGCTTAGCAAGTAATTGCCCAATTTGAAATTGCTTCTGCTCTGTGAACTACAAGGATGGAGTTGTACTGATTACTTGGCATAGAAGTTAATGTAGCACTGATAATATAACTGCTTTATTTTAGAATACCCATTGTGGCAGAATGAATAATATAGGTTCTTTCATATCTCTTCCACAAATTTTTTAATCTTCTGTATTGTGAACACACACAGCCTTAGTCTACTGCAGTTTAACCTTCAGCAAATATGTACAGAAAGGATAATTCTATGAGAAAACATTCCCTTGTGATCTTACATTATCTGTTTTACTTCCAGAAATCTAATTTATTACAATAATAGCAGCCCTGTTTTATATCCTGCCATTAATTTTCATGGGAACTGGATAGGAACGACTTGCTCGAATAGCTAAGTTAGAGTAGCAGCCCTCTAGCAAGGATGGGACCAATTTAAAAATCATCAGTGTTAGTTCCCACACACAGGAAGGCATTACTGGGATGTTGAACCCAGCCTCTTGCTGTTATCAGTAGCATGTCTATAATCCCAAGGAACCCTTAGGTGGGGGGGTGTATTTGGACCAGTTGTAAAGCAACTTTCTTGTTGCCTGTTTGCTGTGATACGCAGAAGTAGTGAATTCTTTGGCTATCTTCTGCAGTGCGCTGTGTTCGTTAGAGCTGTACTTTATGTTCGAAGTACCTCAGAATAGTTTTTCTTTTGCATTTTTTAAGAACATACATATATGAGGAATAATAAGTAATTTAAAACATGCTCGCTATTAATTTAATTCCTTTAATCTGTAACTATTGTCCTTTTGTAAATGACTTGTGAAATGGACAGTAAGGATTGTCTTCTGGCTCATGGTCTGTGTTTTAGCCATTTTTTCAAGATGTTTCAATAATGAGGTTCCAAATAGAAAATGCATTGGGTAAGTACACAGAAAACTTTCTAGTTCACTGTAAAGAAGTATGTTGATACCACAGCTGACAGATTTTTAAATGATTTAATTTTAACTCTATTTTATCAATGCTGTAACTCTGAGCAAGGATGAAACACTACAGTGGAATGTCCTAAATAAACTGATCTTTAAGCTTTCCACTTCTGTAGTCTATTCTGCAGTTCATTTCTGCAGAAATTAACAGTCTGTTCTTTTGGAACAAAAAAATAGCTTTGATAATTGCAAGTTCATTATATGATGACCAGGAACAGTGTTCTTGCATACAAGGCAAGGAAGTTGCTCTTTTGCCAGAAAAAAGTCTTAACTACAACACCAAAAAAGCATTCTTCTAATTAAAGAAGTCCTAGTTTGTGCTCTTACTGTATTGCATTGAATGCTTAAGAGCCAAAGAATTCAGGAAAAGAACAGAGAATGTTAGTATTCATTAAAAAGTGATCCATAGTGAATGTTGAGATGTGCCTCATCTTTGGAGGCTTTTGTCTGTCCTGTCTCTGGTATTGGTACTCCAGACCCCCCTTTTGTCCATGGACTGACTGTTGTGACTCTGTCCTGTTTACTTTCTATATCCAGGTGTGTACTATCAGCATGTCTCTTAAGCTGCTGCTTAGTTTGCTCTAGACTAACGATCTTGGATGGTAGCTAAGCAGTATACAGAATGAACAGCTGAACAAGGACACTGGTGTAAAACAGAAATCAATGTGGTTTGCCCAAGGAGGCCTGTACCTCCTATCACAAGTACTGAGTGTTCTTGGGCCACACAGCCAGGGTTTACTTGGACAGTAACCTGATCCTGTGTTATAATTAAACATGCTGGGATTGGAATAATCTCAATGGGGTACATAGATTGAAAGCCTACTTATTGTCAGTTTGCTCCATGTTTCAGAGTGGTTTGAACTGGTTGATAACATCAGCTGGTATATAATGCTGCTTTTTTTTTTGAGAGGGAAGAAGGTGTGGTAATGGTGCTTTACCTAAAGATGCTATTAACCTCAAAGCAAGCGAGAGTGAAATCAAGAACCTGAACTATGGTGCATATTTGGGACATGTCAGTGGTATGTGTCATGGCTCAGAGTAACAACCTTCTCAAAGCTGATGTAGTGTTGCTAGATAACAGTTTTTCAAATCTTGAGTGTACAATTTATATGATGACTTTTGGGTTCTCCTTCAACTCACTTGCAAAAAATACTGCCTGTGGCCCCTTGAGTTTGTTGGTTTAAGTTGTCATGTGTGTGAAAAAACTGAAGATATGTACTTTAAAGAAAGGCTTTGTGGCTTTGGCACATAAAAGCAAATTTGAAATTGCCCTTTGTTCTTTTATACCTTCAAGTAATTTCCTACCTTTGAAATATCTATGTAGCTTAGGCTCTTTAAAACCCAACATTGCATTCCGAACTTGAAAGAAATTAGAACTCTCAGTTTATGATTTCTGACACTGGTGGGTGCAGGCAGTGATCTAGAAAATTAAATCAACACTAGGAAGTTTTCTGGAAGCTTAAATAAAATGTGCAAGCTCGAGACATATTTTTCTAATCCTATCAGAGTAACCCCATTTTTTACAAATTGAAGCATGGAGCATTAACAGCTTTTTACACCTCTGTACATATCGAAGTTTTTTGTTCATAGTGCAGCAGTTTAATGAACATTTAGTTTCATGCAGTGAAATCACTGACCCTTGAAGGTATATGTGTGGGGGACGGGGAGAGAACTGGATAGCTTAGTGGGGAGGCTGGAGTAGAACTGCACAAAATTGGTATGGACAATGTTAGTCTTTGTATGCACAGTCAGAAGTTTAGTCAGCATGACCCAGCTCTGGTGTTCTGGATTTTTATTGCTTTTTCTAATATTAGGCAAAGAAAATAGTATGTTGCATGTAGTTCATGCTACCTTAGAGTTGTAAAACTGATTTGCCTATGCAAATACTTTCAAGAAATGGGACAAAATGCTTTTGTAAGCTTCTAATTTCAAATAGTGTTAATCCACTGTTCAGTGCATTTGTTTTTCAGACAGTATTAACCTTTTATACATGTTTTATTTATTTAATGTACATATTTATTAATGTATATTATATGATACAAGTTCAGTCTCTATCAAGGTCTGTGACAAAACAGCTGTATACTGTATTAATAAATTATTTTAGCTGAACATGTATTTCAGCAATTGGTCAAAATATTTTAAAATATTTTGTAAATAATATAGCAGTTTATGAAGGATAACTGTATTGGGAAAATACAGGCGGGGACACGCAGATACCCTACAAACTACTCTGCTGCTTGTTCTTCAGGATATGGTCATGGCTGCCTTGGAGCAACTGAGATTTCATTCCTGTTTTATGAGGTATCCCACCTATCAGTCTTCTAGGTGCATATTTTCCTGATCAGGGTAGGTAAGTGTGGTGCTATAAACAGAAAATTTAAAAGCCAGGAGATAAATTGTATCATGTCTTTACAACTGCCTACAACTGGGCCTGTCTGGTTGTTCTGGAGTTTCAAACAAAAAGGGTGTAGGTTCTTAATGTGAGAGCGTTCCTGTAGGCTTCAAATTAAGGATCAGAATGAAAAGGATACAAACGTAATTTCAAGATGAAATTTTGCTGCAAGTTTTACATTGCCTTCTGAAGGTGATAAATCTTAGCATTTCTCACTGCTTCTTGTTCATAAGCAGTGTGGATTCTGTGAAAACTGAGAGTGGGATAGGAACTGAGAAATTGCTGGTCAGTGTTTACTCTGCAGAAGATGTTGGTATTACAAACAGTATTAGAATGGAAAGACTGTCATTGTTTTTATCAAGATATTGCTTTAAAAACAAAGTTGGAGCTCTGCTTTTCTTGAGCTTTTGCAGAGCTCTGTAGAGCACTGCATGAACTGCTGTGTAACTCCTCTTCAACATACTTATTTATGTTTTTCTGGAAAAGAACAATTTCTGTGACTGAGATACCACAGTTTGGGCATGATGGCTTAAAACCTGGTCACTGGTTTTCTTGGGTGTTAAACTAAAAACTGAAATGGAGGAGGCTCAATGGACTTCAACAGATAATTGAGTGGTGGTCATATTTAGCCTTAGAAATGACTAGTAGCAGTAATGTGGACAAGGTGACTAGTTTGCGAATTTCTGGCTGGTGTCATTGTAGCTGACTAGTAGATTTACTGGATCTTCTCAGAATTTAAGTAAATCATGCTTTTTTCTTTTAAGACATTAAATGCCAGACTTTGTCCACATAGTTTCTAGCACTGTTTCCTGTGTTATAAATCAGTGATGATTCTGATCAAATACGTTATTAATATACTTAAGAATCAATGCTGATAATATTTCCTGTTCTGGAGCTTAAGATAAATCTTTGACTTTTGCTCTGCATCCTGCTTCATAGATATGTATAAAATTAACAGTGTTACTTTTATGACCTATATGACAAAAGTCCATAAACCTTTCAACTGGAGGAGGGGGAGAGGTTGCCCTCTAACAATCACAGTATCTTGTATATACCTTATCTGTTTCCTAACAAGCTATAGACCCTCACTGCCTACTCTTTATTTTTAGCAAAGGCAGTGTGTCTACTCTGTAATGCAGGGCCCTCCATCAGTTTGTAAGCTTTACCTTTTCTTAACTTTAAATTTCCTGATAGAGGAATTGTAAGCGCCATAAACTGTTTTTCTCTCAGGGTCCCCATGTGATTACCCCCTGTCTTTGTGTGCACAACTCAGAGCTTGGGAGTGTGATCAATTAATTTTAAGGTAATCTTGCCACTAAGTGTGAAACTACATAATTATTAAAATTTTTTATTTTCTTGAATAAGTGCCTGTAGTGGCCAACCTTTTAGTGAAGTGTTGAGTGTAGCTTTGTATAACACAAAGACATTGATTGAGGAATTGGGATTAAGGGTTTGTGGTCGGAGGGAGTGTGTAGATGTTTAGTGGGAATCTGAGAGGTGGTTAGAGAATAGTTTAGCAGCGTTTACACAAAGATAGTTGAAATGAGGGCAATTTGGGAATGGTGTAAATGCAGTGGAAGGAAGAAGGAGCTTCCACCAATTGCTAGGGCTGGTGAAGAAGAGATCAAAGGTAAAATCAATCTCTTTATTTTAAAGGTAGGACATGTCTTGTTGAGCCACCCTCTAGTGAGAATGCTGCATCCACACAGATTTATTTGCTTGATTATATAAGCTCTTGTCTTCCAAATTGACTTGTACTGCTTCTGATTACAGCTATGCTTTGCTGTTGGCATTGTCATTTGTTTTAGCAGTTACTTTTTGTCTTTAGCTACTCTCTCCATTTTTTTATGAAGTCACTTCATAATTGTAAAGCCTTTTTCTATGTGCAATTGGTTTAGCTTAGGCACAGGTCCTTTTGAAATTCTGTAAGTAATGAATTTCAGTTTAGTAAGACAAGGATATCACAAATGTTTTGTGATAGAAAACAGTACCATAGGATTTCAGAGCTAGTCTGTTCATATGTTTGTCTCTGATTTAAGGAGCATCAATTTGGAAGTATTATAGTTGCATCTTCACCCTCCGTAGTCATTTCTGGCGTGTGCTAAAATCATAAATAGGTAAACTATATATAGTTGTTCCCTTCCTTGCCTTTCTTTTTCCTGTTTTTATCTGGGTCACTATGGGACTGTTGAAGCAAATGTGATGGAGGGTTTTGTTGTGTCTGAAAGGCATGATATGCACTGAGGTGCAATGTTGCCTTCCTAAATGGCACTGGTGCCAACCATTTGGTGATGCTTGGTGCCGCACTGGACCAGTAATGTGCAATTTGCTTTTATTGGTGTGTTTTCTTTTGCCTTGCTCTGCTTGCCTGTTTTTCTGTCCTGCAATGTTGGGTGACACAGGTGTTGTCAGTCAGTGATGCAAAATATGCAAGAGTGATGTTATCCCAGGAGAGAACTGGCAAGGTATGGGATTCAACTTGCAGATTACAGTGGATGGAGATCTAGTCCATACATCCAGTGGAATCTGGGGAGTTATTCAGCTGGGCAGATGCAGGCTTCAACTTTAGGGTGGGCTGAAACTCTGTGGTTTATCCTAGCTGTGCTGACTAGATCTCCACTGACTCTAGTGGGAGCTTTGCTCACTCACCCAGACATCTACACTTGGGTGCTCTAACATGGAAGTTGAATCCAACTCCTGGTGTCCTGTATTGACCAAGTGTTTTGGTTTTGTTGGTGGGCACAACAAAAAATACTGTCATACACGTGTGAGTATGTGCTACATCTGTACAGTCTTTGCTCTGACTAACAATATCCACACACCGACATGCACACCAGTGCCTGCTAGTTAGAGATCACATTTATAAACCCAGTTAATTGGATCTTTAGGGGTTTTATTGTCAAAGTTATCTTCCCTTTTGAAGGTTTATCAGAGCCTGACAGGATCGGTACAGAAATGCCCCGTAGAACTGTTTGATGCTCTGATGTATGTAGTTAGTAATTTAGCTGTATTTGCTGAACTGTCTTCCATGTGATGTTGTATGAACTTCAACCTCTATTTGCTCTAGAATTTAGTTCATGTGCATATGGAAAACAGGCTGATGGTGAATTTCTGTGGCCAATGCTTTTGTGTGATTCTGTTCCTCAGAAGTAAAGGTAAATTAATCTTGTATTTGGAATGCTTAAATTTGTTTGCATAGCTTCTAACAGTTCAACTATAGTTGTAGGTGCTGCATTATTTTCAGTCATTTCCAAATATGAAGCAGTTATAGGCAGCTTTTCCAGGCATGATTGTGGCCAGTGGCTTGTTGATGTGCAAGGTTAAGCTACACAGAAGAAAAAATCCATGTGAATACATCAAGAATGATGTAGTTTACCAGCCAACATTGGTAGACTTCTAAAGTGTGTTCTCAGAGGCAAGATACAGCTGGTCAGTGTGATTTTTTTGTTTGTTTGTTTGTTTTTTCCCCTCCCTTTGCCTCTGTAACCTTTCTGTTTCCAGTTTTGATCTTGGCAGGATTACAGAGCCCCTGACATATATAGAGGCCAGACAGTGCCAGTCAGTAATGTCCCATCTCCGGGAAAGGGAATTCATGCTGAGTCCCACATTTGGTAGGAGCTAGAAACTGAAAATTGCTTCCTCTCTGAAGCAGTGTCTTGTTCCTCTGCAAGTTGTCATGACAGGGCACAATGCTTTGCCAAAGTATCTGGGAGATGCCAGTTGGTACCTGCCAGTCAACTCTTTTTTTTTTTTTTTTTTAATTTTAAAGTGTTGGCTGGGCTAATATGCTATTTGAGACTTTTGATCATGTGTTAATTATATCTCATGAAGATGACCAAATACTTGTAAATGAAGTTTGGCATTTTTTAGGAGGAAACAGTCTAATAAGTAAATTAGCTGACTAGGATTTAGCTGGATATAGGCAAATACAAGTGGAGGTGTTCTGGTAATGTTTTCTTATTCTAAGGAAAACACTTAAGGAAACATTGTAGCAAATATGTATTGAATGTACACAGCTATAACATAGAATTTGTAGATACTTTTGTGTTATGTTGGTATTATAAGTTAAATAGAACAACAATTAAAAAACTGAATCTGGAAGCCTAGACATTATGTATGCTGATCTCTTGTGTAAGAAGTCCTGATTATGTTCACATTGGTGCTCACTTTTACGTATGCTAAATATATATTATAAAAACAAAATAGAAAAATTTTAGTATAATTTATTTAACTTGAGCATTCTACTTTTTTCTGTAATGCTTTCGGTTTCTCTGGAAATAGACTAGTTGCTATAAAAATAGACTATTGGAATAGCATGCTGCCTGGTTTTGGTTTAAACAGGTGTAGGCAACAAGTGGCACTCCCAAGGTTCTGCATGCAAATGCAGGGCCACTTCTTTCTTTTCTTAACACTTATTGTCTATATATGGGCAGCACCTGGAAAGGTCAGTGCTGCCCTATTAGAAAATGGCTTGAAGAATATTTTAGGGTTTTTATTTCTGAAATTGTTCCTTCTTCCCCTTAAGTAAGAATGCTAGCTAGACAATTCATCTTGAAGATTTTGTTTTGTTGATCTTCAGCAGCAAGATGTAAGGTTTCTGACTTCCTGCATGTATCAGCTCTCATACTGATGCAAATTGCCACTGTGAAACACTGGTTTCTACAGTTTCTGTAGCTGAGCTGTTTGCAACCGTTTGCTTTTCTGAGCTCTCACATCAGAGAAGAAATGCAGGAAAATGGCATTACTCTTCTGTTATTTTACTCATTTTACCATTATTCTTAGTACATTTGCTTTTACATTCCTCATATTAAATGAGGTAAAATGCTCTCAATTTTTAATCAGAAAGAGGAAAAGGTAAAAGTAACACTTAATCCAATTAATGCATTTTCCTGCTCTGATTCATTGTGATGACTTTGAGCATCTGGTAGTAACTGAGCATGAGCTGCTTAAAGTCACAGAAACCCAATCCCCATTATTTCTGCTCATTGAAGGGAATAAATGAATTACCAGACACTAATCTTTGGATAATTGCTTGCTGAGCAGGAGATCTTAGCTCTTAAAGAAACTAGTTTTGTGAATTTATAGAACTGTCAGAACTAGTGAACTATTTAAAAAGGTTAACAATAAATGAACAGAAGCTGAGCTTTCTTTTTTTTTTTATTCATGACTATGGCAGTTGAACCTTGCAGTATACATAGTATGTGGAGATAGATATTATCTTTCCCCTTAGAAGTTTTAGTATAACTTATCAACCAAAGTTTAAGCTGAAGACTGAAATTTGTGTCAATGTTTCTGGCAGTACAGAGTTAAGACATATGTGGAATAAGATACAGTATGTATTGCTGTTTTGAAAGACCAAACCATTTGGGGTTTGAAGTAACTCTTACTCATTTTGGGTTGGTCTTCTAATTTGGACATAGAGGAAGGCATGTGCTTTTTGGCACTAGACAGTCTACCCTGTGACATTACATCATGCATGCTATTTTCCTGGTTGTCCTTTATTTGACATAGGTTAGCTTTCAAAACGCTTTTTGTTCTTTAACTGGGTGGACTTGTGATTTATATCTTTACAGTACTGGTATTTGAAAGTCATGCTTCTTGTCACTGGTGGTCATCACTCCTTTGCCTTTGGAGAGCAGCCTGAAAGAGTGTGTTAGGAGTCATCATGCATAGCTCCTACTCAGTAGTCTTGGCCACCCTTACTGCTTTGACATCACTGGATTCTTCTATTTTGTCTAGGAGTGGACTTCCTCCCCCACACATACATCTGGAAACTTTCAGGGCCCCAAAGGAATTAGATAAGCAAACCTCAAATCCACCTAAAAATTTACTCTATCAGAATACAATGCCTGTTAACTTATTTTCAACATCTTGTGTTTGCAGGATAATTGAGTAATTTAAGTGGCTCCTGGATCTTTCTGACCTGATGGGTACTTTCTGTCTCTGTAGATTGTTGCTGTGGGCAGTTAATGCATTTTTTTAAGGCTATAAAAATCTGTATTTGCCTCTGTCAAATTCCTATTCTGCACCCGGTCTTTACAAATTACAGGATATATTCCTTCTGATTCTTTTACACTGTCTATTACAATGTTTATTACATTACATCTAGATCAAAATTCCACAGGGATTCTGGCAAAGGGATAACAATACCCTCGCTTAACTCAGATTAAATACCCTGGAAGTAGTTGTTCCATGCAGTACGTTTCTGCCTGTCAATGACAACTGGACTTCTTTCATGTAGACAGTCTTTTCATTGTGGAATCTCTGCTTGAAACTTCCTCAATTTAAAGAAGTAGGCTTTATTTAATCTCCTTCCATTTGTTTTAATTACTGTCAAAATATCAGGATATAGCAGACTTGCCATATAAGGATACTATTATTAATATTCTTTAAGGACAAATTTATCTTAAGTCATGCTTGACTTATATTTAGAGTTGTCACAGAATTTCATGTTAATACTGCTGTAAATTTGTCTTCACGGTACCATTTTAAATAATAGGGAAAAAAACATTTGAATGTTCACAGATGTCATCTGGTGCATCAAGAAGTCAGATGCTTCTATACTCCTAAGGCCTGTAGCGATATCCTCCACAATCTTAAATATGTTCTAGTTACAGATATACTGTTAGTGTTGGAGGTGGGTCTAGCTATGCTTTTGAAACCACTTTTCCTTAGACCTAACCATGGTCAGACCCTCAGTTGAGTGGATCAGTTTTATAGCTGTTCTTAGCACACTAAGGAAGAGGTGGGGTGTATATGCATTTTTATCTCTCCAGAGACAGGTTATAGCAAGCACTTGTACTCCCCCCACCCCAGGAGGAAAGGGTGCATAACTCCCAAAGGCTATTGAGAATGCTTGCAGGAAGCAGGACAGGACGAGAGTGGGCATGGAGGCTTCAGAGCACTCCTCAGCAGTCAACGTTCAGACATCCGCGTGTTGGTAACACAAACAGAAAACAGCATTTCCTTTTGCATACAGGAACTTCTGTTTCTGACTGCAGACACATACGCATTTTTAGGAAAGTATAAAAGCAGAATCAAACAGCCTGGTGTTTTCAGATTTGTTTCTGCCATGACACAGCCCCAGTGTTTTGTTCATAAAACCTGTACACAGTGGAAATATGTTCATTAAGGGAAAAAGGTCAATATTACTGTATGTATTTGTCATTATAGATCTGAATTTTGATACTAATATTGATTAGAGTAATAAAAATTAATGTATTCAAAAATTATTTGAATAGGCTGATATAAAATGCAGAGGTATATAATATCAAATTTATGGGTCTCCTGTACCATGCATATGCAGTTGTCACATGCAAACTAGAAAATGACTTATTCTTAGCATTTTTCAGCAGTTACGGGTTTTGCACTGTGCACCAGCTTATCAGAAACAGAGTAAATTGGAACTGTGTTACTTTTTTCCCCAATATTGTCCTTGAGTTTGTAAGTACTTGAGTTTGTAAGTACTTTAATTAGTGTTTTGCTTTCCTGGACTACTGCTAATAGAAACTTACTTGATTTGGTATTTCCTAATGTCTTTTTATTGCTAATTCAGAGTTAATTAGAATTGCTTTATACCTTTCTTGAACACTTGAAAGTTGGATCTAAACACAGATGGCTCAACTTCTAAATTTTAGAGATGTTAGTGTATGCAAAAGAATCTATACACATATATATTGAATTTAAGCATTTGGCATTTAATAATAAAAATGCTTGTGTGGTAGACTAGAGCTTTTGTTCAGCACCACAGTATAAATGTAGATATAGGCCCTGAAACTGCAAATTTTTATATAAACCAGCTACTTAAATTGTCAGATTGCAGAAAGTTTTCCAAATGAGACTCCAAATGTGATGTGCAAGATAAATGACTGCTATTCTTGCTGATGCTGGGCCTCACTGTCCAAGCTCTTTGGCTAGTAAAGTTTTATTGGGTTCGCATTCTTTGAACGGTTTATTTTGGTTCATATTTACCATGCTTTTCTTAACTTTCCAGTGGTGTATCTGATGGATGTTTTGTCTTGACTATTAACATATCCTAGAATTTTTTTCTGCGTAACTTTAGGGATAAGGAATTCTATTAAATTTAAATCAAGATCTTCTTACACATAGCTGTTAATGTTATTAATAAATCAATGCTAATTCTATTTTGGATTACTGTGCAAGACAGAAGTCAGATTCCTTAGAACTTCCATTCACATGCTCTCAGGCTTCTAAGTCCTTAGCTGTTAAAATGCTTGAGACACTGAGTTAAAGTCTCATCCAGACTTTAACTTTTGAATGCAAACTGAGAACATGGCAACATAAGAAGCAGTCACAGCTTTTATTTTGGACATAAATGGTTGCATACATTCCTGACCATGTGATTTCATGCTTTTTTAATGAGATTTGAATTGTGACTAATGAGTGGTTAAATTGTGTCAGTGTGCTCAGTGGCATGACTATGGTTGAGAAAACAAACGATCTTGGTGTTAAACCTGATCATAAAGCTTTTTGGAATAATTGAGTTCAACTTTTCGTCTTTTTAAAGTAGCATCTTCAGTGGTATGATAACTCTTCCAAAGAGAATCAGGAGCTGTTGACAGAAATATGTAAATCAACTCAATTTTCTGGCAGAAATTTGATTAAAAATTGATGTTTTATTTACAGTTATCAGCTGGAGCCACTTGGGAACAAACCTCTAGGGTAAACTAAGGATTATTTCACTTAACAACAATAACTATATTTTTTGATATTTCAGTTGTATCTTATTTGTATTTGGTAGCTATGGAGAAGAGTCTCATTGCATAAAAACATTCCAAAACCTCAATTTATAATGCTGTGCTTGTATGGACCCTCCTATTAATTGCAAGAAAGACCTATGACCTTTGCTTTCAAGTGTCCTGGCAGTAGATTTTAGAGGAAATAGCCCTGCTTGTGAAACTCTTCTAGCTGTGGTGTCTGTATTCATAGAATAATTAAGGTGGGATAGGATCTCTGGAGACCATCTTGTTCAAACCTCTGTTCAGAGCAAGTTCAGTCAGATCAGATTACTGGGGTCCAATCGAGTTCAGATAGAGTCTACTGTTGCTCTGGGTAACACATTCCAATGTTTGACCACCTTAATGATGAAAAATCTCATGTTCAATCTTGTCTTCTGCCTCTTGTGCTATAGCTGTGCACCTTTGAATATTGTGGTTCTGTTTTTTCTATGTATTCTAGGTAGTTGTAGACAGCAATAAGATCTGCATTGCTTCTGCCTCCCAAGCCTTTTCTTAAGGCTGAACAAACGCAATTCTCCCACTGTTTCCTCCTATATTAGGTGCCCCAGCCCTCAATCATCTTGGTGGCCTTTTCCTGCACTCTCTCCAATATGTCAATGTCTGTCCCTCTTGCTCTGGGGAGCAGAAAACTCCATGTAACTCCAGATACACCCTTTTGGTAGTGTTAGGTTAATTGTTGGACTGGATGATCTTAAAGGTCTTTTCCAACCTAAACGATTCTATGATTCTATGGAAGTGGAATGCTCATGTCCCTCAGCCTGCTGGCAATGCTCCTGCTAATGCAACCTGGAATGCAGTCAGTTTTTGTTGCTGAAGGGCACACTGCTGACTCGGCTTCAGCTTGTGTCCATGAGGTCCCCCATGTCCCCTTCTGCAAATCTGCTTTCTAAGCGATTGACCTGCAGTCTCTATTGGTTCCTGTTGGTTTTTTTTTTTTTTATCCCAGGTGCAGGACTCTACATCTGCCTCTTGAATTCATTCTGGTTTCTGTTGGCCCATTTCTCAGCATGTTGAGGTCCCTGCACATAGCAGCCCTGTCCTTCAGTGTATCAGTCACTCCTTCCAATGTGGTATTATCTAGACTTGGTGCATGTGAAGTCTTCCTTTTCATCCATATTATCTCTTGTAAAACAAGCTGTATGGCTTTAATGCTTAATAAAAGAGACTATAACACTACATATTGCATGACTGTGTATCATGCATCAACAAATAGGATTACATAATTTGAATGATGACCTATTTTTGATCTAAGCTGGTGTTCTGTATCCAATACTAGTAACTGATGCTTACAAAGCTTAAGAAGTAGTCCTTCCTGATGTATACGTTCTTCTCTTTGGCCAGTCAGTGGTTTTTGGACTTGGAGAGACAAAGAAGCCCACCCTATATCAATTGCTTTTTTTTAAAGTCACTTAATACCTGTGGACTTCAGAATACTTGGTTGTAGAGGATACAGAGTTGAATTTATTTTCTCAACATAATTCACACTACCTTGTGTTCTAAATGTGCTTTCTGATAACTTTGGGAGTCCCATCCCATTTTTATGTTTTATGAGAAATGAGAAAAAAAATTCACCCTCTTATCATCTGTATATATTCTCTAAAAACAAACACAAAACCCCCAAAAAACTCAAACCCACTGTCAAAACAAACAAAAACCTGCCCTTTAGCTGTAGTCACCTGAGTTCTGTTTTAAGGTGAGGAGTTTTGTCCCTTCAGCCCTTCTCCCTTTTCCAGGTGATTTGTTAATTACCAAACAGCAAGGGGACTCAATGTGGATTCTTTCTGGATGTTGCTGGTAACTGTTCTCTGTATGCTAATTTGACCTCTTGTTTCTTTTAGCCAGCTTATTCATACCTCCGAGGGCTTTTCCTCTCATTCCATGGAAATTTTGTTTTTCTAAGAATCTTTTGTGATGGATGAACCCTCTGTTGAAAGCTGTAAGAAGTTCTAAGCAATTCACATTAGACTTATTTTGAATGGCATGTTACTTTAGCATATCCAGATAATTCTCATTAAGTGATTATATCTAAACACTGGCATTTTTAGAAATCTTTTTATTCAAACAATGTTTAATCGCATGATTCATGTTTGCTTGATGAATGATTTAAAGCTCCTTTTTGGATGTACAAAAGCTCATGGTCTTCAGTCACTTTGAAGAGGCCTTGCATCAGAGGAGGTGACCTCCTCATTACGGTGAAGAAATACTTTTTGTTTTAGTGCTTTCTAGAATAAAATTTAGATAAGGGAGAAGAGAATCCTCCTTAAAAGAGAAAAAAGAAAAGAAACCTTGTAAAAGAATGTTAACTTTCACTTTTTCTTGTAAGTTTTATTCTAGTTTCTCAACAAAATGCAGAAAACATACTTAAATATAATTTCTTAAATAATTTACTGAAGTGTCTTTGTTCTTCTAGACGATTAGTTCTTAAAATGATTCCTAGTTGTATCTCCGCCATGTGGAAATGCTGGGTTTTTTCCTTAAACAAGAACAAAAAGTTTTTTCCTATCCCCATCTTTTGTGGTTTGTTTAATAATACTTTTATTGTATCTGGCTGTATTAAACCTATGAAAAGGGTAAATGTTCTTCATGAAGCTCCTACCAGCCTGCACCTAGAGGATATTTAGTTCTGATTGTCAGGAGAACTATTATTTATGGTCACCAACATTGATGTGTATGGCATCATCTGTTTATCTTCACATAATCCTGCCAAGGCACTCTTTGACTAGGGGTGAGGGACAAGGGAGAAAGATACTCTCATGTCTCCTTCCTGGCAGGCTTTTTAAGAGCAGGAATGACCCTGTCTGACAGCAGCCATCTTGTGTATGAGAAACTTTAGTGACTTTGTCCTCTGTCTTCCAAGGGGCTGTCCCTAGTTGCATCTAGTTGCATTTACCAAAGGAAGATAAATATGCATAAATGTTGCTGGCTTGAGTCTTAATTTTCAAGCTTCTGCAATTTCTCATATGAAGTCTGTAATATTAGTAAGAGTAAACTGGTTGCAGAACTACCAGAATCCTTTGTTTTCATTATTGGATATGTTAGTAAGGGTTTTTTTTTTTTAAAATTGAGTCAATTCAGAGCTCCTGAAAGTAAAAGCATTGCCTCAAGCTAAGCATGGTGTTGGCAGGAGCTATGCAAACTTCTTTGTGTAGTTTTTGCCAAAGAACCTCATTCTTGACCTGAAATATCCCTGCTGTTTCCAGCTGTGAGCTTCATGAACAAACACTATGAATTTTGACAGGCTGATCATTATTCATGCAGAATAATTTATTAGATCAAATTCCTGTCCTAATTAGTTTCCTTTTGTTTCTTAACAAGCTTTACTTTGTTTTTGTTTTCTTAATGGGTCTTACTTTTTGCCAGTTTCATTGGGTTGAGTAGGTAATCCTAAGAAATGACTGAAGGATGCAAGTGACTTGTGGTGCCTTCTATTTAAGCTAGACAACACAACATCACATGTAAGTTACTGTCTAAGAATGTATTAAAATGCAGCATCGTTGTATTGGTGTATGGAATTGTCTGAATTGTTCTTTAAATTGTGAGGTTCATAAGCCAGGAATACCCAGGGAGAGAATTGATTAAATTGGAGCTTTAAAAGCATGTTGAATTTGGAGTGGTTTGGCATTTAAGTTGTATAAGTTTTTTCACAATAAACTAGTGTTATATGCTCTTTAGGAAAGCAGGAATTTCTCCTGCCACCAATCTTCCACCCAGTCAAATAGGGGTAAGTGTCAAGTCAGACATAACATGGTCTGTACTAAGGCTAGTATGTGTGGTTCCTTAATGCCTGGATTATATATGCATGGATGTTATGGACTGTTTCCCTTTTTGCTATAGTACTTTTTTCCTCTTGCCTGTCCTACTCATCCCCCGCCATTTGTGTGATGAATAATATTGTAGCAAAGCTCATTGTGAGCCCTTAGAGGATGGGGAGGTGATTCTTTTTTTTTTTTAATTGAAACAAACCAAACCAAACACTCACACAAAAACACCAGCCAGCCTGACACACACACCTTCCCACACTCACACCGTTGTACCCACATATTTGTGAGCATTAAGACACATGTATCAAAGTAGTCTGAGCAATCAGACCATACAGATGAATGTGTCAAAGTGGTCTTCCTAGAAATCCTCACAATGAAATGACTGATGAGAGATTCCTGCTATCAGATCCTCATGTCTTCTGGGTTCTCTTAGGTCAGCAGCTCTGTGCTGAATTTGGATGTGACTTTTGTACCTTATAGGAGCTGACAGTGGTGGGGATCTCTTCATCCTAGTGCAACTCTGAGTCATTAGGATTTCCTCAGTCTTTTGTCTCCCTGTCTTGGCTGTCTTACAGCTTCATTCCTGTTATTTTATCTTCCTACCATTATTGCTTAATGACTAAGTCTATAGTTTGTCCTTTGTTGTAGTGTAAATGCAGTCCTTGTTTTACTGACTTGGGTATTTTGAGGAGCTGATATTTAGTTGTACTGTGATCTTTGATCTGCTTATCTAGGTGTCATCAACACGTGCTGTTCTTAAAGGCCTTTCTTCTGCCATTCTTTGTGGTGTTCCCACACCCAGGCATTCCCATTCATTGTCCAATCATATCAATCTTAACTTTTCCATTACAAAATGTGTTTACATCTGTACAAAAAAGAGGGAACACCTCCCTCTGTTTCATGTTAGCAGCTCTTAGTCTGTTACTATCCCTTAAACTACCAAAATATGCTTATCAGACCTATTGTCTGAATTGTTATTAAAATTATGCACTTGTTTATTAACATAACTTCAGCTACCTATTGTTGTATGGGGCTCCAGTTTGTTGCTAGAATCTTTTTGTTCCTATCCTGTCATCCAAGAAATCTCTCTAGTCTTCCTTTTCCCCCTTCTCTTGATTTTTCTACCTTGCTGGTGCTGGAGGAAACACAGGACTCTGCTGTCACACCAGCTTTAGCTGTTGGGGCTTATCAGCTTAATCCTTTTCTTGTTCTTGGTATTGCAGGCTCCTGTCTTGTTTATACATGCAGATTTACCCATCCTCAAATCCTATTAACCTGCTCAATACTTTGTAATTTTTCTGTGTCTTAGGCTCCTGATCCTTTTCCTCTCATGGACATTCCTTGCACAGTAAATCTTCTCTTGTTTTCCTTAAAGAAACTCTCTGAAGAGCAACCACCTTCTGGAGGTGGATTCCTAGAGGACTGGTGGGGTAGTTGTTACCAGGTTTGAACTGCCAAGGGCTCCTCGCATTACTGCTGATGTCTTCCTTTGGCACCCAGTGCCTTTTACTAAATAAAGCACAAGCAACAGCTTTCTGCACTCCAGTCTACAGGGTGAATTGAAAACAAGCAGGCCTCGCTGATTCTTTTTTTCCTTTGGGCTGGCTAGGGGATGCTGACTGTTAACAGTTTTTCTTTGAAGCACTCCAGCTAAAGGAATACTCACAGTATGCTTTAGTTTTTAATAATTTCAGAATAACTGAAAAAGAAATACTATTCTCTTGCTGTCCACACTCACAATAGTTAATAACTTGTGCAGTCTATTGGACTGAAGTTTTTATTTGCAGTCTTACTTGAAAGTTCTTCCAAACTGTACTCATGGGCAGGCATACTATAATGTTTTTTGATTTTGCTTTTTGATTTCACCTGCTGGTATCTTCTTTAAGAGAATCCTTCTAGTAACTTTTGCCTAATGCTGGTTTACACCATGTTATGCCATCAAGATGAAGTTATGTGCAGCAAATTTCCATGTTTCTGATTAGGAATCAGTACATGCAAGTCTGTTATTTATTCCATAAAGATATTTGGACTTTGCTATCCTGTTTCTTCTTGGATGCTTTGGCTGGTGTAGTTTAGAGCAGCTGCTAAGTTGCCTAATTTGTATTCCAGCTGCTGCAAGGAAAGTGTCCTGTCCTAGCAACTCTCTCAACTGTGAGAGTCCTTGGGAGAAAGTGCAGAGCTTCCCAGAGGTTTTCTTTATGTTAGAGTAATACCAGTAAGTACTCTTTTATCAATATAAAAGCTACTTGTGAATTTAACTGACAGAAGCTCTTGTATGACAAGTGCAACTTCCTGAAAATACAAGCTTGGACCAGAAGGGAAGGACTAGTGTATTTTAAATAGGACTATGACATTTTTCCTTTTAGGTCCTAAGTGTTTGGGAAAATAATCAGGCCAGATCTGACAGCCTGAGAGAAGTGAGGCTGCTGCAGCTTTGTGTCCCCGAGCTAACCAGTGGCTGAAAATGCCAGAGTACACAGGTACACCACATACAGATGTATATATGGCTAGCCACACAGATGGACTGACATTCACATAACACTCACATGAACACAGGACTAATGGCCTCATCCTGATCCCCTCTAGCTGAACAGAATGGAGGTCTGCTAGAGAGAATGTGTGTGTGTATGTATCTATATCTATATGTATACATGTTTGCGATGTGGATCCCTTCAGGTGCTGGGCTCAGACACTCAGATATGCACGCAGATGGAAAGTCCCTTGCTTGGGAAAGGAACTTAGCAAGAAGACAGGACAGGCTGCGCTGATCAGGTGCAGAGTGTGGCCAGACAATTGTACTGACCAGCAAACTGTTCACATGTGACCAACCCTTTTTGTCCTCTTATCCCTCTTATTTTCTCACACTTGCTCCTCCCCAGATCACTTAAATCCCTCCCTGGTTCCTCCCCTGAACATCCCATAATAAGTTCTGTGTGATCCTGAAATGCTTTCCCCCCCTGGCATCCCCCAAAGTGTCCCATGCCAGAAGGCAGTAATATCCCTCTTTTCCAAAAGTGCCCTGGCATTGACTCATCCTGATGGGTGTCACATCTGGGCATGGGAGCTGACATTCTCCTAGGGCAGCCCAGGGAGGACCGGACAGGGTGTCCCCTCCTCTGAGCCTGCAGCTTGGGTTCCCACCCGCCTTCACCCCTGTGCTCCTCTGGGCATGTAGAGACTGGCTGGTGATATCAGGGCCAGTGGCCTCTGCTGTGGGCTGGCAGGAGCCAAGGCAAGACATTATTTGGGCTCCCCCTCCTGCCATTGCCTCTTTGTGCCCCTTTGTGTGTGTGCAGGTGATCTTTTATCACATAACCTAACACTGTGCAAATGGAGCTTGATGGAAGACACAATCTGGTACCTGTTAAGGTCAGTAGTGGTGCCTGCAGCAGGCCTTTGACCGAGCTCAACAGAGTTGTACTACATGAGCAACAGAACTCAAAGGCTTTGTTCAGCATCTTGCATATAATATGTGTAACAGCAGTTTTCCTTGTTTGTCTTCTGAGAGAAGTAAATGCTTTTTCTGCGTTTTTTTCTCAGAAGCTGTAACTTTTTTGTCAGCAGAAATAGCCTTATGTCTTAAGCTTTTTAGATCATTATAAGAGCTAGAAGCTTTCTTTTTTACATTCTAGAAGACCAAAAATCCCTGTACATGTAATATGGCTATTTTCTGTGAAGTGTGGGTATGTATTATACGCACATTGTTTTTATTAATAATACTATTATTATTCACACATTATCCATTGACAGTTTACTGTTTATGATGTAATAGCATTTTTGTTAGGTTTAATATTATTTTTAGTCCTTCCCTTCCTTCCCCTTAAAATTAGAAATAGGGAATAATATAGCTCACTAACTCATTTGGAGTTAAGATCTGACTGTGAATGTGGCAAACTGTTGGTGTAATTCCTTAACTGATCTAGTGGGGTTACTGTTCTGGGAACAGCATTAAAGTGAACACGGTTGTAGAAATGCTAGTAGCTAAGCTATTTGCTTAGATTGCAAGCTGGTAAAATAAAAACACATTTGAAATGCTCAGACTCTTCTAAGAAGTTAGAGTGCATTGTTAATGGATGGAGACTGATCCTTCAGGAGAAAGACTTGAGTGCTTTTCTTTTTTGATAACTCTTATACTATTCCATAATGTGCTATTATGCAATGTAAGTGGGAGAAAAGTATCTCCATACTGATTATACACCAGTTCTTGCCATTGATACAGCAAAAATGGCTGAGTCAATGCAGGAAAGTGTTACAGATTTGTGCAGCTTAAGCAAGACTATTGCAATTGCTAGGCAAAGTGGTGGATTTAGGCTTCTTTTCAACAAACAGAGATAAATGTTCTCTAGTGAATGATTAAGGAGTAAGGCATGAAACTCTGTCTTCCAACCCTCATCAGATATTTGAAGATGACTGATTCCAGCAGTTTTCTTGACTAAATTTTACTGTTTCTCTTCAAAGAAGAAAAGACTTTCATATCTTAAGGAAGTAATAAACAATGTTTTAATCTGGGACTTCAGAGAAAAAAATCATACTAGACAGTGTGTGCCTGTGTCTGTTTGCTCATGGTGGGTACAAAGAGTCTTTCTAATACAGACACCCAGAAGCTTGAAGAGCTAAAGGCATTGGTGAAAAACAGGGGAGGAAATGAAGCAACAGTGTGATTGGCTCTGAGTTTTGTGGTGTTATATGTACTTATTTCATAAATAGGAGCTTTGGACTTCTGATATTTTTCAGAATACAGCGAAATACTCAGTAAAATTTTGTTTATAAGATGGTGGGATCTTTATCAAGCAAAACTATTCTTTCTTTAAAAGAATCCTCAGAAAGTTGTATCTGCTAACCAAACTTTGGTTTTTTTAGGAGCAGGTATCATACCTTTGGTAAAGGATCACTAATAGGTGGATCCAAAGTAAAAGAGTAAGTAATGTAGTAGGAATATTATTGGAATAGAAAGATGTGTTTCTTGAGTTAAACAACAAAGTTATTCCAGATATCATTATTTATATATAACCTATAGAAAATAAAAAGTGTATATATGCTTTACTACTCCCTTATTTTTTTGGCTTTACTATATAAAAATTAAAAAAAACTTAAATATTTTCTTTAGAAGTATACCCAGTATTTTGAGAACTGATTGGATGTCTTAAGTGTAATAAAATAATTTTTGCAGAGTAGTATAGTATTATGAAGGAGACCATCTGTAATGCTAAAGAGTACCTATATATGACAAATGTTGCAGAATGAAATTTGTACCTTATCTCAAGTAAATCGAATTTTAGCTCAAAAGAAATATTGTAGTTTTAAAATTATAAAACAATGCTCAAGTAGCTCAATTACTAGCCCATTATTTGTATTTTAAAATGAAATAGCTGTATTTTGCTGTTGGAAGTACCTGGTACTGAGTGTAAAATATGGAAGTTGTGTGAAAATGGCTATGAAAAACTCAGTTTAATTTTTTTTATGAACTCAGTAAAATTTAAATTCTCAGCTGTAGAATATGAGCTTAAAATAAATATGGTGCTCCTTTAAAATAGTTTTGAGGAAGTGTTTGCTTTCATGTTTGACTCAGTAGTTTTTCCTAAGGAAAGAAACCCAAAATATTTTAGTGGTTGGGAGAGGGGGCTGGTGATTCAACAGCTGAACAAGAAGCTTTTTGTTTAAATTTTTTTTGTACTTTACTAAATATAAATATAATCTAAATTATAACTGTTACCAGTGGGTAATATTTGCAGTGTCTAGAGACTCTAGTCAAAATCCTGTTGGTATAATGAATAAATAAAAATATGTATAACCTCTTGCTTTTGAGTTTGTGGTAGGTTTTTTTTTTTTCAAACTGGGTATTAGCAGAGTTGGAGTCCACATCTGTCCCATCTAGTCTAAGTACTTCAACAAGCTGTAGTTCATATGTCCTGTATCTGTCAGACTGATTTCTCAGTTGCATATGTGAAATATTACATGTGCAGCAAGTTGCATTCATGGGGTTTATCAGCTGTATATCTAAGATAAAGTTGCTTTGTGTGTGCAAAGTAGCAATTTGTTCAGATTTTTCTAGATGTATGGCAACCTGGGCATTTGGATTGCTGGAAATCAGATAGATAAAATAACTGCCTGAGTAGGTGGGCACTAAATTAATGAGAAATAGTTTATTGTCCCAGCAAGTGATATTGGCAGAGTTGAAAATTTTGGATGGAGATGAGGTATAAGAGCAAGGTTACAGTGGCTGGTTCACTTGGTTACAAGGGTTACAGAGTGCAGCAGCTGAGTCATGTGTGTGTGTAACTGATATAAAGGGCACATGCTGACATAGAGAGTTACCCTGTCATATACGCTTTTTCTTGTATTTGCTCTTATCAAGCTTTCCATGCAAGTGATTTACTCTTCCTATTAATCCTCTGAAAGGGACAACGCTTTAATCCATTTGTTTGCTGTGTAAAAACTTATGGTACCTGTGTTATTTTACTAAGTTTTCAGTATTTGAAGGCAAGAGAATGGGAGATATGGGTGAAAGAAAATGTGATGCATGTAAATCCCCTCTTTTCCTCAGCCTGTGAAAACAACATTTAATTCTTAATGTCATTTAAATAGTCCAGTTTTGGACTTGTATTTCCATTTGGCAGTGTATTTGTGATGAGACTGCTAAATTTATATATAAGTATTGGGGGGGGGGAAGCATTCTTTATGGAAGGTAGGCATACTGAACTTCTTATGTCGCCTCACTTCACCTTTAGATTGCTTCTTGTAAAGTCAAATGTAGCTTTCCACATAACTTGTAGCATAAAATAATGTTACAATTGCAAAGACAGAATTTTGCTGTGTAGTTCAGTGTTTGTACTTGTAATACTAAATGCAGGCACATGCCTCTGAACACTTGTCTGGTTTTTTGGATTGAAATGTCCTGTTTCAAAATAGACACTTTTGTTTCTATATAAATGCAGTTTCTTCCCCTCTGAAGCAGATGCTAGTTCAATAAATCAGATCTTACCTTGAAAAATATTTACCTCTTACCGCATCTAAATGATTTGTCCTAAAATCACTTGTTCTTCTGGTTTTTTTTTGCTCTGTCTAATAGTATTTTGGGTTTGGTTAGTGTCTTTTTTCTTTATGGTAAATAGTCTATCCCTTGCTGAAAATGGGGACTTGTAGCTTGCCTGTTTGCCTATAAAGCCCTAAATGTGATATTCTTAACGACTGTGTTAGGGTGGATAGTGGGGAATGGTGGTCTGTACCATCAGGAGATCTTTCAGGTAACACTTTGAGCTTTGAATATATGGGTTTAAGACCTAAATTAAGTTTGATTCTTCTGTAGGGACCTACAGAACATAAGGGGAATATATGTTGATGTAATCAGAGAATACATGCTGTTATAATCTGTCCTGAGGATGCTCATGAAGTTACTGAGATGTGATGGGGGTCTCTTAGCTGATTGCGATGGATTCAGAAGGATCTTTGCATGTGAAAAGTTAGGGTTAGTTTGTGAGCTGCTTGATGGCAAAATATACTCCTGAACTTCAAATAGTGTACCAAACTTACCTGTGAAGTAAGATTTCTTTATCTTGCCCATTTTTATCTTCATCATTGTCTCATGAGGACTTCTGATGCTGTAGAAGTGAATGTATGCTTGTGCCATCTAAAAGGCGACCTTCATTTGCAGGTCTTGCCCCAGTGCAAGTGAGGTGGGGGAAAGGAAGGTGACTAAGCTCTGCTAAGAGTTTAGCAATTTGGGTCTTGAGGTCTAATCTATGCTGCCGTTCTAAAACATGGGACCACTGCATGACATGTTTGGTCGCAGACGTGTCTGGAATATGTGTGTAACTGTTGGTTGTGAGACCAGTTAGGATTAAACCTTTCTGCTAAATCAGGCTGTCATCTTTGAAGTTAATAGCTAATACTTTCTTATGCTGAAGGTTACTGATCCTAAATCAAAACAGAACATGATTCTTTGTGTTCAACTGTTGGGTATTTTAAAAAAATGAATAAAGAAACTAGTGCTAATTTGGGGGCGGAGGGGAGGGAAAGAAAGATAAAAATATGCCTGGAAATCAGATCTGGAATTTAAATTTTTTTAGGCCATTAGTTAAAAATGTGATTATGTTGTGCTTTGAAAACTGTCTCAGACAGTCAGCAGAAAACATTCTTGTACGACTACTAAAAGGAAAAACAAGTGATTACAGCCATTTCTTATCGATTTGTTCCTTGTTTATTCTTCCTACCACAGCATTTTCAGACTTTATTAAGTGTCAAAGCTCAAGCTCAGTTTGCCATGAAATCCAAATGCATGTGTTTTTTCTGTTAATGATTGACTTCAGCCTTCATTTAAAGGTTCCTGAAGGCTTAATACTTATCTCTACCAGCAATATTTTGCCTAACAGTGCACTTTTTGCTTTTGAGCTTTTGTTTTAGCTTTTACTAACTTAAGCATTTGTTTATTTTCCTCTAGCTTTTTAAACTGCATAGATTTGCAGTCTCTCTAGTAGTAAAAGTTGTTTGCCTATAAGAACATCTTTTTCTTTAACTGTTTCAGGTTCCTATTTTGTGCCTTATAGTTTGAAGAAAATGTCATGATCAGGTTCCCATGATAGTTGCTTTGGATTCAGCATTGCTGTCTGTTTTGTTCATTTGTTAAAGGGAGAACCAATAAGCAGAAAAGCCCCCAAAACTCTGCCAAAGCTTGTGGTGTTATAACAAGTGTAAATTAGATGGTAGTTAAGTAATCAGCTAGCTGCAGTGATATGGGATGTTTTGTCAGTGCATGAATACCCATCTTTCTGACTTTTCAGTTTTCCTGCTGCTTACGCTTAAATGACTTGATCTCAGTAGAAATTCTGATCTTGTGTTGTCATTACTTATGAAGGCAGAGGGTGAAACTCTTCTAGCCCTATCTTTGTAAATGGCAAGCTTGGGGAGGGTCACTGTATTAAGGATATAGGTGAATCTCTTCTGGCACTTGGTCTTTCACCTCACGCATCATGGCAGAAAACACTTATGGTGTATAAAGCCTTGGAAGAAATCAGTGTACGTTCTGACTTGATATCATGTTTGTTTTTTGTTTCTTACTCCTACTATATGAGCTTATTTTTCTAACTTTACAACACATTGGCAAGTTTATGCTTCTTTCCACCCTGTTGTATCAAGATCAAAATGGTACATACAAACCTGTAGTAGCTCTCACAAGGCATGTATACTGAAGAGATGCTATGCATAGGCACAGAGGAAAGCTTACAGCTATTGGTAAAAGTTGCGAGTTCAATCTTTTCATTCAGAATAAACTAATTCAGACTGTCTGATAATGACTTAAAGTCTGCTGAAAACAGAGGTTATACTTTCCTGTTTGTGATATGGAAACATGGTGTCTGTTCAAAGATCTCTTTATTGGGATCCAGTCGGTCATATATAGTTCTTGGTTTCTGACTCATTATAACTACCAGTATCTTTCAGTAATAATGCTATTAAATAGAAGACTTGTGCCTCAGGGACAAGAAAAAAAGAGTGGGGAAAAGACCATGTCTCGTATTCCCATCAGATACTTCCACTGGTCCCTGGTTCATAAATCTTTGTGTATGGGTTATGATGTGTTACAGAAATCTGATTAGATACTTTATAGATCATTCTGATTCTTAAAGCTTGTTCAAGATACTTTGGTGTCCAAAAGAGATGGTATTTTCTTGCACTAAATTCTCTTTGCCCAAAGTATTTTAGAATTTTCATTTAAATTGGTATTTAATTTTTTGTGGTTTTTTCTCTAGCATTGCTTTAAGGGAAAAAGCCTAGCTCAGGCATCTGCAAACTATACACTTGAAAGTAAGCAAACTGAAAGCTGTAGTCATGTAACCTGAGTTCAGAGTATAGGATACTTCCTGTGGCGGCATTATGTCATAAATTTATTTTTAGTCCTTAAACACATACCTTCTCTAATGGGATCAGCAGAACTCTTGAATAGAACAAGCGGTGCGCTTTTTTGACAGTAGGCATTCTAAATGTGTCAATACATGCATTTCAACATCTGCTTTCCTTGTCTACTGACATACTGTTCTGTGATCTGTGGATTGCTCAATAATAGGAACAGCTATGCAGAAATTCATTAGTTGTGGGTGCAAAAGGGAGCAAAACTGAAATTCCTCAGAATTCATGAGAAGCTACTGAGCAGTCTCTGAAACAATCTTCACAGGCGTGAGTAAGCAAGGCATGTAGCACAAGACATTTGACGTCATCTTTGGGTAGTGATAGGTTGGATGAAAATAGGGTTGGCCATTTCCAGGAGGCTGACTGACCTACAGAGGCTCTTTGTGGACACAGGAGGATATTTTGATACCTGCTGGGTCTAATGGTTCTGTTTGGTTACCCAACATCTGAACAATTCCCTCCTTTGGAAATTACTAGCTTTTCCCTGGAGAAAGAAAAACAGATAATGGATAAAAGCGGATGTATCTAGAGTGCATTAGGCAAAGGGTAACTCTGTGCTGCTGGGCACAGGCAATGAGAATAAAACAATATTGATGTGCATCAGTAGGAGGGAGATACACTAGACCTAAGCAATGAAGCTTACATCTATAATGGTAACAATAGGTTTCATGAGATCTACTTGTAAGGGTCTATTTGCCTTAGAATTCAAGGACACCCTCAACTCCTTCCCATTTCTGAAGGGGGGGGGGGGGGGGTGTGTGTGTTTAATCTTACGGCTTTGTTCTATTTTTTTTTTTACCTGAAGGAGTTTTTACATCTTCCTAAGATTCACAAACAAGGGATTGGTGGCTGGCCTAATATTGCCAACCTAAATTTTTTTTTTCTGAAGAACTGCTAATGTTTAACATGATCTTCAGAATCCAGTTTTTCAAGAAGCAGGGGTTTAGAACAGTGTCTTCTAGAAATTAGTGTCTTAGAATAACTTGAGTTGGAAGAGACTCTGGTTATCTGGTCTGACACCCCTCACTCAAAGCAGGGCCAACTTAAAAACACATTGAACTTCTGAGTTAGATCAGGTTGTTCATGGCCTCGTCCAGCCAAGTTTTCAATATATCCAAGGATGGAAATTCCACAGTTTTTCTGGACCACATATTCTGGTGTTTGACTACCTTCATGGTGAAAAATTGTTTCATAACATTTAATTGGAATATCCTTTATTACAGTTTCAGTTGTTTTTTGTCCTGTCACTTTGCACCACTGAAAAGAGACTAGCTCTATATTCTGTAATAATCACCTGTTAGATATCTGGAGGCACTAATTAGATGCCTTTTGAGCTGCTGGTGGTCTTATCTGCAGGCTGAACAAACTCAAACTTTGTAGCCAGTCCGCATATGTGAGCATGTTGGTGGCTAACTGTCAGACTTGTTGAATTCTTATGTTATTTCTGAGTGATTAATATGGAATATTAAATTCAGTGTACATGTGTGTCTCATGGGGAGAAATGTAATCCAAATACATGCTGGAAAAAAAAAGGCCTCTACATCAATCATTATTAGCAGGAAATAAGGTCATGGATAGTTTTCTAATGATCTCTAAACTGCTCTGAAGCAGACTTTAAAAAAAAAAAAGAGAGAAAAAAAAGATAATTAGGAGAAAGAGAATGAGAAAAAAGTTATGTTAGCACAGAAACTTATTGTTCGTCCCATATTAAATACTGCATACAGTTCTGACTACCCTGTCTTGGAAACAGTATGATACAATTGGACTCAATATAAAGGGGGAAGAGAGAAAAGTATATTTTCTATACAAAGACAGTCTAAGTCAAACAGATCTTCATTCTGGAGCAGAAACTAGTATGAACGGATCTGATAAAGGCATATAAAATCATAGATTGCAAGAGGAAGTTTAGCAGGGATGATTGGTTCATATTTCTTACAGCAGAGGAGTTAAAAGTATGAGCAAGTTCAAAACAAAGGGGAGTTTATTTTTTATGTGGTGCTGGTGCCTGAGCATGCTCTGTAACTGATTATGGTAAAATGCAGTGAAGCCAAAGTAATACTGATGGAGCTAAATGTTCTTGAAGAATGGTTAGATGCAACTTTCTGCTCAGGAGGTTTCTAAGCTGCTTATTGCGGGATGTTGGGAGGATGTAACTGGGGAAAAAGTATTGCAGGATGCTAGCCCTTTTTCAAATGTTGTTTGTCTAAGTATTTTGTGGTGGTCAGAAACAGGATACTGGGCTAAATCAGTCTTTGATCTACACCATATTGCAGCTCTTTTGTTCTTAAAAATACATGCCATGTAAATGTGATTATGCAGGCAAGAAATTATTAATGCTAACTGGAGACGAGCAAATTATCTCCAGAAATAACTTTGAACAGCCACTTGTTTCCTCCAAAACAGGATCTCTCAAATTCCCAAGCTACGCTCATAACAAATCTTCTTGTGGAAGCCAATCTTCTGCTTTGCTGAAGAGAATATCCTTGGCCATAATAGAAGTGGAAGTCCTTCACACAGCCCATAGTTGAGCTATGGAGTAGTTTGCTGTAAGATATTGCAGATGCATTCCAGAAGTGGATGGCAGTTCATGGAGTTCATTATCAATATTCTGGTGAATATTGATAAATACACTGAAAAAAGTAATGTCCAAACTTATTTAGTAGGAAAAAAACAAACAAACAAACAAAACTGGCTTAGGAAGTCCCTCAGCTGTTAATGGTTTGAGGCAGGGAGAGTACATACAGGCTTCCTTATTCTTACATAAATCACAACTCATAACTTAATGGAAGCATGAAGATTTTAATATTGTAAATATTGTCCTTCCCTTTTTCTCCAAGTATCCTTATAAAAAACACAAGGAAATCCCTCTTAAATATTATTAAAGTTGAGCTTTCAGAAGTTACTGAGTGCTATTACTTAAGCAGTTGTATTAACTCTGCATTATGATTTTATTGTAATAGGCTACTTCTGTATAAACCTTTTCAGTGTGAGACAATGAAACATTTTTAAACATATGCGATTCATATAACTTGTCCTATATTGTTTGTTTTACACAATAATTTTAAAATTTATTTCTTAGAAATCTGCTTTGTAGAGTACTTTCAGCAAAACAGCAGGAATTGCACATACTTTGAGTATGAGAAGTATTATTTCCATCTTATAAATCAAGAGACTGACTCTGAAGCAGTTTGTCTCTGATTTTGTACTTTCTGTTCATTATGAGTTAGCACAAGAATTTCTCATTATCCAGCATCATTATAGCTTGTACTTAAAAGTATTAGCAGTGTAGTATGGCCTGAACTATTGTCCTGGTTACATAACTAATTTTTAAGAAGGATGTCTGACAGTGAGCAGAGGTACTGGTTTAGGGGATGGTTGGCCAGTCTACTTTGCAAGTGCTTAAAAACCAGTGTAGCTATAGGTCTTTGCACATGAGAATCTGTTATATTAAATGTACAAAGCTTGCTCTCGCTTTCCACAGTCTCTGCTTCTGTCTTAGTATGTGTAGTGCCAAACAGATTATTCTGCAAGCTCTCCAGCGAGCTATAATTTTACTGTTGTCTTGGTTTGCTGCATGAGCTACACAAACACACATACCTGATTTTTTTAAATGTGCGGAAACAAAATATTTTTGAGTTGATTTTTAAATCCTCAATTTAAGTGTTCTTCTCTTCACTTGCTTCATATAACTTGTCTTCCAGACAGTAGCTTTTTGTTCCCTGTCTCAACCAGAAAAATCTCAGGGGAAGATATTAAAAATTTCTTGAAGTTCATTAAAGAATGAAGGGTGTTATTACTATGTTAAGCCAACCACTTGAAAGACACTTGCAAGGATAAAACTGGTAAGATTCTTAATGTAATGCATAGACAAACTTTGATTGTAAAGAGGAATGCTATGGATGAGTAGCCTTTATTTAAATTTATGTATGATAAAGCACTCCAATGTGATACGGTATTAATGCTTTTTTTTCTGTTGTCTTGTAAGTCCTAGTGCTTGAGTCTAAAGGATTAACTAAAACATTTAACAGCTTGGTTCATAGTTTGGTAGATAAATATGTATTACATAATCTAGCTGTGACAATGGGAAAGATTTTGTGAATGCTCAGATATTAGATACTATATTTATAGCTGAAGACAAAGGACTATTTAAAATAAGGCTGATGTTTAAAACCTCATGGTAAAACAAAAGCATATTTGTGGAGTATCTGGTATAGTTTCATTGCTATGGACTCTTGAACAGAGAAACAACTAAAATATGAGAACATATACTTGGATTATAGCTGAAATGCATGCATTTGTAGTGAACTAATAAGAAAAGAACATGTCGCTGTGACTTTTTGGTATAGATACTACCAATAGGCTCTCTGGTCTGATATTTTCTCTTATCTGTTCCATCTTCTAGGGAAGCTTGGGAATTGGTTATTCTGCAATTACATGTTTTGAGGAGCTAATTCTTAACTTCCAGTGCCTTAAGGGAGGTTTAAGTCCTTAAAGTAGCAATACCTTTTCTTCCATGGCAATCAAAATGTTTTGTGTATGAATATGAATGTAGTTATATGTAGCGATTAGGTTCTGTATTAGTATCTGAATTAGCAGCTCTGGAATAGAGCCAGCTTGTGGCCAGGAAAGCAGCCAATAGCCTGGAGGAGAAATGTTTTAATTAATATGTAATAACTGCTTTAGAGAGCTCTCATTATTCTGGCAAGCTGCATTTGTCATTATTCATACTATTTATTTGGGACAGTTGTAATTTCTACTTAAAAATGTGGAAGACAATTCATTGCACCTTTTTCATACTGGGTGAAAAAGTAAGAATGCTTGAAAAATTACCTGAGCAAAGCGAAATTGAAAATTACTTGGATCTATTGAATATATTTTATAGCCATCAATTTCTTAATAGGATCAAGGTATTGCAGCAAGAATTATTTGCATTAAGGAAACTAACGATTTGCACACGTGCTGTTCTGTTATGTCTTAATTCTTTTTGGTGCTAGGTTTTTTCACAAAGGATGAATACAGTAAATTTTCTTGAACTATGCATACATGTGAAGTTAAACTTCAAGAACATTTTTTTCATTAAATAATAAAGCTGTTCATACAAGACATGCCAGTAACTTCTCTAAGTTACATTTCTGTAGGTCCCAAGAGCCTTGTACTAACTTAAAGTCGTAATTTAAGGGCTCCAGTTTCCATTAGGTAGATAAGGGGTAAAGCATGGGCTCCCACTTCTGCAGTTTAACTGCAGTACCATTCTGAAATGCTTCAGATAAGGCCACTGTGCTTCCTCTTAACTGTCAGCTGTGTTGAAAATAAGTGGGAACCTTTCTTTTTTTCTAGGCTTTGCCTGTTATTGCTGTAACAAAAAGAAGAGAGAATCAAGTGATGAGAAAGGCATTTCTTTCATTAGTACCTGGAAGCATGAAGAGACAAAGTCAGCATGTTAACTGAATGCAATTTGAGCTGAATGTTTTCACTTCAGGCTTTTATATTCTAATTATTTTATTAGGTATATAAGCCATCAAAATGTACTGTAAACTATTAGATTTTACTGAGGGGAATGCTAATTGAATCACAGCCTGTGCTAACTGGAAATTAGGACTGCTGGACTTGTATCTGTGGCTCTGAAGTAATTTAGTCTGTGACTTTATGCAAGCTACTTAAAAACTCTGTTTCAGTTGTCCAGTTTATTTACCTGTTTGTCCCCATGAATGGGGTGCATGTACCTGTCCATGTGAGACTGGATTCTCATAACCAGTAATCTCTGGTGGGCTTGTCTAGTGCCACAGTTGCCTTTGTCTTCTCATACCTAGGCAGGAAGGCCAGCAGGAGGTTTAACCATTCCTTGGTACCTTCATACCACTGTGAATCTGATGACAGTCTTGCAATGCCTGCTTCTCAAGACTTGGCTGCCTTTTCTCTTGGCCTTGCAGATACCTCAGGTGTCACAGGTACTCTGTGAGTCTTAGTGCTGCACTGCAATTCATGCAGAGACACTGAGGACTGTTCATGGTGGTAGAGCTACCATTTAACTGAGGGGGGTGACAGCCACAGACATTCTGCCTCCTAGCGTTTGCAGTTTCCTTTGGACAGTAGAACTGCAGGCTCTATATAGCTCACTCTGGGAAAGATAACTAAAAAGATGAGGAGTCTTATAGAAGTTGGACTTCTTAGAAGCTTTGCAACTGGCTTGTCTCCAGGCTGTATGAGAGCATTTACTCCCTCTGACTCCTACTTACAGGTTGTAGTTGGTATAATGTTATCCTGCAATACCAGGAGCCATCTGGGCTGTAAAATGGGGCAGATCTCCAAGTCACTCTTGCCCAAGGTGCATTTGAACCTCCCTTGACTGCAGAGGAAGAGAAAGGACAGACCTTTCGTACTTTGGTCTTTGCCTTTCAGTCAGTGTCACAGGGGCATTGTTCTTCCTACTCTTTGGTGCTCTCCCTTCATACAGATCACATTTCTGCTGCAGAGGTCCGAGGCTGGCAGGGCTATCTTGTCTGGGTTAGTCATACCCAGGAAATGCAGGAAATACCCATAAAAGTACCTCACTCTTCACATTGTGCCTTGAAACTCCATTGTATTTATCACATGCTCAGAGAACCCCAATAACACCCCCCCTGCCCCAAACAGTTAGGTCATGGTCCATTGAGATCATTGTTTGCCTTAAAATAAAGGTTTTTTTTTTTCTTCTACTCTCATTTCTGTTTTTCTCTAGCCATCTGTTCTCTTTTGTCTTTCACTTACATTGTAAACTCTTTGAAGAAAGGATTTTTTTGTTTGCTTGTTTTGTTTTGCTCTGTTTTCTTTAGTGCCTTGCACAATGGGGTGTTCATCAATGGGCTCACTGGCACTTTAACAACACAACTTCCAAGTCTTGGTACTGACAGATATACTTGCAAATATTCTTCATTAGGTCTCTTGGTTATATTTTTTTTCCCCAGATAATTTTATTTGCCCTTATTACTGAATCACCACTGTTTACTTAACTGTGTCTTTACAAAAGATATTCTAAACAAAATTCCAGTTACACAGATTTAAATCTATTCCAGGTTGAAAGAGTTCTTTCATCTTCCATAGAATTCAAAAAGTAGTTAAAATACTTTTTCCAATGCATCTTGCATCAGCAGCTTTTTCCACTACCCGTTTAGACCAATTTTGTTTTTCCAAATAGATGGGGAGATGTACCCACCTGAATATATTTGTTGTAAATATTGTGCTGCAGCAGCTTGATTTACCTCTATGCCCTGGGAGAACTGTTGGGCTTAACACCCGTAATGCATATTTGAAAGGAAGATTAGATGGTAGCAGGTAAATTATGTGGTTCTGAGCACCTGTATGAAGTGAAGCAGAAAGTTGAATTTTAATTTAAAATGAATCAAATTCTCTTCTACCTAAGTTATTTGAAGATATTTTTGGTACACTTGGAATAAAAACCACACTTGTAGCTGAAACTTCTGTACTCACCTGAACTGAATCTTAATGCTCTAAAGACTCATTTATAAACAAAATACAGTTTTAACACTGCTCCAGCTTTACAGACATTATCAGATGTAGTGACACTTTCCCATTTTATAGGGAAAATGGCTGTACTAGCTCAACTTCTTTTAAAGTAAAATCACATTTCTAATGTGTATATCACATATAAAAGCCTAGTGTTCATTTACTCATTATTAATGTTCAGTATGATCTAGATCTGTGTAATTAAGTTAAAAATTTGTTAATTTTTTTCAGCAACTCTAGCTGTTTAAAGTCTAGAAATAAATCAAGTGAAATGTGCTAATTGATGTCAGAATGGATATGGAGCCTCAAAGGTATCTTTAATGGCCTAGTCATCAGCTTGAATACTAGGTTAGTTACTAGAGGAATAATTGTGGTTTTTTTTTTTTGAAAAAAAAAAGTAATAATAACTTCTGTAGCTAATTGCATTCCTTGAGCTGATAAAGTCTAAATTAGTTGATTATGTAAATTGGTCAGGCTTTTTTACCATGTTAGGTAAATATATTTAAAAATGTATTTGAATATTTTTAAAATTGTTAGACAATTTTGTCTAAGATTTTATGTTGCTGAACTAAAACAAATAGTAGCTGAAAGCTTAAATCACTTGGTCTTCTAAAATGCTGTCTTTTTCTATTTTGCAGCATGGGTGAGCTCTCTTTCTATGGGGATGGTCTTCTTTTGTTCTCCAATAGTCAGCGTATTCACAGACCTGTTTGGTTGTCGAAAAGTAGCTGTGATTGGAGCTGCAGTAGGGTTTGCTGGACTCCTTTCAAGCTCTTTTGTAAGGTAAAAAATTCTTTTCTTTAAATATAAAGTATTTTATCAATTTTACAGTGTAGAGGCAATGCTGATCCTATCAACATAATATGAAGCAGCAAGCAGTGCTACTTTATATTACCTGTTAAGAGTAGAAACCTTGTTTTATTTGTTTTTGTCTTTCTCACTATGACTTCTGAAAACTCCAAGTGGTACTTTCAACTTCAAAAGTAATTTTAAAAATATAATAAACCTCATAACAGCACTCCCTATTTAACAGGAACCACTATGTATAAACATATTAACAGCAAGACTAATGCTATAAGTTCAACAGCACTGTCCTGGATAAACTTGTGGTATGTTTGCTTGATGTATGCTGTGTTTTAACAGGTACACAAACATAGTTTCTGCCTTCCCCCCTGCCCTGTCCCCTCAATTTGCTTTTAAAACACTGTTTTAATGTTGATAAAGGTAAATTCTTGTTAGAGTACATGCCATGTTAATGTGCGTTCTTGGTGTTTCATTATGTTGCTTACACTAAAATGATTTATGCCTATGATGTTATCAGTTAATTAAGGGAGTATAGTTCGGATACAGAAGTCAATGTTCTAAAAGTAAAATATTGTACAGTAGATAAATGTAAATATGATTTACTGCTTTTGTTACATACTGATTTCTTAATATAAATTTTCTCTTAGGAAGCTACGATGCAAGAGTATTTGTAATGCAGGAAAATATTTTACTATGTATGTCATGCTGCAAATTCTTTGAATGAGTCTACAGATGGAAGCAGAAGTTCTCTGTCCTTACTGTATTATGTTCTTTCTCTTATTTATAACTTCTGGTTTTATTTTTTTTCCTGGTTATTTTCCATTGATAAAGGTAATCAGTCCTTCCCCCTTATGTTGTTTCTGCTGGCTTGCCTTGTGTATTATCTGTGTATAATAAACTGATAGTTTCATATAGAAAGCAACAATATTATGTTACACAAATACTCTTTTTCACAGTAATACACAAAACCAGAGTTCCTGGTGTCAGACCTTTGTTAGTCAAATACTGTTTTCTAAGAATTTCTGTAATTGCATGGGAAGCTTGTGGAGTCTATTTTGGTATAGAGGGGTGCTGGCAGGTAACATCCTATGACAAAAAGCACTATATGAAGCATCCATACTTTTAAAAAAAAAAAAAGTTAATATATTGGCTAGCAGGTTAAATGGTTTTCTATAACTGCTTTAAAAGCAGGTGTTAGCTGATAGAAAAGAGCCCATGGTTCATTGAAAACATAGTATTAAAAAAAAATCATGTGCCACCTCAGAAATCTTGTATAAAAACATTTCTCACACATTGCCTCCTTCATCTAAATGTAAAAAATGTTTCCTTTGACTTATTAATACTATAATACTAATTTAATTATACTAACACTGTTACTTCATACTGTTAAGATTTCTTGCACAAGTACCTTTTAATGTCACATGTCTGCCTGTGCTCTAATACAATGGCTCTGCTTCATTTCAGTTGTATAGTAGATGGTAATGGTGGAGAACCTTGTGATGAAGCTACTCCTTAATATGAGCTGAAATGTTTCATTCTTCATTAACTTTTTTCCCATTTCTTTCTTAGCATATCCAATATCTGGACCAAAACACAGAATTTAGAATATTTAATAAAAAGGGGATTATTTGTCTAAAAAAGAATTAATACCCAAAAAGTCTATCATTTGCCAATAACGTATTGTATTACCAAAATTTGGCAGTATTTTTGTTTTACTTTTAATTATTAATGACACTTAGTACTTTTGATATTGCATTTTCATAATAAACTATGTAAATACTTGATTTTTCTGGGTTCATGAGGAATGTTCAGTATTAAGCTTGAACTGTTAGCACAATGAAATGTGTAAATTGAGACAATATAATTTTCTTTGGAAAAGAAAAAACCAAAACCCCAGCAATGGTTGAACTTATATTTGGCTAATTCACCCTGATAACGATTTTTAAAACTTCCTTTTAGTCAGACTATTTCATGTAATTATACTTGAATATAATTTTGCTTTTTTACCTGTTCAGCAAAGTCCATGAAATTTTCAGTGGAAGAAAATAGAGTAACTGCTGAATTAAGCCGACACAGTGTATTTCAACTATAAGTACATACAAACTCTTAACTCCCGTAAATATGTCAATTCATTGAAAAACTGTCTTGCATATGGTAGGCAAATGTAAGCATACAGTGTTGTACAATGATTTTTTTTCTTTTTTTTTTTTCTTTTGATATAGCACCATTGAACCTCTATATTTCACCTACGGAATCTTATTTGCCTGTGGCTGCTCATTTGCGTACCAGCCATCCTTGGTCATTCTTGGGCACTATTTCAAGAAACGCCTTGGACTAGTGAATGGCATTGTCACTGCAGGCAGCAGCTTGTTCACCGTGTCACTGCCCTTCCTCTTGAGAGTTTTGATTGATTCTGTTGGCCTATACAACACCTTGCGGGTCCTGTGCATCCTTATGTTTATTCTGTTCCTGGCTGGCTTTACGTACAAACCCCTTGTTTCCAATGCCAAAGACAAGGAGGGAGGAAAGAAGGGAAAGTTCAGATTTCCTCCTGAAAAAAAGATTTGCAATTTCTCCGTCTTCAAAGTTCTCAGTTACCGAATCTGGGCTTTTGGGATCCCAGCTGCACTTTTTGGATACTTTGTGCCTTATGTTCACTTGGTAAGTGCACATTTCTTTCTACATATGATGTATTTAAAACTACAGCTATTCCTTTGTGTTATGGACTAAGAAAATTATTGGTGATAGGAAGCAATATTTAAAGTGCAAGTGTTGTTGGGGAGAAACACGAAATTAATTTTGACGTTGTCTGTGGTTAAGAGGGCTCTAACCAGAACAATTAGTTGAGCCAGTTAAAATTTTAGTTCCTTGTTCTCAATCTAAGGTTTAAAATACTTAACCATGAAAAGAGACATTTGAAAAGTGTTCTGTACTGTTCCAAAGAATTCTTTATTTTGGTACTCAGCTGCATACATTGCCAATGATACTTGTGCGTTTCGGAGGAATAATGGAAGGAGTAAATAACAGAAAATGGGTAAAACATCTAATTTTTGTTCCTTTAAATTGAGGTGTGTTTGTTAAAATGTGCATTTTTAGGGTATTTTTTATTGGCCATTTTCCAGGTTTATTAAAAGCAAAAATACTTGGATTTTTCTCTCAAACTTCAACTTTGTAGTTTATCACTATAGCACCAGTATAACGGATCCTGTTATCTGGTGCTTCTAGCTGCCAGTTTGGCTTTTTTTTATTGCTGTCTACAGTAACTGATAGAGCTTTAGCTTCTGATGATGGGGAAGCTGTCAATCAGCCATTTCTTATACATATACTAAAGTTAATTTGTTTCCCTAGCAGAGGTTTTTTTGTTCTGTAGTATCCTGTTAACCCAGGAAATTTTGATGCAACTGGGAGATGCATTACATGAAATGTATCTGGCTGGCACTCATTGCACTACTTATTTAAATGGTGAATTATTTTTGAATGGCTTCTTGGTGGTGCTGTCTAAACTGAAGTGGTGCATACCAAAAGGCTTGAAAGGGAAAGGGGGGAAAAAGCCCACAACCTGCAACTGGATGCTCTATTTAGACCATTATACATCTTCATATTCAAGAGTATTTGATAAAGAGCATGGACTAGTAGAACTAATACCCACTATGAAAACAGAAGGATCATATTAATATTTATTATTCATCTGTGATAAAACAGTAAGATTAATGGTAATAAATGTCCTGAATTCTGTCAAATCTTCAACTCCTTAAAAGCCCACAGGTTTGTATGCAATATAGGAAGTGGTGTTGCTGCTTTCTGGTGGTACATTGGTGTTAGATTACTGACTCTGCATCAGATATTTATTTTAAAAATTACCTTGGGGTGGGGGCTGGCTTGTTTTTGAGCAGCCGTAAAGTGACTTTTATTCATGGCTAGTTCTTGTTACTTAGTTTTTAACTGTGTAGGTCTTGTTCTATAACACTTAGAATTAGGCAAATTCAAAGGACTGTACAATCAGCTGATTAAGCCATTGTGACATCTTATGCTATTTCCCCATAAGTTTTGTAGAGATGTTTTGAAATTAAAACAGTGTTCAGAGGAATAGAAGGGAAGTGGTGTAGAGAAAGCTATTGGATAGATTGTAAAAGACCATTAACGCTCGCAGAGAACTGAAGAACAAGGCTATACAAGCAGTCACATAGAACTTCTAAAATACATTTATTTAACAAAAAGCTTGTAACTTTTTACCAAGGTGCTTGTACAAATGCTTCTTGTTTCTAGATTGGACCAAAGCTGCTGGTTGACTTGTAGAGGACAAACCCCTGTATCTTTTTCATGTTATAATTTTTCTTTTTATAGTGTGCTTTCACTGTTGAGTACCTTTTTTCCCCCCATATCAGATTGGCACAAATTCTGACTGCAAAATACAGCTCCAGTACAGGAACACAACTTGATCAGGGCTATTTCTAATATAATGTTTGATAACACTATAAAACTATTCCAAAGTATAGTTAGAATCTGATATTTTAGATTAGCTCAAAAATATACTATAAGATTTAAATCCCAGGGGTTTTTTTCTCAGTTTCAGAGGAACCATGAAGCTTAACTATTTATAACAAAATCTTCAATGGGTAGTCAGTTTGCTTTGTATGCCACTTCTGAGAGGGGAAGCTTCTGCAGCTCTTAGGAACTCTTCACTGACAAATTTTGTTATCAAACCCCCCTCCTGAAACCCACAAGTTTGTTTGAATTTACTTGTCTCTAAATAATTAATTTTACTGTATAATTCTCTGGTCCTCCTGTAAACCAGAGAGAAAAGTCATCTTAAGCAATGTATAGTAAGCTTCCACTACTTTTAAATAAAACCATTCTAAACAAGAAGCTTAGCTTTCATTACTGGCTTTGCAGATAGCATTAAGTGGAAAACAGCTTGATTTCCCCCCCCCCCCCCCCCCCCTTCAGTCTTTTAAAACATTTGATTATTTATGATTCAGATTTCTGTCCAAAGTTTAATTTAGGTACTTTTCAATATACACAAAGAATACATGGAGGACTGAGGTACTACTTAACTTGTGCTATGTACCCAGGACTCTTGACCATACTCTGAAATATTTAAAGCTTAAACCAAACTTTGATCAGTGAGTATGATAGGGATGGTAAGAAACAGTATGAATTGGAATAAAATTTCATGTGTTTATACTGATAAAGAAGCTATGTAGGTACTGCCAAAGTCAGATTTCTGTTTGCTTATGTATATGGTCCATTAAGTACTATGTAAGTGCTCAGTAATCTTTCAGAAACCTTGGCATACAAATAGTTTAATAAAATAATTCCTAGCTTTACTGATGTTAAAATGGAAAATGAAAACTTGAATTTCATAAATAGCAGTTTTTCCACTTCCAGAATGTATAAGATTTTTCTAACCTTCAGTCCTGGATAAGTGATCAAGATGAAAAGAGTTTAGTACGTGCAGGTCATATATTTAAGATTATAATTATTTTATACGCGATTACCAAGGATGAATGTATGCTCAGTAGCAGAAATTTTTGTGACAGAAAGCAGGAGTTTGAATCTTGCTGGGTTGGAGAATGCAGTCATAGGACTAACAGTAAACTTGCTGCTTGGGGCTTAAAGAATGAAGTGTTCTCGCAGCTAAACCCACCATTTCTGTAATTATTTCTACATAAACCTAAACTCATTCAAGAATTTAGGTCTGCCTTTAGAACTAAGCAAACACTCATCCCTCTAACTCAAATTTAATAATTTCAAAAAGAAGGGAAAATCTTCTTAATTGAAAGAGGTATTTATTTTTATGAAAACATGAGTAAGTGAAGAACCATAGTGTTTATTGCTGGTGGGCAATGATGTATGCTGGGGGGACTATTTAAAACCTTAGGAAGTCTCTGTGGATCTGTATTTGAGAAAGTAAATAGGTCGGTGTTTATGAAGGAACAGCACAGACTCTGCCCTTCAACACAGATACTTCAACTCCAGTAGATAGCTCTGGACTTTTTTATCCTAGTTTTGTCTGCTTTTGATAAAACCACATTTTATGTACTTCCAGAAGTATGTGAAAGTACATACTTCCAGATAAGTCAAAGGGTATAAGAAAAAATAACTTTTTGCTGGTACAACTGCCAAACTAGTGATTACTTTCCTCAGCTTTTGAAAAGGAAGGTTACTATTGTTCCATTGTTTGCATTTTTAAAATTATAGCACTACTGGAAAAGAGATATGATACTCAGACAAATGACAGCTTTTGTCATGCTAAAACTCTTGAAATTTTCCCACTGTTAGGGTTGGCCGACAGCAGACAGACTGCTAGAATGGGATGCTCGTTGCAAGTGCCCTAAGAAACAACACTTACATGTGGAGCCTCATGCCTACAACTCTTCCCTTAGCCCTCAGACCTGGTTCCTATTCTTACCAAGTCCCATTTTTCCCACCTGGAAAGGCAGTTGCTATCAGTGTTGGGTGCTCTTGACCATGTGATGAAACACAGGTGCCACAGGCCCTACTGGTTAGGGCCGTTTTGTGTCACCACTTGGGTCCATGGTAACTGGTGGTTGCAGACTTGGTGTGCTGTGGTCATTGTGCATAAGTTGTTGTCTGCTGGCTTGGCACAGCAGAAGAGCTGCTAAGGTCCCAGGCAGCACCTCTGAGTGCTTCTGAGGCCAGCCCTGATTTCTGTTTGTGTCTCTTGTGTTTTCTGAAGCATATTGGAAAGGAGGATGCATGTTGTGAAATTTGTAGTGAGAAAGAAAGAAAAGCTAATTTTGGGCTTTGGAATAATAGAATTAGCCAGGTCTTGGCAATTTTAGCCAGCTGCACCATATTTGCTAGATATAGTAAAAGCTGTTAAAACCAGAGAAAATAAGCTGCTCATGAACTAGGCTCCAACTAAAATTAAACAAATCAACAAATTAATTATATTGCATGCTAGATAGGATTCATATCAAGGAGCTGACAAGAATTACCAGTCCCTGACTGGTAAATATCAGCTGCATGCAAAATAGGCATCATATTCCTTTTGGCTCTTGTAGGGGAGAACCAAAATGGGAGAGCTTTTCTTATCCCAATTTAATAGGTGTCAAATTCCATTAGTAGGTATCCTATTCCATGTGATTTTGGGGCAATTGGGTTGTGAGAAATACTATAAATAGGTTTTGACTTAATTTTGTTATGTACTTCTAGCATGAATTCAGATTGTTGAATAGTAAACTGATAACAACCATTTGATTTAGTAATCATATGAATTATTCCTCTCAATTTTAAATCCAGTCTAAACTGCAGTGATTGAGAGTGGTTTTTTTTTTTTCTTTTGACGTCTCTCTAAAATAGGTAAATAGCCAAATAAAAAATCTAGTTTAGTCCATTCAGGTTTAAATTGTGAGTCCAGAACAGAAATATTGTCAGATTAATGCTAAGCACTCTTTCCAGGTTGTTTTTAATAAGGACTATCTCAAGGAAATGATTAAGTATATTTGAATATTAAGTATATTTGAAAGAAAGTATACCTAGTCTCTGTGCCACTTCTTGTCCTGTGCCTGTTCTGGTAATAAACAGGGAAATCCTGTTTTTCAGGAATCAGTCTAACGTTAAGAATTTACTGCTGTTCTCTTACCCTTTAAAAAAGTATGTACTTAATCAGGATCATACATCATTAATTCTTAGAGCTTGTTAGGTCAATTCTGTTAAAATTTGGTCACATGTTAGGTAGTTTAAAAGATATGCTGTTGCTTTTTGTGCTTTATTTAGCAGGATGAAAAGAAATACTTAAAATGGATGTTGTCACTGCTTAGTCTTTTCTAAGCAGTGACTAAGGTCACCACTAAGGTTCTGTAGTAATTTGTATAGGGACATGGTTTGGTTTAACAGTTACTTTTATTAAATGCCTCTTGCTAATGATAGGTCCTGTCTTATTTTATAGTGTTTGACACCTTGCAGGATGAACAAGTGAATTGAACAACTGAATGGTTGAACAAAATAGTGCAAATATTACATGTCTTGCTTTTTAAAAAAGCAACTGGATGGTAGACAATGCAATAAAAATGTGTATTGATAAAGTTTACCTTTCTAAGTCTAAATCTTTTTTTATAAAGAAAATACATACTCTTAAAGAATGGCTAGATCTATGTGAAAATTAGGCCTATTGTTTAAATATGGTTATAGGCTTGTATACAAAGCTATCCATTAATTGATAAGCAATGTGGAAGTTACCATAGCACTGAATATACTCTTAAAACTTCAGAAGAGCTGAGGAAAAAATAGATTTCAATATTTCTTATCCTGCTTTGCTGCCTGTTTCTTAATTTACTGTGTAAATCTGACTTTTCCTTTTGGTGCTTATCCATGTTCATATTCCATAATGGGTACATACTTGCATATGTAGAGATTTTTGGTTAGCAGTAGCTGTGTGGAGTGTATGTGTTCTGTGTCTGTGTGCTTCATGTTTTAGATATGAAAAAATGGTGTGTGCCTGGCTGTTTTTTCCAGCAACTTCCTTGGGAGAATCCATCTTGGGAGACAGATTTAAATATTGGATTTATTCTCCTCCATACTGAAGATTCAGTGTCTTACTGCTTCTCTGAATCTGTATGTGCCAGGAGTAGGTTCAGCTGGACCTCTAAGGAACAGGGAAGTGAGACTGCAGACTTATGGTTAGAAAAAATAGGTAATACTGCCTCAGATTCTAGAAACTGCCACTGAGAAACAAAGCATTACCTTGGACTCTAAGATTTTAATCAGCTGTATTGGAAAAGAAAATGCATTTCACAATGAAAAGTAAAGAGGCTTCCAAGCAGCTGGCCAGCTAAAAGGTATTCCAAAAAGATATAGCAGCCCCAGGACCGTTGTTAGGTACAGACTCTCAGGCTCTGCTGGCATCTTGTTTGAAAATACAAGAGTTGCTGGCTCTGCTGGTAAACTGCCTTTTCAGATTCTTGGGGAAACTTTGTAAATAAATAAGCCTCTAAATAAGCCTGGCTGCCAGCAGTGGACACCCTGTAGCTGTTTTTCAGTGGGAAATAAAAATATACCATAGTATGTCCTCTGTGGTGCTGTGCTTTGCTATATGAAAACCAGGAATATACTATGTCTGGAAGAGCTCAGAGGAGATTCCGTTCTTTCTGTAGTATTATATGTTGCATGAAGTCAGTTTAGCCACCTTCTCTTTTTATAGACCTTAGGAATGGCTGGGAAGAAGTGCCAGTGATGATAAGTATTCTTACCGGGCCAGCAATCCCCTGCTCTGCTCAGTCCACAAACAGCTGTGACAGACTGAGTGCCTTGCTGTGTTATCCACTGGAGACCACTTAGCCCATTTTGGGCACTTGAGTCAGCATTATGTAGCATGCTTCGTCATCTTGGGCTATCTTTCATCTGGATAATCCTTTCAGTTCAGTTTGTTTCCTATTCATTACCTCCCATGGTCTTTCAGCTGTCCTTCCAATGATATCTTTTACAACAGAAGTTTCCTGGGAAATAGGAAATTACTCACTTTTACCTCCAGAAAAGAATAGATTTGGGGAAACCTGTTTGTCTGCAAACTGAAGTTAAATGTAATTGAGAGATTGGTTCTTATGTCCTAACTTTGAGAATTCAACATTTCCATTACATTACCACATGTGTGAAGTTCCTTAGCTTGTATTAGGTCAAAACCATTAACAATACCAGACCCCTTGTCATTTGAATTATTGACAGCTTTGAGGATTTTAACCCAGGTCTTTGAGGTAACTGATTAATACAGACAGATCTTCTCTGCAGAAAATATTTAGTAGTGAAATATTTAAAGAACTGATCAAAGGGCTCGATAGGGTTTTTAAACCCTTGGAAGTCCAACCTTTTTCCTTGGCATAATGAAGGTTATGGTGGCCTCCTTGGTTTCCACATTTGCAAGGGTGTACCTCTCTTCTAGTAAGTTCTAGAGCCTGTTCAGGCTTGCATATCAAAAGGCAACAGTGAAAATGTACATTGTGCCACATGCCAGGCTACATCTGTGATCACATATGGGCTGTTGAAGGTTGGCCTGTTCCACAGGCAGGTATTTTTTTATGTATATGCTGCTGCCTTCTTGAAATTCTAGAAGAGTTTAGTAAGTGTCTGTGAGGGGACCTCCTTTTGACATCCAGGGCAATTAGTTCGCTGGGGGAAGCTCACTGGTTTTAGTGACAAATACAGTGCCCTCAAAATGTAAAACATCTTACAGAACTCATGAATCTGTTCTCTAGACAATCTCTGGGCTTAAAGACAAGTATGGGCAATACTGCAGTTGTATTTTCTGTTATCAGAGAGAAAGGTCATGGTCCTGCTGCTGTATAGGGAAGCTTTAGAGCAATGTGTTTCAGATATTTCTCATCAGAACAGATGATGGGCACTTAAAGGCTAAATCTTTTAGGCAGTCTGTTTCTCAGATGGAAGCTAAACTGCATTCAAAATAGTCACCATCCTAACAAGACACATTTTTATTCCTGGGAGGGGCATGGATATGGTTGGAATCTCTGTAAAGTACTTTATTAGTCATAAAACTTTAATGCGCATAAACAAACTAATTTTCTAGGCTGCATCACAAAACCAGACAGCTCAGATAAATACTTCTGTGTGGCTTAGTCTGTCTCCAGATCTTCTGTGTTTGTTACTTTGAAGTTGCGGGGTCTAGTGCTGTGCCCATGTAGTCTGTCCTTGGACAAAGATAGTGCTGTCTGCTGCTCTGTACTTCCTATCTTTTGCTGGAACATCTGTTTTGTTTCTGTTCTTTAGCTAAGAAAAGTTGTCTTTTTTTCACTTTAGAAACAACATAGTAAACAGGAAGATTTGCTGATATGATGCAGATTTTTGTTGCCAGATTTGATTCCCCGCCTTTTCCCCTCTGTAGTTTAAGATCCTTGCCTTCATGTGATTTTAACTATTCTACAACTATTTTATCACCTTGGACTGTGTTCTTAAATTGAACCAGGATGATTTGTCCTTCAGTTCTGTTCTTTACCAGCCAGCTATTTTGACTTGTCTCTACCTATTTCTAACTCTGTATCAGCGATGTGCCTTGTTTTTCTTAATAAGAGATCAGATTCTGCTGTGCAAATTCAGTGTTTGAACCTTTGTCCCCTAGAACATGTGCCAATAAAAACTGTCTTCCTGTGCAATTGACTTGGAGAAATGAAGAGCCAAGCTCTTGTGAGATCCTCTGTACCCACAGTTTTTCTAGAAACTTATTTGAAATTCTTGCTATGTACTTTGAAAACTGCATTCACTTCCATATACTCAGTTTCCAAAAGGCCTTATTTATTCAGGACAAAACAGTCTCTCTATTCTGTCCATTCAGAAAAATAGCCATTTTCCACTTGTAAACTGCACCCTGCTAAGCAAAAGCTTTGGGTCATTAAGAAGAATTATACTGGAAAATATGAAGGGTATAGAAACCACCCAAGATTCTCCAAGCAGATCTGAGCTGCCATATCTGGACAAGCTATACGATAGTCAGGATGAATCTCACTGCAGTAGTCAATGTTCTGCCCAACAAGGCCCTAGTCATCATCCATAACATTGCTTACAAATATTCTTGTAACTCTTCAAGCCCAGCCTACTGATGCTGTGTTTCCTAAATATTGTCAGGTGTGACATCTCTAGATTGAATCCTCATTTGACAAACCAGTGTTTCAGTTGCTGTCCTTGCAAGAATGGTCATCTCCACATAGACAGTGGCAGTTGCTTTGTGTTCTCTGCAGTAGGACATGACATGCATCTGCTCAAGGAGCCATAGTAGAAAGCAGTTACATACCTTGCAATAAGTGAAGCTTTTCAGGTTGTGCATTCTGTGTGCACAGTCCTAATCCTGCACCTCTCTCCTCCCTTGAAGTCCTATGCCCCTGGATTCCACAGTGGAGACAAATAGAAGCAGTTAAATGCTGTCCTTTATGTCTGAGTGCAAAGCATGATGAAAAGTATGATGTATGAACTCTAGTAACCAAAAATCTCTAAATTTAAACATACAAAACACATGCATATCTGCAGTAAAGCACATACACGTAGCACATCTTGAAGAAATTCAGTTCTTGTAAGGTAAGTACTGTCTCTGTTTTGTGAACCACTTGTATTATGTCATAAACTTGCTACTTTTAAAATGTTGTGTAAAGTAATGTTTAATATCTAATTGGTATGTCTGGATTTTTTTTTACTCAAACTAGAAAAAAAGTCAGCCTTCATCACTATATACTCTTGCTTTTATGGGCTGCTGTTCAAGAAACCTGTTCACTTCTTCAGATCTCCTACATCGGTCATTTGTCTGCTACATCTTTTATTTCCCAGCATCTGCTGTTAGTATGTTTTGTAATGATAGGATAGTATCTTTTAAACTATGTCCAGTACTAACAGATAACTGTGTGTCAGATATTTCTCTATACTGTAGATAATCTAAAAAAGCTAAAACTGTAGGTATAGCTGTCAATTTTAGTACTATTACCTTTCTCATCCACTTAGTCTCCCATGTTTCTGTCTCCAACAGAAGACTAACAAGGCATTGGTTTTGTAAAGGTCCAACGTAATTATTAAGCAGATCTTTCTGAGACCCCAAATCTTCAGTGGCTCCCCATGCTTTACTTGCTTTTCTAATCTTTGCATTTATCTCCCTTCAGATCTCAACATCTCCTGCAGTTTGACTGCTCAGGTTAGTGAAATTTTCCCCCTTTATCGGCTTCTGTAATTATCCTGTGCACCTATTTCTTTCCTGGTATTCCTCAATGTTGATCTGGCAGTATTTATTCTTAGCTAGATTGTCCACTTTTGACATTGGGGGTGGTGGTGGGGAAAGAAAGAAATTATTTCCTACTTTATACTTGTAATTGTTATGAAAGCATATTTAAACTATGTTTTCCAAATAAGTACTGGAGAAGAATAAAAATCATAAGTACAAAAAGAATAGAAACTGAAAAGAATAAAACAAATGTTTTCTGGTTTTTTTAGAAGTAAAAGTAAATGGATGTTTATAAAAATTCTAGGTAGCAGGTATGCTTGGGTACAAGCAATAAGATGATGTTGAAGGGTAAGAGCAAGGCAGTCTTCCTCAGGTCTATGCAATACTAGCAGATTAAAAGGTCTGAGTTACACTATGATTTCCTTTCTGTCAGTCTCTAACAGCACAGTGTACTCTTGCATAAGACAAACTATTGTAAGAGCAAACAGATCATATAGTTCAAAGTCAGATTAAACTGTGAAGTGTATTTTTTCAGGGTTTGGTTTGTTTTTTGCTGTTTTTTTTTTTTTTGAAAACATTATTTTAATGGTAAACTCAGCATCCTGTCTTTGGATGCTTGAAGCATCTTGACCTGAACTAAACTCTTCAAGCTCCACAAGTGCCCAGAAGTCTGAGATCACAGTTGACATTTTTTCCTGCTATCCTCATACAGAGTAAAGAAAATTAATCACCAAAATTAAGCAAAGAACCTTTCTTCACTTATATACAGACCAGTTTTTGTGTCCAGTTTCTGCTTCAGGAAAAGCAGCATAGAAATCCTCTTTGCTTTTTAAATCCTGTTCAGACTTGTGAATTTCTTTCCATGTATTTTGAATTTTCCTTTGAGGAAATCCTCGAACCTAGCTCTTTCCATTTAATTGCCAGTAATTGTCAAGCTGTGAGCTATTTTTCAGGTTCTTTTCTGATGAGTGAGTTAAAATTTGTCATTACTACTGAGGAGAATATTTCCTAGGAAAAGGGAGAGGTGGTTTTTGATTGTTCCAGGCAGGAAAGAAAACTGAATGTAAATGTCTGTATCCTGAGTAAGGACTATATCTCTGTATGAGGAGGGGAGACTATCATTATCATCTCTTTGTTGTGTTTTGAATGAAAGTATGACTACTTGATTCAATTTCTTTGGACCCTGTTCTGGTAGATATTTGGCAGTGTATTTGGGACTTTGATCTAGAATTGAGACTACTGTGAGAGCTTTCTCCTGTGTTTCCCTGTAGAATGAGACAGGCCCTTCACCTGAAGTGAATAAAGGTTTAAGAATCTGTTTTGATTTCTCTCACTTAAGTCCTATGGTTAAGGAGCCTAGTCCTGAGAGACTTGATAAAAGTAGCACAAATTCAGTTGTGGAATAAGGAAGTCAACCTCTCTTAGAAGATGACAATAGTGTTGTAACATGTAGGTAGATGAATGAGTCCCGATTTTTACTAACCAGTTAACTCCAAGTTAATTGCTTATTGTGTTGTTCTTCAAGATAGGTAAGAAATACAATCTTTGTTTGTAAATTTTAGAAGGGGTTACTGTGATAACCTACTTTTTTTTTTCCACACAAATGAGTTGTACAATCTTGTCAAGTAATCTTATTGCTGATTCTACCAATGAGTTGAAAAATTTACTTGAGGTAATAGCATTATTTTGTAAAATGGAAACCCATCCTTTTGTAAAAGCTTTTTGTTCCTGGCTAACTACTTTCACTGATACAGATAAATATTTTCATTCTGATCTTAGTCCACCTTCCAGTGTTTCTCTTTGCCTTTTGTCATCTTCCTTTCTGAGTAGTTACAGAACATGAGCTCTCTCCTGATAAGTTTTTCCAGTATGGCAGATTCCAGAGACCTTGAATCAGTCTTGTATATGTTTTCCAAAATGTTTTTCAAGCTGGGGGGTACTCGCCTCACTTGAAGACCTTTAGTTTGACTGACTAGTCCTTATGGTTCAAAGAATAAGAAGCTTCTTCAGAGAGCAATTTGGAGCATCAGGGTCAGGCTTCTGAATTGCCTCTCAAAGAATCTTTTTTTTTTTTTTGTATCAGTTAGGAAGACTAGCTGGCTAAGGCAGACATCTTAAGTTCAGCAGGGAGAAGACGACATCCTTCTGTGACATGTAAATGTTGTAGCTAACACAATACTATAATAGAGGTCTTGCTTGTTGTATTATAATGGTGTTAGCACCCCCCTTTTTCCATTCACTATTTCATTTAATTGGTTAATACACAGTCCCACTTGTCCTCCCAGATAGTCAGCTGTAAGCTTATTTTGCACTTATTTCTGGGCAGATAGTATATGCTGTTATATTCCTCTTCTCAGTATTCTTTTATTATTTTTATTTTTAAGCTAGGCTAACGAAGTTTGACCTTATTTGTTTGGAAGTCAAGGCCAAGGCATTATCAACACTAGACAGAATAGTACAATAGATGTATTTTTCTTTTTTTAAAGTTGAGGAAGACTAAATTGGATGTGTAGCAGCAGACTTGTATTAAAATTTTACTTCAAGTATGCTAATAAAATTAATCCATACTATAAGCTTTTAATTTAACTTTATGAAGATGAATTTGCTATATTAGGTTTTAGTTGCTTCACTTCTGTTATCTGCTTTGAGAATCCATCTTAAATTGTGTTTACAATAATTAGCCAAAGTGTTTTTTTAAGTCCAGTGCATACAATGTTAATCATCAGTGGTTAGTGAGGTATTTTCTTGTTACTTTGGGTGTTTGTACAGGATATCTTAATCCATTGTTTTGATATTCCCTAATTTCTTAATCATAGCATATCATATAATATGCTTAGTCTTAATTACATAAGTTATAACCTGATAATACTTTATCACATTAGTAAATGCCACAATGATTTGAAAACAATTACTTACATTATGGTTCTAAAATTTAAGTGGTGATGCCAGAAAATTGCTTCCTTCAGTCATCAGGTTACTTTTAATCAAATGTGCAGCAGAGTTTTACCAAGCTAGAGCTAAAAAAAAAGTTCTCAAGTTATAACACTCAATAAGTATGTATTTGTGACTGTACTAAGGCATCCATCAAATCACTTCATGCATGATAGAAAATAAGACTGGAGGTGTCCCAGTACTTTATCCAATTTACCCTTTTTTTTTTTTTTTTTGAGTAAAAACTTGCTTTGGTAAAGGGCCTTTTTAAATATTTCTTTTTTTAATCTTTTTTCCTAAGTCATGCTTATCAAACTCCTACTTATTGCCAGATCTTTCTTTTGGATCCATGTCTTTAATAATGAGTAAGGACCAAAATAGGACATAATGATTCAGCTGAGGCCTTGCTGGTACTGAGCAATATGTGAAGGTCACGTTGTGCCACGAATTGATACATTCTGTTACATTATTAGAACATGCTGAAGTTTAATCTGCTAAACCTTCAATTCCCTTTCTAAAGAGCTGTTGCCAGATCATTCTTCCATTTTGTATTCATGCATCTGATTTCTATATCAGGTAGTGTTTTTTGAATATTATTTACCTCATGATGTTTTTATGGAAACTAATCATATTTATTTCATACTATTGAGTGAGACGGCAGGTTGCCAAGATCATTTTGAATTACAGTCTTTTTCTTTACAGTGCCTGCAATACTCATCATCTGATGTAATTTGTCAATTTAATAAGTATATTCTGTATTTCACTGTCCATATCATTAATGAAAATGTTAAGTAATGGTAGATTTGAGCAGGTTTTTACAGAGCCTTCTTTGGCATATTCAATTCTGCAATGACTCACTAATTAAAAATAGCTTTTCCAAACATTTGAACATCCATCTTTACAGTTGTTCTATTTAAGTCATATATTCCAAACTGGCTTATAAGAATTGTTATGTTTGAGAGAATTTCAAAATGTTGGCCAAGGTCAGAATGTGTTACATCTGCCCTTCCCTCTGTCAAGCCTTGCTACCTACTATGTAATAGAGAGAAATTGGCGTTGTTTTTCTCACAAAATCTGTGTTGATCCTTAGCTTATGTTACCTGTTAGATGTTTATGAATAGTTCTGGTTTTGTTTCCTTTTCTGATGTTGTTCTGGAAATTCAAGTTAATGTGATTGACCAGTAACTCTCCAGGACTTGCTGATGGTAGCTAATCTTGGACATAGTGTCTAGCTGAGTTTTCAGAGTAAGACAGGCCCAGGAAACACTGCTTTAGGGCCACAAGGGACAGTGAGAACTAAGACTAAGTTGTGGATTGTAGTCACAAATGAGAATCAATTTTAAAAAAATGCTTAAAAAGGGTAAGTTATTTGACAATTTAACTCTCAGTCCTCATGTGTACCTAATGCTTCAGTTCTTACATATCCCTGGCTTTATTCCTCATCCTTGTTCTCAGTCACCGTGAGCTTCCCCAGATAACACGTGTGCCTTACCTGTCTTGCTGCTGCTGCTGCCCAAGCCACACTAATCCACCAGTATCCTTGTGCCCATTTCTTTATGCTGTCTCTTGTGCCTCCAATGGGATCCAGTCTCTGGTGGCACCTCCAGGAGCTACTAGTGGAGGATAGCACCTGAAAATACCCTGAGATGAAGCGGAGTAGAAGAGGGAAAGAGCAGAAGTCACAGACTGTTTTGTGCTGCAGTGTAGGGGTTGTCCCCCATGCTTTGGGCTTTTCACAGTCCCCAGCATGCTTTCTTGCACTATTCCCCAGATATCTTTCAGGCCTACCAATTGGCATTCACTCTCTGAAGACCTGAGAACTGGTTTAATTGCTGTAAAAATTATTAGTATTTGTGACTTTATGTAGGAAGACTGTTGCTTGGTTAACAACTATTGTCTTGGTTTCTTCAATTTAAGTTTTCTGCTGTCAGTTGTCTATTTTGACCTCTAGGATCATACTCATCCTCCACATGCTCTTAAAGATAACACTAACAGCTCTGGGTTTTTTTTTTTTTTATTATTTAGGGCAAAATTCTTCAGGACTAGATATTTTGGGGGGGAAAACCAAAGAAACAATTTTAACTATGTAATTGTCAATCTGAGTTCTTCATCTAATCTGAATTCTTAACCTTTCTAATATTAAATATGCTTAACAGTTAACAGATTAACTGTTATGTTCAGTTTTACTTAAGAAATTCAGATTATACTTGTTCTGAATCTTCATGATGTATGGATCATTCTGTTTAATCTGCTTTACTTAATGAGATAATAGAAAACTTCCCTATCACCATGTAATAATCACCTTGATTCTTTAATTCTCTCCTTGTTCATTATGTAGTTTAAATTGACCAGAGATAGAAAGAGGAAATATCACTGTTGTGGCAGGTATGTAAACAGGAATTACCTTGAAGATGTATACATGCATATTTTTGTCATGTGAAGACACTTAATTTCTAAAAAAATGCTACTGCATCTGTCCCAGGATGATGGCACTCCCTTAAAAATGGATCTGTATTAGGTATTAGTAATGTTATTTCATGTGTCTCAACATGAAGATCATTGTTTCAGTAGGTGTTCAGGAGTCAGGAGTTGCTGGTTTGTTTGCTAGTTTTTGGCTCGTCAGTAAAAGTTTCTTTGGAGTCTGGACCAAAAATGTATTTGCATTAAATGATCTTCCCTGTGCCTAGTTTCATACAGTTCTCTGGCAACCAAGCTTCTTTCTCTGATCCCGCCTGCCCCCGATTTGTGGTGAGTCCTTATGTTAGAGAATAGAGTGGTTTGTCCAGAGTTACTTTATGCTCTGTTCTTCAGCACATCCTGAAACTTTCAATCTTCCAGGACAGTTCACTGCAAAGTTCTTGATATATCTTTATCAAGGCAACAGGTAATATTTTTCTCTAGGCCTTTGAAGGAGTCGGCTTGTTCAGGCATGTGGTTGATTTGTTCATTGAAGGAAGGCTGCTGTGTGATGGCACTAACAGTACAGAAGGATCTGTACATCATCAGTAAGGCTGTTCTTTTCTCAGGACATGTGTGTGAAATAAACCTAACCTCTTAGTTTTCTGAAATTTTGAAGATCTAATTGTAGTCTTGAAGATGAGCACCAGCAGAATTTGTCTACATATACCCACTCCATTTGTGTTCTGTCTGTTGCTAATACCCTTACTTGGACATGCACTTAGTTTATTTTTGTCTTTTCCCTTTCTTGCACTTACAGCTTTGTGGTTTAACCCAGCAGGCAGCTAAACACCACCCAGCTGTTTGCTCACTCCCTGCCTCTCCCCAGTGGGACAGGGGAGAGAATCGGGTGGGGGGAAAAGAAAGTAAAATTTGTGGGTTATGATAAAGACAGCTTAATAGGACAGAAAAAGAAGGGAAAATAATAATAAAAAAACCCAAGTGATGCACAGTGAAATTGCTCGCCACCTGCTGACCAATACCCAGCCAGTTCCCAAGCAGTGGTTCTGTCCCCTGGCCCCCCAGTTCATAAACTGAGCATGCCATCATATGGTATGGAATAGCCCTTTGTCCAGTTTGGGTACGCTGTCCTGGCTGTGCCCCCTCCCAGCTTCTTGTGCACCTGGCAGAGCATGGGAAGCTGAAATGTTCTTGACTAGCATAAACACTACTTAGCAACAACTAAAACATCAGTGTGTTGTCAACATTATTCTCATGCTAAATCCAAAACACAGCACTATGTCAGCTACTAGGAAGAAAATTAACTCTATCCCAGCCAAAACCAGGACAAGCTTGGAAAAAAAAAATTGAGTGATGGAATGACAAGGCCATCATGTCTTCTAGTAATACTGAATGGGTTTTTGAAGGCCATGGTAGTTACAATCAAATCAGTAGATTATGGAGGTATTGCCACACCTAGATTGATGGCTAAGTCTCATACATTATACAAGTCTAGAATTATTTTGGGTGTCTGGATTTAAAGTTGTTGCATGGCTAAGAGGGCCAGTTAATACTGAAAAAAACATGTTAATTAAAGCAGTTCTGTATATTACAAGTGCTTATACCTCAGGGCAGATTCCATACCATAAGTCCTATGATCGATTCAGTCTCTAATCATAGTTTTTGCCTGTAAGGTTATGTTTTAGACTCATCTGACACTGTGTGCAAAGTTTCATCTTCATTACTTACAGGCATGGCTCACGACTTTGCATTCCAAGGAAGCACAGTTTTCCCTGGATTTCTATCGAAACTCATGCATTTCTGGAAAGCATGAAGAGTGAAAAGTTTGTGCAGGCTATCCTTTTTCTTTTCCTGTCTGGGAAAGAAAAATCAAAACCAGAAGAACCCCCCTCAGCTCTTTCAGAAAACTGTTAATTTGGAGCAGTTAGGAATAGTATCTCCAATTTACAAATGGTACCAGCAGTACTCTGCAAACGTTTCCTTTTTTTCATTCAGAACCAGTGTAAGGATAGTGTCGGACATCAGGACTTGAAGAAAATGCTGGTTTTTATGCGCTCAAACTTTTCTAGGTTATATATTGCTGTTGGCCATCTCTTGGTGAGAAAGATTGCATTGCATTTAGCCTACTAAAGCTTTACTTGATTGGGAATTCTCAAAATGGATTATACGCAGGAGGAAAGCAGTTGACAGAATTATTTCTTGCTAGTTCATTACCACTTCTTTCAGATTTGGGTCCTTTGTTTGGAAAAAGGAACTGGAGCTATACTCAGATTGCTCTATTTTTGATTCAGTGCATGAATATAGCTAAGATGTGTGTGCATTGAATGGAAGATCTTGACAAAATCTGGGTCTTGGTTGGATGGAAAGAGGTTAGCCAAGACAGTATATCTGAAAGCATTCCAGCCACTACCGCCCGGCTAATCTTTTTTCCTAGTCTCATCCTGACAGTAACAAGAATGTGGACAATAAGATCTGTTTGTATGCATTACCTTGATAATAGAGAGCGAGGGTATAAGGTAAAATGCTGGTTTTGGGGATGCATTCAGTTATATTGTCCACTGTCTATGTCTTAATTTGGAAAATTGCGTTGTACAAAGATAACTTATTTTAAAATAGTAAAGCAGCCATGCTAGCCTGGAAAATCTTGTACTGGTTGGCTCAGGCAAAATTACAGGCCTTTTCTACATTGGAAAAATCAGACCTGCAATTCAGCTTGCACACAGCTCTAATGAGTGAAGAGCAAGCTACATTACTGAGAAGAGGCAAAACCCACAGGGAAATACTTTGGCCTTCGATGTGTCTGCTGTGTGCCTGGGTCCCCATTTGACTGCTGTAGATAATGCCTAAAGAGTCATGTAATTACAACCTGTGTAGCTCTGCAATGACAGGAACGTTAATGCATGAGATGCTGCCTGAGAAGGTTCGCAAGTAATTGCCCATCATGGGATTTTTGAGTAGTTCTATCAGTTAAAAATCTGTGGAAATCTGAATTTTGTTTAAGTTACTTCATAAATAAATGTATTTAACCTATAGTTACAAGAAATATCTCTAAGTCCATAATGAGTTAACACAGTACTGAATTAATCCTGATTTGCTGTATTTTCAGATATCCAGTTAATACTGCTGTTACTTACAGCTTGCTTAGTGACTGTATCACTGAAGATTGAATATGCTGCTAAGGGTCAGAGGGTCAGCTCTGAGATCAGACTGGGTTGCTCAGGGCTTTCTGCACCCTCCAAGGAAGGAGACTGAACAAGCTCTCTGGGCAGCCTGTGCCACTGCCTACTGCCCTCCTGGGGAAAAAGTTTCTCCTGACATCTAGTTGGAAGCTCCCTTTAAGGTTATGGTATGCTTAAGAAGAGTGAAAGCTAAAAAAATAAACACTAATTTAGATATTTGAAGATAAGAGATGAGTAGTGGTTGTTTTCCTACTTAAGGAGTTGATTGAATCCAGTATTTTCCTCTGCTGATCTAAGAGAGGACAGCATTTTACCCTTGAGAGTGCTGCTTTGAGAAATCCAGTTACTCAGTTGTAGATGCAGGGTTAATAGTTTTCTAGATGTAGAGCTTTATCTTACCTCTTGAAAAGGCTCTGGGGAGTGGATGAAATCAGGTCTGCTAATTAAACAAGCTAGAGGCTGCAGAAACATGGAAGTGAAACAGGTGACAAGAATGGCAGAAAATACCTTGGTTTCTCTCACTTGCTGGACATATAAAGGTAGGCGTGGGAAAACTGTCAGCTTTTCCTCTTCTCACCTTTGACAGAAAGGGAATAAATAGAACAACTGATCTTTTATGTTTAAATACCATTCCAGAAGAAAAATTTCATCAGATTCTGTTCCCAAATGTGTCTTAAAGCAGAGAAAAAAAAAATCTCCTCAGAAAGAGAAAGAGCAAGCATCTGTCTTCAATTGAAGCTAGAAGTTATTCTTTAAAACCAAAACAAAACCACTAGCCCTTATTTTTTATTTCCTTTCTGACAAAATCAATTATATTGGACAAATTAATACTAGATTTCATAGACTTCGTGACATGCAAACAAAACCCAACTGATTTTATACTCAGTCACCATCACTCAGCAAATCCTGTTTATGTTGGGGGGGAAAAAAAAAGGCTCTGCTTGTGTATTAACACTCCAGCCAGGAAAATCTTGACTATTTTGCTCTAGATGTATTTACTGAAACTGAACTTTTCCTTTTTGTAGATAGGAGAATAAGGGTTCTCTAGTTTGAAGTGAAATCACATAATCAGAATTAATAACAAAAATTGGTGTGCAGCTTTTGCTATCCAGGTCTGTCAGCCTGTGGTCACCTTGTCTTTCAAACGTTTTTACTACATCTTTCCTTAAAATCAGTCTCTTACATTTGCCTCTTCACACCTCTGAGTCTTCACAGTTTCTTGTTTGGAACTAGTTATGAGCACAGAGATTGCAGGACTATGCAAATGATTTCTACATCTTCTACATCGTGTTTCAAAGTGATTGTGCAAAAATTCTTTCTTATGGGTAATTTCTGATCTTCATGGTTGTTTTTAAAAAAAACCCATGAAGAAACAAATACTGTGGAACCAGACAGAATATTAAAAAATCCGAATCTATCAAGCCAGTCTTAGCATTTTTTTTTAACATGGCTTGAAAGGTTAGAATTACTGACACCAGTAGTTCATCACATTGTAGTTGATGGTCTTGTCAGGACTGTTGGTCAGTTGCCTTAGTGCTTTAGGTTGAAGTGGCTGATAAATCATTCTTCCAGTTTGCCCTATTCATTGCTGCTGTAGCTGCACCCTCTCCTGGAAGTGCTTGCTGTTGTGTTTGGTACTGCAGGTGGTTCCTGCTCCTCTTCCTCCTTGCCCCTGGATGTCATGGTGATCATGGATGTCTGGATGAGGCAGTCTAGAGGGCCCCTCCTACTTGTACTCTCTGGCCTTCAACTCTGCCTCTCTGCTTCTTGCTCCTGCCCTGAGCTATAAGTTTGGTAGCATGTATCTTTGTCTTAATGCACAGTACTGCGGTGATATTCATTAATCATTCAGTACCTTCAGACCTGAGAGCATGCCCCAGCCAGTGAAACAACCTGTTCTAGGCAACCCTTGTTGATTCTGTGTTATGTTAAATCTATGACTAGTAAATGAAATATGGTTGGGGAGAGCACTTCTAGGTTCTCTTCAATTGTCTTGGTATTAGATGTAGCCTTGTTGTTTTCTTAAATTAAGTTCCTTATTTGTGAATAAAGCAACGACATGTTTCAGATTGTTTTTCATTGTATTGCACTTAGTAAGCCAGTGCAAAACTTACTCTAAAATCTGTAAAAGCAAAGTTAGTTGACCATTTGTAGCCATGCTTGTAAGTCTGAGATTCACAGATTATGTCTATTTAACTCAAGTTTTCTAAGGTTTATCTTCCTTATAATTCTAAAGCCAGTTCATTTTCTCAACCCTCTTTTTAAACAGATGAAGCATGTAAAAGACAGATTTGGTGACAGCATGCCAGAAGAAGTGCTTCTGCTGTGTCTGGGCATTACTTCAGGAGTTGGCAGACTGATCTTTGGCAGAGTTGCAGATTATATTCCTGGTGCAAAAAAAGTATATTTACAGGTATGTCTTCACACCGTTCTGAAGGAATATACAAACAGTATTCTGAAGGCTTTGGTTGCAGGTACTATTAAGTAAGCAGAATTAACTTATTGGAGATTCAAATTTGAGAAATTTCAAAACTCAGTGTATGGTTTTTCATACTAGGAGACTTTGGTGCAATGTTCATGAATCTCTGATTTTTATTCTCTTTTTAATGCTAAGGAAATGTGTCTACTACCTGCTGGCTGTTTTCAGCTGGGAATGAAAGAAGTTACTAATCGCTAGCATGTGAGTGAGAAAACCTTTGGGGATTCTCTAGATTCTGCTTTCCCTGTTTTATCCCACGATTTCATAATGGTTGCAGAAAGATTAATTTTTTCTGATGTTCCTGCATTAAGGATTTTGGATCTCTTTTCATGATCTTTAGGTGATAATTTGGTGTCAAGCATGTTCTGTGCATAGTGCATGCTGGTAAAACCATGGGAGTATAAGAGGTGCTTAGTTGAAGAGATTTTGCTGAATCAAGGGGGTACCTGCACAAAGTGTCACAGCTTCGGAAATGCTGAAGCTTGGGGATGAAGGAGGATATACACTTTTTCCCTCCACTCTTATATAAGATTTTTTTTTTTTGAGAAAGTAGCAGTGTTAGTGTAGATTTTTGGAAAAGCTTTAGTTAATAACTCGCACGTATGTTATCAACCACTGGGTGTTTTTGTTTTGTTGTTTTAAAATGAATAACAAGGGAGACATCTAATGGCTATTATCTGTACTACATTATTGAAAACAAAAATTCTTAGAAAAGAACCATCTTTCTGAAGATGGAGTATTTGTTGCCATAGTTACATAAATTTAGATTCCGTGGTGATAGAGACTGGGACTGTATCTCATTCATTTGCATTGATTTAATACCTATTGTTACACTTTCAGGAAATGTCAATATTAAGATAAAAAGTAGAAGGGCAGCACCGAGATGTTGCACATAACTTACAAAGCACAAATACCAAACTTGCAGTAAAACTACAAGCTTTTTTGTTCTTTTCCTTGAACAGCTAGAAATGAAAAACATGGATGTTTGTTTAGGGCATAAACTAGGATGATTCTGAGTACTGTTGGTTTTGCATAGTTTTAAGCAGGAAAACCATGTTCACTTTTACTAAGCCATGCCCCAGCATCTTCAGCTCTCCTGTTTCAAATCGGCATTTTTAGGGGAAGTGAATAGACACCTCAAGTATTATTCTGGATTGTCCAACAGTTCATACTATCATCTTATCTCATGCAAAAATTGTTTAAGAATTAATTTTGACTAATGCAAATAAAACCTCTTTCCTCTTAGAACTTTACTGTCTTATAGTTGAACAACTTAAAAGAGCTCTACCAGCAAGTTCAAACTTAATCTTTCTGTTTCTGCATTCTTTTCTATGGACCTGTTTTGCTGGATTTTTGCTTTATAAATCCTATCTTTTAGTAACAGAATGATGCATTCTCTCTCTTCTGGATACAAAAGTTAAGTGATTCTGGTTTTAGTGCTGCTTTTACCATAATATGATAATACAAAGAATCTGGTCAACAATATCTTGTTTAGAGTTTGTCTACAGATAACCACATTACTACTTAAATACAAACTGATCTCAAATAATGTTTGTATTTTCTGTATTAGAATACACAGAACTGAGAATTTCTTCACCTCTATCCTGAAGTTCCTATAAGCAGCCCAGTTTTTCGGTGTTTCTATTTCTATACCAGCCTTCAGATGCTTCACAGCAGTTTTTCTTTACTATGCTTAAATAAAGTACATTACCTAAAAGAATTGTTATACTGTCCTGAAAATTGTTTCATTTAGCTGTCTCCTTAAAGACTTTTCCTAATGAATTAATTTACTTGATGTCACTTATCCATCAAAAAATTGTGACTTTAAGTGACCTTGTTTTTCTTTAATGGTCTACAAGTGACCAATGCATAATGCATGTGTCTTGTTTGGAAAAAGTGTTTGTGCAGTCAGGTGGGACATTGGTTTCCTATGCTGACATATGGATGGTACACAAGCAAAACTCTTAGCTTTTTTATTTTCTTTCCTTCCTGCTTCATTTTTCTGAAAGACAGAGTTTTATTCCTTTAATTTACAACAAATAATAATCTTTAGATTAAGATTATAATATAAAATCTTTGTAAGTATGCATGGCTACAGGAATACAGCAAGATACCTTCATGTGGAAAAAATGAAATGAGACTTTCAAATACCACCTCTGAATATAAGCATCCTGAAGTAATCACTCATGATACTGATATTTTTAAATTACAACAGTGAAGAGTCTAATTATAGTGTTTTAGCTATATTAAACTTCCGATATTTTTGTGGCTTTCACTTGTGAAAAGAGCAGAGAGTAACTCTTCAAAAAATGGTGCACCTGAAATGACCTTACATAATCACTGCAGGATAGTTGATTCTAAATGCATTTTGAAAACTTGTAAAATGGGTAGTAGAATTTCTTTGATTGCATGTCATGACAGTTATATGTGTTTGTCTTATCTTGGTATGTAACTTCTGATGGTGGTGGTAATCCATGGAGACTGCTTATATTTTTAAAATAAATACAGGCAGACAATTTAATTCACTACAAATGCAAGAAAGCTCATCTGTTCCCTTTATCCTTGCTGATTTGATGCAACATGGTTTTTATTTCTCCCCCCCCCCCACCCCCACCCTGGTCATGTTTAGGTGGCCTCATTCTTCTTTATTGGCCTGATGTCTATGATGATTCCACTGTGCCACGTCTTTGGAGGTCTCATTGCTGTCTGTCTCTTCATGGGCCTGTTTGATGGGTGCTTCATTTGCATTATGGCTCCTATTGCCTTTGAGCTTGTTGGGGCTCAGGACATCTCCCAGGCCATAGGATTTCTACTAGGACTCATGTCAATACCTATGACAGTTGGTCCACCCATTGCAGGTAAGTATAGATATGGTCTGTAGCTGTAAATGTGTTTCTATGGTTGCATGACTCTTTGGCTATATTTTCCATTCCTGCATTATATGCAGTGCACTTACATTGGAAGTTTTCTTGGTACATGCTCCAGAATATATGGTGAATTTACCTGCTGCTCATACGTTATTAATTTACTGTACTGCTTAAAATTTGCTTTGGTCGTCTTTTTTTTTTTTTAATTAAGGTATGCAGATATAAACATTCCTCAAAAGAAAGATAGGTTTCCAGTTGGATTGAGGACATGATGTTTTCCATGCTGTTGAGGTGACAGCCTATATGTTGATTGTGTTACAGAAGGACCCCAAATCAGAATCTGAAAATTAACTGGACTCCAAAATTTGCTCATGCAAAAACAATTGCAAGGATGAAAGCTCCAGTCACTTTAATTACTTCTTATAAGTAGGAACACTGGCTTTTTTCATTCTCTGATGTTAGACTTTTTGACAAAGTACAGGTTTTGAACATGAAAACTGGAAGTTCTTTGGGAGGTGGTAAAAGATTAAGCTATAATCCTTACCACTGATGATTTTCAATCATAATTTTCCCTAAGGTCTTGTGAGGGCTACTGAAAGATGCTTAGTAAGACATAACTGAACTATGCAGCATTATAAAGTACAAAATTTTAAAGCTAGAACAGCATAGACTAGGTGTTTCCTGATCTGGATACACTATCACAGCTATTAATACTTAAATAGAATTTGATTAATGTGAGGAGTTTTTAGACAGCAATTACAGTGAATTGTTGGAAAATAATACACTTTATTAAAAAGAAGCTACCAGGAATGCAGTATATGCAATATATCTAGAATAAGATTAGGAGGCATCTTGATCAAAGGCAACTGTCACCAAAAGAGGGAGAATTTCTCCCAGTCATTACAAGATTCAAGTGCTGGAAAAGCTGAAATGAGCAACTTTCAAATAAGAAATATGGTATGTGTTTTTAATGATGGGCGGTAATTAAGCAGTCAAGTGGTGACATACTGAGGTCTTTGTTACTTGGAGTCTTTAAATCAACTCTGGAATACCTTTCTACCTAGATATGCCTATATTTGGCCAACAGGTAGTCAGATTAGTGGTTAAAATAATCTGTGCCAGTGTCCTGGTTTCGGCTGGGGTAGAATTACTCTTCTTCCCAGTAGCGGGCATAGTGCTGTGTTTTGGATTTAGTATGAAAATAATGCTAACAGACTGATGTTTTAGTTGTTGCTAAGCGGTTTTTATATTAAGTCAAGGATGTTTTCAGCTTCCCATGCTCTGTCAGGTGCACAGCAAGGACAGCTGACCCAAACTGGCCAAAGGGCTATTCCATACCTACCATATGATGTCATGCACAGTATATAAACAGGGGGGAGTTGGCTGGGGGCAGTGATTGCTGCTTGGGAACTGGCTGGGTGTTGCTCGGTGGGTGGTGAGTGATTAAACCATGACAGCAGCTCTCAAGTTTCTGAATCCAATGAAAAGACATGTTTTTTGTAGATTCCCGAGGCCCCATTATTCATCAGCGGCAACCTTCTGTCTTTACAGGTTTGCTGCATGATTACCTTGGCACCTATGATGTGGCATTCTACCTGGCTGGAGTCCCTCCCCTTGTTGGTGGAGCTGTATTATGTTTCATCCCCTGGGTCCATGAACGGCAGAAGTTAAAAGAAAGAGCAAAACCTGTTGATGGAGAAACTACTGAGAAAATGCTGGAAAACGAAAACACTTTGTCAGACACTACAGAAAAGCCAATCAAAGAAATGGAATCTGGTTTTTGATGCTTTCTTTTCCTGTACCAGCCCAACCTTCTTCTACTGAAGCTAGATTTGTACTTTTTGGCTGAAGATACTATATGATTCTGAAGAAGTTTTGAACTATTGCTCGAACTGCAAAACTGCTATAAGAATCTTTTATACCATTGAACTTTTTTTGATGCGTCATTGAGTTTGATTTCAAGTCACATTTTCAAGGTGTTTGAAATTTTGTAGCATTAGTGTGTATGTGCATAGTGATTCTGTGTGTGAAGAGAATATTTTTCTAATTCATCAGAACCTATTTCTGGAAGTGTGAAATCTGTTTTTGTATCATTGACCCAGGATTCTTCAATAACTCTTATGGTCCATCCAATGCAGGCACACCCATGGATGTTTATACTGGAAAATGTAGTAGCCCTTATGACTGATTTGGGTTTGAAGTTTTTCATGCTGTTTTACAGTCTCTTACAATTCTGTATCATGAATATGCATCTTTTGTTTTTATTACCTTAACTCTTGCTGAAATGATTTTTTGTTAGAAAGCTAAATTATTAAACATCTGTTTTATTTTCTCTAAATACCCCAGCCTGCTCAGTTTGCTTAAGCACTCACCTGTTTTTGCATTCACCTTTTCACAGTAGCCCAAACAAAGAACAGTAAGGATGAAATTTTTGATGGGCACAGGTTTTGAATATGCTCTAAGTTACTACAGTAACTAAGCTCTGAGTGCAAACACGTTCAGAAGTAAAGCTGCTGAATGATAGATTTTTTTATTTGGTGAGGCAATACTATTAATGTATATGTGTATTTTTTTCCAGCTAAACCTCAGAATAGCTGATAGATTTGAAATTGTACTGACAGTAATACTTTGGAGCAGTACTGTGAATCAGACTAAAGTTCAAATTATTCTGTTGTACTTGTTAGGTCCTTTCTCTTTTTAAAAACAAGACAGCTTTAAAGGATACATTCTAAGTGCAATAATAAGTTGTTTTTAATGTGGAAATATACATGAGCTATTAAAATGACATTCAACAATTAAAGATTTTTGCACTAAGTGAAAATGCAGGTTTATTATAGGTCTTTATAGCTGTGTTCAATTGTGTGTAGGATATAGCTCCATATTTTATTCAAATATAAAGAAATGTCTTTGCACGTTGTATTTCTTGCTTAACATACTAAACATATGTGGCCCTATTACTTTATGTATTCTTAGGTATTATGCACTGTTTGTCAAGAAGGTATTTCTGAAAACCTCTTTGAAAAATATTTGAAAGCATAATACTTTGAAAAAACTGCTTTTCAGTTTATCATAAAACACATCCAAGTATTTGTGGATATGGATCAGCAATGCAGTGGAATACCTAATCACTTTTTATTTCAGGTCCATTCAATACCAGTAACTTTTGTTTTCTTGTTTAGAAGTGTCATAGCAAAGAGTAAACTAAATGCAATCTGATGACAAAACACACATTTAAAGTGCATTTTCTTAGTAACAATACCTGTTCTTTACATAAACCACAAAGGCGTACCATTCTAAAATTATAACCTTTATTGTCTTTTCTATTTTTATTATTTTTCTTTCTCCAGAGTTGTACTAAATTGCTCAGAAAGCCCATGTACATTTGTGATACAAAACATCATATCAGCAATACTATTGCATAGAATGTTTACATCTATCAACTTACAAAAGTCCTTTAAATGTAATCATGCAAAGCATCCTAATTATTGGAGACCAAAGCTCATACCTCTTTTTTATATTGCAGAATTTCAATCCCTGCTTTACATGACTGAGGTTTAAAAGAATTGAATCTTAAAATGTTAGAGGTGTATGGGAGTGACTTGGAGGTGGATTAAAAAAAAAAAACCCCGAACCAGTCTGTAAAAGAGGTCCCTTTAGGTTCACTGGGACTTCTGCTTCTGCACCTCATCAGTACTTCTAAAAATGTCATTAAAATATTCATAGTATTGTTAATTAAAATGAGTACAAACTGCTGCCTTCATTACAAAAATGATGTTAACAGCCTATGCTGTTCTTGTCTGGAGTATTTCTGTAGAACATGTTATTCAGTATTACTTTCTATTTGGGCAATGCAAAAGGTGTTAAGTAAGTGTGGTAAAAGCCTCTTGTTTCCTGTTGCTTTGTTATGAAACACTAGTATTCATCAAGATCTTACACTTCAGGTGGTTTAGCTTTGAGTTTTTAACTAAAAACAAGGCTGCTTTTTAGCACTGATGCAATTTGAAATCATTGTGACCAGACATCTTGATGTAATTGTGGCATCTTCCTGACTTGCTGCTCTCTATCTATATAGATTACCTGGGAGAGAATATAAAATAATTGTTGTTAAGTTTTAGAAATGATACAGAAATAGTATAACAATAATATGGATTAATTATTGATACAATAGTATGGATTAATTATTGATATACCCTTTAAAAATGTATCTGTACATAAAAATCCACTCTCATATTTGAGTAACTGCAAATGTAATTTATGCTCACAAATATGAAGGATGGCGTTTAAAAAAACCAACCAAACAACTCCAGAGACTCCAGGAAGCGGGTGTGATGAGTGAATAATTGTTTAGGAGTGATTACTATGTTAAAAACACCTAGTGAATGGGATGTCAGACGAGGGAAGCAGAGTTAGGGGTAAGGAAGCTATGCTGGTGTGATGATGTTGGAATAATGAACCTATTTCTGATACCAGTGCTTGTTTTACAACAATGCTAAAATTGGAAAGGCTTCAGGAAAAAAAAAAAAAAAGACTTTTCAGAAACGGGAAAAAAAGAGTAAATTAATGCATGAGAATTCTGTTAGCATCTTTACTGTTAGCTTGTATCTTGTAGCTATAGAATATGCTTTTTATTGGACATAAGCATAAGAAGATGGTGTCCTAAAGCTAGATAAGACACAGTTAAAATGGAAGTAAAGCTCAGGTGGTTAGCAGTGAGGCAGGCTAACTGTTGAGAAACTTATTTAGAGATATACTGGATTCTGTATGCCCTGAGGTTTTAAAAATGAGGTTAGCGGTCTCCCTTTAAAAAAAGAAAAAACAACAACAAAAAAACCCAAACCAAAACAAAAAACCCAACACAAATAGCAACTATTTAGTACATCTATGAAAAAATGATTGAATAATGTAGAAATGGTTGCTATTCTGAAAACTGGGAGAGAAAAGCACTGAATATTCATTTTATTTTGACTGACTAAATGTAAATAAATTTTTGTAACAAAGTTTAATTTTAGGTCTGAAAACCTGCTCATGGGAAACATGCTGAACTCATATTTTGATGACCTAATTCATGCCAGATTTAATCTTGTTGGGAGTACATTCTAAAATTAAAATACTAGCTTAGTTCAAGAAAACTCTTAAATCATTCAGATGCATCCCTCTCTTGAGAACAGTTCCCAGAGTCCTTCTCATAGACATTGCTCTCCCATCCTATAAACAGAATACTCATCTCTTCCATTAAATGTTCTCAGGGTAAACTTCAGAAGAAATTGGGTAGAAAGAGGTTCACTTAAAATGGCAGGGTGAAATTTCCAGTCCTACTTGATGCTGTGATTTAATACACCAGATCTTGAAACCAAGACTAGTTTTGAACAAGGGGTTGGTTTTATGTGCTGCTGACACTGAATGTCTTTTCAGTAGGTATGAGATCCTTGTAAATCTTGCCTGTTCAGCAAAGAGTCCGAAATAATGAAAATGCTTCAGGTTCTTATTTACACCTAAGCTATGCAACAACATACAATGTATAATTAATGAAAAAAGTTTTGTTGGATTTATTCTGGCTACATGTTAAAGGACCTGTACAAGTCTCAAACCAAGACTTCAAATTAACATAATAATTCTTAGTTAGAATCTCTTTCATCCAGATATTTGTTCAGCATTAACATTTAAATTTTTTTTCTAAGTTTACTTTCAGCAACCATTTATGGACATTCCTAAATTGCTTACTCGAGTCAAAGACGACGCAGCCGTTCTGTGGCCGTCCTTCAGGGTTTATTCAGTATCAGGTGATGTAGACAACTGACATTTTTCTCCTTTGGCTCCTTATGTACGATGCCTGGGCATATACATTCCCCCCTTCCCTTTGGAGACACTGGATTGTCAAAGCTGATGCACACCATGTTGGATACGGATGGTACTTTGCAGCCTTCCTTTCTCAAACTTCCTCCCTGCATTAAACCTTTGAATTGCCATAGCCTCATAGACCGGGCGACTTTTTGTGAAGTGGGAGATGTGAGGTTGAATCGACTCACAAGAGTGCTGAAGGCAGTTCTCACACATACGAGATGAATGCTTTGATCACACACTTATGATGTAAAAATTGGACACTACCATTTTAAAGCAAAAATGCCCTGCTCATGGTTTGGGATTTTTTTTTTTTGCATCAGATCGTACATGCCAAAGGGACAGGAGATGCTTCCTTGCAGCCCCAAAGGAAGTCTCTGAGGATGGGAGCTGTGGCTGCTAGCCTTAGCATCATCCTTAGGGGTTAGCTTAAGCAGCCGGGTTCTCACTGCGGTGGCCCGGGGCAGCTCCCTGCTTCGCTGCGCGGGCGCCCGGGCTCGGCAGCCTCTGGGCAGGGGGCAGAGGCGCTGCCTTGTTCGGGGCCCGACTCCCCGCCGGGGAGCTGGAAGCGTTATGGAAGCTGGCCTTTAGGCACCTTAACTCTTCCGTCAGAACTGGCCCTCTGATATTAAGAGTGTGTGTGTACGTGCGTATAATGTATTTTACCCAGGGCATACACAAATATTCTGCATTTAACTACAGGAGCTGTAGCACTGGAATGTGGGGGAGAGCTGAGGAAGAATAACTGTTTTCGTTTGTGTGTTTCACTGTTGACAAGCACAGCACCATGACAGTTCCAGCCAGTGAGTTTCTAGTCATGTAAACTGGCATATTTTCAGTATGCCTTTTAGTCTTTATATATATATATATTGTGTCAACATTTTTAATGTTTCAGAACTGCGTATGCTAAGATTACAGTGATTTTATACTAAAATGTGTGCTCATATTGGTAATGCTGAGTTTAAGTATCTTTATAGCCATCATCTTTTGTATGTTGTTTTTGATATTAAAGGATATATGTTTTGGTAGCCTTAACTCCACTCTTTAAAGTTCTGCTTTGTTAGAAGGGTAAGAAATGAATGTCTAATGTTTTTCATGGTGCTAAAGTAACTGTGATCAGTCTCAAGTTATTCAGAATAAAGATGGTAGTTCTCAAGTGCCCCACTTGTTACTGCATGCATCATTTTTAGTCTTGTTCTCCTGTAAAGCTTGTAATTTTTTAAAAGTAATTTTGTGTTATATTCTGATAATTATTGAACCTCATGTGCAGACTTTTATACAAAAGCCTTTACAGCTTTTATTACCACTGCGTTCTGATTGGAATGTCCCCATTACATTTGCTCCTAAACTAATACATGGTGCAACCCATTTCATTCTGATGGCACTGACGATCCGTTTTAAGACCAGTCGTTTATAAAACTCAACTACTGACTTCCAGAGTTACACACATCTGAAAATTGTATCTACTCTATTTTCCATTCTGGGGTTTAATATCAGACTTACAGAACAGTTGCATTCACGAAAGGCAAAAGTCAAATTGAGGAAGGGAGGTAAACTGCATTGGAATGAACTTCAGTGGCATTTTAAAAGACTTTTGTATGTTTTGCTTCATGAACTGCCAGTGTAATTCAGTTGACCTTTGATCATTTACTGGCCTATTACCAATTTCACCTTGACTTACCCTGGCAGCATGAGGTATGAAGTGTTTCCTCATTGACAGCTTCAGTGAATCACAGGAGTTCATTCACCTTTCCTTTGTTGTAGGGCCAAGTATTTCCTTTTCTTTAATAAATGTATCTGATGATAAGGGGGAAACATTCCCATTCCACCTGGGGTTATTCTGCTTGTTTTTCAAATTCAAATTTGAAAAAGATGCCCAAAACTTTTATAAAAACCTGAGTGCCATTGCCATTTGTATGCTCTCAAGGTACAAAACCTCTTTGTAAGTATGTAAAACAAAAATGAGGAGAAGCCTACAGAATACATTTCAAATACTTCCGTAACTTTTTCAGGAAGCTATTTTTATACCAGTATTTATCATGAAAGCTAATTAGCAAGGCAAAATACTAACAAAAATGTGGTTTGACTCGTATATGATTTTTCAGAAAAGAAATACTGTTATCTTATACTTGAACTTACTTCATTTGAAATACTCTCTACCTGTGGACTAACGGACAGAAGCTCAGCAGTGTGCTGCAAGTATCTGATAGTAACACTTTGCACTTGTTGCAAAGATATTAACATGGCTATGAACAATCAGATTTAAATGTTATCTTGCATGGTTGTTTATTGTAGCTAGATTTTTTTTTTTAATGCATACATTTATTCCCTCAGGTTATCCTGAACTGGAGCTGTACCTGCAACATGCTAACCAAGGCCAGGAGAAACAGGATTAGGTTGCTGCAGTCTACATACGGTGGCTGTTATATTCTAGCATGTAATTTCTGTTCCGAACAACTCGAAGAACAAAACAAGTAAAAACAAAACAACAAAAAATCCAACTTGGAATTGTCTTTGAGTTGCTTGTCAGGCTTAAAAATAATGAGTAGTCTGAAAGGTAAACCTTTCTTACAGAGTAGCATCTCCATGCTGAACAGCAATAATGAAGTGAAACGCTTTGAAAACCCGGTGACCTACTCATGGCAAGTAGTAGGAATTTATGTGAGTGTTTTAATATAAGCTAAGACCCAACAACTATGTGTGTCTTGGCAAGCTTTGTAAGCGTGACATGACACATTCCACGTAGAAGACAAAGACCTTGGATGCCAAGTTGTCTGAAAGGTCTGGTACAGTTTTAAGTTATGTGATAACACAGATTTGGAGAGGAGGAAGGGGGGAAATGAAAAGCGTGCTTGCTTTGTGTCTGACCCAGTGGATACAAGGAATGCAGTGAGAGCAAGCTGCCTTAATGTTAGGGATGTTCTGCTGAAAAAAATATATATAAAAAATGACTTTGAAAAAAATTTATCTGCAGTGTTCGCCAAGCGCTCATAACACCATCTGTGTAAAGAGAGAGAAACTAAGCCCGGCTTTCTCTAACGCCGTGATGTTGCGGAGAAGCGGGCAAACCGACGGTAGGGTAAGCACAAGCGTTGGGGTGTCCCCCGGCTTCGCTCCCCGTGGATCGGGCTTCTGTCAGGCAGGCCCGGTACTTAAAAAAAAAAAATCACTTGTGAAAGGGGATCCTAACTAATTAGAATTTTTTTTTGTTATCGTTTTGTTCAGCGAGGCCTGCATTTTTCCAGTGTTTGCTGAATTTTTAAATCCCGTGTGTATTCCACTTCTGCCTGTATCCACGAACCCAGACTCACTTTCAGTTGCTGGTTTCCTAAGGGCGCTGTTAATTACCCGGCTCCTCGATCTAATGAAACCGGTACGGCGTACGACTGCACCTGCTGGCAGCGCGCAAGCCCAGGCTGCTCATTGCCCCGGCGATACCGGCCTTAATAACCCGGCCAGAGCCGGCAGACGGTGGAAGAAAACGGTTGAAAAAGAAAAAAGGTAACGCGGGGCGCTGCCAGAGGCCGGGCCCCTGCCAGAGGCCGCGCCGCCGCCGCCATCTTCCGCACGCTCCCCCCCTCGCAACCGCCCCCGGCAACGGCGACGGGCGGGGCCCGGCACGTGCCGCAGCCCCCCCCGCCCCGGAGCACGCCGGGAGCTGCAGTTCCCCCAAGCGCCGCCATGCGAGGGGGCGGGGCCTGCGGTGCCGCGTGCCCCCGGCGGGCCGCAGCGGCCGTTGGTGCCGGCGCCGCGGCGCGCGCGAGGAGCCATGGCCGGCGCCGAGCGGAAGAAGCACGTCCGGTTCGCCGCCCCGGGGGGGCGGGCGGCGGCGGCGCCGGGGCCGGGGCCGCGCCTCCCTGGCGCGCCGCAGGCGGAGGTGGCGGCGGTCGGCGGCGGCTGGCGATGCTGCCGGGGCGGGGAGGGAGCCGCGCTGCGGTGGTGCATCTCCGGGGCGCTGTGCGCGGCCTTCCTGGGGCTGGTGAGCGCGGGGGGCGGGCGGGCGGCTCAGCGCCGCTGCGGGACCTTCCCTCACCCCCACCCCCTCCCCCCGGCCCGGCCAACCGGCGGCGGCGGGGAGGCGGCGCGCGGGGTCACCCCCTTTCCAACGCCTTGCAGGGGATGAGCATCGCCGTGCTGGGGCCCACCTTCCAAAACCTGGCCGCCAACGTCCACAAGAACGTCAGCGACATCTACTACATCTTCGTGGGCCGGTCCCTGGGCTACCTGGGCGGCTCGGTGCTCGGGGGGGTGCTCTTCGACTCCATGAACGCACACCTCCTCCTCGGTGAGTGAGCGCCGGCCCCGCCGGCCCCGCCGCCCCGCCGGCCCGGGCTGCCTCAGAGCCGCCGGCCGGGGGGGACAGGGCTCCCTCAGAAACCCTTCGGGCCCACTTTCCCTTCTCTTCGCCTCGCCCAGCCGCCCAGGGAGATGCGTCGTGGTTTTGTGGCGGCGTTGAGTCCTGGAAATGGGGGGCCTGTGGCGCTGGTCCCCGATATTCGGTTTTGCTCGGTTTCGGGCACCGTGCGTGTCCCGGCGTTGCTGCTGTACAGCGTTGTTTCCAAGCGGTTGGGCTCGCTGGCCATACTGATAGCGGTAACTGGTTTTGAACTGACAAAACCTGCTTGAACTGACCAAAAGGTGCCTTTGGTTTGGATAAAGAAAGTACAACTGGAATTTTTCTTTTCCTTTGTATCAAGTAATGCACTTGGTATAGATCATCTTGGAACATACAGGCTTCTGTAATGTCGCTCTGTGAAAACGCATAAACAAACCAGGGGAAGCTGTTTTTTGGCTTTCATTTGCCCACAGCGGAAACCTCCAGCAGTCATGCTGAGGTTACACTTCGGTGGGGAGAGCTTTGTAAAACGCTTCCCTTTCTTAAAGGTCAGCAGAAACAATCACCTTTGTGTACTGGATAAAAGTACTGAGATTTTGGCTGGAGGGCTTTAAACAAATTAGAACTTACTTAAAATGGAAAGATATTAAACGCCACCTGTGATGGTGGAAACTTGCTGCTCAGTTGCTGCCTAGCTATGAAAATGTTTAAACTCAATAGGAACCACAGTTTATGATCTTAACGGTTTTCTGGACACGTGGAAACTCCCTCCTGTAGGAGCACGGGATGGGCTTCGTCCTGGCAGAGCAGGGCTGCTCAGCTCTTGGGTCGCCAGGAGCCACGCTCAGCAGGCAGAAATGAGGTGCTCTGTTCAGAGTCACATTAGTGTCTCCTTCAGGTAGAGATTCTCGGAGCACACCTAAAATAGTGGAAGCAAGCCCCGTCTTTTTTTCTTTCAAGTGCAGTAATGGTAGTATCTGCCTCTGTGCTGTAAGTTAGGGACTAAAGCAGATACTGGGGCTCACCCTTTTCCTTCTCCTTCCCATACTTTTATTTGGGGAGATTCAAACAAAACTGTGCCTCCGCGGAGGACCGTGCTGTAATCAGAGGGTCAGTTCAGACAGCGCAAGAAGATCCATTTTCCATCACTAGCATTTGAACTAAGTCTCTTTCTGGCCCCGTATGCCTGTCTCCTGCTATCAGGAGTCATGTCATATAATGTCTGTCTGTCTTTTCTCTCTTTTCCCCTCCTCATCTGAGGACAACTTCATCTTCCTGCATCAGTTATTTGCTCTTGTTCCAAAATGTCTTTATTTGGTCTCCTCCCTGTTCTTTATTCCTCCCCTCCAGAACACCTGTAAAATGGGTTTCCTTTATCCCCCTTGTACATCTGACAAGGTCGGAGTTGTCCCTGTCTGACATTTGAGACTTTACCTTCCATAACAGAATTAATACACCTGAGTGTTGACTTGAAATAGTTTAGTATTTGCTTCTTTTCCTGAAGTATCAGACAAGATAGCTGTCTGTCAACACTGCTTGGAAAACAATTAATCTCCTAATCCTTTTCAATTTGGTAGCGCTTATGGCAAAAGCACAGTTTGAACTAGTGAATCTTCTCTCATTTCTGTCATCTGAAGGCTGCCTGTAAGAGATTTTGGCTCGTGTAGTTTTATCTCCTTTCTTTCAACTGCTGAAACTCTGCTACTGTACAGGAAAAAAATCAAAGACACAATCTGTCTTTGTCAAGGAAGCTTTTAAGTACCAGTCTTGCAGTGAAGAGCTGAAGTGGACAACTGAGAACTTGCTGAGAAGTTACTTTTCAGCTCTGAGTGGGGCATCTGGGAAGCTTTACTTAACACACCCCATCTTTAGCTTTTTCTCTACGCAGCTCAGCATGCTAGCCTCCAAAAATGTTTTGAGGCAGGTATTCCAAGCATCTCGCTAGGCCTCTAGGGTTCTGGGTATTTATTTTGTCCTTTATTGTTGTTGTTTTTATTCTGAATTAACTTAAGTTCTTAATTACATCATTCCCCATTGATCTTTAAATATCTGCCCCACATATGAAGTAATCAAGCATTGATTTGAAAAATCATAGAGATGTCTGAACTGGCACAAGCTTTCTCAAAACCTGATACTGTATATTCAAGATAGTAATTGCAGATTATTTTATTATGAAGGTGATTATATGCGTAGAATTCAATCGCTGAACTTCCTCCCAAATTGTAATAAAAATACTTTCCATCTGCTAAAAAAAGCTTTTTGAAATGGCATGTTGTAAGTGTAGTTAATAACAGCAAAATTAATACAGTTAATGAATCACTGCTAAATTTATGATGAGAAGTTTTGTAGTTCTGTCTCTTAAAAGTCTAGAAATCCCTTGGAACACATCCCTCATGTGAGAACAGAATGTAATAAAGTCAGCATTTTTATATTGAGGTTGCTTGTTGGCCAAGGTGCAATCACTTTACAGGATTTTCAGAGTTTAGTGACTTGGTTTCTTTTAAAATGGAGCCAAATTTAATGCTCTGTAGTTCTCAGAGGGAAAACTTCAGACTGTTCAAAACCACGTTTCACTTCTTGTGTGGTAAAGTAACGTTTCTAGATCAGAAGTTTGCAGAAGATACTGAAATAGCACTTCTAAATCAAAAGTTTGCAGAAGGCGGCTTCTTAGGGTTCTGGCAGCAGATGCTGCTCCCTTTGCAAACAAAGCTTTAGCAAAACAGGTTTTTCACGTAGTGCTTATATTCTGATAAAATTCCTTTTTTCCAAGTGAAAAATGATTCTTTTGAACTTTGTAGCTGTTCCTGCTAGTCATGAATTGAGGTAATTAGGTTACCTGACCTACTAGGATTAACTGTAACTGTGATAATGATGAATGTATTTGTATTTCTTGGTCTTCTATGTGTTTTGTAGTTTAAATGGAAACTGTAGTATCTGGGGTGTTTGTTTTTTAACCTTTCCAGCATTATCCATGTCTGGAACAACGGTTGGTCTTTATGGGATCCCCTGGTGTAAGAAATCCCTGCTGTTAACTGCCTTGATGTCAGTTATTGGAGCTTCCATGGGAATTCTAGACACAGGTAAGGGACCACGTGGTCCGATGGTTCACTGAACTAAGTGGAAATGTCAAGCTCACCAAAACTGTTGCTGGTATTTCATGTGACACATCTTGAATTAAAAGAGGGGAGCTGCTTTACCTCGCCGGGATTCTTGGATTATTCTGGTCCTGAGACTTCCAGCATTTGTGTCTCTGTAACAGACCTTCCTTAAGGGGCTTGGGGAGGTGGGTATCTCTTGCTTCCTGGAGAAGATCAATACGCGTTTCGGTGGGCAATTACAGACGTAAAGGAAGTGTCACATGCTCTTGAAACAGCGCTTTCTTAAAACTACTCATCTACAGGAAGCCAGTTGGGTTACGGTTCATTAGTGTTAGCTGGAGCTTAGTCCTGAGCAAGCCCTGGTGTTTGAGAGAGAGATTCTCACGTTGCTGTGTTGGAGAGTTGGCCAGGTTTAGGTGGCGTCTGGGGAGTCACGGCAGGCATTTAGTGCCACAGCTCGCTCACAGCACCATGTCGTCCATCTCCCTGAATTAAGGGATATTTGCTGCCCTTGGCCGGCCTTGCTTAGGTGTTTGGGAATACGGAGTTATTCTATGCCCCGAATTGTAAGTCTGTGGCATTGTATACTGCAAACGGCCTGGAAAAAACACTTCTGCTGGAAACCTGTTGAAAACCAATTTCTTAGCAGAGGCTCCTAATTGGAGGAAGATGTTCCGGTGAAGTTGCAGAGCAAACGTCTACAGGTGCGGTTGGAAAGGTCAGTTATACCAGAGGTATTTAAAAGAAATTCCCACAGAAATTAGTTTGTTGGACATGGCTTAGAAAGGCTGAGTTAGTGATGGCTGGCTGTAGCAGGCAGTTTGGATCGGGATGCGAGGCCACAGCGAGGGACCTAAGCACGCTTAGAGACGAGTGGGTAATGCTGGCAATCCTTGCAGATGGGGATCGGGAAACAACCAAAAATGCATCCACAGTGGAGGGTTCTGGCATTACTGTAGGTGATGGTGAAGCCACAACAGGTGGCCACTCACCTGGCACCTCTCCGGGGACGTCCCAGCAGTGTACTGACTTTCCTGGCTTACTAAGGCAGCCTGTGGTTACTTACTAGCCAGTGAGGTACGACTGGATCCAGTTGACCAGCTTTGGGGCAGACTTATTTCTGAGTAATTGGTGGCTAATGAATTAGCCCAGCTATCCGAACAGCTTTGGAAGCATCCCAGCCAGGGCCTGCTTTCGGTGGCTTGGCTGGTAGGCCACGCAGAGGAGTGACGGCTGCACGTGTGAACCATCTACCCTCATTCTGCAGAGCTTGAGAGAGCTCTGTTAACACCAAAGAGAGCGTGATACGGGATCCGGCAGTGAAAGAGATGGTTTTGTGTGGCACAGGTTATGCTAAATAACCTGAGCGCGGAGGTGTATTTGTTGCCTCTGGTAGGGTCATTATACGTGGCATTTGGTTTCAGAGTTCTTCATAGGGGAAAACCCTGTTGGCTTATTGTAAAAAAAATGCCTTCAGTGGGTGGGTGTGCTGCTTGGATGTTAGACCTTTGAGGCAGGGAGACTTCCCCGCAGGAGAAATTCAGAGTAAGGCAGCAGAGTGTAACTGAATTAATTTGGAAGAGCATTAGTGCTGCGTGACAAGGGTTGCTGTACTGTAGCACAGGAATTTAGTTACTGTTCTTATTTTCCTGCATTCTTCTTGGGGACTACTTAAAAATCTCTCCCTGAGATCTTATTTTCTAGCATTATTGTTGATCTGAGGGTATTGTAGTTTGGTCTCTGCAGTGGTATTATTGTAAACCTTTCCGCATCTGGAAAGTCATTTGAACGCAGTTGGGGTAGTCCCAGCCCATCAGAAGCAAGCGATTCTCGATGTTTCCTGGGATGTTGTTTAATGAGGCCTCTGATTCTTAGCGTTGCGCATTGTTGCTTTCAAAACTTACAGAAATGAGCAGCAGTTAAATTTGCTCTTTTGAAAAAAGGCTGAAAAATGCTGCAAATTGTCAAGTAGGGTAATTAAGTACAGCCATTGTTGCTGGATTAAGCCAGTGTGTGGCTCTTCATTTTGACTGCTGTGAACACCCTCCTAAAGCTCAAGTAATCATGTGTGTTTAAGGTGCTTACAGGCAGAATTTCAGTTAACTGCAATTTTGCACATTGTATTTGCTAAACCTGGTATTATTGCTAATTGAATTAATAATACGCAGGTTACGGTTTGTTTTGTTTTGTCTGTCTCTTTTTTTTTTTTTAACCCCAATATCTGGTTTCAGACTAAGATGACTGAATCCTCTCTCCGATCTGCAGGTGGCAACGTACTGGCGCTGAATACCTGGGGAGCAGAGGCTGGGCCACATATGCAGGCCTTGCACTTCAGTTTTGCTGTCGGTGCGTTTGTGGCTCCAATCCTGGCTAAAATGGCCTTGGGAGGCTCCGAATCTGGAGAGCTTCCAGTAGCTGAAAAGACAAACCAGTCTGTGCCGGCAGCGTCAGCACTGCAACGCCATCTTGGTGCAGATTTTCTGTGGTCCTATGTTGTCATAGGGACCTACCTTCTGTTTGTTTCTTTCTTCTTTTTCGTTTTGTATTCAAAGGGCAGCTCAGCTCGAGACAAATCAAAGGCTTCTTTGCAGAAATGCATGTTTGCCAAATACCACTACGCCCTTATTATTCTCCTGTTCATATTCTTCTTCTGCTACGTGGGAGCGGAGGTCACTTACGGCTCTTACATATTTACTTACGCAAAAGCGTTTGCCGAGATGAAAGAAAATGAAGCGGCCGCTTTGAATTCTGTCTTCTGGGGTGCGTTTGCCGCTTGCAGAGGAGTGGCAATATTCTGTGCCGCTTGCTTGTACCCTGGCACCATGATCCTGCTGAGTATCGTAGGCTCCGCTGTCTCCTCTTCGTGCTTGGCCTTCTTCGCGAGGTCCCCCGCCTCGCTGTGGGTCGGAACCGCTGTGTATGGAGCGTCAATGGCTACCATCTTTCCCAGCGGCATTTCCTGGATAGAACAGTACACCGTGGTGCAAGGAAAATCGGCTTCTCTGTTTGTGATCGGCGCCGCGCTGGGCGAGATGTGCATTCCTGCCGTGGTGGGGTATCTTCAAGGAAGGTTTCGCCACGTTCCTGTGGTTATGTACACTGCCTTGGCGACTTCTGCAATGACGGTTATACTCTTCCCTCTGATGTACAAATTGGCCAACTCTGCCGGGGAGAGCGACTTGAAAGAACTGAGCGAGAGCGAGGACCGGAAAGCTTTGTTGTCAAACTCGGGGCTTAATGAGGATGAAGAGGACGAGGAGGATGCGGGAGAGTGGAACGAAGCTGACTTTGAGGTAATAGAAATGAATGACACGCTGAGAAACTCTGTGATAGAGACCTCCCGTAAGATAGGCGGGGACTCTCCAGCCAAAGTCTCTCTCCAGCCCCATCTGGACAGTGCATTGCGTGATTCTCCAGTGGTTGCTGGTGGCTCCCCTGGGAGAAAAAATGTGAATGTTGACCGGGAGAAGAATGATTAAAGTACAAGCTGACTTTTTTTTTTAAAAAAGGGAAATGCAATGGAGCTGTAGAAGTGGTTCAAGAATCCTTTTATAGCGGCGCAGAGCTCAGCGTGTTCATGTCTGTTTGTCCGGCCCTTTCTCCTCCTTCATTTTTCAGGCTGCAGCAACGCGTCTCGGACTGGGAAAGTCCACTGTGACGCAAATGGGGTGAAGTGATAAAATGTATAGACTCTACTGAAAATGTTAAAAGATAAGAGATGTTTTCTAAATGTGAGGCATGCATTTAAGTACTATATGCTGTAATAAGGACTAACTGGGAAAGAAGGGGGCTGCTCAGACCACTCAGTTTTTTGGGGGTGGGTGGAGGGTACAGTTCCAAGGCACTTGGTCACAAAATGTTTTCAAGAGAGAGGGGAGAAACCCGTTACCTGTGATGCTGAGCTTTCTTATCTCGTGAAAGAAGAATGTTTCTGCTGCATTGGAAGTTTGTGTGTGACATAAACCAGGAACTCAAGTCAAATTTCAGGTGATGCCCAGTGGCTGTAAAACGGATAGCCTGTTGGCAAACTGTGTAATTTTCTGGTTCTGTCACTAAGATGAGAAAAAAAGAAAAATCAAGTTTTAGGAGTGGAACCATGTCTTTGGGTCATTTAAAAGTGGTGTATGGGAAGGGGGACAAAATAGGTCATATTGATCTGCTATAATACTTAACTCTGATTTACTAGTTAAACAGTGGTGAGAAATCTAAATAGTCTAAAGTACTTTGATTGTACTTGTGATTTTAATTACTGTGCTACCGCCAAAATCAAGAAATGTATGAAGAAGAAGATAAAAATCATATATAAACAGATTACTTAGTATATGGTATTGACATCAGGCTGTGATATTTTTAAGCCAGTGGTTTAAATGAAGGTAACGACTTTTCTGGTTTCCTGTGCCAAGACTTTAACATAGTGATGTGTTAAAGTGAAAATTTGAGAGGGACTTATCGATGAGATGATCCTTTCAGGTTGTACTGTACAGTCACTTGCCCCTTGCCAGTCGGATTGGTGCTGGTTGGGTTTTGTTTCTTTGGGTGATGACTTCCAGGCAGGCTCTTCCTAGCAGGGCAACAGTGGTTTGTGTTTGGAGGTTCAGTGCTGCTAAGCAGGAAGACCTGGGAAGGACCCGTTGTGCCAGCGAGCCCTCCAAAAAAAAGCAGCAGCTAATGGCAAAAATCTGACTCTGAAACAGCAGTCTTGCAGTTTGTCTACTTGAAACTCCAAAGTTGTAGGTTAAGTTGTGGTTGTTTGTTTGTTTGTTTGGTTGGTTTTTTTTAAAGGCTGCATAATCAGAATGTGCTCATGTTTTGGGTTGTTTTTTTACTTTGCACTTTCAGGAGTATTTTTCTTGCTAAGAAGTTTAATTTACTAACAAAAGCGCTCTAGATGTAGCATAGCACAGAACCGTAGATGTTCAGTGTATTTTCAGGTCTGGTTTTGTTCTCTCTCCTGTCATCTAGGTTGTGCAATCTAGGACCTTTTTTCTTTCTTCTGAGAAGTTCGGAAGAAGCAGGAATCAACTTGTAGTGAAAAATGTGTATTTTTTTTGCATCTTGCCATGTTGAAGGGCCTTCCTCTCCCTCTGCTGTTGGCACTTAAATGCCACTGTGGTTTTTTGCCCAAGTCCTTTTTTTTTTTTTCTTGGGTGCATACACACACTTCTGTGGCATCTTTTCCAGTGCAATGCATGAACCTGCGCTTTAAAGTACGGCCTTGTTTCACTTGCTACGCAAGGGTTCTCTTCTTCGCTTAAAGCAGTGGTAAATGCTTTTAAATATGAGGCCAAGTCCTGTTCTAGATACATGTGACAGCATTTGTTCAGCAGGAGCAAGTCTGTAGGGCTGGCTGTGTGTAGGTAGTTTCCTACGATAACGAATGAAGCGGTGCAGTGACTTAAATGAGCGCAGCCTAAGCCTGCATTGCGCCAACTTTCCTTTTCCCCCTTTTCCTCCCGCACGCTACAGTAACTGCTCTGTGTGTTTAGGAAGTGGGGGGGCTAGCTGATGGGAAGGACAAATCCCTCACAGGTTTCCTTTGGCAGAAACTGGGTTTGGTGCAGGACAAACAACAGACGATACGGAAATGGTTCTGCGGCAGCTCCCCACTGTAACTGCAATCCAGAGGCTTTACCTGAATTGATGGCGATGTAAAAAAAAAAAAACCAAACCTTTCCTCATACCCGAGATCATGTTGCCGGAAGAAAATTAGTTTAAGAAACACGCCTGGCAACAGGAAGATTTTAAATACTCCCCAATTCATACGCTAATTTTTGGAATGAAGTTCCAAATGGGAACGTCCCACAAGTAAGATTGTTTTCAGGGATAGTTTACACATTTTGCATAATCAAGTACTAAAAAAAAAAGAACACCAGAAAATGAAATTAAAGCCACATTGGGAAATACACTGTAACCTCTTTGAACCTTATCTACTTATTACTTATATATATATACAGTTACTTGTGTTTCTGACGACTGTCTTGCCAACCAATGTAAAAATACTGTGCAAAACAAAGATTTTTTTTTTCTTTTTTTTTTTCACTGGCTTTATTATTAATTCCTGCACGAGTCACTTGAATTCATCCCCATTTTCCCCCTTAAAGGCAGGAGGCCTGAGTAGTAGGAAAAGAGCAACAGCCTGGAATGCCAAGGTAAGAGCAGCCTTTTACAGAAGGTAAAGGAGCCGAAAAGCAGGCAGGAAGACGGAGAGGAACTCATGGAGTTGTCTTGAGTGGCACCACGTAGACTGACATCCAGTTGGTACGTGGGGGCCTTTGTCTGGATGGCGTCTAAATTTGGAGTCATCTTGGCGAGCACTTAGAGCCTTCAGTGTCTCAATTCTGGCCTCAAACTGGAAATGGAATATACTTACAGAACTGGTTCTCCGTATCCCCTGAAAGCATGCTTTTAATAGCAGGGGCTGCCCTTTAATGAAAAGGAAATGTCTAAAGCAATTTAACATTAAAACAGACCTAGGACATTTCCAACACTGAGTCCAGCTCACAGCAGTTCCAGACATCCTTGATGTTCAAGGCTGTGGCTTTCCTAGTTCTTGGATTTCGGTGTTCCTCAAGGCTTGTTTTCAGGCAATGAATGTTGGGTTTTACATGTTTAAATTTCCTTCCAAAGTAAATTGCTTCCTGGCGTATGCAGTTAAAGTGAGGATCTATTTACAGTGCCTTTTAAATTAAAGATCCTCCAGAAAGCTTAAACACTTAGACTTACACATTATGGCTTGAAATTACTTGAAGTAAAGCGTGTTACTTTACCACTGCCTTGCTTATGCTAGAACAGTCATCTCTGCGTTGAAGACAAGAACTGCGGTCCATGGATCAGGTATCTGAATTTTATTAAGAATCATATTTTTCTCCAGGAAGCCAGGACTGAGCTGAAGATGAGCACTTGCCCATTTACTCCAGTGTTAAAGGTAACCTCTTGCAGTTAAGCGTCACTGAATGTATTTCTTTTCTTTTTATCCCCAAAGCACTGCCAAATGCTGGACCGTACCGCAAGCACTAACATGTTGAGTCCTGGCATTTGCACTTTTATTCTGTACCTGACCAATGCTAGAATGCAAGAGTAGGCAAAGTTTTGTGCCTTGAAGGTTTTTTTTTTTTGTTACTTTGCATAAAAGCGCATTGCAATCTGTGGATGTTCTATTATGTATTTAATAGATTTTATTCTGCTTGGTGTGGGTTTACATTGTACTGTAGAATGTGAAATTTCATAGACTGACTTGTATCTTGAATGTAATAAATTCTTAACTGGAGAAGGCACTCAGGGTCCTTGATGTAAAATAAAGTTTTGTTCTGTTTTTCAAAGCTACTCTGGACTTCTAAATTTAAAACTTACTCCTGCTTTGCCTAATGGAAAACTGGAGATGTTTCTCATCTGGTTTGGGGAAGGCCTCCAAGAATTGGTGCCGAGGTTTTAGATCCCAAAGCTTAAGCTGGAAACTGAATTCTGGATTCTTAACTCTTCTTGGAGCAGTCTTGTTTACGTGACTATTTGTGTGCCAAGCGAGGGTAGCAAAGGTGTCTGCAATGGAGGGTAAATACAAAAAAAGCACCTAATTTTTACCATATCATTTTATTCAACTTTAATATGGTTTCCATTATTAACTTCTAAAACAAAATGATTTCCAGTTTAGAAAACAATGCACTGACCACATAATTCCTTTTCCATTTTATACAGTTATACAAATATTCTAAATACACATTTTGTCAAGATGGTGGCAAATAAGATTTAACTGTACAGTACATAAGGAAAGAAAATATTTTAAGCATATTTAGAAGCAATAGAAATGTCTATACAAAACAAGCAAAAATGGAATAAAATTTTATATTTAAAGTATTGCAACAGTCCCACAGGTTTGTAACAAAAATGTCTTTGCACAGTTCCTCACAATGCCCCATTAATAGCTAAAGCAAGACAGCAATTTTTAGAAAATAATGTTTCAAAATGCTACACATGATACTACTGCTTGCACAGTCTGATCAAAATAACAATCTACTTGGAATCAAGCAAAACTTAGGAGGAGATATACCAACCAACTTTAAAATTATCTGTATAAAAGTCATTGCACATTATTTTACTCAGTTGTTTGAAAAGTAAAAAAGTGTATTTACAAAATATTTCGCAGACAAAATTATAAAGTGAATGGATAATATATAAGTAACACGTCTTGATACTGACAGTTCAAGAACACACACGAATGGGTTTATCGTTTCAAGAGGTTTTCAGTGCTCCTTCCTCCAGGAAGTAAACTTGACTTCTGCTTTGAAATGGATTTACAAGATGTTACACATAGCTATTTCAACATCAGCATTATAAAACAGTATGTTAGAAACATGAAAGAAAGAAGAAATTTGTACATCTTAAAAAGTGAGCTATTCATAGATCAACAAATTTTTTTTTTTTTAATTTAGTTAGGATAAGCGTTCATTATTCTTCAGATAACAAACCCAACACTTAAAATGGAAATCCTGGACTAGATGAGAATTGAAAAAGCACCATGCACAATAGTCTTAGTGTGGTAAACACTGAAGGAAAAAAAAAAAAAATAGCACCTGGAATCCTGTAACACAGATCATTTAAAACTGGTCAAGTAGCTGGCGAAGATACGGTGCCTTTGACAGTTCTCTGTTTACTCTGGAGAGCTTGAAAAGCACTGGACAGTTGAGGGAGACGCACTGGATCTGTCGATCAAAGCAGCCCGTACAGTTCTTGCATATCTAGGTCACAGGTAAAAAAGCAAACCAGGTAAGTTTAAACTTAAGACAAGCAAGGCATAAATCCCGTGGGACTGCAAAGTCCTCAAGGCTGTATCAGCAGAGCAGGCACAGCCCCACCAGCACCAAGCTTTTCCCCAGCGCGGAGGGATGCGGAGGCTCCTTTTGGGGCTGGTGCCCGGCCGGCATCACCCGCCCTGAGCTGGGCAGAGATCGACAGCTCGACTGTACAGCTCAGGTTTCAATCCTGCTCATTAACTTCCACTCGTCCGTGGTGGCACTTGGAAAAATAAGGTGAATGGGTTGAGTGGATTTAAGTGGGGCAGTGTGTTACATTCACGATAAACTCCTCCTGTATAAAAGTTTCCTAGCCAAAAGAGACAAAAATGTTATTCTGCAGGTGTTCTCTACACGGGAAAGGAAGGGACTTAATAAACTACTCCTGTTTCCAGGTAAGCTTTGAGTTGTACTTTCCAAGTCGGAGTTAATCAATCCCAAGACAGAAATACACAGGGCACGCAAGTTCCACTGCTCTCCTTGTTGATGGAACTACTCTTTAATGTAGTTAGTGCCACTTGAAAGTACTTTTAACATGAGACACCTGATAGAATAAAATAGCAGAAGGCACCAAGGTAGCTACCTTCAGGAAACTAAAGGCCCCTGCTTTGCTATTTTACTTTTAATCCCTTCCAGTTTCTGCCACCTCCAATGGTTTTTCCAAAAACTCAGAAATTTGCTTCCAACCACACTTGTTTTGTGACATCAAGGTGTTACACAATGTTATCCTACCGTTTGCATAGTTTGAACAACAAATCAAAATCATATCCTTTGCTTTTAAAACTAGTTCTTTTCCTTCTTTCCATGTCAAAATTATTTGGGCACCAGTGACCCTCTCAGCACTGAACCCCTGCAGACCAGCAACTCAAACTGACAATAGCTGGAGAGGAGCAGCCCCTCTCGGCTGAGTCCCACACGCAGCTCCTCAGAGGACACCAGTCCTCTGACCTGCAACTGTGACCAAAAGGAACAGGATTTAAACGGTTTGGTCCAGGTTTGTAACCACCAGAAGAACCTCAGAAATAAGTCTACCCTAGTTCTTTTGGAAGAGGCTGCAGCTGGTTTGAATGCCAGGGACCAAACTAAATGGTGCTCAAGACACTTTCTAAGTTCAGTTTGCACAGAGGGGAGAAGGCTGTGGCCTTAATCTATGGCATGTAATTTTTAAGTGCGTTTTAGTGATGTACAGTTCAGTGTTATATCAGATTTCTGCTGGCTCCAGCATGTTTATAATCTAGGAGGGCCAAGAATTTAAGCTGTGAAGGATACATACATCTTCATATTAAAATAAGACAGATGCTCTTAGAGAGAGGTTGAGTCATGGTCCTGGTTTCGGCTGGGATAGAGTTAATTTTCTTCCTAGCAGCAGGCACAGTGCTGTGTTTTGGATTTAGTAGGAGAAGAATGTTGATAACACACTGATGTTTTTAGTTGTTGCTGAGTACTGCTTATGCTAGTCAAGGACTTTTCAGCTTCCCATGCTCTGCCGGGTGCACAAGAAACTGGGAGGGGGCACAGCCACAATAGTTGACCCAAACTGACCAAAGGGCTATTCCATACCATATGACGTCATGCTCAGTATAGAAACTGGGGGGGTTGGCCAGGGAGCAGCGATCGCTGCTCGGGAACTGTCTGAGTATCCGTCGGCGGGTGGTGAGCAATTGCATTGTGCATCACTTGCTTCGTATATCATTATTATTATACTGTTACTATTAGCATTACTATTTTACTTTATTTCAATTATTAAACTGTTCTTATCTCAACCCAGGAGTGTTTCTCACTCTTACTCCTCCGATTCTCTCCCCCATCCCATCGGGGTAGGGGGAGTGAGCGAGCGGCTGCGTGGTGCTTAGTTGCTGGCTGGGGCTAAACCACGACAGTCATCGAACACTGCCTAGATGGGGACCCCAGGCCCGTCGCATGTTGCAAGGACAAGGGAATGTTCTGATCAAACCCACCCATCCTTCCGTGGGGCTGGACCAATCTGCCGACTTCAGATTTATTCCAGAACAAAAGCAATGTAAAGGGTTCAGAGTACCACAGGGAAACGGCAGAACATGCATCATCTTCCTTTACTGCCATTTACAATGCAGATCAGGGCAAATATTACAAAATACAGCAAGAAATGGAAGTCCACACCTTAGTAATGCAATATTTATGAATAGTGAATTATAATGGTTTTCTAGCAACGGAGCCCCATGGGGACCTATCAAATCAATGCCTAGACGACAGGAACATTTATATGCCAGCAATTCAGACGTGTCTTTAAAATGGTTCACGTGCTAGTGCTAAAAATCAATTTTAGCAAAAATATTTATTAATTATAAAATATGACAGTACGAAAATTAGGTGAGGACATGCATATGTTTCCGCAAGGGGAGGCACTGTGCTTTGCTATAATATATTCGTGAGCACAGTCAGCTACCCTCTTAATTGACTTCCAGCTCAAGGGAAAAAACCAGCTTGGAAAATTCCTATTGAGAGGAAAGGTAACAAGAAAACCCCCAAGCTAAAACACATCCACCTTATATGTATAAACAAATACATTTTCTGGGACAAACGTTTTTGTTACTAGAGCATCATCAGTTATTTTAATGCAAAAAAGGTGAATCTTTCATACTTTTACAACTCTCCACCACTGTCATTATAATAAGGCACCCACAAACTGTGTAAAATACTCTTAAAAAAAGGAGAAGAGCACCTTCTGTTCTGATCCCCGCCTTTGCCTTCAGTTTTACGCAAAGCTAAGGAGAGTAACAGCTGCTATGCTGCCTTCAACAGCAATGGGAAAAGCAAACAAGCTGTAACGCGTTTAACACCCGGATCATACTTCCCGTTTCTGTTGGGGGCATTCAGTAACACACTGCTTTGAAATTTCAGCCCCTGTGTTTGGCTGACAGACATCTGACAATGCTTTAATCATACCTTGACCAGCTGTTCTTGCTTACGCTCCAACTCTCGGATTTCTTGGTTGAGAATCACTGCCACATGCTGTGGCTGGCTTCTGCATTTATTACAGATCCCATACTGGGTCAGTTCATCGCACACGGGACAGTGTAAAGTCGTGAAATACTGGGAGATTGTGCCTTTGCGTCCTTCTAGCTCACTGCGGGCAGTTGAGGCAGCTTTTTGAATCTGTTAAAAAAAAATAAAAATGAAGAGGTAATGAACTTTCAGGAGAGCAGCTCGCCTTATTCCTCGACTGCATAGCCTATTTTTTTTAAAAGGAGTATGAAAGTGCAACACAGCCTGCAGGGCATGGGTTCATACACAAATTATTAACGTGGACTGCATCACTCTGAAGAGCGTAGCTCTTGCCCTGAAGCGATACACTGAACAGAGCCCACCCACACCTATTTCACAGGGAATCTCACCAGAGAAGAGAAAGAGTAACCAAAGAAATCCTCAGTCACACGCTAAATTCCTGATCTCATCTCACACTCTGCCTCCTGCAGTTGTAGGTGCTCATCTCCTTCGCGTCCAAACGTGCCCTGGCTGCAGCCCCAGCGGCTGCCTGCCGGATCCTGCCTCCGCTCGAGTTTCTGTGCCGGTGCAGTCCCGGCCACAGAGCTGCCACCGTCCTTTGCTCCGCGGCTCCAGCTCATGCTCTGATGTCCCCAGACAAAGCTCCACCACTGCCCCCTCGCCCAGGGAAGCTCGTTCTCTTCACTCGCTCTGGCGCTGCAGGACTTGGGCTTTGCGCTATCCTTCACTCTGCGCTATCCTTCACTCTCCTGCTTCCAACACACAGCTACTCTGCTCCCTATGACCTCCTCGGTGCTCCCTGGCCTTGCAGAAAGTCAGGGCTCTTTTTGCCTTTTTAGAACAGTTTGTTGGAGATACTTAAGGTAGGTGTCACAGTGCCATTGGAAAGGTAGAGAAAAGAAGTAGAATTGAAGTCAATCAAGACTATAATCAAAGTCTGCAGTGGGAAACACGATGTACTACTATGCTGCTGAAGTCTACACTAAGCAGAGTAACCAAACTACACAGATACGCTGTCTTTCACCATCCCTTTTTGTCAGGGGAATCACAAATTAAAATCCAGCTATCTAACACTTCTCTTCCTGCATCTCAATGATTTCTTTCACTTTTAGGAAAGTCAGTTTTGGATAGAATTAGTTTAAAATTTCTGGTGATACAGATTTTTAAAAAAGTGTTCCTGCTGCTGGGGCATTACCACCTTTTCTATAAAGAGGAAGGATCTTCAGAACATATTGGAAAAACAGGAGTTCCAACCTACTACAGACCAATTTAAAAGGTGGTACAGCCAAATAGATGCATATACAAGTACTGCTAAAAATACAGTTACAGCAAAGTATTCTATTACACTATGGAAGGGGTCAGAAAATAGAAGACGACAGTGTGATCAACCCTACACAGAAGGGCTAGCCGAAAAAACTGATTTACTAAGTGAAAAAAAAACACACAGAAGATCCAAGAATCAGGTCTGCATGTTTGGGCATCAAACACTGCCTTGTAAAATATCCCTTGCTGTTGCCTCATATAAACCTCATTCCATTAAATGTCACGATAAACCAAACACTGTATAGATACACTGCGTTTGTAATCTCTTTGGTTTCAAACACTTACCCGTGGCAACTCGTGGTACCAGCTGAAGACGTCTATGCCAATAAGGGAGAACACCCTAGCCAGCGGTGGCAGAATTTGTTTGGTAATGTAGTACGTCGCATTCAGCCTCAGGTTGGGATCCTGCAGGACTTCCACGGGCCGCCTCACCAGCTGTATCAGGGGCAGTCCGGGCATGCCGTACACAATGACGTAGGGCACTCGCTCCCCAACTCGTGGTTCAGAGCGACGGTCATAGGCAAGCATTCTCCTGTTTAAAAATAGCCTTTATAATGCATCCAGAGACAAGTTCAGTTATTTAATTTGCTTGTAAAACTCCCCATCTGGTTATATTAGTAGCTCTCCAGATGACTGAAGTTAGTGTGTATTATGAAGCACAGGACCAAGTTGTTTCATTTTTAATTTGTCTCATGGTCAGAACCAAATTTTAGAACTTGGAACATGAGCCCTGAAGACACGTCCTGTTTCAGGTCACTTGGATTTGCATGCAGATTGCTTTCTAGCTACCCCCTCTTTAAAGAATCATAGAATCGTTTAGGTTGGAAAAGACCTTTAAGATCATCCAGTCCAACCATTAACCTACACTACCAAGTCCACACTAAACCAATCAAGGGTAGACTAGACTAAACCATGTCCCCAAGTGCCACGTCTACCCGTTTTTTGAACACTTCCAGGGATGGGGACTCCACCACCTCTCTGGGCAGCCTGTTCCAATGCTTGACCACCCTTTCCATGAAGAAATTTTTCCTAATATCCAACCTAAACCTCCCCTGGCGCAGCTTGAGCCCATTTCCTCTCCTCCTATTGCTAACTACTTGGGAGAAGAGACCAACACCCACCTCACTACAACCTCCTTTCAGGTAGTTGTAGAGAGTGATAAGGTCTCCCCTCAGCCTCCTCTTCTCCAGACTAAACAATCCCAGTTCCCTCAGCCGCTCCTCACAAGGCCTGTGCTCCAGACCCTTCACCAGCTTCGTTGTCCTTCTCTGGACATGTTCCAGCACCTCAATGTCCTTCTTGTATTGAGGGGCCCAAAACTGGACACAGTATTCCAGGTGTGGCCTCACCAGTGCCGAGTACAGGGGAACAATCACCTCCCTGCTCCTGCTGGCCACACTATTCCTGATACAAGCCAGGATGCTGTTGGCCTTCTTGGCCACCTGGGCACACTGCTGGCTCATGTTCAGCTGGCTGTCTACCAACACCCCCAGGTCCTTTTCCACCAGGCAGCTTTCCAGCCACTCTTCCCCAAGCCTGTAACGTTGCATGGGGTTGTTGTGACCCAAGTGCAGGACCCAGCACTTGGCCTTGTTAAACCTCATACAGTTGGCCTCAGCCCATCGATCCAGCCTGTCCAGGTCCCTCTGCAGGGCCATCCTACCCTCCAGCAGATCGACACTCCCACCCAATTTGGTGTCATCTGCAAACTTACTGAGGGTGCACTCAATCCTCTCATCCAGATCGTTGATAAAGATATTAAACAAGGCTGGCCCCAAAACAGAGCCCTGGGGAACACCGCTCGTGACTGGCCGCCAACTGGAGAAATATTTTAATAAAGAGCAGCCAGTGTACTAAAAAGAGCTCAAGTACCCAGAAAGCAAAGGAGCATTCAATCTGAAGCAGGTATCAATCCAGGACTTGAGTTTTATTTTATTTAAAAAGCATAGCTTAATTTGAAGATCTTTTATATTAAGCAAGGTGGCAAAACATGCCAGCTCACATTATCTGCTGCTGATAAACAGTATCAACAGGATGAAATATTAAGTAATGTACTTTTTTAAAAATGAAAAATTGTGCATGGTACTGTATTTCACAGCACTGAGAGACATCACTATTACAATTTTTAACATATCTAATATCCATGAGTGATGGATATCTTGGAGAGTCAAGCCCCCGTACAAAAACCAAAGCATAAGCAACAGGAGTGAACACACCATTACAGCACCCTGACAAGAGACTTTACTCTTGAACATGTGTGGCTCTTTCCAGGACTACGAAATGGCTTTCTAGGACTATCTGATGCCTGATCAATCTCCACACACAGAAGAAAGTCAGAGCCAACTGCTGCAATGATATCTGAAGGAGACATCTTGCTGCTACCCATAACTTGGCAGTACAAGGGTCAAGAGAAAAAATATCTATGACTGTGTATTGGGTGTGTGTGGCAAGGTTTGGGGGGGGGGGGGGGGGGGGGGGGGGGGCTACAGGGGTGGCTTTTCTGAGAAGCTGCTAGAAGCTTCCCCTATGTCTGACAGAGCCAATGCCAGCCAGCTCCAAGATGGACCCACCGCTGGCCAAGGCTGAGCCAATCAGCGATGGTGGTAGGTAGTGCCTCCGTGATAACATATTTAAGAAGGGGGGGGTGGAACCAAAACACCGGGACACAAACTGTGGCTGGAGCAAGGAGTGAGAGTATGTGAGAGGAACAAATTTGCAGACACCAAGGTCAGTGGAGAAGGAGGGGGAAGAGGTGCTCCAGGTGCCAGAACAGAGATTTCCCCACAGCCTGTGGAGAAGACCATGGTGAGGCAGGCTGTCCCCTGCAGCCCATGGAGGTTAGCAGTGGAGCAGATATCCACCTGCAGCCCCACGCCGGAGCAGGTGGATGTGCCCAAGGAGGCTGTGACCCCGTGGGAAGCCCACGCTGGAGCAGGCTCCTGGCAGGACCTGTGGACCCATGGAGAGAGAGGAGCCCACGCTGGAGCAGGTTTGCTGGCAGCACTTGTGACCCCGTGGGGGAACCACGCTGGAACAGTCTGCTCCTGAAGGACTGCACCCCATGGAAGGGACCCACGCTGGAGAAGTTCGTGGAGGACTGTCTCCTGTGGGAGGGACCCTACGCTGGAGCAAGGGAAGAGTGTGAGGAGTCCTCCCCTTGGGAGGAAGGAGCAGCAGAGACAACGTGTGATGAACTGACCGCAACCTCCATTCCCCGTCCCCCTGTGCTGCTTGTGGGGAGGAGGTAGAGGAAATCGGGAGTGAAGTTGAGCCCGGGAAGAAGGGAGGGGTGGTGTTTTATGATTTGGTTTTATTTCTCATTACCCTACACATGTTCTCACTCCTCTCTCCTACTCAGTTTTGATTGGTAATAAATTAAACCGATTTTCCCAAAGTTGAGTCTGTTTTGCCCGTGACAGTAATTGCTGAGTGATCTCCCTGTCCTTATCTTGACCCACGAGCTTTTTTGTTGGATTTTCTCTCCCCTGTCCAGTTGAGAAGGGGAGTGACAGCGCGGCTCTGGTGGGTGCTTGGCATCCAGCCAGGGTCAACCCACCACAGACTAGCACTTCTTAATCTCATTACCTGGTGATTTCCAGGGCTGGTACACAGGATCCAGGTCTGTAAGATGAGCTCCCTCTGTACTCTTTTGCAAAGATGAAGTCTTGCATGCTGGCTTTTCCTTCCAGTAACTTCATGCATTGATTCTGAACGTACTGTTTGATCTGACTTATGTCCCGTGTTTCAAATAGCAGCTTGATAGAACACTCAAGTATCTTTACAACCAAAGGAAAAAGGTGAGAAAAACATGTACGTTTAACTAAAAAAATAATTACTTATAAATAATTCAGTAAATTATATGGAAATACTGATACACTCCTAAGAAAAAGTATCAGTTGTGCACTAGAATGTTAATATGACAACAGGTTGCATTCTCTTCCACTCATTCATAAACACATTATTGGACAACTTTTTCCTCAGTTTGACACATCTTTCATGACATTATCCACACTCTGGCACTAAGACTGTTTCAATAATTACAAAGGTTTTCCAGAGTATGAGAGATGTTTCTTCCCATCATCTAAAATATTTTGCCATGACTTTCTGACCACCTCAGCAAAGAAAAGAATTGGGATTAAAAAGAAAAATGGAAGTTTATCCTCCTAAGTGGTTACCTTTCTTACTGGCATAAATTTGTTTTGACTTGATTAAGAACAAGAGCCTTTTCTTTTTAACCCCCCCAATACACAGCTTAAAATAAACAACCAAGGAAGTTTATTTTAAACAAATTCTTAGCTAAACTAGACTTATGTGAGCTATTTAGCAGACACATCAGTGTGCCTCACTCATCTTGGAGTAATACTTACTTCCAGTTAAAGTAAACTGGATCAAGAATCATCTTCTAGAGAACTTACATGGGGCTGAGGGCTTTTTATGGGTTTTTTAGGGGCTGACAGATAGTAGTTAAGATGGAAAGTGCAAGTCCTTGTAACACTGTGGAAGATCTTCAATTAATCTTTCAAATGGCTCATACCAGAAAAACAGACAAAGTCTCAGACAAGTCACAAGGACTAGAAACTCTGAGAAAGGACAAATACACAATGAAATAACAGAATACTATAATTTCATGCAGGAAGAAATGCATGAGTATTTTACCTTGGAAACAGCAGGACAGGAGTCCCTTCGGACTGTCTCTATGCCTTTTGCGTCAAATACTGGGTCCTTCTGGTCCAGTGTTTCATACATATAACCCACGTACCTCTTTTTAGTTTGCAGGACACATGGCAAGTAGACCTGGAATGTTTAGAAAGAGGATAACCCAATCTGGCGTGTGTTGGGAATACAAGGCAGCTCTGAACATAGAGGGTTTCCTAAGGAATGCTTTACTTTGGTTTTTTTTTTTTTTTGGCTGGTTTGTGTGGTGTGTTTTTTTTTTTTTTTTTTTTTTAAATCATTAAAACCAATAAACTAGATCAAAGAGCTCTTGAAGGATGGCTGAGGAAGTTGGGATTCAGTGGTGTTCCATTCTTAAATGAGTTTATATTTCATCTAACTGTAAAGGCTAAGCAACCTGAAGCTCAGATGAAAAGTGACACACAGTATAATTTGTTTTGAGTACTCTTACTTTTCTAGATTGCACCTGTCAGCATTTTTAATGTAACTGTATTATCTTTCTTAAAAAGACAACTTCATTTTAAACATCAGAGAAGAAAACTTTCCCAGCAAAAATAGTGGCTTCAAACTTTCTATTTTCAAACGTCATCTAATTATGAGGTGCCTAAAATCAGTTCGTATCTTGATATGGGGAAAGCATGCTTTTTAAATGCCTATGCTTGGAGAACGGTTTCCTCATGAATGGATTTTCAGGGTCATGGTCTTTTCTGCTTGTTTTCTCCAACCTCTTTCTTCATTCTTAATTGTGTCAGTATTCCTTGACTGGTTTTAAAAGAAAGAATGGGGAACAATTTCTTCTCAGTATTACTAAGATAACACCACCTCTTCCTGGCTCTCATGGAAGAGGGAGCAGTGAGCTTAGATTGCCTCAGGCTGAAGAAGGTCCCGTACATAGGTGTCCCGCTTCTTGAACAGATGCTCCAGCTTTGAGGCATTTTCCTCTTCCTGTGCTAGGAAGCTACCCTAGGAGAGTACTCAGTATTTTGACCCACAGGTGACTAAGGGCACTTGAAGTGAAGCACTGACATCTCAAGTATATCCTCACACCTAGTTGTTTTTTTTTTTTTTTTTTGGTTAATTACTCCTTCAGCTTAATGACACAGAATTGCCTCAAAGTGGGAGGGGTCCCTGTACTTTAGTCAGTGAAGAACAGTTGCTGTGCTTTTCACAGGTATCCTGACTCTTCTTGCTAAGATTTTTCTACTGTATTTTCTGTGAAAAATGGCCATTTGCTTAAAAAGTCTACTTGAACCTGTTGAGTCAGGTATGTACTTTGAAAATATCTAGAGCACCTGAACTGACTGCTAATGGCTTTCCAATGATAAACTTCCACCAAAATTAGTATCACATTGCTTCACTCTTCTATAAAAGGCTTATTGTCATTAATACTTTTTCCAAAAGCCCACTGAATGGATTTTTACGATTTTTCATTTTATATGTATCACACACATCCTGAAGTGTGCTAAGGCTGGCTGAGGAATAAATATCAGGCCTGTAATTAACGCATTGGAATCACTTCAAGGGATGGTGTACATTTTCTCTACCAAGTTGCACACATCGGTTTGATTGTATGTATATAATACAAAACTGAGGGAGACATTTCCAAAAATTGATGAGACAGGAATTTCAAATTGCCTGGTGCTGCCAGTGCAACAGGCCACCAGGCATCCTGATGTGAAAGTAGGAATATTTCTTTTTGTTGTTCATGCTGCAGTGCTCCTCTGACAAGGTCCCTGAGGCATTAAGGAGCTTACAATATACCCACAGAAACAGTACAGCACGTGACTGTTGTACATCCTTATGCTACATTAGCACCCAGAAAAATCTTTTATCTTTTGGGTTTTTTTAGGATAACAATGTTTTCACCCAACACACTTGAAGCAAAGTATTTTCCTTTTACCTTTTCAAACTTCAGTTTAACAGGTTTGGGGTTTGTTGCTGTTACAGCTTCAGCAATTTCCTGACCAATCTTAAAAGACTGCTCCTTCGTGGCTCCTTTCAAGAGTACAAACATGCTACAAGAAATCAGACATAGGAAATAAGCACAAATCTGTTCAACATAACTCCTGAAACTTACAAAGCTATAGTTTGCTGGTGACAAGGCAGGGATGTTGTTACCAATTCTGTTCCCTTCCTTCAGCTAGAAAAGCCAAAAACCTGAGAAACTTCAGCGTTCAGTATGAGATCAGGAGTGCCAAAGGCACGACGAACGCTGCGACTCTCTGGTGAGGCAGGGAACGTGACTGCTCCCAGGCAGTACAAAACTTGAGTTCCCAGGAGACAACTGTAAAGAGCTCTGGGTACGCCCTTTTTTCCCCTACTATGGGCAGCAACAGGATTTTACTTCCTTTCTCCAATAAGGTTTTTTTTTTGGTGAAGCTACTATGAACTTAGTTATCTTTGAAATTTCAAGTCTTTCATCAAATCTGGCTGAAATCAGTCATTGGATTCACAAGTTACTTAAGGAAGGACAGCGAGACAAGCTTTGTTTCCCATGGCTGAAAAATTATCCAAGTCTAGCACCAGAGATGGATACGCCTGGAGCATGGCTATTATTTAGATGACAGATTGACTGAGAAAGGGGAGATATTTATATGATGTATTTCAGGCAGCCTAATCATATCTTTGCATGCTCTGGTGGCTGCTTCTAAATTGTATCCACTTTTGAAGCTTAAAATAGTGCCCTCCTCTACGTATCAATGTGCAATGCCTACTATATTATAAATACTCCATTTTCCAAAATAAAAATGGCATGAGAAACAGGCACAAAAATACTCATTTAATGAATAAGACTTATATTCATTCATACCTGAAAAAAATAGGATTTTTTTCCCTTCTTTCTGTTCCACCTAATTTTCAAAAGAAAGGAAACCCTCAACGTGCTAAGAGTCTTAAAAGAAACTCCAAGAAAATAAGTATTATTTACTTTGCATATTCTGCAAGACAGTAAGCAACATCCCAAAGAGAGTCCACATACTCTTTTCAGTATCATAAATTGCCCTTGCTGAGACAAAAGAAAAATATATCTATGAAGAACTACTATGATTTTTAAACATTGTAAGAAGCAGACCATTAATTACCTGTCAGTATCACCATACACAACGTGAGCACCCCATTTTTTTGTATCATTCACCAGTTTTATAGCACGCTCTAATGTTTCTCTGGCTTTGTGGACAATGCTATCCCCAACCTGCAAAGTTAAAGATAAATTGAAAATCTTTTTTCTACTGCTAAACCCAATGCTAGCTCTTGCTAAACATAGTCTAACCTTGCTTGATCTGTTTATGACAATTACTATACTGAGACAATATATTTTATTTCATGGTTTAAATGCATATAATAAATAAAAAGGTTGCTTACATTACCCCAAAAGAGCAAGAATTAAAGGAAGAGCGATCAAAAATTATTAAGAATTAAAATAAAAGTGTAAGGAGCAAGACAAGTTCGCTTAGGATCATTTTCTCTAGTTTTTGGATTCTGCTGATTGCTCCTTTTATGAAAACTATGAAACAGCTACAATGTTTTATTTTATTTCCACTGTTAAGAACTGGAATCCAATCTACCTTTGGAGAGAGTTCTACAGAAATGCCAACTCCAAATGCTCTTTTATGGGAAGAAGAAAAATAAGACTTTTTTTTTTTTTTTTAAAAAAGGATCACAAATAAATCCTAAGTTGCTGATTTTCAGTACTACAAATCAAAACAGCTTTTATGAAGGTATTTAGATTAAACATGTTTCAAATAATAATAATACTGTGTTATCTGGCTATACTTTATTAATAGCGTCTTTTCCACAGTTTTTCTGCATTTTTATCTGCAACTCTTACCTCAGTGCATGGCATTCTTCCAGAAAAATTAGCAGCAGTATAGCCAAATGTAAAATTAGCTATATATTTAAGACCCAACTGACGAGCTTCAAGCATTCGAGTTATAGCCTTGTCATGCTTATAAGCCTTCATTGACTGTTTCACCATTATCCTAGTCTTCAAGATTTCTTCTAGCATTCTTGGCAGCACACCCTTTCTTACTGAAGGCTGTCATAAAGGGAACAAAGAAAAAAATTATGTTAAAAAGCCCAACCTAAACAACAGTTAGGAGTAAAAGCAAAACCCAGAACTGTTACATAATCACTGTTAAGAAGACATTAATTAGCAAGATGCCCTAGGCACCAGCAGTTTGGCTCTTCCCACAAATGCTACAAGCAACCTAGAACACAGGCAAAGCTCTCAAGCACGGGGTAAATAGCTTTCTGTTTTTTGTTTTCATCAGCCCTGCTAATGCAACGTTTAGATAACCTTATTAACTAAAATGGGACTCAATATTAGACTGTTAATTCTCAACATGTTAAATATTAAAGGACTATTATCTTTTAAAAATTCTGCAAATATTCTTTACTTAAAGTTTTTGTTTTACATTAAATATATGTATGCTGGTGGTTGGCTAATTATTTGTAAGAGCTCCAGGCCATATGTATTAATTCATTACAAATCAGCCAGCAGTACACATAATATAAAATGAGAACAATAGAAAGCAAGTCAGGGAGTTTCATCTCCTGAACCATGACTCTTTTTCTAGGAAAGCATTCTGCTATACAGGCAGGAGAAGAATGAATTGTTGTACACAGATAATTACTGTTTGATCCCCAAACTGCACAACTAAAATACAGTTTAATTATAGATGAAATAAGCCTTCAGTATAAATGAAAGCATAAAGATGACATTTTATTTCCTGAACTGCCAGAAGTTCAGCACTCTGACAAATATCAAAAAACATTGGGAAATGAGAGACTGAACATCCCCCCTTCTGTCTGCTCTTAATGCAGCAAAATATAAACTACAGTATCAATTTGATCTCGAGTTAGTCAGCCAACAGGAAGAGAAAACACCTGTCACAGAGCACTAATATCATTACCTTGACAAAAGCTACTCCACTCGGTGACACTGTGATATCGTGCCTAATCTGGTAAAGTAAGTCAGGAGGTACTCTGAGAGATGTACAGCCAAATTTGAATGCATCATATCTAATAAAGAGAAAAATTAAATATGAAGACAATTCATTCATTTACAGCCGGATCAAGCAAAAGCATCAACTCACATTAAAATGCTGGTAATGACAGCAAGGATACAATGACAATTATAATCTCAGGTATAAACAAACATACTATCATTTAAAATTTCTTAGCTACATGGAAAAGGCTCTAGGAATAAAGCAGTAATAAATGGCTAAATTCCAACACATCCGTAATTTATTAATTCTGTTCTGCGTTAATGCGTTATTTCCAAATGCTGAGTTAGTGGAGGCATGTACTCATACCGTAATCCCCTATGGAAACCATGCATGTTTACCAAGTAACACATTGCATATATTTTCTTCCTACAAATTCAGAATTTCAAATCAGAAACTTGAAAACCTGATGGTGACACGTAGCAATCATCACATGCATCTTCCTGTTCTTCCAGATATGGTTTTATAGAGATAATTATAATGACCAATGAGATTTTTTTTTCCAATTAACAGAATTACTGTTAAGCTCAATAAGAGATGCTACACAGAATAATTAATTGTATCTTTTCATTTTGAATAGGTAAGACCGGAGTGAACTACAACTGTTGAAAGAGAACAACAATTTATTAACATACAGTGGAATAATGCTAGTCCAGTTTTGAAAATAGGTAGTGGATTTATGTAACATTTTAACATATTCTGAAGCAGTATTAAAAACTAGCATCACCACAATAATGGAACATATACACATGCATATACAAAGTTAATTTTTTTTTTAACAGAACAGAGTCTAATTCTGTATTTAATTAAAAATACATATCGATGTGTATATGTGCGTGTCTGTGTGTGTATACACACATGCACACACCCACACGGTAGATCTTTATCATCTCTATCGTGTAACACAAAATGGTGCTATTCGTACATGGCCATTGTTTCCAATGACAACCAAGGGTTCTCAGTACCTTAGAAAAGATGCTAAAGTCTCTGCGGAATTAAAGTTTGTGAGAAAAGAATAACAACTTACTTTCCTAAGTTTTCAACATGTCCCAGGCAGGTTGAAAAACAGTAGTTGTATGCTATCACAATGGAAGGATATAACGACTGGAAATCCAATACAAGAACAGCATTGCTGTAAAAGCGGGATTCTGGCTCCATTATTAAGGGAACACATTGCAGGGCTTTCATTTGAGCTCGCTGCTGGATACTGGGTGTCACAGGAATATAATTCATTGGCTTTGCAACACGCAGCATCATAGACTCCACACGATACTGCAAAACAGTTTGGATATAATAATTGTAATTATAATTTCAAAAATGCAGAATAAACATGGGTAGATTAAAACTGTGTAAATACGCACTTACATTTCCTGAATTTAAAGTACGGACAACTAATTTTCCAAAATAAACAGCCACACTCTTAACGTACATTTTCTATCCCATATGGTGGAACTTTTCCACTAATCACTGAAAATCAAGTATTTCTAATTTTTATCTATGGAAAAAATAAACATCCTGCGCAGGTTAAAAAAATAAACATCCAACAGGCTGCAACAATATATATGGATGGCCACGCTACAGTCAGTGAATGAGCGTTTGCTAAACTGTATTTTTCTTAGACTTGTAGGACATTGAAGAAAAAGCATAATATGCAGTTGATGACCATTTTCCATAGGAATCTGCACGGCAATTTTATTTCAACATTTTGGAAAACAGAGAAATAACATGCAAATTGTGTAAGTTGATAACACGTGCCTCCAAGCTTTTGACCATGAGAAGTAACCAGAATGTACTTGGCAGCAAGAGAACCAAGGGAATAATCTATGCCAGCCCATTTCAAAAGTCTGCTGCTTTGCACCGGGTATCTTGCTTTCTTCCTGATGATGCCACAAATATTACAGGAAGCGTAAAATAACAAAAAGTTTAAGAACTTTCACCTTGCTCAAGACATCACAAAATCTCATATGGGGAAGTAGCAACATGAGAACCCCCCCCCCCCAGCTCTATTTATTTATGTATTATTCAATGCTTTAGTAAGGCTTTAAAAGCACTAATAGCCAGGTATTCACTGTGCCTATTCACAATAAAAACCAAAATAGCTGAAAATTACATACATGGATGGCAAAGGGCTGAAAGTCCCAAAATGTCAAAGAACAATTCTGTATAATCCTAAGATCCTGTGCTTTGTAAAGCAACTAAATCACTATTCAAAAGCCTTCTGCCTGACACACTACATATTCAATCATTGTACTGAACGGGTTAGGTATAATTTCTTTAAATTTGATGTTATAAATGAACTTACAGAACCAACAGTTTTAACAAGACCCTGCCACCTTACAAACAGGTTGGGGTTTGAAAGTGTCATTTTGCAGCAGCGTAAGCTGCTGCTGCCTTGCACTAATTGCACACTAATTTGTGTCCAGTGATGACCTCAGATGCATGATGAGGTGGTCAGGGACTGGATCTGGCAAGAGGTAGGTTTTTTGGTTTTTGTTTTAGTTTTCAGCAAATTCTTCAATCATCTGACTAATAATCCGTATGCCTATCTCCTGTTAGGTTTGTTTAGTCTACTATGGAATATTCAAGACAGCTTAATAAAATAAAAGAAAAAAAATCACCTTTAAAAAAGGTCTTGTAAAACTTAATAAGAGAGATAAAAATATGGAAAAAATAACTTAAAATATCTGAAATCTGTTCTTAGTACTATTCTATTTTAACATCTTTTTCAGCTAAGGAGAAAAGGAGTATCTTCATAAAAGGTAGTGATGATTCCTCTGAGTGGAAAAAAAATTATTTGAGGTGACTGGGAATTGTTGCAACTGCCATTTTTGTGATCTCAGAAATTTCAATGGAAACGAAACATACGTGCACAGAAGGGAAGAGAAAAGAACAGTCAGGATAGAAAATGCAGCATGTTTCTGTTGCTCACTCCCACTCACAGCCATTTGAGAAAATGACAGGCAGAACAGTCTTTGCAGACTGCAATCATGACAGTTTAAGCATATCTACATTGGCAGTATGCCAGTTCCACCCTCCCTGTCCCTAACTGTGCATTTCTCTTCCCTTGCTCCAACAGCGGTACTTTTCTGATAACATGGTAAGCCAGATCACGGAGCTAAACTGGCAAATACCTACTGAACACCACCATGGTTCTGCCACCAGTGCTGCCCCCATCCCCAAAATACAGGGCCAGTACCAGCAAGAGTGACAAGAACCTGCACTGGGTCAAGAGATGACACAGGCAACTGCTGTCAAGGGAAAAAAGGTGGCAACATTTTTAAATTGGGTTGAATTGTTAAGGAACCGCCGCTTCACACACTCCCGTTTCCGGCTGGCTTAAGACAATGCTGGTCTGCTTAGGACATTAATTTTTAAGGTGTCTTTTTGTCCACAGAAGTTGGCAAAATAATCAATCCCGGTCAGCTCAGCTATTAAAACAGTCTATTAAAACAGAAAGCAGAAAGATGGTAGGAAAGAAGACAACAACAGAAGAGCAGAGACATGTGAGTGAGAGTAGATGTGTCTCAGGTGCTGTTCAGGGCTCGTGCGAAGCCACGAAAACAGTCTAGTTAGTCTAGTGACTCAGAACCTGGGCAAGGAAAGCCTTTGGTATTACTGGAGACTGCTGGGGTCTCAAAGAAAGAGTAGTGTATATCTCACTCTGTCTTGCTCCCTTTCCCTCCAATGCTAGTATCAAAATAACAGAACGACACACAACTTGCATGACACATGTACTTAATAAAGCCAGAGCCCTCCTTGTCTTATCATCAAATCTCACTCAGAGGTCTGCTTCACAGGAAATGTCACTTGGAACATACTCAGTGCAGCTTTGTCTGCCCTGGAAGAAAATAATCTCATCTTTCTAAAACATGCTCAATTATATTTCTTAATGTTTTAAAAAAACATTCATTTTCAGACCCATCGAAGTGTGAAACATACCAACTCAAACGAAAAACTTAGTGCTCCCAAAATCAGTAGAAGAGACTCACTAGCATGATTACATTTGGGGCACTCTATTTTTAACAGCTATTTTTCATCTCTGAGACTAACCATTCCCTCCATTATCACTGCTTTTGGATTGCCTTTCTTTATGTTTCAATTTCATGTTATGCAAAACAGTCTTCTGTGACTTTATGAAAATACATATACTGACTGAAAAGATACTGAAGAACTAAAACATTTTGTAAAGACTATTTTGCTTCTGCGAAGTGTAAGGAAAACTAAATCTTACCTGGGAGCCTCTTGTTAATACATGTAAGAACTGAATGCCAAAAAGTCTTGCCATTTCACTTGTTCTGTCAATCAGATCCAGTTTGTCTAACAACTGCAGATTCCCACGGACACGGCTAACATAATGATCAACCATTTTCCACCTGTGAAAGTGAACGCAGTGTTATAAACAATCAGGAGACTGCTGCTCTTTCTACTAAGAAAAACGTATTTTTATGATAGCTTGTTACAAACCAGCAAGTAAAATTTCCCGTAGGACATCTTCATATGGCTCTTTCAAAAATGTGGCGCATATAAACATACACTCACATATTCTAAAGACACACAGAGAATGCGTTACAGCAAACTACTGTTAAGGCATATCTCAATGACATACCGTATCCTGTTTTCCTTACTGCCCTAAAGGATTACTTGAACCAGAAACTCAAGTTTCTCTTCATCTGTTTTTTTAACTGAGTGGACTTCTGTATTAAGAATACCTATCTCAGCTGAAGATAAATGCATCATTTCAGTACTAAACCAAGTTTCCACCTAGCTGAAAAGTATTTCACTTTTACAGAAACTATACGTGTGTCACAAATGATGTTCAGATCAGTACTCAGTTTTATGAATTGTTCATATCACACAATACCAAATCACTCCAAGAGTGAAGCCCAGTGTGATACGTGTCATATAAAGGTATTTTAAAGCAGCTGTAGTTACTGTCTTAACATCTTGCACGCTGTTTTGTACTATTTTTAAGCCTAGCTTGGTTGACATGCACTGTGCAGTAAAACAGAAACCTGGCAGTTCATTAAAAGTCCTTCTGATGAATAGTATCTACAAAGTAAAGAGCTTACAGAACTTAAAAATAGCACATCTGTTCAGATACATTGAAAATGTAACTGAAAAATTGTTTTGTTTTTGTATACTTTAAACAGAAAAATACACAAAGATGAAATATTGAGGGTATAACTACACAATAGAACACAGCACAACAGCAGAGTAAATAAGCTCATGTTCCTGCATATAGACTGTTCTAGTACCTGAGCTAAATTGATTATTTCTTCCTATGCTAACTTTAGCTTATTATCTATCCAATGTTAAGAATCTGGCCTTAAAAAGAACAAACAAAATGGATTAACAGATCATTACCTGTAGACATCTGCCTTATTATCAAACCAATCAGACAGAACTCGGAAAGTAAATAAAGGAAAACGTTGATGAAGAACATGAAAACCCACGTTTTCAAAAGTGTAACTCATTAGATTCACCTGGAAAAACACAGAGGACGTGTTAACATGCACGAGGTCTTTCATAGTCAAAGAAATCTCTACTTTTTAAAAACTGTAACAACTAAATTTATTAACTTATCAGTATTTGTTAACAAGGTAAACATTTCTACTTAGAAGTCCCTAACTATTTACAAGTCAGGAAAGAATATTCCTTATCAACTGAAAAGAATATGTGGAATTAAGTAGGTGACAAAGATCAGGTCTGAATTTGGTCAGAAGAAAATCCGTAAAGACTGAACCGTTTGAGTATTAAATGTAAGGTCATAAACAGCAAAACAATGAGTAAGTCTGACAGCTTAAAATAAGTTCAAGTATTTAATTTAGTGAAAGCACCATACTAGACAAATTGCTGAAACAGGTTAAGTTGTTCTCAAAACCCACAAAGAAGTGAAAGGGAATATCATTAAGAAACATTACTGAAAAATAAGGGCTTCAGTATTTTACATTTTAGCGAGATGCAAAATCCATTCTCACAAAGTGGCAGACTGCTCTATTTGAAAAGGTGTACAAAGAACAAAAGTTACCTAAGTTGCATGAAATTTTCAAAGTCTACAATAATTTTAAAAACCCAGTAAGTCAAATACATTGACCTTCTAAAAACTTTACCTCATTTCTCATCATTCTCCAAATATTTAAGATAATTCGTCCAACAATATGTATTTCACTCATTGTATCCGATCCATATTCATCCAGCTCAGCCGCAAATCTGTTCTCTTTCTTATCATCTAAAGACAATCAAAGAGACTATATTTAGACAAGTTATAGGACAGTCAAGACCAGATCAAGCTATCCCTCTTCCAATCTGAGCTCTCTAGAAAAATAAGAATTCAAAAAGACTGTTACTGATTGCACAAGATTATTTATTTACCAGTCTTCCAGACAATCTCTAAATAAAACTCCCCCAGGTTTTCTGCTCTTGCACACACCTCTGAAGATAACTTTTACTTTGGTTTCACTGAAATGGTGTCCATGGCAATATATTCTTCATAGCAAATATACTGGTTAAACAATGCTGAATGTTACTCGAGAGCTAGCTGCACGGACATTAGTGCACAAGAATTTAAAAAAAAAAAAAAAAAAAGAAAAGAAGATATTTCTGTCCTAAAGAGTTTACAACTCAAGGCTTGTAATGATCTTACACAGTTGGAACCAGTCAGAAAACTTAGTGCCTTTCATATACTAAAAGCAAACCCACTGCAGTGGGAGCAGGTAGACGTGAGTTCTGGATAGCACAAATGGAAAGAGAAGGAAATAGGAAGGAACAAATGCAGAGGCAGAAGTAGCACTCTGAATCTTTCTGTAAGACAGTGGTGACTACAGTATGGGAAAGAGATCCTCTTTTGCCATGCTCTGAAATACAATATCACAAGAGAAGACAGTCTTTTTGGTATACGTTTCTGGAAACTGTCTTTTTTTCAGTCAACCTAAGGCTACAGTTTTGGTATTCTTTCCTGAGTTTACATAGATGTTTTTTTAAAATGTACAACACAGGTTAAAATTCATTATGAAAACACACTGTACTATTTGATCCTCCAGTGTTGTTCCTTCTTATTAGTTTAACGGAAGAGAAAACACTTCGAGGCATTTTTCCCACAATTCTAAATCCATACCCATTTTTCAACCATTGGTTGTGTATTCTGCCACTACTCGTTTATACCTGTACAGTATCCTACTAATAAAAAGCAGAACATTTTGGACAGAGCATATAGAAGTGTGGATACACAATGCTTTGCAATAATGATCAGAACTGAGCAATTAGTTCCTCAGACAGCCATCAAGCACATTTACCCTTGAAGACAGAAGTAAAAATTGCCTGAAATTCTGCAGAACTGCTGTGGAACAACATAATACAGACTAACTTCCTATGTTGATCTTTCAAATACGTATCATATCAATTTCCACCACAAACCTATTTGTCATTTACTGACCTTATCAATAAATCACAAAGCCTTAACAAAATTAGGAGACCTTTCACACTTTATCAAAATGCACACCATCTTTTTAACCTCCTTATTGTCTCAGATTTTTAAGGAAGAAAAATAGTGATTTCTTTTTTCATGTCTGGATGGGAAAAAAGCCCCACAAGCAGCAAATTTTTTTCTTCTGCTTTTCTTCATTTGCACATGCTGTGTCTCCTGCAAAAGTAAGGAACTTACATCCCCTCACCCCCTTTTTTTTTAATTGGAAGCAGAAACTATCAGTTCTACTTTCTGCAGTGTCATCCTAGTTCTCTTTTGACTTGTTTAGGAGATTCCCTATGTTTCTTAAGTTTGCTTCATGTCTTGCTGGTAAAGACAGGCAACAAAGTATACTGCGGTCACAAAAGAGACCCATTGCCCTGATGAACAAGAGACTCTACATGTGATGAGCCATCGCAAAATTACAAAAACCTGTAGTGCTCTACAACTGGTGCGGGGAATATACCAGTAGAACCACGTGAGCCTCTTTGGAAACAAAGTTGTTAAGCAACAGAACTGGACATTCTTCCAATCTTTCAGGTGTGTGAGATGAAATAAAAAGAAGTCTCCTCTCATCCTCTGTTACCCACTCCCTAACTTTGAGCTGTGATGCAAAGGAGGAAACAGGAGGCCACAGTGCACACACAAAAAATGCCACTACGCACAGGCACAGTACTCACTTCTCTTGTGGTGTGTCCTAATGACTTATGAATAGTTCACTTGTAAATGGCAGAGGCAGCACCAGACTCAGCCAATAAAGCAAAACCAGAGAGAAGTCCAGCTTTCTTTTTGTTAAGTTGAAATCACAGGAAAGGGAAGGAAAAGTACCTTCCATCTTTATTTCAATAGGAGGAAAGAGGAGCATACTGCTTGAAGGAGCACTTCCTGTTCTGAAAATACAGCATGTGAAGAAGGGAGGGAAATATGAAGCATAGGGGTTGGAAAAGCAAGAGGAACATAGATGGGGTCAAAACCATGGACAAGGAAGCCACAAAGCAACAGAGAACACAACACTTGTACATTTATGGTCACGCATGCAAGCCCACACTTATGGCATGACAGTTTTGGGAGGAGCTCATCAGTGTGAACATTTCCTTATCTTTCTCCTGCAATTCAGTCAAAAAAGAATAATTACTTACCTTACAGTAACACTAGTTCTTAGAAACATTTTAAGTGCTATGTATTCCACTTCTGGGTGTGCATCTACCACCTGGCACAAGAAGATCTGTACTATGAATACCAGTGCTGTGGGGATCATGCCTGTGTCCTGCATGCCCACTCAAACTATTCCCAAAGATGTTACGGGCTACAACCCTGGTTTCCTTCACTAGAACTGAACCCATGTTGTTTGGGACTTGATAGTTGTAGGGAAGGAAGCCCGACCGTTAAATACATAGGGACATCACCATTACGAACCATAACAGTTCCCAGAGAAGTGACCTTTCTTCTTTGAGGAACTCTTCATGTGTATCCCAATTCCAGTAACTTGAACAACAGCTTATGTCATGAAGATGGGTACTATCAAGAGCTTTGCTGATTTAACTGTTGATTCTGCATCAACTACAGTGCAGACATAGCTGTCCTGCAAGACGAGCTGTGACTCAGCCTTTGAGAGTCAAAAGGAGAGACACATTAGTTACCCATCTCAAACTGAAGAGATGGTTCAGCCATACTTCTACAGTAGAGCAGTAAACCTTTGTGATCTTTGGAAGTTCAAGAAACCTTTGACTGCAACACGTACCATTCCTCTTACCAAAGACATTGCAAATCTTGAAGTGTAAGGGGTCAACATTTTTTCTGAACACCCTTCAATACCTCTGAAGACTGTACCCAGAGGCATTATTATTGCAACCAGTGTATCATCTCAATTTGAGCCATCAGGGGAATTTAATAACAAGGTTCATGCAATCAGTTATTATTCCTGAAGAACAAATTTGAGACCTTTGTGCTGAAGAAGGAAACTTGTGACCTTTGATGGCCAATCCATATTTAAACTGTCAGGTGTTCTTGTTTCCATATATTAAGTATTTAAAAACTCACAAAGGTCCAGTTGCTAACAACTTTCAACTGAAGATGCAAATTTGCTCTTATGTTTTCTTGTCCCTGGGAGGTCTCTGTAACTCAGACCTTTTTCTAAACAGGTCATAGGTATCAAAAGATTTTGAGGGCAGCAAAAGAGTGCACAAATATTCAAACCTCAAGGAAGTAGTGTGTGAACATAGCTTTTCCAAAACATCACGTTCTCCTAGCCAGGCACACAGGATGCCAACATAAGATACTATTGCTATGCTGGGTAAGCCCAAAGATGCAACTAGCCCAGTATCATGTTCTATCAAGTACCCAAAAGCAGATGCTTCAAGAACAGGGGAAGCAGTTATTGATAATCTTTCTAGAATTCTTCCAGCTTCTAACCATTTGCAGCTTCCTGGGCCAGACGTTATTTTCACATATATAATAGTTCCCAATGGATTTTTCTTCCAAGAATTTATCTCCTCTTAAAGCAACATTCACTTTAAGCATTTGTACTACCTTGTGGCAAGGAACTCAACAGTTCAACAACCCAGGGGTGAAAAATCAACTCCTATTCTGTAGCTGCCATTTGCTAGCTTCATTGATGACTTCTGGTTCCTGCATTGGAAAAGACCATGAACAACCAATTCATATTTCCCTTTATATCCCTCAAGATTTCATAGGCTTCTACCTTCCTTATCCAGTTTTGTCTCTTATGGAATCCTAACTTACTGAATTACTAGACACATTTGGATTACCCTTCTCATCTTTACCAGTTCTCCTATATCCATTTTGATGGTGGAAAGGTTATGAAGGGGCTAGAACTGCAGTACTTGAGGTGCAAGCACACTACAGATTTTTACATTTACATTCATTGTTTTATATTTTCCTTGTTCTGTAATTCCTAATGTTTCATTTGCTTTTTCAACCATTACAGAGTAACATGATCAAGTTTTTAATAGGACAATCACAGGAAAGCACTTCTTATTTCATGGCTATTTAACTGCTGTACAGATCTTTGGCAAGAGCCCTGACAAAAGCAGCTTTTCAATTGTTTTGATTTTTAAAATCGTATCTCCCTCACCCACATCATCTTGATGACCGCAAAGACCTGCAACAAATTTTTGAGACAGTTTTTAATTTTTCAAAGTCATCTTGACTCTTCTCAGGTGCAACACATTTATTTAAGCTGTTCACTAAGTGCATTCTTCAGAATAACAGCTTCTGTTGATTGGCTAAGTATAGACACTAGGCTTACCACTCTCCTGGATAACTTTCTCCAGGTTTTCAAGAAAAAAACCCCAAACAAATCTTCTTCTGAATGTTGGAGGAAAGCATCAGCGCTTGGGCCAGTAAAATTTGCCCACAGTACAAGAATGGCTATTGCAAGTAAGGATTTTATTACAGAGCTGCTGACCAGCTCAGGAGCATCTTTATGTCCTTGTATCCCAGCCAGAGAAACCACGAATAATGATTATGATAGGTGCCCTGAATGACACGTACATATGAAGCAAGGAGAAGCAAGAGAAAGTTTGGTAGCAGAAGCACCTCCAAGAAGTGAAAACACACACGACTACTGAAAATGAGCCTAGGTGCCTGGATACAGGACACAACCAGAAGTGGAATACACAAGGAATTTAAAAATTCAGAAAACACTGAAAACCAGAATCTCATTGGCATTTCAAATTTATTTTTGTGTGATTATACCTATAACAACACACCAGCAACAACAAAATAAGAGGTCCATCTGAAGAAATATTCTGCATTTATTTTTTTAATTTACTCATAGATTTCAACTTGCCTCTATTGGAACTGAACTGAAACCCTATACAATAACTTACCTGGCACACGAGAAATCATCTGGCATAAATCAACATTTAGTGCAGCAGCCCTCTGCAAGAGATAACCCCAGGAATGCATCTGGACTTCATAGCCTAACAAAATGTCTGGGTCATATCTAGAGAGGGGGGGGAAAGGAAAATGAGCTTCATGTTATTTAAGAAAACATTTTCCATGAATGGAGTATAAACAGGATTTCATTCTAATCATGTTGAGTTTAAAAAAGAAGCAGCCACAATGGGTTTCTATGAAAGCAGCATCTGGACTAGGAGACAATATTTAAAACAGACAATCTTTTAAGATTTTCAGTAACATTCGATTGAAAAAGTTTTTAGAGGGAGTATTTTCTTTGGGATATATATTCTTTTGGGATATAATATTTTCTTTTTTCTTTTTAACATACTTTTATTATTTCAGTCTTTACAAACAAGGAACAAAATCTAGGTCTAATCAGGTTTTATCAATGGAATCAGGCTGTATTGAGCATGAACTGAAACACAGCTACTGGCACAAGACAGATGTGCAATGAAATACAGTGTTGTCCTCAAACTTTGTTGTACTATTTTCCTTTATGAAACAGAACAGAGCTTGCTACTAGGCTACTTGAATGTTTTGCAAATAATGTGTCATGCATACTGCAGTGTAGCTTATAATAATCAGAGGACACTTCTAAACGGTGACTTTTTATTGGGAAATTACAATTCACAGTTGAGTGACAGCTGTCAAAACTGAAACATGGAGAAAAGCAACCGTATCTACCAGTTCTATTTAAATACCTCTTCCTTTAAAATAACCTTCTTTCTATAAGATACACAAGAAAAACTCATTTTATGCTGTATCTCATGCCAGGTGGAAAATTTGACTGGCTCAGGTGTGACAAAAAGAAAAGTCAGAATTGTCTTTGACACAGTCACTGCCCATCTTCCAATCAGGCTCAGAGAAGAGTTGACTAGACAGGAGGACAAACAAGGTGGCTTCAAGTCAAAGCACAGGTAGGAGATAGCTCGGAGAAGCCTGTATCACCTACTTTTTTGAGGCACTATTAAAACCAGAAGTCACGATCTGGTCACGTGCTGAAGAGCCTAAGAATGATTTTCTTGGGCTGGGCAGCAAAAGACTGGACAAAGTAACATCAGGTATGTGTTATTTTTTACAGTAAAAAAAGAAAGGAAGCTTCACTGGGAAGAATAGCTGCTTCTTTCAATGCAGCTCAGTCAAAGGGGTTTTGAGTTCCAGCAGGCAGCATTCAATACAACTCAATGACAAAAGGGCAGCTGTCAGGAGGTAGAGGACTGGACGATAGCCTGAGGGTCCTGTACCACACTCTATGCCCAACCCCACAACAGGATGCAGGCTTGTAGCCCTTAGTTTATGGGACAAGTAGGGAGGGGCCTTGGCTTATGAACAGTACCGCTGTACTTTTTGCATCCTTAAATGCACCAAAAAATACCAAAGTTTCCTTGCTGTTGGATATAGGAGAATACCCCTTCCCTGAATCCTAAAGTTGTATCACAGACATTACAAATGAAGCTTCAGACTTTGTCATGAAAGTGTCTTCCTTGCTTGTGTGTTCCAGCCAAAGGTAGATGACAACTCACTTTGAAGTAACTAACTACTTAGAATAGCTCCAGAAAAGAGCTTCTCCACACTTCTGCCACAGCCACTAACTTTTTGTGAAAAATAAAGGGAAAGTATTTGAATCTTCTTACTCAGCATGGCTATCTATTACAATTTGGGCTTTTGCACCAGCCAGCAAAAGTTGCAAAAATCCCTTTTTCCACCTACTTCTACCTGTGAAGGAATGGTTTTGATGCAATTTTTTGCTAAAGCAGAAGATTCTAAAATAAATTTTATTTTCTAGGATTCTAGAGAAAGTAAAAGAAATAGCACTTAACATTTGGGGGCTATTTTGCGATCTGCTGTTACTGTCAAATGAATGATTCTTTGTTTTTGGAGACAGGAAATGATCATCAGAAGTAGTAAATTTACTCATTTCGAAAGCCTGTTCTACCAGTGGTACAAACCCAAAGCTACTTTGAACAATTTATGGACAAACGAATGAAACTAGCCTGCAGTTCCTTCCAGCAGCAGAATCAGTGTCAGCAAGAGTTATGACCGCTTGCTGCTCCACACAACATACAATGATTGCCAGTGGAGGGTGCAAAATTATGAATAGCTCCATCTAAGCTTTGAAATAAAAAGGAATTATGTAATAGTTTATACAAAGTTACAAATGTTATAAAAATTAACATATTTTCACATTAATTCTTGCAGCTAAAATATCCTGGACCTAGCATATTGCAAAACACTACTGGTTATTTAAAATGGAGTAAGTAATCATTTACGTTCACAATTGAAAACTGGTTTCACATAATTCAAAATACTGTAGATTTTATGCAGGGCAAGACGTTATGCAGATGGGTTCCATGATAGATGCAAACGTGAATGAGAAACTTGTGAAGAACCGCTTATGTGGTACATAAAACAGTATTCATTATGCCAGGAATTTGCTTGCTCTTTTAAGCCTGTTCTGAACAGAAACAAGCATACTGTTCGGAAGCAGCAAGTTGCCATAATTATATTAGCAGCTACCACCTGTGATGAAGGACAGTTGCTTTGGGTTTTTCCTTGCCTAAGTAGTGCATTACCTCCCTCGCTTCCTACTTAACCAAATTTTAGTGGGCTGTTACCTTACTACTGCAAATACCTCTATTTGTATTGCAACTGAATACAACTCTTCATTAATTCTTCAGTTAAACTTACTATTCTCTATTAAGCTAATGAATAAAATGACCTCTGTAAAGCATCTGCATACTATCTCAAGAATTGCTTCTCTAGTATCCTTCAGATGGGAAGATGTTTTATAGGACAAGACATAAACGCACTTTAGTTTATGCTGTTTTCAGACACATGCATTTTCTTACATAAAGAAATTGTATCTAACAAATATTATATAATTTAACACAATTTTATGTAAATTCACATGTAGATTGGAACATTTATCACTCAAAAGATTAAAAAAACCCCAACAGTGTGCTAGTTTTGAACTCAGTCTTGCTTATATGGGCCACTAAGGATTGCCTATAATGGCACATTACTAAGTCACAGGGTATCACTTTACAGTGCATTACTTACTCTGCATTTCCTTCCCAAGTAGACACTGCATGTGCATTAAGGGGAGGGTCTCATTTCAACTAATTTTGGCATCTCAAGTTTTCTAAGCTGATCTCTTTATTGTCATTGAAGAAAAAAGGCCTCTTTGGGTGAACTATTCCTTATATTTTAGCCATCTCTTGCAGAATGAGATCCTGTTCTTTCTGTTTAACATACATGATGATGAGGGTAGCTACTTAAGACACTGACAATGAAATATAGATGTCTAAGTTTCAGTCAGACAACTCATAGAAAGCTATCTACATGGAAAACCAAGGTAGAGTACCTAGTAAATGGTGAATTCAAATCCTACTGTAAATTCCCTGTAAACACAGTCCCTTAGTCTCTGTTTCCCATATTTAAAACTTGGATCCAAGTGGTGTCCTTCTGAAAGCATCAAAACCAATAAACACACTACCAGCAATTGAGTTGCTCAGATACTGCAGTAAGTTACACATACAAAATACATATATGTGTATCTGTATGCATTCACAATGTATATGCACAAAGAACTATAATTAGTATTAACAAATTTATGGATGCTTAGGTATTTCCTTAACTTTACAGTCAAAATAATTTTTGGTTAAGTGTGTATCTGAATTATCTTTGAAGGAAAAAACTAAGATTAAATTCAAGTAGAACTCATTTCTACTGAACAACACTTGGGACCCCAAACTCCTGTACTACAGTATGCATAAGGTCTACCTTATGCAACAGGTTTAACAGACCTATTGGATTTCTTGGACCTAACATGAGGCGTTGCTGTTTCTTGCTTCTTATTTCCTTGCTGATCAACTCCCGTCTCAATTTATGCAGCAGAAGTGCCCTCTCCTGCAGCCCAATCCCACGTACCAGCTGTACCAATGGACCAGCATGTCATTTGTTGAGACCTCCTGTGGTATTCTTTTTGCTATTAGAGAAGAAGAGATGCCTGGAGCTAAAAGATGACGTTACTCCAAATGGGAAAATGAACAGGTAAATCCAAGGTTTAGCTGATGTGAGCTCAACTGAAGTCTGTCTCTCTCTTGCTTTCTCTCTCCCCTTTTCATGTGGTACCACAAAATGACAGGCTGTGAGCTAAGGAGAGGACAAGCTTTATATTTTTCGTCCTCCCTTCTCACAATTTTTACAGTATACTATCCAGTTGGTCTTCATCATCAGTTTAAGCTGTTTTATTAAAAGAAATTGTAATGAGACCAGCTCTCACACCTGTAAGAAACTAGTAAGTTGTAATACTGCTATTTGAAAGCTGCTGGCTAGGACTAACACAACAGGAATAAGACGTGTGCCTGCCAACATAGTGCTCTTTGGTTAAAAGGATGGGCACTGATACTGCTTTGCATGCTGTTGCCAGTCTCTCTGTAAAGATGAAAAGCAGCATTTATACTGGCAGGATTTAAAGACGACAGCATTAGCATTCAACTCATACATGCTGCAGAGAGAAGAAATGTGATTATTTTCCTTTCTAGCTAAGTTGTATGTGCTGTTATGCCATCTCTTCCTCTTTCTCATTTGATAATTTTGTGAATGAACACTAAAGCTCCCAGTTATGCCTTCCCTTCTATCATGTGTCTGGTTTTCCTGACTGCTATTTTTCTTCCAGCTAAAATTAAGAGAAAAAGGGGGAAAAAAAAATTAGGCCAGACCTATGATACAGACAAAAGCAGTAACTGTGCATGGCAGCAGAATACTTGGTGACTGAAATACATAACTGAAATCTCTGAAAATTTTTCCAGTTTGCTTTGGACAATAAAAATACATGAAGTTGATACAGATCATTAAGTAAAGATTTCTACAGGAAAACACCACAGATGATGATACTGGCCTGGGAAAAGAAGGTTAGATTAACATATCTCTATTTTGAAAAGAAAACGTTGCTAGAACATTTACAAAAGAACAAATATAATGCATTGTATTCAACACAAAAAATTGACTAGCATCATACTTTACAAGAAAAACATTATAGAAAACATTTAAGTGTTACGTATTAACAACTAATTAATGTACAAATGTTTTATCCCCAAAATCTTTAAGAAAAATCTTTCAGCTTTATACTCTAGTTTTGTACTTTTATCAGAAACTCCTTCCATGTGGACAAAGAGCCATGGGTGGCTGGTGAGTCTCAAGTAGCAGTGAATCTACTACTTCTTTTCAAGCCCATCCCGTTTCCACATCCTCTGCGTGTCACGGAGATGGGGACTGTGCATTCCCACATGAATTTCCCAAATTTTGTTCCTCTCATACCTGCAGGACCAGCCCTTTTCTGATATCTGGTAGTATCTGCACTTACAGAAGAATGGCGTAATTTGCCTTAAAAGTGTAGGAGAGGCCCAGACATTTAATTTCTCTTTCATGGGAATCCACTGCTCCATCAGGCTCGGACATCTCTAGTTTTCCCGTGTTTTTTAAATCTCCAAGACAAACATTCTTGTAGCATTCCCTTCCTCCTCCTCCTCCTCCTCAAACAGCCAGCTTTCCTGCATTTTGTACTGACTGGTTTATGTAGCTACGTGAATGTGTTTACTCTTTTTTCTACCTTTAGGTTCAGACAGAGAGGTGGTTCTGGTTTACTTTTTCAAGCAGACTCTTCCAATTTTTCTCCCAACTCATTGCAGTTGACACCTTACAATAAAGACAGTCTATTCAAGAAGGCTGTTCAGGCAGTATGACAGAATCCTTCAGGACACCAATATAGGTATAGGTTCCATTTCAAGGAAAAAAAAAAAAAAAAAAAATTGATTTCCCCTATGGCAATTCCAAAGAGCCTACAATTTGGCGCTCTGTGCTTGTAGATCATTCACACTGGCTGCACAGGATGGGAAGGAGGTTGTTTCTCAGCTGCTTTATGCCAGTTTTGAGCTGAAGTCCTATTTTTTTGTTTACAGCCAGAGGACAGCTTACCAAAGAAAGGAAAATTGGACCTATGTAGGTGAAGCTTCCTCTCAAACTCTAAGATGGTTGTCAGGGTTCCAAGAACCACTTTAATTATGCTTTTCTTTGTTGCAAATCCATGTCGTTTATTCTCCCCTGCCTCCTCCAAACTCACCTCTATGGCTCTTCCTTTCAAACTGTTTCCTGCCTCTCAACCCTCAAGTAGCTCAGTATTTCAATACCTTTTAGAATTAAAGAGAATTCTCAAATTCCTTTTACAATGATGTGCTTTCTTTTAGCTATGTCTACATAGATTTTGGTACTCACACTTTTAAGTACTCCCATTTCACAGCTGAATCACTCTCAGTAATAATCTCCTAGAAATGAAGGTGCTTATTCCCCTTAATATTTGGACAAATCTGCTAGTTTTTGGCATAGATGAAATCACAGATCACAATTCCACAGAAACAACCAGGTCTTCTTCTGGTCTACAGACCTGAAGATGACTTACTTTCAGTTGCCAACTGCCCCCAGTTAATCAGAGACAACATCTACTAATTTCACAGAAGAACATTCAGTCTCATATTTACTTTACAGACGTCTAGGTGGAAACACATGTTAATCTTACTGTGGTCATTCAGATCTAGCACATGCTGCACAACTTCACAGTGAAGGTATAACTTCAGCTCATCAATTCCACTGCACTTTCTAGAGCAACATTCATCTTCGGTGAACAGGTAACAGAATAACTTTAGCTCTGCTATAAAAAGCTAGATTTGGGAAGCACTCTTCAATGACAAAAGGCTAGTGGTGCAGCCAAAAATAAAACACCAGCAAGCATTCAAACCTCACTAATTTATCACTCTTTGCCACAGCATCTGTGTCCCTCAATATTAACCAGCATGTTATAAAGACTATTTGTGTAGATACTCTAAGTCATTTGTTCAAAGACAAAATGCTTGCAGGTTTCTGATGGAAAAAAGAGACTGATGAGCTAAGAGTATTGCAGGAAGTGATACATTTCCCAGGAATCACATTTCCCTCATCTGTGTGCTGGGAAGAGTGGTCAAGAATTCTCTACTGTGCTCTTCCAGAGTTTAACATCTATTGACCAGAAGTGACGGAATCAACCATTCTTATTTTCAATAACCAGAACAGAATAAAAACAAAAGACCTAAACAGAGAAGACTGGAACTTGAAACAAATGAGTATGTTCCACAATTTCACATATACGAAATAAGAGCAAGAATTAGGCCAACTACTAAGAGAATGACTAGAAATGGGAACAAGAATTCTTCAATTGGACTGTATAAGGCAATTCCTCCCACAGCTGAGGTACCCCTGTTCAGTGCACCAACAAGTTGAAAAGTCTGTTCCTGGTACTGACAATCAAGATTGAATAGATATTCTGTCATTCACTGTGCCAGGAATCTGGAATTTCACTCCTCCACCCTTCCCCCTCCACCACCCAAAGAAGCCAAGAGCATGAACCAAAAGCAAGCTGCGGTCATGCTAGGCATGCTATTTGGTCACAAGAACCTATTATCCTCTAGCCCAATGCATACATCCATATATAAGATACTGATATGGTCCTCTGCTGATAAATTAATGTGATTTTGAGTTTTGCTCCATGGACCCCAAGTGGTAATGCTTCTTAAACAGGGCCTGGTTGTTTTCTTTCTCTACCCTATCAGACCTACTATTAAGTGCACCTACCAGAACAACTAGAGCACCCAGCTTGTGCTTAGCTTGTGCTAAAAACAGCAACAGAAGATTGTTTTAAAAATAATTCCTGATGCTCAAAGTTTTCATTAAAGCTGCTTGCTTGTTCACTGAGGAAGATTTTTGCAGTCCACTACTTTTTAATCAAGTAGTTTTACCATACTTTTTCTTTCAGTTAAAGTTACTCTGGTCCTAGACACCTGTTTTGTGCTTAAGAAATAGACAACATTTACTCCAGCAAAATTTCTTACTCCCTTTCGCCTAGGCTACAGAAAATAAAGGGGGAAAAGAGCTGCAAACTGTAGATGTGGTCCAAGTTTTAAAAACATATTTGTTGAGAGTTCAGCAGAAGTCTGATTCCTTAGGAGGGAAGTAGACTAAGACGACGACAGCAGTCTGCCTCTCCATTAATAGATCTAATCTTTTATCTTGTAAGGAGTACAAGTTAACTAACTCAATCGTCAACATAAAGTTGTTGAGTCAAAAAGGCATGCTAGCACAGTGTTGAAAGAGAGGATCTCTTAAGAATAGATTTCTCAAGTCAGCAACCTGGTGATTGGTACATTCCATCTTGAAGTACTACAAAAATTGCATGCTTTTTTCATTCTGTAATGCCTTCAATATGTACGGCTGTAGACTTCCGTTCTTCAGCAATATATATATTTTCTAACTGCTGAGTTCTCTCTCTCATACTATTTATGTACTGTCACTTTTTAAAATTCCACACAACTGGTGGAGAATTCTTCATTTATTAGCACCTTCTCATTCTCAGTAATTTTCCTAAGTTTGATGGAGCACTAGATTTCCAAGAAAGAGAAAAATAAAATTATGTTCCTTACCTGAACTTTTGTCTTCTCTGAACAGGGATCTGCTGCTCTGCCAGGACCCACCCTGTGTTGGTTGCATTCAGCAACTCTTTTTGTATTCTGGCTTCATGGGGTTGGTCAATGTCTTTCTCATCAGAGGTTTTCTGGTTGGAGAGAGAAAGAATTGCAAATGTACTCTGCCTAGTACACATTTTTCTCTTGTGCCTCTATTCCAGCAGGATGACTCATAGTTTAAATCTGTTTATTTTTCCTTGCAATTTTACAGCTTTGCACCTCTGTCAGTAGGGCCTGGAGAGACGTCTGCAGTTCCACCTACTCACCAGCTGAGAGGGCTACCAAACAGGCTTCCCAGCCTTGGTGGAGATGGGGAAAACCAGCAGTTTTCCAAGTCTGATGGAGCAGGGGATTTCCATTCAGAGAAGACAAAACTAATGAAGGAAACTGATTTTTCAACTACTTGTTATTTTAATCTGTCCACAGCAGTTTCAGTAACATGTAGGTTTTTTTCTGTCTTGCCTCAGAGTCCCTAGAAAAATTCTTCCCATCTGAGGGGTTTTCTATAGCTCTCAGCACTGTTAATATCTACTAGACTGAGAGCTTCAGAGAGAGAGAGAGATGTGTAATGACTTCTGGGATTAACAGGAAAGGTTGTATGTTAAAGAAGATTACTTATATGGCTGATTAGTTTCAAGACTGTAATTCAGCTGCTTAAGAGGATCTGAATGTTCTTGCTGTCAGAGAAAAGGAAAAGCAAAAAGTATTTTTATTTGAAAGACCACCATGCTTGTCCACTCTAGAAATAATCCTTCAAGGGAAACAACAACAATCAGTATTTGAGAGACTGGCAAGGGTTGAAGGAACTAAATCTGCTGTACCAAGCCTGAAAAATAAAAGCAGAACGTACAGATATGCTACCTTTTTACAATATTCACTACTTCCTGGAAAAGAGTTCTTTCATCAGTAGCGTAACTGACTTCTAGTCCTGTAACTCCAGATCTTGTGAGCAAGGGGGCTTGGTCTCTGCTCCCTAGAAAATAAAGTAAAACAAAAAAATCATTACAATTTAGAAGGAATTCCATTACTTCAGTCAACAACAATCGCTTTACTATAAAACATACAACTGAAAAGAAGTATGGAATACAACCTATTTTTATCTTTAACACTAATTATTATCACAATTAATTAAATGGTCTTATTTTCCTCTTGGGTGGAAAAGTTTTTCTTTTCACTTTGTAAAATTCTACCATAGTGGTAATCTTGCACAAATTCTCAGATATAAATAAATTTGATTCAAGAGAAATTTCACCATTTTACATGTACGAGAGTCCAGCTATTAGAAAATTATTTTTTAATAAGAAATATTAAAGGACCATATGACAGCTCACAAAGCGTTTTCATGCAAAATATTTATTTTAATTGCTAGCTTAGAGTAGTGCTTTGCAAAATGCTTTGAAGATTGAAAATGCTACATAACGTAGTATAGTTCTTTTTTCAGTACACTTTAAAACCACCACTAAGTTACTAATAGAAATGGAAAAACACGAGCAACTGCTCACTTAGTGCACTTAAGAGTGTCTACATTGATAATGTGTGAATAATAGCTAAATTCATATGCATGCAGGAACTCAGCATTTGCCTTCCATATAAAAATCCTCTATAAATGAATAATATGCAACACACACTCTGTCTTTTCATTTTCTCTATACAACACATAGTAATATCTCTGATTAAAGCAACAATCTGGAGTTTTTAAAAGGCATTCTACTTTGACACATTCTTAAGATCTTGAGAATTAAAAAAAAGTGTGCTTTCAGAAATAAATTTTAAAATGAGCACTGTAACTTACAAAGCAATAATAATACAAAAAGGGGAAAAAAAAGGTGTATCTCAATGTCAAGTCACTCCACAGGGAACTCAAAAAGTTCTAACCAAGAAAATATTGACAGCACACATCAATTAAAGCAAGGAATGTCACAATAACATTTAAACATACCATTTTATTTCACTAACAGAACCAGATCAGAACCTTTGTTTTTTCAAAATGTTACTGGGCCTCTTTACAGAGAGCTTTTTCTTGATAATTTATCAGTGGCACACACCTAGGGAGCCATAGTGGCTATACTGTGGAAAATCTCACTTACTAAGGTAATGAAGATTATTTTTTAGAAGATAGTAACAAGCATATAATACCAGAATAAACTTCACTGAGAATAGTAAGAACTTAGTTTAACATAATATAATATCTACAATACTTTGAAAAATAAACTGGTAAAAGAAGGAGCTGTTGCCTTAATGCTAAATTTATTTTTGGTAGGTTTCTGTCCACACTTAAATTTTAGACAGTATTTTGTGGTTTAATACACATTCACAATGCCAAAGAAACCCTGAAAGAAAGAGGACTTTTTTTTTTTTTTTTTGGTTTGGTTTGGGTTTGGTTTTTTTTTTTTACTAGCCTAAACCAGTGGTACTCAACCTTTAACAGCTGGAGAGCCACTTCTTTATTAAATGGAGTTGTAGAGCACCATAAAAATCAAGTATCAACAGTGTGATTTTTTTTTTTTTCCCCTCATCATGACACTTCAATGTGTGATGATGCTGCCTCAACATCATCACATATTGATACATCACGACATGACACATCAGCATCCTCTCTCCCAGCAGCATTCTGTCTTCAACCCCTTCTGGCTGCTAGGAAGGAGTGGGGTGGAGGGGTGGAAGGGGCAAAAGGGCGAGTTTTTCCCCATTCTGCCCCACAGCTGCTGGGTGGGAGGTGATCTCTACTCTTACCTGTGGGGGGATCCCAGCAGCTCCTTTTCTTTCCCCCTATGGGAGGGGGAACTTCAGCGACTCCCACACTGCTGGTCCATTTGCTCAGTGCTCCCCGCGCTGCCTGATAGAGTGGAGCGCCGATCAGACGCCTACATTGCGAGAGCCGCCTGTAGGGCCATGAAGAGCCACATCCGGCTCTAGAGCCACAGGTTGAGTATCACTGGTCTAAACAAAGCCAAAAAGGTACAATAGAATAAGGGCCCCTGTTTAGATCCTAAAAGGATCAGATAAAACCACAAAAATAACCCTTAAGTAAAATATAAAACATACTGTCTTGCTTTTAACATTTTCTACTTGTAGCTATCCAGCAACTTGAGTAGGAAACTAAAGGCAGGTTTTCCTCTTTATACTTTCAGAATACTGCAGGAGCTTGTCCACAAGTACGCAAAGATATTTTGCACATGCGTATGTTATTTGTGGTTTACAGCCCATGCAATAGTTCTTTGGAAGATATAAGCAGGAAAACTCTCTCTATGTTTAATATGGCCATTCATCCAACAGTCAACAAGACAAAATGAAATGAGCTAAATAGTAATACAGATACTCGATTATATTTTGCTTGCTACTGTTTGATTACTTCAGAATAAGAAATAAGCATTTTTGTAAAATATGTTAGGAAAAAAGAAATAGGAACCTTGGCTTGAGAGTGTCCTGTCTCTATCAATCACTATAGCACCAGTGATTTCTTTTTTATCAGCATTTGGCAGTGCTGTGTCTGATGAGATGCAATAGAATAAAGCACAGATCGGATCAAACTCTGGGTCTGGTTCCAAATCTCGTCTGGTTCGAGCATGTAACTCCATACTGATGAGGGTAAGGTGTTGGACCTACCAACAAATAAATACAATAAGTTAGTATGTTTTGGAGCTTTCTTAAAAAAATTTAAGAGGAGATTATTAGTGCAAATGAACTCACTGCAGACATTTATATGGTCATATTATATTGTAACTAAAAGGTCAAACCTGAAAATTAATAGAATTGATTAAACATGCACCTCTGGATGCAAAAAGCATTGTCTTACAAAAAAAAAAGATTAATCACTTAATACATTTTTATACTCAATTCTTAAAATTCAATATTTGTTTCTGAGCACTATCTTCTACCAAAAGCAGAAAACACAAACAAACAGAAATATTCCAACTTCAACAATTGTAAATTCCTGTAATGTTTTCAAACAGCTTTGCATATTGAGCTGAATTAAGTTTCTGGACTGATCAAGAACAAAGAATCACTTTATAATCTATATCTTCCTTTCCCTCCCTCACCCAAGATGTGCAAACAAGCATGAAGACTAAGTCATGTTCAGGAAGATATGAAGAATAGCTAACTTTCCCTTCACTTACGTTAATGAACTTCCACATCATGTTGCTACAGCTTTTTGCAGAATGGTTTGCAGTAAGAAAATGCTAATCCCTATATATTGTACAGTTTTGACTCTACAATAAATACTGTAGTATTTAATACTGTTTCAACGCTATGTTGTTGCTCTGTTGTCTTGCATAATACAGTTGATAATGTGGACTAATGGGCAAGTTGGAGGAACGACAAGGGAAAAGTTACAAATATTTCTGAGTATGTAAGCTGCCCTGGGGGCAGCCTGATTTCCTCTAGATTTGCAGCCTAAATCATTACAGACATCACTGAAATGAAGTTTTACTATCAAGCTCTATCTCCATTTCCTGCACAATCATTAGTTTCTTGTGGCTCCTCCTATGTCATCTACTCATCACATAAAACTTCTATCTCCCCATCTCATCTGTAAATTGATCAGCAGCTAATTCCAAGCCACAGATGTGGTGACTGTCTGGGTTAGCAGCCAAACACAGCAGTACTATATTCACATTGTATCTCTTTCTCCAGCACCAATTTTGATCTCTCTTCCTTGGCCAATCACTGATCTACATGAAGTATGTAGATACACTCTTTGAGACATGTACCATTTTGTTAAATGTAGTAGAAACTGGCCAACAGGTTCAGAAGGTAACGTGTAGAGGTACAGGGAGGGCCTCACTGAACGATGCCAGATGCCTTGTTTCTTAAGGAAATGATCCATGAAAGTTATGGTCAACTAGTTTTTTGTAATGTTTTTACATAAAAACATTACTAAGTTTTATACAAAACTTACTATTTCTTGCTTCTGATCTTTCCCTTATTTTTATTTTTTAAAGGAAGGTTTACCACCTTCTAAAAAAACCCCAAAAACCAAACAACCCAACCATAGTTCAGTAGTTCAATACTATCAAATAAAGGCACTTAGAGATCAAGCTAGAACTAGTAGAGCAACTCCTTAAAGCTGCAGACATCACACACTGATTAATTTTAAGTCAGGCAGGGACCAAGGAGGAAAAGATTTTTAAATTCTGCCATTAAAAAAATGGTCTGATAAACTATCATTTTATAAAATAACATGTAACAGTAAATTACCTCATGTAAAGATTTTGCTTCCTGCAGGTTTTCCACACTGACTTTAAAACCGTAAGTGTTATTTAAAGATGGTCCTTCAATCTGAGAAGTCTCTTTCTTTGGAGCGCCAAGGGCAGCAAACTGATTCTTTGCGGGGGGAGGGGAGAAAAAAAAGGCACAGTATAGTATTGAAAAAGCTACACGTTGCTAAATTCATATGCAATATTAAATACAATTTTATCAATGAAAATGCGAATGCTACACTACAATTACTAAAAAAAAAGCATTCACAATCTCCTCATGTCATTTTTCAACAGGGAAACAATACTTGTATCTTTCTGCCTTTTAGGAGTAATTTTAATGAAACCCCATAGTAAAGCAAGAGGCAGTTTGAAATACTTTTTTTAAAAAAAACCCCAAAACCAACAAAAAAACCCCAAACCAAAACACAAAAAGCAAAAAACCCATACACTGGCTTTCTTAGAAGTCGAAGGACAGGGGAACCAGCAAATCTCTATTCTCTCTCGAGCAACAATTCATCAAAACCCTCTGTTTCAGTCACCACTTTTTAAGGCACCGAATTAAGGGTACAGTTAAGTACCCACTTGAACTGGGTGAATACAAGTATGTGAAGAACAAAAGAAAAGACTATTGGGTCATTTTGGTAATGCACCTAGCCGACCATCCTGTTTCCAACATGGGGAGCAGAAACGCTGTTTAGGGAAAACATAAGAGTCTAATCATTTTATACGATCCATTCCCTTTCTGCTCTGTCAGCATGCCATTGCCATTCACTGCCTACCTTGTTTTCAGAAAATGCCTAGAATATTGTCTGAAAACTAATACACACACAGAGATACATAAATATACACGTCTGTGTATACACACACACATATTAAAAAAAGGGAAATGACAATAGAAGTTAAAAAGGGTGTTGTAACTAAAAGAGGAAAACAACACAGTGTCTCTTCAGTGTTTTATTAGCATCTCACTACCCTAAAATATAGAACACACTCTCAATAACCAACTTTCCCCCCCCACAAATTAAACTGATTTCTTCTTCCTAACTGTTAGTGTATGTTGATTCTACAGCAATTACACACCACCATTTTAAATGCATTTTCAAGATCTTAACAGCAAAAGAAAAAAACAACACAGAAGAAAGAGAATGGAAATGTGTATGTGTGGCGTAATAAAAATACATCTGTACATAAAATCTTAATTTACCTTCATCTGTGTAGTTAGAAGTACTCTTCGAAGACCATCAGTATTATTTCCCCTCTTGTGGTTCAGTTTCTGGGCTTTTGGTTCTGTGAATACATATGAGTGCAAAACTGCTTAGCCTCAATAATACTGTCTAGACATTAAACAACATGCTGGAAACAACCAGAGACATTTGGTTAACATTATAAACAACTATTATATATAAACAAATACAACTTTATTCTCTGTCCAATCCAAAGCACAACTATTACAATTTGGTATTTATGGACATTTAGGAATGTATAGTACAAGGCCAGTAAGTTACCAAACCTCACATGCTTATCATCCTGAACGCTGCAATGCTATTCACCCTCTATATTGAGATTATGTTTGGAAAAATACAAGCAATATAACTGACAAGACTTCAAAATCCCCAAAATACGCTATACTTTTAAATTAAGTTTTTAACTAGCACTTCAGAGTTCAGATACTAGAGACCATCAGGAAGCAAGAGGGTGTTCTGCTTCTAGACTTTTTTTCATAATTCAATAGTTACTTTAACAATAATGCAGAGGCCTTTTCCTTTCCAAACGTAGTTTTAAAACATTTTTGTGGAGATGTAATTATTTTCTCATTATGTCAAAAGAAATACAGTTTGGTTTGGTTTTTTTTTTTGTGTATCATTGGGATCACTTAATGGATTTACCTGTGGATAAAGGAGTAAACCCAAGAACTTCAGGTACTCCATCTTGATTTTTTCTCTGCACAATGGGTGTACTATGTAGGCAAATGGATTCAGAATTTCCGGGATCTTCATTAACTGGAAATGGAGACGTGTCAAAGGATGTCCTAACGTCCTCTTGGGTGGATGGAGAGTTTTGTGCACTTCCAGCAGGTACTACATCATTTCCTTCCACAGAAGACAAAATAATATCTGGACTTTTCCACTCTGTGTCTTCTAAGTTGGACTGCTTGGGATCTGGAGATGCTACTTGCTGCCAAGGAGGAAGTACTGGAGAATCTGGTGAACTGTAGTTGACATAATAATCTTCCTCCTCCTCCTCCTCATCATGTTCTAGTGTTGAAGTAGTAAGTGTCTTACTTTCAGATGGAGTTTTATTAGAGTCTACGTCATTTTTAGTACTTATAGACGTTCCTATAGTGCTTATAGACTTATCACAGGTTTCCTTGGTTTGTGTTTTTGTAGTTTCTGCCACAGAAGGAGGAGAACTCTTTGTAGGCACAATAGGTCTTTCATCTTCCAGGCTAGGTAAATTAAAATCCTTAGCTGCTTTTACTACTTCTAGAGAATTCTCTTCAGACAGTACTGCAGAGCTGAAATTCTCAGCTGCCTTTTCCAGCTCAGCAGGATGATTCTTAGGCAATTTCTTGAAATGTTCATATTCTTCTTTGGCATGAAGCCATATCTGAACTTGCTGTTGGCTTGGAGCACACTTGCATGGCATTATGACTATTTTTTTGTCTTCACTAGTTTTATGGCTATTACTTTCTCTTTTATTAACAGTAGAGTGACCATAACGGGGAGGAGACCCTGGTCTAGGACTTTCTGTCATTGCTGAAAATGCAGTCTTCCAGAGTCGTAGACCTTCTAGTGAGAAGTCCCCCTCAAACTCGAGCAGGTCATTTGGAAGTCTAGTTTCCACTGTGAGAAGCCGTCCTCCAATCTCCCTGTGAAGAAAATAGTTTGAATTATTGTTTTGCTCTAAACTGCATCGCAGGCAGTCCTCAAGATGATATACAAGCAGAGCCCTGCTAACTAGTTTTCTCACTATGCAGTTCCTGTGGGCCGTATCTTTCTTCTACAAACCAAGCAGGCACATTCCCACTTTGTACAATAATATCAAGCAATAAAAAAACCAAAGTGTCATGAATGAAAACGGGTATTTGCACGGGAAGTACAGTAAGTTTCAACTTCAGATATATGTATATCAGGTGGGATCTTTCATGCATCTGTGCCACGTAACAGCATAAAATTGTTTACAGGAATAAATTCAATTTAATATAATCACAAGCATATGTAGACAGAAATGCATTTAACACTGTACCTTGGCTTTTCTGGAGCATCTGAAGGATTGCTGCAAAATGGTTCCTGATAAATAGTTTCTGCGAGATCATGATCTAGCAAAGTTGCCATGATTTCTTCACGACTGGGTGGGGACATGAGAGGCTTAAGAATGTGAGCAGTACGGGGTGTAAAACTTCCATTCTTTGATTGTGAGGGAGAACTGGTTGATCTTGGTGAACTATCTGGAGTTGGAGTTAATGCCTCATTGTTTCTTGAAACATATAATTCTAAATCCTCAGAAGCTGCATCTATAAGTTCACCATCAGGAGAAGACAATATGGATGTAAAAGAGGTATTAACTGAATCAAGTGGTTGACAGGGTTCAAAAGTGGTTTCTTTTCTAATGTGGCTTTGAATCCAGTCTGAGCTGGTTGTCTGAGGAAGGTTAAGAAATCTCTCTTTATTTACTGTGTTTCTATTCAATTTGAATTTTTCATTTAAACAGACCTCAGTCTCTTGCATACAAGAGGTATCGATAGAACTAGATCTAGAAGTTGAAGGATGAACGTTTTTCCTCCATTGGCTATGGCAGTGGTTCTCATTACTATCCAGTGAGGTTTTCTCAAAAAGCTCAGGGCTCAGGGAACCAGGTCTTATCCATTTACTTGTGCTTGAAGAATGCTGCTTTTCTTCCTCAGATTTTTGGTCATTATGACACAGAAAGTCATTTTCTGTTTGTCCAGAACCAAGATCTTGAACTGCATCACTCAAGAATTTCTGGGGCAAATTTTGATCCGCTGGGACAAACTGGCTTGCAGAATAAAAACTGCAAAATCCAGTTTGCCCTATAGTATTAATATCAAAGTTGTAATTGTGGTCTGGAGACAAGCTGTCTTCAAGTGAGTAGCAGCTTTCAAAACCGGGGTCTGAAAAAATAACAGGGCTGTCATCAGACACAGTGTGATCAATGCGACTACTGATCTGCTGGCTTAAAGACTCCATTTTTGAAAGTTTCGGTGTTTTTTCTTTAGGTTTTGTATTCCTGGGAGCACGAGATTTTCTTGGTGATGTGACTGACCGTGACCTTTTGATTGCCTTATTCTGTTCAAGAGGGCACGGTATATTCCTGCTCAGCTGTGCTTTAGCTGGTAATGGTTCCTGTGTAACATTTGCATTCTGAGCTTTCTGCTGTCTCTTCTGGAGCAATTCTTTCAAAACAGCTAGGCCAGACTGTCCTTCACTGAATGCTGATGGGGCCACTATAGTCCTGTTTTTATACTGGGAGATGGGCTTTTGTTGCATGGTTGTTTCTGATGGAGACCTTTGTTTTACCGTTTCAGGTTTAAAATGTGACATATCCAAAATAAATCCTCTCTGGTTTTGATCCCAATTTAACTGTTTCACTGGACTCTTCAAAGACGTTACAAAACAGTTCTTAGGCAACTGAAGTGGCCCAGGGCTATCCTCAGATGACTTAAGAACAGAAGAACAAGGATCAGAATGCTTGGATGCCTCTGGTAAACAAAAAATCTGCTGTTGATTATTGTCTTTACAATGCAAATAGTTAGTGGCATGTAACTGATCCATCTTCGCTGTGTCCAAAGAGTCACGAGCTTCATTTAATTTGCCAGCTGGTGGTAAGTATCTGTTTTGCAAATTTTTTATCTCTTCTGCTTTTGCAGAAGTCTTATCTTTAGAGATGCGCACATTCTGTGTTACCCGAGTTGAGTGATTAGATGGATCAAATATGTTTTGAATGAGAGCAGAATCCTTCATTCTAAATATAGCACTTTGAGTCCTGGGCCTTTGAGAGCTCATTTTTGGTACTTCCCTTCCAGATGCCACAGGAGTAGATATGAGAGATGAATGAGGGTCTTCTCGTGGAGCAAGTAAACACTGTGCATCTACAGGCTTATCAATTTCCATCAATGGATGAAAACAGCCTGATGAATTACCTTGTGCATCAGCTGCTGAAGGGAGCTGTGCTGATGGTAGATATCCTGCTGAATAGCCAGGAAGAGGACCGTCTTTCCGGTTATGAAGTGGCTGCGAGTTAACAGAGTTGTAAGAAAACTCAGGCAGATCTTGACGTTTCAGCACAAACTTCACTTCTGCAGTAGAGCGAGTATTTCCTTTTTCATCTTTAAATACAACACGCTTTCTTGAGGACACTTTTTCAGCTGTTTTTTGTCTTTGTTTTGTTCTAGGTTTCTTCTTTCCATCTTCTGCTGTTTTATCAGCCTGATTAATCTTTTTCTTTTTCTTGGCAGATACAGTGGGGCTAGCAAATTTCTTTTTACATTTCTTAACCTGAGTTTTTGCTCGACTATTTTTTCCTACACTAGAATTAACAGTCTTGCTGTTGTACATATTGGGCCCCCTACTAAATAAAGCTTCTCTCTCCAGGTTCGTCAAAATTTCTTCTGCTTTTGGATCAGTGGGAGACCAGCAGCGAGGCGGAGAGGTGTTTACTGGGCTTGTGCTTCTCTCGGAAAGAAAACCTAACTTAGACATAACATCACTATAGTTATAGTCACAGTCTTCAGCTTCAGCATTGTAGGATGGTGAAGGAGGAGAAAGAATTGTATGAGTCCTTTTTCTGAAAGATAAAGTTCTTTTAATATTTTTATTACCTGTTTTTTGTGGTTTTCCAGCTTTTTTCTTGGTTGACTTATGTTTTGCTTTCCTTTTGTGACTTTTCTTTGGTGTTAGTGGATAAATAGGATATTTGGTTGCAGGAGAGTCAGGAACTTTTGGCCAAAAGTCCTTTAAAGGTGCAAGCTTTTTATATAAGTTCATCTTTTCCTCTGTGAGTACTACTCTTTCCTCACTAGAATCTACTTTCCCTAGTTTAACAAGCATATTTTTTCTCCCTCTAAATCTATTGATGATAATATATTTAATAATAACAGGTGGCAATTTTTTAGAAAGTTTTCTACGCTTTCGAGACTTCTGAGACCCATCCGAACTTTCAACACTTTCTATCGGTTGAGGTAGATTAATTTTTGAGTTGTGTGCGACAAAACTTGATTCACTGTCTTCAGTCTCATAATTTACCTTCCGTTTTGTTCGGAGCGTATATTTATTCCCACATAATCCAAATGACTGCTCGGTTTCAAGAGATCCATCTGTGAACTGGCAGTCATTATAATTAGCAGTACTTGTAGGCATTTTGTTTTCAAAAGCCTCAAGAGGAACTTGAACTAAGTCACTAGGTAAAGCACTATCCTTATCAGGAATGTTACTACAAGCATTACCTTGTGTATAGCAGCTTTCCTTCACTGATGCAACATCATTTACACTTGCAGGCTCCTGATGATTGATAAAACTATGTTTCTTTTTATTCAGCTTCAACCTGGACTGTTTGTTGCTTTGCTGTAATTTATATGTCACGGGCGCTAACTTCTGCGGTCGACTGAGACAATTAGAAAGAACAACACTAGGAAAGAACATATAATGTGCTGCTTGTTGACTGAGGCTTGGCTTTTCTGCCTTATGCTCCTGAAATTCTTCATACCTAATTTTAAGCTTATTAAGGCCACCTTCATCAGTGTTATTTTCAAGTGAATGTACCACAGTTCGACTGCCTCCTGAACAAGACACCAATTCACAATTTTCTGTAACTGTTGCTGGAAAAAAACTATTTATATTTGCACTGCTGGATTTTTCATTTACTTCAGAGGACATTTTACCTTTGGAGTGGCTGGAGTGGCTCAAATCGGAAAAGTTAAATAAGTTTTTATTCAACATGCTGTCACCAATGTGGCGGCCCACATGCAGAAAAGAGACATCTTTTTCAGCTTTTCTGATGCTAGTATACTTCCTACTAGGTATCTGCCTGCTCACTGATGAAATATCATCTTCATACTCAAAAATATTATTTTCACATGAAGGAACTGGGAGAGTATCTTTCTTGTTACTCTCTTTGTGAGAGTTTTCTGCATGGGTACTATTGCTGAATGGAGTTGGGTACTTTGCTGAGTAAGTGCTTTCTTTTGTAAGAGCATGGACTGAAAGTTCAGGTCTTGTTTCTGTGTTTGGTTGCGAGAGATCTTCTACTAAATCCTCATTATTCAAAACATGGTTAGAAAGGGCACTTGTGTGTTTACACTGAAAAGTAATTTTAGCAGACGATGGGGGTTCTAGCGTAGCAGCATCTTTGTGAAAGATTGAGGTCTTTACAGACATTTTGCTTGTTGCAATGACGGAGGAGTGAGTTCGAGAACTTTCATTATTCAAAGGATTGTCTGAAATGGAAGACAAGCAATTTTACTCTAGTTTTCCTGTAAAAAAAAAAATAACCTAAGGCATTAACTATTTCAATGACATTTTCCTGAAAGCCCTCCCATCCAAAGAAGAAACAAAACTCTTCTAAATCACATTGCATTTATGATCATGACATCTACAGACCCCGAGTACATGAGTTGCTTTATCACAATCACATCGTCAGTACATTTGTGTGTCAGCCGCTCTGTCAGTTACTCCTAAATGGTAGGCTTGCATATAGTTGCCAAAGATTTCATGCTGATTTTCTGAAAGAAGGTGTCTAAAATCACTTTCAGATAACTAAATACAAACAGACTGATTTCTAGAAAAGCTTGTATCCTGCTTTGTCCCTGAGAAATGTGCATACTCATTGGCTCTGAAAAACAAAGAACTTATTTAGATGACTTTCCCCATATAGAAAAGTCACTGCACAGAAAGCTGAAGTACTGTCTTACAACATGACAAGGGCTTTGTATTAACTGTCCTGTGCGCGAAGCATAGGTAGTTTGCTGTGCTTTAATAAAGCAGAGCAATCCACCAACCATTCCGGTGTTTATGCAAGAGCTCACACCATTTAGGTAGATCATGAATTCATATCCATGCATTAACACTCCCACACAGATCTGTGACCAGCGTGTACTGCGGTAACTGTCCTGTGTAGACTCATCACATGATACCTGGGATGATTTCTCTCTCTCTTTCACTGATACTTTCACCACATTTACTGCAGGGTGAGTGTAGACAGGCAGGTGGGAAGTAACAAACTAACAGCTGGTTTGCAGCCACTGTGTGCTTGCCCAAAACCACAACGAACACCAGGTAATTTGAAGGAGTTTATTCCTCTGCAAAGAGGCAGTTACCACAGAGCTCCTGGCACAAAGCAATTTGTTCATGTGTCCACATCTTTTAGCTGAGATGTTGAAGGGAGGTAGGAGTTATGAAGCATTCTGTATGACCTAAAAGCAGGCGCTAAACACTGTTGTACTAGATGGGGGATCCTTTGGGCCTTTACTGTAAGTCTCAACCAATTTGGAGATTATCTTATATTCATGCTGCCTTCAGCTTAGCAATTTATTTGTTGTTGGGTGAGAAAAATAAAGGGAAGTCTCAATCTGTTTCTAATAACATTTTCTAATGCATATACAGAGTCCCTGAGCTGTGAAACACAGCTAGGAGATGCTGCCTATGATTCTTTAAGGATAGTAGTCCACACGAAGAATGAGGATGATTAACTGAAAAACCAAGAAAATGGGAGTTTAGTGAAGCATCAACACCACTTGGAAGATACCTGACTATTCAGATACAAAAATTGCAAAAATACTTGTCAATCAGTCAGATGTTATGGACACAGATTCATGTGTGGATGAGCTTTTTCTACTTTAGAGGAACTGGACTGAGATCTATTTTGAATTTACTGTATCTTCTATTATAAGAAGTTAATATGAAAGTTCACAGTAATAAACTCATTCTAAACTGACACTCTTCTTCTGCAAGTGATATTTCATATACCTAAAATATTCTAAAATTTAAACAGTGATTTAAGATACAGTCTCATTAGTCAGAAGCATCCCTTTTTACATTAAATTACAAAGTACTGCAAATAAAGAAATTACAACTATAAAAGCAAAGGAAAAAAGCAAACTATGCTTTAAACTGAACACAAAAGAATAGCTGTGGTTGTCTATGTAATAAGATCATATAGCTCACCTTCTCTAATACAGAATTCCTAATAGATATATTAAGGCATATGTATTTTATATACTAATATGATGTTCGTTATTTTTGTCAAATAGCTTCAAGAGACATGAACTAATACAGAAATTTTGTAAAGGATTACATTCCTGCCCTGAAGAGCAAATGCAATAATAGGAAATCAGGTACATGCATGAGCACAAACAGAATTTTACATTAACCAGTTTGTACTATGGATTAAGAAAGAAGCTTCTGTACAAAGTGATGTTAGCCACAAATTTCAAATTTTAAAGGCAATGAAGTATGACTAATATAACACTTCTAAACAAAGAAGAACAGTTGTTGTTGATTAGACCAAGAACAAAGGTGAACCTAATACTGACAAAACCCTGGACAGAGATATATATTTTTCCCCCACAAGATCCATACATTTCACATTGTTTTGCTCAACAGAATTTTATAAGTGTGAAAACATGTAGATCATCTAATCAAACAAATAATGATAGTTACATATTTGCCTAACCTCAAAGTGTGCATTCTATTAACTAAGATTATTTTGATCAAAGACAGCAGGTTATAAAGAGATGGCAATAGATATCTCTACAGATTAATTTAATTTTTTATAGATTTTGAAAAGCAGTTTCTTCTGCATCAGCTTTGCCACTGCATAGTTTTAACTCACGCAATCCCAAGACGTGAACATGCAATCTGCTGAATGAAACACAGGCTCAAACAAAGGCTCACCGTATTTTAGCATGTGGCAAATACTCGCAAAGCAAAGAACCAACTAAATTTACAGAATAATACATTTACTATGTAAAATGAAATCCCAACAGGATAAATGATCCTACAGAATCATTAATTTTAACACCGTATTTGCATAACAAATAGTAACAGAAAAATACCCCTTGCAACAAGGTAACTATCTTTTCCATAAAACTAATTAAACAATGCCCATTTTTTGATCATTAATACAATAGGAAAAGCAGATTCTGGTAATTCGTAGAGGGCATTGAGATTAAAATATTGTTGGCTTATAAGCAAGATGTTAAGGGCCTGCTTCTGCAATCCGTTGATAGCATTTCCTTCCAATTGAAACAAAAACTGAAAATGGTTAGCACTTTTGAGAATCAGCAAACTGATCTGAAAAGGAACTATGACCCAGGTAATAACGTCCGAAGCTGTTCTATGTACTTACCACCATTTTCATCTGCAGTCCCATCTAACTGAGGTATAGAGAGATTAGTTAGGAGCATATTGTTACCACTCCACTCCATTTCTTCCTCTGAAGATGAATCCTCTTCTGTTGAACTTCGATGCATATTTTTGCCAGCTGACCTAGAGAAAATGAAGGGACTAATTAATGCACAATATTTCTCTCAGAAAATACCAATAGCCACAGGGAACCTCAAAATCAAAGGGGTGTGGTGCTATATGATTGTGTAATTTGGGGGAGCAAAGGGAAGCAAACAAAAAAATTTGTCACATTTCTGAGAAACTCAAAATATATTCAATGTTACTATTTTAAGAGGCAACAGTGGTAGCCAACCATTTAAAAACTACAGACAAAACCAGCAGGATTCACTAGCTTAAGAATCATAGAATCGTTTAGGTTGGAAAAGACCTTTAAGATCATCCAGTCCAACCATTAACCTACACTACCAAGTCCACACTAAACCAATCAAGGGTAGACTAGACTAAACCATGTCCCCAAGTGCCACATCTACCCATTTTTTGAACGCTTCCAGGGATGGTGACTCCACCACCTCTCTGGGCAGCCTGTTCCAATGCTTGACCACCCTTTCCGTGAAGAAATTTTTCCTAATTTCCAACCTAAACCTCCCCTGGCGCAGCTTAAGCCCATTTCCTCTCATCCTATCGCTAACTACATGGGAGAAGAGACCAACACCCACCACACTACAACCTCCTTTCAGGTAGTTGTAGAGAGCGATAAGGTCTCCCCTCAGCCTCCTCTTCTCCAGACTAAACAACCCCAGTTCCCTCAGCCGCTCCTCATAAGGCCTGTGCTCCAGACCCTTCACCAGCCTTGTTGCCCTTCTCTGAACATGCTCCAGCACCTCAATGTCCTTCTTGTATTGAGGGGCCCAAAACTGGACACAGTATTCCAGGTGCAGCCTCACCAGCGCTGAGTACAGGGGGACAATCAGTTCCCTGCTCCTGCTGGCCACACTATTCCTGATACAAGCCAGGATGCTGTTGGCCTTCTTGGCCACCTGGCACACTGCTGGCTCATGTTCAGCCGGCTATCAACCAACACCCCCAGGTCCTTTTTGGCCAGGCAGCTTTCCAGCCACTCTTCCCCAAGCCTGTAGCGTTGCATGGGGTTGTTGTGACCCAAGTGCAGGACCCGGCACTTGGCCTTGTTAAACCTCATACAGTTGGCCTCGGCCCATCGGTCCAGCCCGTCCAGGTCCCTCTGCAGGGCCATCCTACCCTCCAGCAGATCGACACTCCCACCCAATTTGGTGTCATCTGCAAACTTGCTGAGGGTGCACTCAATCCCCTCATCCAGATCATTGATAAAGATATTAAACAAGGCTGGCCCCAAAACAGAGCCCTGGGGAACACTGCTCGTGACTGGCCGCCAACTGGACTTAACTCCATTTACAACTACTCTCTGGGCTCGGCCACCCAACCAGTTTTTTACCCAAAAGAAGTTAGAGAGAAAGCATTTAGATGCTTAATTTTATTTCAATTTTACTAAAATTTAATTTCATTGCTTAAAAGTGCTCAAAATTTGAAGACTAAGCCAACTATGCAAAATTATTTTAGTTTAGCTATTCGCAAACAGATGTTTACTTTTTTCTTTACTGTATTTTAACAGTTCTGTCTCTTGGCAGGCTTAACTACAGCACAACCACCAAAACAATGTTTGTTTCCATCCCTCCTTGAACATTCTGAAGTTGCTGTTGCTAATACTTAAGCCGCTTTTACTAAGTTAAATGTTCTACACTGCCTTTTTTTACTGTCATAAATCTGCTGGGGAAAAAACAAAAGAGTAGTAAATCTACAAAGAAAAGCTTCTATGAATTTTTCAGGTTTTTAAGATGGCATGGCTTCATATGGGGATGAAAAGAAAAAATATATAGAAAATCCCCCAAAACAAACGCTCCGGCAGTACAACTCTATAAGCACTTAGGAATTTGGTTTCTTCTTCTTTAAAGTAAAGCATGAGATGGACATAATTCTTCATAGAAATAAGCTGTTCTGTGGCTACAAGAGACAAATCCAGATAAGTATTAAGGAATGGAGGTTTGGGGTTTTGGGGGGGGGGGGGGGTTTGTTTTTTTCTTGTTTGTTTGTTTTGTTTTTAAGATGACAATAATAATCTATCCTAGTAGCCTGATATATCAAAACATTAACGTGTAGTACCTTAAAAGGTATAAATAGAATGGTTTTGAAGTTACAGGAAGGAATATCCACGATAACCTAAATACAATGTACTTTTGAAGAACTTTTACCTGTGGAGTTCAACCAGAGCATGAATTATATATATCATAACACAACAGACATCTGAATGTGCTCAGCACTGAGCCAACATAAATCAAGCCATGTTTATTAGTTCAGGAACAATAGGCTTAAATATGGCCATGTAATTTCCAGACTAACTCAAGTCTGGAATCAGCATGACTTGGAAGAGAGACCTAACTAACAAGCACAGCTAGGTACACAGTGGCCATGACCTAAGTGAGCCTAGTTCTCCCTCTTCTATGCTCCCAAAACATGGAAAAGTGCAGTGCAAAGACATTCAGCTCTATATGCAAATGAATATCGAACTGGGGACTTCAATCAATACTCTGGAGAGTAGGGCTGCTATTCCAAGGGATCTCAACAGACTGGGGAATGAGCTCACAGGAACCTCATGGACTTCAAAAAATACAAATCCAAATATCCCACAAATGAGATGAAATAACCCCATGCACTGCTACAGGCAGGGAGAGAGCTGGCTAGGAAGTGGCTTTGTGGAAAAGGATGCAAAAGCCCTGGTGGACAACTAGTTGAACCTGAGAGTGTGCAGTGTACCTTTGTAGCAAAGAAGGCCAGTTGCATCTTGGGCTGTGACTACAAGACTGTAGCCAATTTCAGTAGCTGTGAGGCTGCACCTGGAGTATTGTGCTCAGTTTTGGGCATCCACTACAAGACAGACACTGACAAACTGGAGCAAATCCAGCTGAGGAGCACCAGGGTTACTGGGGGCTGGAGCACATGATGTATAAGGAGAGGCTAAGGGAACAGGATTTATTCAGCCTTGAGAAAAAACGAAGAGGCGATCGTTACCCTTGTCAAGTATGCGATGAGCGGGTATAAAGAACGTGAAACCAGATTCAGAGGTGTGCGGTGATACGAAAAGGGCAGTGGGCACAGGGCTGTCTCAGGGAATGTTATGTACAAGGACAACATTCTTAATTACGAGGGTGTTCAAAGACTGGAACAGTTGCCCATATAGGCTATGCAATCTCTGTCTTTGGAGATACTCAAACCTTGACCAGGCAAGGCCCTGAGCAAATGATCTATCCAAAGCTGCTTTGACCAGGGCACTGGACTACACAGCATTTAGATGTTTCTTCCAACCTGAATTATGCTATAATCCTGTGCATGAAGCAAATCTTTGTCAGTTTTAGTAAACTTAGTCAGGCTGAAGACAACTTCTGCAGATAAAAATCTCTGCATTCAAGCCCACCAGTTTAGATTCCAGGAAAATTTGTGTAACACAGCATGATACCACCATACGTGAACCAGTCCAGGTCTTGATGGGCTTTTTACTCCAGTTCAGCACAAATCAAATCCAAGCCATTTAATTCAGTCAGTAGGGTGTTGTTACTCCTCATTTTCTCAATATATTTTTTGACATAATGGAAGATTGGTGAATACCCAATAACAGAAAAGTGATAGTATGGATATGATAGAATGCATTAGAAAGCAGTACAGACAGAATGAGCCTGAGCAGAATAAGGCTGGATCCATTGTTAGACTCAGGCTGGCTTTTCTGCGTGAGCAGAATCATGCAGGGGGCAGAGATACCCATGTTCTCTTCTGAAGTCAGTCCAAATTCTGCAGAGATCACACTGAAGCAGAGCTTGTAATTCCCTCTGAACATGAGTTCAGGCACCTGGTATGTACATTCTCCCTAGTGCTTTCTGTCTGGGATTAAGATGTAGACATATATAGGTGAATTATTCGTGAGCCAGCTCTTCAAGTCTTATGAGTTTTTAAATAGGATTCTTTATTGCATAAAAGCAGTTAATTCCTTCAGGATCCTACCTGTCTCCAGTACACTCATGCCCATACAGAGCTGTGCCTGAGCTAATAAATTCTGCAAGATATAGGCTGGTTTTACACAGAAACTACTACTAAACTGAAGATTAACATTTTACATGGAAATTCCAACTTTTCAGATTATTGTGAGGGACAAAAACCAAAGAAAATCAAAGGTCAGATAGGAAAAGTAGCTTTAGAGATGAATTATCTTTAGAACTAGGAGACTAATGATCTAACTTCTGATTCTGTTACAACTTTTCTGTATGTCTTCAGCAAAGAAAAGATTAAATATTTCTATGCCTCTCTTGCTCTCTGAATCATAGTATAATTATGATTTCTGATGTTAAAAAAAAAAATCAAAATGTTATGTCTGTGAAGTCTCTCATCTTTCAAACAGAATTATAAATACCAGAAGGTCTGGCCCAAAGCAGGGGTGAAGAGAAACTGGATATAGCTTCTTTCAACACCTGTCAGTGCAGACTGTACAAAAGGTCATTACAACCTGAGAAGGTGTTCCAAGAATCTTGGCCTTAAAAATACTCAAGCTGCTGACCTTTAGCAGTCCAGCAGAGTGAGCAACATTCATGTTTTGATTTAAGCTTTGAGCATGGAAACAAATGGGTGTTTTTCTCAGGCTTCTGGGTCAGTCTTCACATGAATACTTTTAAAATATTCACTTCAGTAAAAGTTACAGGCACATGAGACGTACAAGATACACATTAACACTTGTACTACATCCAAGGTGTGACCTTAAAAGGAGGTTACAACTAAAGCTTTTTGTATTTGGACTTGTAGGACAAAACACCTACTCAATTTCTCCTCAAACAGCAAACTAGAAGCTTAGGTCTAGCCAAACCTAAACATTTAATCTTTATTTCCATACAAAACTGACAATTCACAGCATCATCTAAACAACTGCATTCTATCCCAAGATCTGCATAGATTTTTCCAATGCTGTCAACAGAAACCTCTCTACAGCTCACTGGGCTCATAGCACACTTGAAAACAGGGTGGGAGGCGGGCAGGATCTGGCAGAAAAGGACATATTAAGAAAAGAAAATCACATATATACCTTCTTTTTGGCCCAGGCTCTTCAATGCTACTGTCCCACCTTTGGGACATTAACAAGCTAAGTTCCATTTCTTCTTTCTCGCGCTGTGGCTCATTTTCTTCATCATCACTGTTCTGAGAATTTCGACAGCTTCCAAGAGAATGATGGTGAGAGAAGGTTTTGTGTTGTCCCATCTGATATCCATCATTCTCCAATCCAGCCAACAGATCAATCATGGCCTCATCAGCACTACTGTCCACTGCAGAAAAAGCCCATACAGGTAGAATCTGTATTTTGTTATATTTGTAAATGACTAGTTATGGTCTACCAGTAAAAAACAAACCCAAACGAACAAAACCAAAAAACCCCTCAACATTTTAAAATCTACTGGTTTGTTACTGTCTAAAGCAAGGCAAGCTACAGAAACAAGGCTCTTTTCATATCTTATTTCTTCAAGTTTTATGCTGTTATCTTTTCTAGCTCTTTATCTAGAATCTTGACAACCTTCTTTTATTTCTGCCCTCCTCTTCTGATTATAGTAGATTAGTGGAAGCACTTCTCTCTCTCCCCCCCCCCCCCCCTCGCAGTCAGTAAAGCCTCACTCTCCCATTTTATTTCATCGTGAGTGCTAGCTTCTGAAGCATCACTGCCTTCTCTTGCTCTCACCATTTCAATGGCTGCATTAACTTTGTTGGGCACTTCTCTCTGTATCACTTGGAAGACATTCAATCACTCCATCTCATGAAAGGTGATGCTGACTTTGACCAACTAGTTCTTCTTTCCTTCTGTCCTTTACTAGAATGCTTAACCTCGTCTGCCTTTTCACTACAACCTATTCACTTCCTAGGTTCCTCTAAACACTGAAAGTTTATCTGATTTCACTCGTCCCTTAAATTTTAGTTTTCACTTTCCTCTATTTGACCCAAGCTTACACTAACTCATGTACTTGCCTTCTCATTCTTTATTTTTATTTCTTAAACATCCTTCCAAGTCACAATTTTTTCTCACTCTCCTCCTGCTTACCTTTCATCTGACCTCATAACCAATTTATGATCTCCAGTCTACCAGGCATCTTTGTTACTGTTACTTCTCTCTCCTTGTCCTCTGGCTGAAGAACTACAATCTCTACTTTCCTTCCTCAGGAAATATCATATGATTTACAGTGATCCTGAGAATCATATAAAATAGATCTCAACATTGTGAGGAAGGCATTTTCTATATTTTACAAAGGTTTCACAGGACACCATACAACAGCTTAGAATGGAAACCATCCCCTTTGCCAGAGTTCTGAATTAACCCACTTTCAATTGTACTTTCTGTTCTTGGCTCCTTTGCCTTTTGTGAAGCCCATCATTAAACTCCCATTAATATAAACCTTGTTGTGTACTTCACAGCAGCAGCAGTAGAAGTAGTGCGCTTCACAGCCCCTGTGACACTATGACTCTACAAAGGTATAGTGAAGACTAGTTCATGCTATGGAAGAGTATAAGAGACCCAAAGATGCAGCATGTTACTCATGGTCACATAAGACACCAGCAATTAGTAGCCCCATGATAAGAAGGGCGGGGGAATAAAAAAAAGGACAAAAAAAAGAGAAAAGGCATAAAATCTCCATTTGATTCCCTAGCCACTGGAAAAACAGACCCTTTCAACACTTCAACACTCCTATTGGGTTGAGCAATTCACATGCACAGTCATAAGATGTTCCCTATATATTATTTTAGTCACTTCTCATCCTCTCAGCACAACCTTCTCTCTCACTCAAAAAAAAAAAGATATATCAATGCTTATGTTTGCCAGCTCCCACATAACTTCTTTACTTATCGTTCTCTCAATAAATCCAAATCCTTGCTTATTAAACTTCCATAACAAAAATCTTGCCTACTTTCTGCAAAATACTCTTAATCTCACTCCATCCACTCCTCCTTTCTTTGCAACAAAAGACTGTATATTGTATTGCCTATAGTCATATATTGTTGCCCATATTGCATCTTGTTGCCCATGCATATATTCTCACCATATATGTATCAAAAGCACTGGAGGCTATGGGGTTTAGATATTTTTCTCCCCGCTCTGCACCTTGTAGTATAAACAATGCATATTAACATTATACCTTATATTTACATAAGAATGTATATAGAGATAGCATGAACTATGTGCTTTTCATCTTCTCTAGAGTATTTAAACTATTTCTACCTGAAGTAACTTTTTATACAGGTTCCTTTGTTGTGTTATTTTACTGTTGTTTCCCTCTCATGCCATCCACATTTGTTTGCTGTCATGGTTTTGCTCCCCCTCTTTAATGTTTTCTTCTTGTTTCTCTACCTTCAACCACTCTTTTGTATCCATAAATTTTGGGAAATGTTCTGCTGCAACTTGCTTCTCATTATGAGCCTATCATCCCCCAGTATCTCCAGACAGCTGTGCTTCTTAAGATAGCCCATGGGCATGTTCTCTACCATAACTGTAAGAAAGATCCAGTTACTGCAAGAGTATCATGGATAGACAGTCAAAATCCTCTTTATTTTGCTAGTTTTAGTCCTATAACCCTAGGAGCACAAGGAAGGGCAATATCCATAAGGATTGTATTGAGCTGACCTGGCAAGAGCACAGGCTTAGTGAATCAGTAAAGCACAGTAGTCTCTCCAAATACACTGTCCTGGTGACATTTTTAGAAAAGATGAGGTGTTTTTTTTGGTGGCAGCGGCAGGGTGTGTGTGTGAAGTCTCAATCTGCTTGACAAACTCCCTGAGGTAAACTACTTACTTTCTTCCATGAGTGGTAAGATAAGCAAACACCACAAAGATTGTGGAACAATAAAATAGCCTGAAAGAAAAGCCATTCCAGTCATACTCACTAAAAACTGTAGTCTGACTCAGTCTTTGAGACAAAGGCTGAAAGCTCTGACTATTCTCCACAATGTTTAAAATTGCTTCTTCATTAATAAGTGCTTCCTCTTCTTTATCAGTATGCATCCTATTGGATTCTTTAAAAGAAAAAAAAAAAAGCAAAAGGATAAAACTTCGAAGAGTCACAGACTGATATCAATACATTATGAAAGCAAGCCACTTTAAAATGGATTTTACTATTCAAGTATGTTTCCATTATTTGCTATGGCAATTTTAAAAAGGCTTACTCTAACAATGATGAAAATAAACACAAAACTACTGTTCATTTTTTCGTAACTGACAATCAGATCTTCCTTGGCTTACTTCTGTTAATAGCATAAACAGCCAAAGCACGACATAGATTTATGCCTAAACAATTATGCTATTAAAAATACTCACCTTTGTTCATCTTTTTATCTTTATGCACTTCTACCATATTAGCTGGTGTACACTGAAAGGCTTCGGGAGAAAGTACCTCAGAATGTAGTGTTAGCTCAGCAGAGAACTCCTCTGATCCATTACTGTAGTCCACTGATCCTGACAACGTTCTAGTTAATTGAAAACCAATTTTTAAATGCATATTTAAGGTTTGCATAGAATACTATACTTTATGGTAAATGGCTAAACACTTACACAGAGAAGTCATTTTGCTTGAGGATTTCTTTAAGTCTCTTCTGAAAAAATTTTTCACTCTCTGTTGCTGGCACAAATCCACGGTCTTTAAATTTTAAAAAAATATTTGTTATTCAGTTTTACTCTGACCTCTCAACACAGAGCGCAGCTAAAATTACTAATTCTATTAGGCTCAAAGTTGAAGTGTCTGCTAATTTTAAGTGCCAAACTGGAGGGCTGATTTTTCAAGTGTATTTAAGCACTTTAAAATACTTCACATACTCCCATTGATCTCATTTGCAGCTGCGAGTATCAACAGCATTTACAAATCATGTTGCAATTACACAAAGGTGAGCATCCAGGAAAACAATCAGTGAACAATTTTGAAAAGTCTGGTTTATGCCACCTGAATAATGTTACACAGAAACGCAAGAAAAAAAAAAAAAACAAACCACAAGTCAGAAAGCAGTCTGCTTCAGCCAGGAATCTGCCTTTTTCCTTCTTGCAATCCTCTGGCTTACTTGTCAAATATCATTCATATTTTAAAAGAAACATGGTCTAGGTTCTACAGAGAATAGCTCTGTTCATAATGAAATTAATTTGCAGAGCATGGTCTTCTCTGTGCAATGAATTTTACATAAAAATACATAAAAAAAAAAAGGTTTTGTCCATCCACTTAGAATTTTCATCTAACATCACCTTAGCTATAATTCCACAGAAATGCAAAGGAACTGTCCTTGTGCATGAACTACCACAGAAAGCTTCACAATAAGAGATTTAATTTTGCCAGTATTTAAACATTGAAATGTTTTCCATCATAAAGCATGCAATCTTAACTGTCATTATCATTCGTTCTGCCTACAATGCCTTGCAGCTAGCTGAATCAAGATGATTTTAGGCAAGGTTATGTATCTTGCTTTTAAAATTGGAATACACATACTGGGCAATCAGTAGCTTGGAACTGAAACAACTGTACATCTAAAAAGCCCTCAAACTTGATATACCGATTTAAATTCTGCCTCCTGCTTGCTTCTCATTCACAGTTTTTGATAAACAGCTGCACAATTTTTTTTTTTCTTACCTTGTGACTCAGGTGTCTTAATCTGAGAAGATTCACATTTCTGTCTCCGTCGCTGCTTTTCATCTTCCCATATAGCTTGCAAACCAGGGTTCCTGCCAATCTGGGCTGAAATATGCAATAATACATGAAGGGAAGTCTGTCAATGTGATGAAAAGCATTCTTCCCCCCAGATTAGATTCTGACACTCTTCTTTATCTCTTTTGTCATTCTAACCTGGTTTTTTTAATTGCAATTGTTGCCTTACTCTAGGACTCAGTGTTATGTAAAAGTTAAGGTGTAACTTCATTTGTTTTCTAGAGCTCCTATTTGTTTTCTAGATCTTTGGCTTTTGCTGGTCTTCTCA